>NC_142394.1:9735000-10406250 GCF_059441095.1 Idiotropiscis lumnitzeri
GGTATTATCTTCAGATTTTATACTAATACTAGACTTCCTTTGGATGTATTTATTGTAAAATTGTACTAATGTATAGAATTTCAATTTTATTGGAATTTAGCTACGTTACAACACTGGAAGGTGACTTTAGAAAGAAAACGTCAATTAAACACGTCAAGTCAAGTCAATTTTATTTGTATAGCCCTTAATCACAGACAGTCTCAAAGGGCTTTACATAGCCACAATCGACATCCCCGATCTTAACCCCCACACAGCTAATAAAAATAAAAAATTCAAATAAAAACTTTAAAATATTTAATCGAAGTGCGGTGGGCATCACCTGCACAACCATAGCATAAAAACTGATCACTTTGTCTCTGCTCTTTTGACTGTTCAAATGGTTGCACAACTGTCATTGGGGTGGTATTACTGCACAATCGTCCCTTACATTCCGAAAGACTTTCGATACTCATATGTCATGTCTTTGTTTATCATAGTTTCATGTTACTGTAATGCTAGTGTAGCTCATACTGTCTGAGACAAATTAAAAATTATTCTGATGTATATTAATAAGGGAGTGATATGGGAAGAACTTCAAACTATGCTGTCCCTCTCTGTGTTGTACATAATTTTAGAATGTTTAGATGTTAGGACTGGACAATAATGACCAAATGCAAGTGGGTAAATACCACATGTGAATTCTTTAATGAAAACATGGAGTGTTGAAGAAAATAAAACAGGATAGAAATGATAAAACAAAAATATATGGTCCAATTCAGCCACCATATTCTCTTTCAGTAAAAGTCACTGCCCTGCTCTCTCAGACCACTCCTTGTATCCTCCGATGTAACTACATGCACTGAAAAACAAAAACAAACAAGCAGTACTTACAAATACATCAGTACATGTTGAGGTACAAGTGTAAATAGAACATGTCGAGAGTCAAAGCCCATACGACTGTGCTCCAAGTACTTTATGAGCTGAAATAATTGTCTTACTTCAAGTAGCCAAGTTGTTTTGCTTTGTTTGTGGCGTCTTGCGCTCGTTTTCCCATGTGGCAGTGAAAGACCAACTCTGAGCAGTCCAATGGTGGCTTGGTGACTCCGTATTTTGCCTTGAAGGCTTCTGGTTCCAAACCAAAGGCCTCTTCTACTTGATCAACTGAGTTATTGAAGTGAAATGGAATGGAAATATTTTACATTAGAAAGACAAGTCAACTTGTATGACAGCATTCCATACAAGGCAGCATACCCGTTTAGTGAAACTGTATTTACAAGTAAATTATGGAGTCGGTACCGACCTGGGATATGAAGAGACTTGGGTATATGTCCCTTGTCTACTTCGCCCTGAGAACGCACATCAACAAGAAGTAGGTTTTGGCTTTTATCCAAAAGCGTTTTCAGATCATCATATGATATATCCATAGTGGCTGAAAAGTAAAAAGAAATACAATAGAATTAATATTGAATGCTACAATTAAATGTCAGCATTTGCTTTTTAGCCAGACCTCCCACGGAAGGACACAATTACAGTGTGAGAAGCAATTGTTGTATAACTTGAGTAATAGGATTCCACACCTAATTACATGGGGAATCAAAGTTTCATAAATGCTGCACCAATCAGCAGACTACTCATGGGCCACAATTAACAACAATACTTACAGTAATCACAGTCTAAAAAGCACAAAATATCCTCAACAATTAGCTCGTTCCTTTAGATATTGTAAAGCCCTTACAACAACGGTGTACTGCAGTACACTACAATAAATTAATTCTAAGTGTACAAGCGTCCACTCTCATACCTCAACTCCCAATAACCGTGAAGGAAACGGAAATGCGTTTTTATATGGATGGATGGCTGCAAAGGTTTTATTTATTAAATTGTATTCATCCCCCACATTCGATATGCAATAACTAGTAGTAGGCTGTCAATATCGTATATTTAATTATAGGCATGCAATGTTCCCGTTTAATACATTGATGTATGTTTGTTAGGTTGTTGAAACTTGAAAGTGCAAGGGCACTGCATTCAAACTTTGGGTTTTGATCCCGCTTTCTGCTTGTGTGCTTTGCTACGTCATTTTTTGTTCTTCAAGTTACACATGAATAAATATATCTCCACAAAGGATTGCTCCAGGATCCTACCGCGCATATGAACCGCTCGCGTTTTTATTATTATTGTTTTTATTTTTCCTCCAAAATGCGATCGACTTTAAACGATTATGTCTAAACTGAAACTGAAATGAAAAACATCCATACAAATGGCCCGAAAAATTTCCGACTAAAATCTCGGTTGATTATGAAATTAGGACTACGCGCTCACCTGAATCTGTCTTTCTCCCAGCTCCGCAGGGGAACTTCCGTGTGCGCTTTACCTTCTTCCTGGTGTTGTCTTGTGACAAATCATTGCGCTGTATTCCAAGAAGAGGCGGGACTTAATTTATTCTCAACCAATAATATAAACGTTTCACCGTTGTTTTTGAATGAACACTTACTATAACCACTGAAGCGAACCCATAAAATGTTATAGTTGTATATATTACTTTACTTTAAAAAGGGCCTGATTATTTGCGATTTAGTTTAGCAGATTGTTATATAAATAATTTACAATTTCAGAGGGTTATTACAATCTTAAAAATAGAAATCCAAGAAACCACCACATAAAATTATTGTATTCTGAAACAATGTTTATCTCCTTTATTAATTCGTTTATATTAATTCTACTTTCATTTTATTTCACACAAAATAATTTCAAAGCTGAGAAAAAGAAAACACTTTCCCACTATTGAAATAAGTGGCTTGTATAACAGATGAGTGGATGAAAAACAAAAGTTACTCAGTTTTTCCCTACACAGGATTATTTTATTAAAAAAAAGTTCAAACATTATCACAAAAATATTAACAAAAAAAATCACTAGAAATCTACGTCTAAGTCAATTGCCAGCAAAAACAGGTAGTTCTAGCCCTGAAATGTATCGTATTTAAAATAAAAAAAAAACAATAAACAGATCATTTTCTATCTTTATTTACATATTTCCTGATGTGGTAAATAATCCTCTCTTGGACTGTTTCCCCATATGTTAAAAATGTTACTATAATTGTCCTATCTGGATCATAATGTCCCTTCTGTGCTGTATGATGGGTTTCCGAGACCATCAGCTGAATCTCTCTTTGCGTTTCGGTTCTTATAACACCTCCAGAGAATCACTCCTAAGATGAGGAGCAAGAGAAGAATTCCTCCTCCGATAATACCCGCCAACACTTCATAGTCTGATGAAGAGGGAGGGTCATATCGCATGCAGGAAAACTCTGTGGGCATGCTGTGTCCTGCTTTGTTAACAGCCTCCACGCACACCTTAGTTCCAACTTCCAAAGACCCCACCAAGCCTTGTCGAGAAGCTTCTCCAAACTCTATAGCTTTTCCGTCTTTTCCTTCCACCACCACTCTGTATTGAGTCACCACAGAGGTTGGAGCACACCACTTGACCTCAACTTTCCCCCTATTATCCCCCTTATTGATTGGCATCATTGCATGTAAGCGTGGTGGATGAGGAGGATGATCAACTCCACTGATACCAGGGCAGAGGCAACCAGACTCTGCCAACAGCTTGGAACAGGGCACCTGATTCTCCAAGCAGGGATTAAATTTGCAGAGCTCCCGTTGTAGAAACTGCGTCCTTGTGGTAGCGAGTAGTTCTGGAGGGCGTTCACTGGGAGAGTCATCCTCTTCATCGTAATCTTCATCGTAATCTGCACCCAGACCAGTAATAAATGTGAAACGTGGACGAGTGATGGGAGGGGAAGTAGAAGCAGCGTCAATAATGAAGTGGGAGTAAAGGAAAGGCCAGACGCTCAGAAAAAGGAGAAGCAGAGTCGGGTTCCTTTGTAGTGACGTCATGCCTGTCGAGAAACATCACAAAGGTGATTACAATTATAATGCAATCATAACCAATATTGACCAATACAAACATCTATAATTCATCATTATCTTGGTCATTGCTACCTTTCTGTCACAATATCAATGAAAATACCAACGTGCTACTAAAAATGGTGTTTTTCCTTCCCCCTTCAAGTCTGTGTCAATTCTCAGTGATTCAGATCACAGTAATCTGAAAAGGTTCAATTGAGGCAACAGGACTCTTCTTGTTTTCTGTATTTGTTGCGTTTTTTTCCTTGTTTTCTGAAAGTGTTAAAAAATGACTAAGGCGATTTTGTTGCTTGGGAAAATATACAGACTTAACAGCTACATTGTAAGCTCCACTTGCTAATGAGACTCAACTTGCTCAGGATAGTGAAAATGCCACTCCACAGAGCACACACTATAGCGGAGAACAAACAACCCCAATCAGTAGGGAAGCTTCACAAAAGTGAACTTGTTTTTTCAACAGACGAATAGACAAACAAACAAATGAAACTAACAAACTAACAACATTTTTGTATCGCATTACACCGTGTATTAGGTATGCCCGCACTGTCTCTTGTGTAGACAGTGCAGGCGTACCTAATGTAAATTGTCGAGTTTGAAAATGATGATCTTAATGCTTTTAAGAGAAAGAGAATGAACATAATGAACACTGTTGAAACGACAAAAAAAAAATCGAATTTTTCATTTTCAAAGTGTGTTGTTTAGCAACACAAAGACCCCCCGAGTATGTCTTTTACCAAAATTGGAAATATGGAAAATATTATACTCAGAAACTAGGAGAAACATTGCTGAGTTTTCCAAACAACAATATAGGCCTACTAATAACGTTTCACCAAATGAGTGCGCTGACAAGCTCAATAGTTTCCGTGGGAACTTAACGGTAATCCAAGTGTTACAAAAACTGTTCCAGATGATTGGGTTGTTTGAATGCCAACACAGATCACTCAGTCGCAAAGATTAAACCATCACATTGCCTTGTATTTTGAACATAGAAAAGGAACATTGATTTACTGTACCTGTAAGGTGATGAAGAATATTTCAAGTGTCTTCAGAGTTGTTCCTCGTGCGTGTGCTTGCTGTTTTGTGTCCTCACTGTGAGCTTCTAAAAACTTTCCTCCTCCTCCTTCACCTCCTCCTCCTCCTCAACATCCCCTCTTTTTCTCCCCTTGGTGCCTCTCCCTCCCCCATCTCTGTTTCACATGCTGCCTCTGCTCATTTTATTCCCTTTAACCATGCTGCCATTCTCAACAGTGCTTCAAGCTATGACAACACGTTTATGTGTCTTGAGTGGAATTATTATGAACATTTGTTTTCAGGACTGGGGTGCGTAGTGCTTCCATGAGCCTGTGCCGCGCTCAGCATACTAATTGGCTTGCTGCATAAAGAAGGCTGTCACTTGTTGTATGTGTTTTGTTTTTGCAGCTGTTGTTCATTATTTAAACTAAAAGCGGTGTTCAAAACTTCCGGCAAGCTATGCAGGTGTTCTTGTGACCAGGTCATTAAGGGCAGCTCACTGAGTGCCTTTGAGAGTAGGGGGTGAGGAATGCATGCATGTTTATTTC
Organism: Idiotropiscis lumnitzeri; assembly: GCF_059441095.1. Lineage (NCBI taxonomy): Eukaryota > Metazoa > Chordata > Actinopteri > Syngnathiformes > Syngnathidae > Idiotropiscis > Idiotropiscis lumnitzeri. The sequence goes on from NC_142394.1 coordinate 9,740,466, forward strand.
TAATAGCCTCCATCCAGTTCTTGAAGCCCCTTTTGTGAGTGAAGCGGAATGATGTATGCTATCCCCTTTTTGGGCTGGTAAAGCAAGCAAAGATCGTAAGTTCCTCTATATTATTCACAAAACAGAGGGAAAATAAAAATCAGAACCCTTTCACTTGACTCCCATCAATGTTTTCAATCAAATAAATGATTTTATATTGGAAAGATTCTCACCGTCCTGTAAAAAGTAACATCTAAATGTGATAGTGTGAATGTGAACTTTCATGCATTCATGTAGTCGTGTTCATATGCAGGGAAGCCTATTTGATAGCAGCAATTGAAGTAGTGATAAATTATTGAAAAGATTAGACAACTCTTTGAAAAGTTCAGCCTAATAAGACTACAGTATATGGACTTGAAGAGTCGTAGTGTTTGCACATTACACATGACACCCAAAAATGTGGTGTTTAGATGCAAATGCATTTGTGGATATATTGGCCAGATGTACCGGATAAGAGAGAATTTGTGTCAAATGTCAACTAAAACCATAACGCCTGAGTATAAACAGATGGAAACCATTTTTGGAGAGGCGAAACATACAACGTGGATTTACAAACAAGCAATCAGTTTGTGTTTTGCATGTTTATTTCACAAAGCATCTCATTCAGAGTGTTGCTTATCATTCTTTGAAGGTGTGTGACTGCGGGCAGAAGAAGTCACATATTCTTTATTAGTTGTATACGACGATTAAAGGTCATAGTTTTACAATTTGGAGCCAAACCTTTTTTTCGAAAACACACAAGAGTCTCTTTATACAAACGTTTCTGTATGTCTTCAAGTAGTCACAACCATCTCCTCCTGCCTCCATGCGCCATCCTGTCCAGAAATGCGGGTGCTGATAAGTTTCATAAACCTGTAACTGGATGGTACACACTGCTGTGGCTTATCAGACTTTGACTCATTTCAGTTTTTTTTTTCAGCCTTTGAGATTTAACCCCCCCACCCGCACCCAAAAAAGTTATTATTAAATAGTCCCAATTAAATTCAATTTTGTTTTGTTTTACTCTGTAGTTGAGGCCTGACTTTCTCTCCATGTTTCCTATTGGAAGTAAAATGTTTCTGCACAGTCAGTTTGAGTGTCTTGTCGCCTTTGAGAAATGTACCGTCGTCGATAAAACTATTAATATTCTTTAAGGAAGTGCTATATGCGGTAAAGACATGATGACAGACTCATCACACTTTCATGAGAGAGCTGGTACAACACACTTTGCGCAGTGACCTGATGAGGATCCTGCCTGATGACGCACTGACTAGCCATTAGTCAGGTTTACAAATTCATAACCCAAGCAGAGTTCCGTATTTGCCATTTAACTTTGAAGCATGACAAAAAAAAAATAACTGGTGAAAAGAAATACATCAGCATTTTTGTCACACATGTACACAGTACTATTTTGGTCATAAGGAATGTCACGTTTCAAGCAGTTTATAGAGCGTCTATCAGGCTAACGCAATATTTATTTTTTTAACGTCTAAAAAACAGATCATTTTCTGACCTGATGTTTGAAGCAATTTTTTAACCCTAACTGTGCATCTCTGCTTTAGCGAAAAATCTTGCAATCAATGCTAACACTAAAGTTGTCATGACGCTTTTCCCAGCAGTTATTTTGGCGTAGTAAAATAGAAAAGAGTAGGACAGCTGTAGTTAGCAGGATTATGCCAAACATCCATTTGAACTCATAAAATAGTTGGTGAATAATTGGAGATAGCAGATACCGAAGTAACCTGTCAGCAACTCTCTTGGGTTATTACAGTATCATGTCACTTCACATTTTTACATACAAAAGCTGGGTTCCAGAGCTTTCAAAGTAGGTAAGCATTTCATCAAATTTTGGAACGTTTCAAGACATGGAGAGAGGGAAAGTGACCTAAAGAAGCTTGGCCTAAGTACTGAATCGTAAATTACTTTGCTTGAATTCCATTTCTTATGTTTTGATCTTTGACGTCAACCCATAGAAAGAAGAGCCGTTGGAGTCGTGAATCTGAAGTTCGTTCCCCTGGCAAGTGGAACCTGATAAAAGTTTTTGGAGTTGATGAGAAGACAAGGACGGTGAGCGTCTTTTGCTGTTTTTTGTCCTAATCTTTGAACTGAGAAAAGTGATGAATAAAGTGCTTATTCATATGTTAGCAGTTACGACATGGATTAAATTGGGCCATAAAAGTTCAGTTTTTCCTTTCTCTTTATAATGCGATTGTTTTTTTCCCCCATATTGTAATTTTAACTTTGTGTTCTGGAGTAACCAAGGACATGTAAAGGTTGATCATTCCAGGAGAAAATTCGACCCACCTCTCAAGTTGTGCAATAATACAGTGCCTCCACAATGTAGATTCCACAGCAGATATAATTGTTTAGTCTATAGCGATTTGCCCACGTGATGTCTGCTGTACAGGAAAAATATCTTTTGATCATGGATGAAATTCTCAAAGTCAAAACAAACAGCGTTATGTATTATTTAAATGTGCTGCCGGTGGACTATCCAGCCTGTTGATGTTTTGTACAAAATCTGGTGCTATAAGTTCCCTGAGGAATAAATGAACCCAGAGTGAGTCATACAACTACAAATAAAAAGCAGCTTGCCAGTGCAGAATTCCACTCCCACCAGTGCAGCATGTTTAAGCATGTACGAACTGTGCCAGCCTAACTGTTGTGCGATTGTAGGTGATCTTACGACACACACCCATGAAACACACTGTCATGGAAAATCATCTGAACTATTTCTTAATGCAGCGAACGCCAACATTCAAGATATTGACCTACACCACTGAGCAAGTTCAAACCAATAAATTCCCATTGACTGTGTTCATCTCCGGACTTTGATACGGTCTGAGAAATGTGTGGGCCTCTTGACATCCTACTTTTGCGAGACAGATACTCATTCCCCTTCTACAAACACCTCTCAGAGGATTTCGCTCTTTCCATTTTAACAGGAAGCTCTGTTATTGGCTCCAGCCAATCACCTTTGACACCACATTACATTGAAAGCGAAATCCCGGAGTAGTTGGATGCGACCAGCCTTTGTAAAGTTACATGCGTGAATTGCTATTTTAAGCTCTTTTTTTTTGGACTGTGGGTCCCAAGTGGACAATGCAGTTTTTTGCTTTTTTTCTGAAAGGGCTGAATTGTAACATGTGACCATGATGATGCAGTGTATGATAATGATTCATTTGTTCAGCACATGTTTGAGTGATGGTGAATCAAGGCAAAATGAAAGAGACGCAGACATTTTACAGAAGGGTTGGTTAAAATCATATGACTCACTGTTTAATCTATAACTGTCATGATAGTCTGAACGGAGTGTCTCGTCTAAATAGTTTTATAGGCGTGGAGTTAAGCCCAAAAGAACCTGGTTGGATTTTGGATTTGTTTTTAATTTGTTGAATGGGTATGTTCTGGATTTAATTTTATTTCATTATTTTAAAAACAGTTTTGCACCAAGACATTATCTATAACATTCGAACCAACTATCAATTGAGTACATTGGAGAGACCTATATTGGGAAAGAGTACAAATATTTTTGATGTGTGACTTCTTGCCTAGAGAAAGCAGATAGTGAAAATAAAATGTTAAAAAAATCTGACCACATTTGCCATTTTTATGACATTTTCAGCTCCCGATTAAGTTATTTTCTTTCTCTCTTTATTTTTAATGTAATCGCCATTCCAAATTGGAATTGGAATAGTGGTTTTGGTTGATATGCTGGGCTTTGCATCGGCCGGTGAACAATTTGCTTTTTCACCAACAATAAAATAAAGTAGGGTGGCTCTGATTTATGTATAAAAAAATATTTCACTACTTTACAGACAGCACTGATGTGTTAAGGCTTGATTACAAGCTCTAATAATCTAATCCGAGGTTTAAGGAACATTGGCAAAAATGAATGCTGAAAAACAAAATGGACTGTTGAAGATGCATGAACATGATGTGAATCACATGCTATGCCCTTGCAGTGCAGTCAGCAAATGTCAACATGACTGAACACCCTTGAGAGTGTTATGTCATGATCATGCCTCCAGTAGTACAGTCTACAGCCAATATAGAAAGTGAACACACCCTGATGTATATATAAAAAGAAAGAGTGAGAGGGAGAGAACAAACCCATGAGGAAAAAAAACACAACCTGACCTCTAATCTGCACGATAAGCAAATTTGTGAAGAGAAAATATAAAAACAATTTATACTGTGTATGCAATGCAATAAAGTGATTTGTTTTATTTTTTTTTTACTTCGCATTGAAGCTGTTTAGGTTGTTCCTAAAAGCCCACCAACTCCTGCTGACATTTTCTGTTATTGTCTGCAAGTACAAAAACTTCGTGGGTGGTGAATAGTGCCAGTCAAACCACATGTAATGGAAAATGGCTATGGTTAATGTTTCACAGTTGAGTTGTCAGCATATACAGTACACTGTGTAATCAAAAATGCAAAACATAATTTCAATCTCGTTGATATTTGCCTCTTACAATGATTTGCGTGAAAATAAATCAGTCCATAAACTAGAAATCAAAATATGCGGCACATTAATGCTGTTTTAGCCTTAGCAGTACAAACGGTAATAAAATGTATTTGGGTTTCTGCACGTAATCAACACACGAATTGACAGATTTTTGTCTCCCAATAGAATCATGTGGTAAGGTTTCTTGGCCTTGTGAGCGTGGGCAAATGTTACACAGAGTTGCAGCACCACTTAGTGGTACATACGCTTTACTGTTTAAAAAGCGCATTGCAGCTATTAACAACTAAATGAAACAGTACTGTATCGGGTAACGTATCTCAAAATGGGGTTTCAAATTAATCACGTAAATGCATTTACTGGGAACCATCGACAGTATAGACATGTCACTATTACTGTCACGGTATACTAAAGAAACTTGGCAGGCCTTAAATGCGCACATAATTGAAAAGATTATTTTTCATTGTTCCTACATATAGACCATCTATTGTTCTACCCGACAGTTCAGATGGAAATAGAGAGTCGGTCCTTTGTTTCAAAATTGAAGGGTTGACCTATTTTTCTCTATTTCCTTTTTAAGGGCAAATGATCACATTGACCCCCAATCTTTATAAATGGTGTTTCATTTTTACTTAATTAGCTATCACAGACATGTGATTTCAATGTACGTATTGTTGTATTTGTAGCGTTAATGTGACGGCTTGGATGACAACAAAGGCTCCGAGAAAGCTGGAACACACTTGTGACGTTCTGAACAGCGAAACAACCTCACTTTCGGGCATGAACTTTAACACGTTTGCTTCAGCTTAGCACAACTATTTTGGTTGTTAGAAGCTAATAAAATAGTGTGTGGGAGGAGCCGGACACGCCAGCGTGCTTGGAATCCGTCGCGACACGTTCGTGCCTGTTCGTAAATCCGAAAGGAGCCGAAGTATGATCGTTTCCTCAGCCCAGCCATTGGTCCTCGCCTCAGTGTATAAAACAGGTATCGATCTGATACCAAGTAAATACTGGTGTGTAATATCCGAAATCGATATAGATACCGATATGCATCGTGCAGTTGGTAAATCATAATATACTTCTGCGTCCTTCAAGTGCTTTCTGTCTTAGAAATTAGTTTGAAAGGGATTTTGGAAAAGTATTAGAGAATCTATTTATTGGTTGTTGTCATCATGAATGTTTTGTTCACTCGCTATAATGTAATTCTACCAAGTATGCAGTATGTGTTTCACAGTGAATGCACAAATGTATTTGTATCCAACAAATGGATGGAAGTTTGGCAAAGTTGTCACATGAACATGCGCCTTTTCTACGATTGTCGACAGACATGTCCCAAAATGATTTAGTTGTCAGGTCGGGTTTTGTGTTGCATGCGTCTATGCGTGTTCGTGTGTGCGTGTGTGTGTGTGTGCTCGTGTGTGTGTGTGCGTGTGTGCGCATGTGTGTGAGTGTGCAATTGCATGTAGGTGGGGTGTAGACGCTGTGGATGACCTTCCACATGTGTATGTCGGGGGCCACTGCCCTGTGGCACCACCTTCAGCACACCCCTGAAACAGCGTGATTGTGAAATAAATATATGTATAATGGACAGCTCAGGTGAAGTTTCCTAGACTATTGTTAGTTGTAATGGAATGAGATAATAACCCATGGTCATTATGAATGTGAAGAATTTCCTTATGCACTTGTATTGCTTTGCAATAAAACGAATGGGGGAAACAGCAATTTGTTCCTATTGATATTTCAGCTTGATTTGTACAGCTTCAGCCAGTAATTTCCTTGAAATGTTTGAATTATGAGGCGACTGAAAGGTCTCGCAGTAAATCTGTGCACTCCACATGTTTGTAAGTTGTTTTTTTTTTCAACACAATATGTGAGCACTTTTTAGTTAGTTAAGTTGGAGGCAGCTGAGACTATAGTGACTAGCAACACACAAACACATTGAGCTTTGGTAAAACAAGGCAATGGATTCCATACAGCAGTGAAACAGAAACGGAATTATCCAACTCAGGACACTGATATCACTCATATGCATCTAACTGCAGTATCGATATTTTCGACGCTTATATCGTTCTGTCTACCACTTCAGCCAAGAAAGGAGGGCGTAAGTTAGTTGTTGAATGACGGCCCAACCGGCAGCAGTGTCTTGGTCGGCGTGTGGACAGGACGAGTCAGCCTGTGAAATATATACACACGAATTCGTCCCTTTTTATTGGAACAGTTTAACTCAAGTCAGCCTTCGTTGCTTTGTTGTGGGGGACGAAGTGGTGCCGAGGCCGAGACGAGGTGCTTGCAGGTTGGTGGTCTGGCAGGTTCTTTGGTGAGCGATCAAGCAAAAAGTGAACACGCTCTCTTCCAGTTAAGACTTTTTATTTTGTCAATCCGAGAACACGACAGCGGGGACTTTTAATTCCTGGATGCACTTATTCTCTTTATATATTGACGCCGAAATCGCGAGCAGCGAGTCGGGTCCTTGTCGGCCACTATGTTTTGAAAGAGAACCAATCAAATCAGCTATTCAAATCCATGCTTATGTCAGTGACCTATATCTCATGTGTGTGCGCCAAGAGCCCGCAGTCACCTCAACGCTAGATCAGACAGCATGGGGACGAACGGGGTAGACAACGAGGCTCAGCCGTCTAGCGGGGTGTCCGGGGCGGAGCAGTCAGTCGCGGCTCCACCGGACGAGCAGGGCGATGCTGCTCCAGAGTCGGGCTGGAAGACGAATGAGCGTTCAACGGAGGGTGATCGTAAACTCCCCCAGGAGGAAAGCACCGTGCAACTGATCGAGGCTGGATTCAAGCCGATTTCAGCCCCGGCTCTCGAAACGGACACCGCGGAGAGGCATGGCGCAAGATTCGCGCCGCCTGAAGGAGGTTTTGGCTGGCTGGTAGTCCTGGCAGCCACCTGGTGCAATGGGTCCATCTTCGGGATTCAGAACTCTTTTGGCATCCTGCACATGATGCTGGTGAGGGAGCACGCAGACCCCGAGGACAAGACGTCTCAGTTCAAAGTGGGTAAGTAGGACACATACATTTACGCGGTGTACATTAAATCACCAGGCGATGTGGGTCGCCCTGCGCTTTAAGTGCGTCTGCTAATAAACATACACACACAGGCCTGTTAAATGACGTATGTCCCCAAAACCTGATAGGCATGTTTGTGGATCATTTCATCGTGGGAAATACCACATGAGCATCTTGCGTTGGTATTGGAGTAGGTTGAAAAAATATTCAACAATTGTTAAATTGTGTATTTGACTAACATTTGCTATATCCATTTAAATTATTACCTAGGTTCTGTAAATCTAATTTAGGATTCCAAAGAACAGTTCTTTCTACTGAAAGCCAACAGCAAATACAAGTAATGACCCAATATTAGATGTGTCATAAAGGTTCCAGGACTAACGTCACAAATGGGGCTTTCGGCTTTCACGTGTGCAGAGCTTTTCCACCTATAAGTCGTCAAAGTGCTTCATACTGACTCTTTATTCACCTGCTGATGAAGCAGCATCAGGAGCAACTGGGGTTTCACTATCTTACTCAAGGCCACTTCTGCATGGTGACAAAGGCCAGCGATTGAACTCACAACCTCTGACTTGGGAGCCCACTACACTACAGCTGAGCCAAGTCACCCACCAACAATATATTTCATATCCAAACTCAAGTTTTCACCTTCCAAGTAATCCCAGTGGAGTCTCAACCGCTCAATCTCTGCCATTCATGCACTCCCTTAAGGATTCTTTAGGGATCTTCCACAGTTCTGTCATTGCGCCATCTTGATGTCGTAAGCCTCTTCAAAATGGGTCCCCTTGTTGTCCAATTTGAACTTAGGAAGACGGGAGGGGAAAAATCACACAGGGCCAGATGGCAGTAGTCAGTGAAGTTGTTCCACTTGCTGGCCAAAAACTGTTTGATGCAGAACATATTGTGAATTGATGTGTTGTACCACCACCATTCTCTTCTCATGCACTGAATGAAGCAAATGCAGCAGGACCCCTTTGTAGAGGTGCTGGTAGATCGTCTGGCCCTGTGGCAAGAACTCACAGAGGGCCGGCCAATTCCTAAAAAATGAAATTGTCATTTATATTTTAACTTCTCACCATGGCTGCCAGGATGGCCGAGTGGTCTAAGGCGCCGCGTTCTGGACCCAGTCTCCCCAGGAGGCCTGGGTTCGAATCTCGAATTTCCCCATTGTGGGACTAATAAAGGGCAAATTATTATTATTATTATTATAAAAACATTGAATCCAAGAAAAGCATTAATGTGCCAAGCAGTTGTCTGGTTGTTCTTTCGAGTTATATGTTAAGTTGAATCTTGGTAGTTGAATAAATGCGTTTGAACTCAACAAATAATTCTGTTTATTAATCAAGATTTCAGTACACATCCAAATAGTCTTGATTTTTATTTTATTTTTTCTGTAATTGCCAATCCTTAGAGTTTGGTCACTGAATAGTACTTGAAGATCCTTTGCTCTTCCTAGCAATTCTGGTCTCATCAGCACACTAACACTATCTTCTCATTGCTGAATGACCAGATACATGGAATATGGAGATAAAAGCTTGTGGAGAAAAAAAGTTCAATGGCTGCTGAGAACTGAAGTCACAGTTACATACTCCGTACTCTGAAAGAGGAAATTTGTAGTTTGTGTTTGAAATACATCTTTAGTGACAACATTCCTGGTACATTTCTGACACACTTCTAACAATGTCCAAAGGGGGGGAAATGTTAGTGTATAATAATTATTGGGCAAATGAGTTCATCATGATTTAATATTGTTATTATAATTTATTTCTCGCCATAATGTGCTAGGCGGGAAAGGTTTGGCAGGATGTGACTGCTTTGTACAGGAAATATGCTCTAAAAGCTTGTGATAATTAGATTTCCAGGAATTTACTTTAGTTGAGTAAAGTTCTTCATAAAGCTCGCCTCCACCGGAATCGCACCATTGTTCCCCCCTCTGTTTACCTGCACGCCTCTGGTTTACATAACAGGCTATTGACAATGTTGACCCAAGTTTCTCAGGGTCTCACGCCCCCCCGATGCTTTTAAGGAATTTGTCTATTCCTAAATCAGTTCACCATTCAAGTCTTTTCAGGGCCTGCTCTTTGAATTTGTCCCAGACTGGATCCATAGTCACAAGTAAACGTTAAGGTCAAAATGTGGGTCGAGATTCCGATTCTTAGGATGAACCCCAGAACAATGTTGGCCCTCCGCCATCAATGCGAAAACAGTTACAAGTGGAGAAAATCTATGCTGGGGGGCGGGTCATGTGTTAGCAGCTAGATGTCACTCCTTAAGGCCCGAGAGGCGTGAATTTATCAGTTGGCTCTGTCAAAGCAAAACCTCTTGTTCCTTTCTATTAAACCAGAGAGATTCCTCATAATCTGGACAGGAAAAAACGGAAAGCTTAATTTTGTCTCCCATTTCCAGAAGTCGCCTTATATAATTCTTGCTTGGCCAGTGTCCAATGTGAAAGGATTAATTTCAATCCGACCTTAGCAAGAACAAAACAACCCTAGTATAACTAAAACAAGAGTGCCTGTGCTACAAAAAAACCCAGAAAAAAAAAAGAAAGCAACATTTTCCTCTGTTAAAGATCCAATGTGTCCGCTTTCAGCGCCTTCTTCAGTGCATAACTGCTGTGCTTTGATAGTGATTGGGATAGTGAGTGAGTCTGAGTCACACGTTAATAAGGCTAGCCCTTCATTTGGTCACTACATTACCGAACCCCAATAGAGGTAATCATTTACTGGCAGAGGTCACATACAATATGCTGACACTTTGTGGGATGTGTTACAAAAAAAAAAAAAAGACATGAAAAGTTGTCCTTTGTTGATCTGAACAGAGGTCTTATAATATTTGCTGACATTTGATTTTGTGTTTTGCTTTAGATGTATCTCGCACTGATAATTTTGGTTCATATCCAAATGGTACAAGTCCAGTTGCTGGACTTACAAGCTTCCAATGTTAAATTGTTTTGTTTTCAGAACCGCTATTCCGTTTTCAACAACTAACGGGTGGGCTGTTCATTACTTGTTGGTGGTCTGGTATTTCTCAGTAATGACACAATGGCATGCAAGAGGTTTCATGCCAACTCCTACAAAAGCCCTGCAATGTGAAGGTGTGTACTCAGCTGTACTCTGCTCTTCCAATCACCACATTGAAGGGAAGAACAAAAACACGATGCTTTTGTACTCACTGGAGAGGCGTGAGAAGGGAACATCTTTGATGTGAGTTTTCTTCGGCCACTCTGGCTCCCTCCCACTTTCCCCAAAACATGCATTTTAGGTTAATTAAACACTCTAAATTGTCCAAATGTGAATAGTTGATTGTGTATAAAATATGTGCCTGACTTGTGTGAATGCTGCGTGGATTCAATGTGTATAGTTGTTCATCTATTTATGTGCCCTGTGACTGATTACTGACTACTTATTCCCAGCTGGGATAGATTCTAGCCCCCCACAATTGTGAACAGGATATGCGGTGTTGACAATGGATGGACGGATGGATATTATTTCCATTTATGAAGTTGCTATTGTTTAGCTAAATAATGTCAGCTGCTCTACCCAGGACCTACTAAAGCCAGTTCATGTGGTTTCTCAGGAATGTGCTTCTCAAACAAGTCTTTTGTCCTGTACCTCAGCCTCTAACTGTACCAATAAGTGCGTAACTATTGTCATGACTAAGTCAGTATCGAAGTTGTTGCGTGAATGGAAGATTAATTAACGTGAAAGATTTTGGGTTCTGTCTTGTATAAATTCTAACACTAAAACATGCGAACAGTCAGTGATCTATTTGTCTTTGTAAATGTCTTTGTAAATCAAGATAATTGTCAAGGATTAAGCCATCATTGTTCCCATCATTTCGATTGTCTCTTCAAAGAACATCACATTACCTTACAAGCTTGTTACATGAAATTAAACCTTTATTGTATTTGTAGTGAATTGCAACTTAAGATGTGAGAATCTTCGACCATAGCTACATTTCTATATATGCAGTACTCAAAAAATAAAGTATTATTTTACATGCAGTATAGCGCATATGCAGTGTTATATACATTACATACCCATTTCATTTCGCCCTTTCGGGTTCGATCTTTGTTTGGAACTAATCTAGGGCACTTTCTTTGTTTCTGCATTTGAGTTTCTGCTTGCTTCAGGGCTAATTCAGAATTTTGGCGTTGGCATCAAATTTCAGTGAGGCCTCTAACCTCGACCTCTAACTACATTCCTTGCATCAATATCCGTATGATCCCCTGCCTCACGCTATTTGAAACGCACAACTTATTTGAGGTGTACGGTTTGTGTTTCAATATTTGTCAGAGTCAATTTAATCACATCTGAAATACATCATGATTGCATTTTTAACTGACTTGGTCATAGTATGACTTCTGTTGACATATCTTTTTAAAATCCTTAATTCATGGCTGTGTTTCGAGAATATCCAGCCTGTATTAGGACGGTAATAAATTATTTTTGACTACATGTAGAACCGGTTCCAACTACTGTATGCACTCTGACATTGTGTCAGCACTAGTGTAGAAATATAATATCAAGAATATTACTGTGGGGGTGTGTTTGTCCTGGTTTCATGACATCACCAATACGGCAGGGAAATAGACGCAGAACCCATCACTCGCTGATAGCTCAGCCTGTTTTTCATGAGAAGCGAGTAGTACTTCACTCTTTTATTTTTAACTTTTCTTTTGCAGTTGACCATCCTGAAGTGGAATGTCCCTTAAGTTATACACTTTTGAATTTTATCAAGTGTTGGCAAAATATGCCAGTGCGGTTACAAAACAATAAGGTGCTTAATCAAATAAATGGCAATGAAAATATAAAAATGTGTGAGGCTCATGCAAATTACCTTTGCATTTTTTTTTCTTCACCCCCCCATTCTTTTCGCATCTTAACCCTAAGAGTGGTTAGTTTTTTACGCTTGTATGAATAGTCTGTACTAGGGCTGTTACGATAATTCAATGTCATTATGAATTGCGATAGTCACATGATCAATATCAATAGAAAATGCCTTTGATTCAAAGTTCGATAGAAAAAAAAGAATGAATACCACAACCGCGGCATTGAGTGTGTTGTAGGCAGCGCGCAGCGGCCTCCAAACATGAATAAGAGTCATTTAAACAAACAAAGAATAGAAATGTTAGCGCCTTGCTCCCAAAAACTTTGGGAAGCAGTGACGCAAAAAATAAAAAAAATACGTCAATAAATAAATAAATCTGTTCAATAATAATTTTGTGTATCGAACTTAATTCTTGTGAGAACCATTTTGAATTATCATACAGTTGAGAATTTAATTGTATAGTATACAATACTCTCTCTGAATTGTTCTTCTTTCTCTGAAGCATTTTTTTTTTCTTCAGTGCTCTGGTGCTCCCGTGAAATTCCTTCTCTCTTTCAGTTACGGAGTCTTTGTGGTATGGTCTATAATGGGTACATTCAATTCAGCCTATTCAGGGACAAATTGGAATGAAAAGAGTGAAAAGTGGGCTCTGTATGACATGCTTTGGAGCTTTACATTTGAGTCTTATGGAATTGGAACTTGGATAAGGTTGGCAGTCTTGGGGTGAATGTGGTTCCAGTGGAAAGTGCAGATGGGAGAAAGGGCCTATATAATTTGTAAAGTTACAGTTCTGGAATAGATGTTTTTTTTATACTGAACCAATGAATCTTTATTTATTTAAGTAAGGTTTAGAATCTCAGAACTAATAATTGTTGTGACAATGTAATCTTAGAGTCAGGCTCATCTCAGACTGGACATTAATTTTTTCCAATTTCTCAGGAAGACTCTAATAGTGGCATTTTTTATGCCATTGTGTGTTGGGGAGGAGGAATCACGTACAGAGCTTGGATGAGACTTAACATAGTGTTTAAAAAAGATAGGTCTGTCCTTGGCTTGGATTCCATTCGAGGAGGTGGCGGACAGAAGAGTGTTAGCCAAGTTGACATGAATCAATGAGAGCCCTTTCCCTTGCCTGCACGACCAGACTTTTAAACTAGTTGTCTGTGTAAGACAGTAAAAAGACTTCAATTGCACACATGATGCACCAAAAACAAAAAAGAAAGACTTTCAAATATAATTAGTGGATTTTTCAACTTGATGCTGTTTGTAAATAAAACCGTTTTCTTTCACCTAGTTTATTGTGATAATTCTTTTTCCATTCTTATTTTTGTGTATTATCTTTTGCTGCTGTATATTCCCTCTTCGTGGGATGAAGTATTCTCCTTTTTTAGAAGCGAAACAAGACCAGCTTGGCAGCTTCTGTCAAAAAGTCCAAACTGCTCTCATATTTTTTCTTTGAGTAACACATTGTACATCCAGTACAGAAGTTAAGTCATTCAAAGTGTTCTTTGTACAAGCACCTGCAGCCTGCAGGCTAACGGTGCTGTTTCTGTGCTTGAACCCAGTCACCTCAGGGTATCAAGAACTCATTTAATAACTATTTGCTTGTTGCATTACAACCACTGAGAAGGGAAATTTATGCCTCAAATATGTAGATGGAAAAAAAAACAACAACTTGTTTTTGGATAGGGACTACCCTTGGGTGTATATACTGTAATGGCACAGCATATTTGAGACCATGCATGTGACCTGCACAATGTGTGTGAATTCATTAGTCCATTTGGTGTCTGTGCTGGGGAAGAGGTGAAGGAGCACTGTACTGGCAATAGCCAAGCTTCCAGCTTTAAGTTGACGTCAGAGCTACTCTACCTTTGCTCCCCAGGTAACTACGGCCAGTCAGTTGTTTGTTTGCATTTGAACGCTGTCTCTGTGTGATCTGTTTGGACCGCTGTTTTTGTCACTTCATGGACATTGTACCACAGCCTGACTTTCCTCTGATTTATCTTGATGTTTTTTTCCTTGAGCATGTTTTATATAACAACAATTTGTATTCTGAACTAGTGATTGACTAATATGCTCATAGGAGTGACTGGCCGGAGAAATGAACATTTTATCGACACAGCAATATCTTCTCTCTGTTGCTTTTTGTGGCTGTTCCGTCCTTCGTGTGTGCCTCATATGCACCTGTTGTCTGCGTCATACTACCTTTTTTTGTGGCAGTAGAAAAAATGAACTATATTGTTCTTGCTTCCTAAGACTGGACTTTCATGCTTTGCCCTCAATTTCTGCACCAGTTTCTCATGTGGCTTCCCGACAAATATTATTTAAAACCGTATTTATTTCAGGTGGTTCAACTTGTCTCTGGAGCAACGTGGTTGACGTAGCAAAATTAGCTCTGCATTGTGACATTGGGGAGTGGTTAGCTTTAGCCTCAAGGAGAGGCATTTTTGCTGCTTGTGTTCATTTCTGGGCTCATAATAAAGTTCCAAGTAGTTATGAGTCTACTATCTATTGATCTGTAGCCATACTTTTGTTTACTCGCTCATTTTACTCTCTTGCAAGTGTAAATTTAACTCTAATTAGACTGGGACCAAATAAAAGCACCGTTTTACTCGATTAAAGTGTGCTCCGTGAAATTTACTCTGTAGCTCCTCAATTAGATTAGACATTCTCCACTTTGATCGATTGATGTGATTTGTTTTTGAGCTGGCCAGAAGAAACATCTGATTTATCCAAGAAGTCAAATAACTGCGCAATACAATACATTTATAATAAACAAAGTGAAGTTGTTCGTGGCAGAAAAATGCATTACCAGGTACATCTGTAACAACAAAACACGCTCTGCATGTGCTGCTCAAAAAAAGGAATGGGAAGAAGATAACTCATTAGATCTCACACCCATCTCAAATTTATATTGCACGGCAACAACATGATACTTTCGCTTCTCTAATGGTAAAGTTAGACCTACACACGTCCGACTAATATAGATAACAGAAAAAGAACACATATACTATTCGAAACATTGGTAGTGTAAAATTCCCAAAGCATATCATGCCATAAGTACTCTCTTTATTTTCTTGCTCGGTTATTTCCACTGAAGAAGGAATATCCATGTATCTCCTACCACACATGTTTTGATTGATTGCAATTGTTTGTCTTAATTTGCTTCAGGTTATGTCTACAACACATTGCCTTTGATCTAATGCAATCTGACATTATGTCTCTGTTATCTCTGTAGCTTGGGTCGGGGCGCTCGCCATGGGAATGATTTTCTTCTGTTCACCGGTGGTCAGCATGTTCACGGACCACTTTGGCTGTCGGAAAACTGCCGTCAGTGGGGCGCTCCTGGCGTTCATTGGATTGCTCAGTACATCTTTTGCCAAGTAAGCTGTAATTGCTCCTCATTCATTAAATTACTGTGGATGATCAGTAATTTATGCAAATGACATTTTTGGCTCACATTTATCATAATGCATCCTCTACCGGACTAATCAAATAAGAATTATTCAGTGTTGGACGATAATGAACAGATATCTAATGGAATTAGCAAAAAGGTCATATGTTTAGCTGTTTACCAATGTGTGAATGAACCTCTTGTGAATCAGTCAATTTATGTTTCTTGAGGGGTTGCTTTCAATAACTTTGAAATCAGCTGTTCTAAAACATTGAGGCATGTATTGTGCCTGTCTAAGGGATCCTTTCCTATCCTTCAAATTGACACATATTGACTGCTGGCATGGATTGCTTGACAAATTTTTAAAATCATTTTTGCAATCTGTTAGTTTTTATTGCATGATGATGCATGGCGCAGGCATTTATAGGTTCCACGCAAAATGCCTCCAGCTAACAAGCAGACTAGATTATACTCAGTGCAATGCAAAACAAGCACACACTGTCGACTCAAAACCTTTTCAATAGTGATTCGTTAGCATTATAATTTTAAAAAGCTACCATGGGTTAAATTCAGAGGTAAAATGTTGCGTGTGTGTGTGGGTGTGTGTGTGCATAGGCGGGTGTGTGGGTGTGTGTGTGTGTGTGCTCATACAAACCCAAATTCCAATGAATTTGGGACATTGCCTAAAATGTAAACAAAAACACAATACCAATACATTGAGTTGCAAAATTTCAACCCATGTTCAATTTAATACACTACAAAGATGTTATATTTTCACTGTCCATTTTTTTTCAATGTTTTTATTTTTATGTCAATGTTGTGTTTGCTTTACAGACAGCCCATTATCTTGAAAATTAAAAAGAAAGGAGACAAAATTGAACGCAAGTGTTTTTCACAGTGAGACGATGATATGTAGTTTTCAAATTGATGAATGTTAGTTTTTTTCTTTTTTTGTTTGCTAATTTGATCTCTGCAACACATTCCAAAAAACTGGAGCAGGGGCAACAAAAGACTTGAAAGTTGAAGAACACTCCCCAAAAACTTGTTTGGTACATTCCACAGGTGAAGAGGTTCATAGGAAACAGATGAGTGTAAGAGTTTGGTATAAAAGCAAGCAGCATCCTTGAAAGTCTCAGTTGTTCACAAGCAAAGATAGGGCGAGGTTCTTTGTGAGCAATGCATGAGCAAATGGTCCAACAGTTTAAAAGCAACATTTGAGAGCCAATGTGCAATTGCGACGAATTTGTGAGTTTCATATTCTACAGGCCTTAATATCAAGAAAGGATACAGAGAATCGGAAGAAATCGCTGCATGTAAGCGGCAAGGCCGAAAACCGATATTGAATGCCTGACAGTTTGTAATTTTCAAACGTTCATGTACTAAGTCGAGCGTTTAGCTCAAGCCAATAATTGTATGTCCATATTGCACCCTCATGTAACATGAAAGTAAAAATATATTCCCATGAAAACAATTGGAAAATTGATTTAATTGCTCTGTCATGCCATTCAATTAATTTGTCTTTGTTTGTTTGTTCCATTCTAGTTCCTTGAGCCTCCGCTATTTCACATATGGCATATTGTTTGGCTGTGGATCCTCTTTCGCATTCCAACCCTCTTTGGTTATCCTTGGCCACTACTTTCGCCAGCGCCTGGGCTTTGCCAATGGCGTGGTGACGGCAGGTGCTAGCCTCTTCTCCATGGGTCTCCCGGTTTTGCTGAACAAAGTAGTGGAGCCGCTTGGACTCAGCAGAACCTTCCAGATCCTCAGCCTCTTCATGCTTGTGCAAGCCTTGCTGGCGTTAACGTTCAAACAATTGCTACCTGCCGGACCTTGCATGGGACCAACAGGCCCTGCTGAGTCTAAAACCCAGCCAGGGGCGACTGCTCAGAGTGGGAACTTGTGGCATCAGGCAATGGATAGGGTCAGAAAATACTTCAACCTGCGAGTGTTTCGCATCCTCACTTACCGTGTGTGGGCATTTGGAGTCGCTACAGCTGTATTGGGCTACTTTGTGCCTTATGTCCATCTGGTAAGAACATCATGCTCTTGTTCCATTGCATGCAATTTTTATAAATTTTAAATTATATTATTATAAAAATATTTCCGTGTTGAAGTTAAACATCGCCATATTGTTCTTTATCAAGGTGGAATGTGACTGAGAATCAAGCAATTTTGACATCTCTATCCGATATACACAGTATGGTGTTTATATGTGGGACTTTAGTAAATCACGTGTTTAAATATTTAGTCTCTCAACTCACTTGGGAAATTTGGTGAATGGGAGCATTTATCTCAAGGTGTACTGTATGGAAAATCTTAATTTTCTTTTGGCCTCCGGACCAGATTGTGTGCTGGGCACACAAGTGGTGAGGATCAAAGAAGTTCCTGTCAGGAGCAGTAAGTTTGCGAGAAGTGTTTTTGTAGCTTCTTATCATCTGTTAAAGTCACAAGCAAAGTGTAGTAATTCAATATCCAAATACAGCACACTTTCAATTCCATTTCTGAGTCAATGGACAAAACAGAATTAAATATTGAGGATGCAGTGAAAAGCTGCAGCGCGCAGCTGTGAAGTTAACACCGCTTTATCCAGATGTGCGATGTTCCAGCTCCGGCCTCCCTCTGCCAGAACTGTTGTTTCAGGCCCCGGCCCAGATGTAAACACTGCCCCGGCCTTTGTAATGACTTGACCACTTCAGGAAGCCTCTCCTGTATGGGCCCTCTGTGTCCTCAAACATGCCTATCCTATGGCCATTCATGCATAACAAACCATTCAAAGCCGAGCAAATAGTTCAGCATGTTCAGGAAAGACATCAGAGGGTGGTTTTGTGTTTTGAATCGGATTTAAGGGTTCAGGGGAGTGGCTGGCTTCTCACCCTTTTAAATATTCACATACCGTATACGACTGCTGTGCTGTTCCCAAAGTTAACATGGCAGGACATTTGACTGAGTGAACAATCCACATTTTTATAAGTATGGCCCAAACTTTGTGTGGATGTTTTCCAGAAGGTTGTTATGTTTGTCTGTTGCAGCACCAACATGACTTCTTCTGCCTTTGGTTTGTGTGACAGATGAACTTTGTCGAGGAGCAGTTCAAGGGGACCGAGAAGGAATGGGTACTCCTTGTATGTATTGGAGCGTCATCCGGAGTGGGTCGTCTCACTTTTGGCAAAGTTGGGGACCTCATTCCTGGTCTGAGGAAGATCTACATGCAGGTCAGGAAATGAATGACAGTGAGGAGTTTGAAGCTTGTGTCTTCTGGCCTGTCTGGAACCTTGAACTTTTAGTTGAAATTTAAACCATCACAGCTTGATCAGTTATGGCATCTAATCTGGTGGGATGTTTATTTACTTTTTCGTGGCAGAAAAACACAATCCGTACCGCTTCTGAAATTGCAAATATATATTTTGCCGTACAGTGAAATGATATATAATAGCCTTACGTGGGGAAACTGAGAAAGCTGAAGGTGGCGGTAGTGCTCTAGGAGAAGTACACATGTCATCTTTTTGGGGCGCTTACACATTCCACATAAATGTACTCCTGTCTTAAGCATTTGGATGACATCATTGTCATTTGCAGCCATGCATATTAGTTTTGTCTTCATTTAATTTTTTTCTTTTCTATATATATATATATATACATACCCTTTTTATTGGGTACATCATTCGAACACAGCGTGCCGAGTTTCTAAAAGACAGGACAACGACCTCCACATTAAATGGGTAACTTCAAATTAACTATTAACTTAATTTGTAAGTGCTTATTTAACTGGTGTAGACACTGAATCAAAGTTCATTCAGTGTAGGTTTCAATAGTTTGGCTGCAGATAAATCCTAATTTGCATGCACACAAGAGTTCCATAATGAAAAACTGCTGGATATTGTTAGGGGTGATTCACAACTAAGAGAGTAGAAAGGAGAGTGCACAGTAGAATAGAATGGGTTTGAGGTGAACTGCAATGTGTCTCTTGAGTACTTGTATTTTCAAATTACAACACTTTGTCCCTGTCCTCAAAATGTGCCTTTCTCATTGTTACCAAGAGATGTTTTCAATATCAATTCAATATTTCAATTTCATTTTTATGTGCTCACCTTAAATTAAAGGCCAAGAGATTTAAGTGGAAATGTGACATCCCAGCTAGTCTGTAGCCTAGTGCAAAAACACTGCACTTTATTATACACATATTATGAGGTGAGAAATATTTGAACGCACAATATTGAAACACACCCAAAACTTTCTTCATGCTTGATTTTTTTTTATTTTTTTTAGGCTGCATGCTTCCGCAAAGGGAAATTCTGAGTTGCTCTTGTATAATGCCAGCAGACAAAAAGGCAAATGAATGCTAGTCACACAAGCATGCGCCCATGCAACATTGAAACTTTAAAGGTCGAAAACCACATGTTCCTGTTTGCTGGTGGAAATTCGGAAAACCAACCCTAGGAAATGAATAGAACAAAATACAACTGCAGTGGTGCATGGAGATACTGGTGACTTGTTTCGAAATGCGAAATTTTCTTCTTTGACTTGCGAGTGCAAAATTGAGAGTGCTGTAAGGTGGCAGTGAACACAAGTCATCTCACTTTGAAATAACCAGCACTTGGGCAAAATATAAACAATAAAAAAAAAAAAAAACTTCAAGTTGTTTAATGCTACTCACCGGACGTTTATTGTTAAACAACACAAAAAAATAGATTCATACCACATTGTGTATTTAAAAAGAAAACATAGATTTGCATTAGGATAGTCTGCCAAGCTTAATGCTAACAAGGTAGAGCACCATGGCATATTGACGGTTAACACCGTTAGTCATGTTTTAGCGGATGTTTGAACACAAACGGTGGAGTAACACATGTCGACCGATAATATTGCAATACTCAGTCGTATATCTTTTTATCTACAAAAAATTATTTATTTAACAAAACGTTGCGGAATCATTTGTAGTTGCAGTAAAAGTGCTATTCGTCTTCATTTATCTGAATGCCTGCTATACTTCCTTCGAGGCGGGCAAATCATGGTGCACAAATAGTTCATATATTTTCATTTGATTGTTGTTATTCTGTTTTCAAGATGCTATGTTTTCCCCCTTATTAAAACACGTAATGCAAAAATATTTTGGGGGTGGGGGCTAGAGTGGATTAATGGCATTTCATTGGGGAAATATAATATGAGATACGTGTGTTTTGAGTTACTTGCATGGAACCACTGTACTGTATATAAAACAAAGATAAATGCAGCCCTTGAGGCACAAGATGTCACAGTGAATAGAAAATGTTCTCTCTCTTTCAAGTACTTTTTTTGCACAGCATGAAATACAGATTTATACACAGTTGCCAGCTGCAAAAATAGGCCCTTCATTTTGCCAACCATTTTTTTAAAGCCTACCCTGAATATAAATGAATAAAGGTAACAGGTAAATATTCACTCCTTAAAATAAAAATATCAACCTTTTTTTTCTTGCAGTATGGAAAATTGTTTATTTTAACTACATGGGAATAACACACATAATCTTAAAGTGGTCTGCACCAATCCACTAATTTACATCAAGACAAATAACGGCACATAAAATGGTCATAAACGAATCTAAGAACAATGTAACACATGTTTCTTCTTTCTTTCATAGGTGGCATCCTTCATAGCCCTGGGACTCATGTCCATTATGATCCCGCAGTGTTCTCTCTTTGAGGAACTTATAGTCGTGTGTGTGTTCCTTGGACTGTGTGACGGATGCTTCCTCACCATGATGGCTCCCATTGCATTTGAACTGGTTGGGCCCATGCAGGCCTCACAGGCCATAGGATATCTGCTCGGCCTCATGTCTCTTCCAATGACTGCAGGCCCACCGATTGCAGGTGAAGGACTCGATTTTTTTAACCGGTTTTATCAGCACTGCAATGCTGAAGGGTGTAATCCAGAGAGAGGTACAAGTTTGTCAATATGAACAAAGTAAAAGATTTGAGCTGAGACTGACAAGTGGGTGCAGTGTGTGTGTGCATGAGTGTGTGTGTGATTGGAGGGAAGTGGTGGTAGGTACAGCTATATATAGCGTGGAAAGGTATGGGCTTGCAGCCAACTGTAGCGTATCTTGAGGGTGACTTTTTTTAAAACAGTCATGCTTAATCTGATTTTAAACATCAGCTGTGCATGCCTTAAACCAGGGGTTCTTCAACTTTTTACACTAAGTACCACCCCAAAAATGTTTAGTGCTACAAGAGCCACAATGACCATTAAAATACAGTTATATAGGCGGTCTAAATGTTCATAAAAATGAAATTGAGGTTTTAGATCTAAATATATTAAATATTGTTAAAAGGAAGGACAATGTAACATTATGCAGTTTGAACATTACTCTCTATGGTTTTCAAAATTTATCTGAGACGATCAAACAACTTGACCGAATAAATAGTTTTACGTGTGGATTTTTTTTTTTTATCATTTAAACAGGCTGTCTATGCTTGGCTGCAATTCGTACTGTATACAATTCAATGGCCGCTTTCTGAAAGAGAAGAGAAGTCTTTCTCACAAAGATACACTGAAAACAAGTACAAGGCCTCCCAGAAAATAGAGAATTAGAGTCCTCACAAACAACACAACTGTAGTCTTGCGAGTATGACATTGTTATGTGATTATTTTGAGTATCACAGGAAGGGAGCCTTACGTACCACCAGTGGCACACATCAGTGGTGATGATTCTCAGAGTACAAGGGAAGCTCAGCCTCCCCTAAAATGCACATCATCAAAATGAGTTTCCCCCAACTTGAATGACCGGCAACCAACAGCACACATATAACTCTTTGACAGTCACTGCCCTAAAACATTCCAGTACGCAAAAGTATCTGTAAATTCCATCGGTACTTGAAGTAGCAGAGATATTTGTGCTGATTGATGAGTATTGTTCCCCCTGATGATTTGCCTAGAGTGTATTCCATGTCTTCCTCTAAATCAGGGTTGTCCATGTCCTTTCCTTGAGAGCCCCAATACCTGAGCCTGTTTTAGATGTCTCCCTCTTCCAACACACCTGATTGAAAGGATCTTTATCAGCCCTCTAAATCATTTAAATCAGGTGTTCCTGATCATTTCAATCAGGTGTGTTGGAAGAGGGAGACGTCTAAAACAGGCTGGATAGGGGCTCTTGAGGACCGGACTTGGGTAGCCTTGCGCTAAATAAAATGAGCTTGGCTCCCGCCCCACTTTTTCATGCCCAGGATAAGCAGTATATATGATGTGTGGATGGAAAAGACATTATTTTTCTTGCAACATCAAAGGTCTTGAATAACCCAACGTTGACATTATTTTGGTTTGTACACTTTTTCACTTTTCATGCTTGTCTAGTGGTTTATGTTCTCTTCCAGTTAGTCCATATTTATGTGAACATTACATCACATCTGGTAAAATTAAGTGCAAGGCCTTTAAAGGACAACATTTTTTACGATTTAAATGCATCCATTTAGTAAATGTGAAATTCCAACCCACCCATACTAAATAAAACAAACAGCAAAAACATTAAACTAAAAAATGGAAACAAACTCTGAAGCTGGATCACTTGCAACTGACTAAGGTTCCCATTTTATCGGAAATCTTTGGTGTTCTGCGGAACGATATTTGTGCTGTCAGAGGTCACTGGTTTAGTTGATCTTAGAAAAGGCCTTGCCCAGTATCTGTCATATATTATAATTTCAAACTCTGGATTTGGCCCGGAGGTAGTTATATTTGGCCGTGCAAGATCTTATAAAGATCAAGGCTGCTGCTATATAGCGCATGCACCGCTAATACTACAAATCCCAGCATTCTTTGCAAATGCATTAGCGTGTCAAGTCTAGACCAGCAAGCACAGACTCCTTTTTTGTTGCACTTGTAGCAACCACGCAATCATTCTGCTCAGGCAAATGTTCAACTCCCTTTCCCAAAAATGGCTTAACCAAAGATGGAAAACAAAAGCTTTTCAGACAGGCACGTGTCTTGTGTGCGGTGCCAACGTGGCTGTAGTGAAAGAATACAGTATAACATAAATAGACACTATGAAACTAAACACCTCGACAAATACAAGGACCTGTAAAGCAGAAGCTCCAGGTTGTTGAGTAGATGACAACGAGTCTGGTTTTACAGCACACTATGTTGACTCAAGTAAAAGCAACATGTGATGTTGCTGTAAAAGCTTGTTAGGCTGCCTGGAGATGAACTTGTGGGCCTGACAGCAGATGGTGATGTGTGGTCAATATGAGTCAGAGATCGTACTGTAACACTTCTGTCACTTCTTAAGAGCCAAAGTTTTAAATTGCTGCCGGTTCAAGTCTTTTCTGGAGGATTTTGCTTTTGAATTTATCAAAGGCGCTGGCATACGAGGTGAGAGATGGCAGAGCTGAGAAAAACGAATGAACAGATCTATTTAGCTGCGTGAAGAAATCTCAATAGAAAGATCTGTGATTTTTCAAGAACATAAAATAATTGGCCAGCGACTTGTGTCCCAGGTTTTGATTTTGGGTTTGACACCCCTGATGTCGTTCATACTAAAGAGGTGTGAAAGCATTTCAGTTGATTCACACTAAAGTCATGCTACAAAGTGTTGGCATTGCTTTGTGAAGTCACGCTGTAACATAAAATGCCTTTGGAAAACTTAATGATTTAATTGTGCCAATAAAGCCCCTCGTGAGATGTCACACTGTTCACATGTGCTGTACACATGTGGACTATTTGAGCAACAGCTCCAATGTAATTTGAATTTTGAATTTACAAACTAGTGCTTAGATAAATCACCTGCTGCAGTGTTGAACTCGTTCACCTCCATTTGCTGCAGTATGTTCGATGCATTCATGTGACGTTCTCTGTAAGCAGAGGAGGTGTTGAGCAGCTGAAGCACAGCTGTAAAACGTGCATGCTAGGCAGTGAGAAGTTTGAATGGACCTCAAATATTTTAGCCATTTGAGTAATGTGATTTGTTTACATGTTGGCCCAAAAAGAAAAAGAAGTAAATTTGGTAGAAATGAATTTATATACAGAAGATACAGTGTTTAAAAAAACATTTAGAAGTTCATTAACTAGGAATTCCTTAATTGAAGACATACACTCAATTCTTTCTCTACTTTACAGGTCTGCTCCACGACTACTTTGGGGACTACACGGTAGCTTTCTCTGTAGCCGGGGTGCCCCCCATTGTTGGAGGGGTGGTGCTGTTCTTTGTGCCGCTGATCCACCAGCGACTGGAGCGTGGAAGCATGGCGGCAGCGCCAGAAGAGACGACTACTCGCATGTTACCCAGTGCCCAAGCGACACCAAAGAGCTGCTCCAACGGAGACATGCTGCCTGGCTACACTGACGCTGAGACGCATATCTGACTTATAATTGTAACTTTGAATACTTTTAAGCACGACAGGTATAAAGAGTTTCCCATTTGTATTCTCTAAGGACAATTTCTCATCCTTAGATAGCCCGCTTCCTGTTGCCTGACCACTGATTTCGGCCTCCTCCTTGACCGTGCTTGGCAGTTCATTGTTAAGAGAAACGTAGTGCGAGCAAATTTGAAGCCGGAGTGGGGATGAGAAGCAGGCTCACCGCTATTCAAGTTAAGGAAATAAAGCAAAGCACAGTTTGAGAAGGCAACAAAATATCCTCCAAGAGGAATGAAATGAGATTTTTTATAATTGGGATTCACCTCAAAAACTGATTTAATTTTTTGCTTTGATTTGGAAGTCCAAATCTTTTCATGATATGAATGGAAACAGTCTACAGTGAACCCTCGCATATTTGCAATTTGGCACTTGAGGACTGACCTCATTTCCCCACAATAATGTTTTTGTATATATGTTTCCAAAAATGTTATTTATTTATTTCAGAAACTAGACCCTGTTTTTTCATGGAAAACACTTATTGGCATTATATCATTTTGGGAGTTTTGGTTAATGCAGTTATGACAGGCGTCAATTACGTGCTGATTGTGGTCAGCAAATCGCGGGGGTCCACTGTCCTTTTGCACTTAAAAAAAGCAAAACATTATTTTATGGAATACTTCCCCCTCATTAAGTGTGATTTATTCCATTACCTTTAAAATGGACGATTAATACTTTCTATGGTATATTTGCTTCAACTCGTGATGACAATAAGTTGAATAGATGGCACAGAAAGGTAATGGATCTTTTTTTGGTGGGCATGATGGGGTGACAGGTAACTTCCCCTGTTCAATCAACATCAGCCGTGACGTAAAAAGACAGACTTTAAATTCTGTACTAATAACAAGCTGTTATATTCGTATTCCTCCAGGGAAACATAGTTACACTGACTGCTCTATCCACCACTGCTGATTAGTACAACCTTTACTGTCTCTTCATATTCTTCTCAGTTTTTCCGCTGAGACAACAGAGAAATGTACTGTACTATGTTGCTAATGTATCTTGAGGGAAAAACCACAATCAGCCTCACCTCAACTGAAACTATACTTGCAGCATTAACTACTTTACCAGATGGCTTTGTCTGAGACAGAAGTGCAACTGAGGAAGCGTTTCATACGCAAGCACAAGGAAAATGTTCTTATTGCATTTAGTGATGGCTGATCGTTAATACAAAGCTGGCTCACTCAAATCCAATGCAATGTTTCAAATTTGGCTTTTCCTTTCCAAATGCTTCAGATTGTTTACTTTTCTCTTAAGCTTTTGGAGATGAGAGTTCTCAATAGTGCCCTATAATCTTCTGTTTTTCATCATTGAGTAATTGTTTTTTCCCCCTGTAGTTTTACACTCTATATTATATTAAGGTAGGGTCGTCTTAACGTTTTGGGGTGGACTTTTCGTCACATTTAAAGAGGCATGTTGACATCCTCTTGGAACTTTTCCCTTGCAGGGAGAATTTCTTCTTTCTACCCTTTTACCATTCTCTTCTACGATGAACTTGAACTGGGTCATCTGACTAGAAGGAACGATTTAATCTTCCTTCTTTTGTCGTATTAACTAATCCTTTCATTCCTGCTTTTATCCACCTTCTTCCTCTTGAGCCTTTAGATGAATTATGGGCATGACTTCTGGTATGACCAGCAACTGTCGTTTTGTTTATGGTAACTGGTTGCGCGAGTACACTTTTTATGACAGTTACAAAATTGGACAATGTGGGAATAATAGTTGTCACGACTTGCAAGCAAGAATTTCAATCACCACAGGTTCAACTTCTTCTGGGTGTTATAGTACAACTGTCACCAAATTGCCAGTCTGCGCAAGATATATTTTAAATTCACAATAAATATGGTAGCTTAGAAAAGGAAAGAAAACAACGTTCAAATGAACCGCTCCGGAAAACGAAAGACTCTGTAGCAAATGACTCTCTGCTACTTACAGGAAGCCGTACCCATAATTGTTTCTACACTTGAGCCTTTAGGAATAAAGTGGATTACTTTTTCTTTGACATTTTCTCTTTATCTGTAGATTATTGTACTAACAATGTGCATTTTTTATGATCCCTAACGGGTAAAGGAGACACGGATGCTGAACATCAAATCAGTGTGGAGATTATTGATTAAGGCCATAGATGGACTGAGATGTTACATTCATTTTCTAACTAAATCAATCATGTGACAAAACAATCAAACTAGTTCTAGCTAGCCACATAAGCTAACTTGTACTCGAATAGAACAACCAAAATGTACGGGTTGTCACCGTAATCCCATTTTAATTCATGTTGAATAATTAGCTTAATATTATTAGTCAAACATTCACAAATAAACACATTTTAGTAAACGACTGCATGCTGAAGTGAGATTTACAGTAGAATCACCGGTGTGTGTTATAAATCATCTGGCGTACCAAAATATGCGTTTAAGCATAAAAACACTGGCGGCTAGATCGACTGAGTAGTGTTATATTATTTTCACTTTCAATTTGACAACCCATTCAAAGGGTAACTTAAAATGTACAGACATGCATGAGTTTTTCATGCACCAGTCATATCGTGTAAGCTTGTTCTAGTTAGCCATACAAGCTAGCTGGTCCTCTAAATAAAACAAAGTAAACAAGTTCTACTGTATATCCCCTTAATCAGTCACCGACCATGATTATTTACTTATTAACAAATCAGATATTTGTAGAAGACTACTGTTAGATGGTCTACTGATGTCTAGCATAATGAATAGAACAGGAAGCGGGGAAAGTCTAGGCACAGGCTGTATCTCAATTTTCGTTTAATTGTTAGTGTTGTTGCTGTGAATGTCATTTTTATTCTGTTGCAGTATGCAGTGTATGTTTTAATCTGTTATTTCCCGAGATCTTTATTTTATTTTATTTTTGATAGTGGAACAAGTACTACATGTGAGACACTTGACTCACAGCAGTAACCTCATTTGAAAACAAAACTACCTTTTCAGACCGGTCAGCTCAGGTTCACTTCATACCTATTCCAACTTCAACACCTGCTAACAAAACTTAAAGACATTGTACATATAATCATAGTTACTTGATTAGTTTTTTCCCCCTTTACTTTACTGATAATGGATATCGGATAGATGGATGTTGACATTGAGAAAACTGAAACGTAAGCTACATGTCCAGTGGAACCACCAAATTCGAACACGCCAAAAGTTGCACAGTTTGGATTTTAACCCAAAATCTTCCTCCTGTCAATCCTTATCAGGCTGCTCTTTACAATTTGAGCAATGAAATTTTTACAATGCTATATCATTTCCAGCATATAAAGTAGTTTAACAACACTAGGTGTCAGTATCACTGTGCAAGCAGTTTCCTGTTCCCTCTAAATATTAAATATGTCTGTTATGCTTCTTTAAATTGCAAGATTATCACTTAATACAGCGGTGCCTTGAGATGAGAGTTTAATTAATTACATGACTGTGTTCATAAGTGAAAGTGCTCATCTTTCTCCATTTATATGAATGGAAAAATCATTAATCCTTGCAGCCGCTGCAAGGAAATCCAACAAACATTTTCGTGATGTGCTTTTAATTGTAAAACTACTACTGAATAATATTGTGCTTCAAATAAACCCAAAGTAATGCCATAATTAAATACAATAAAGAAAATAATTACACATTTTTGCTTTAAATCAATGGGCATTGTACTGCTCCTTTTTTTGTTGCAAATTTTATTGTTGTTCAATTAATTGCTCTTGCACTAGATGATGGTTTAGTACATAATGAGCATCCACTTTTTGTGCTATTTTAAGTGGTGGACTGTTCCTTACCCTCCTCATCTCAATTATGTGCCTTAGCTCATCAAATGTAGGGAATCACTGTCTTAAAGGGGTAGAACATGGCAACACTACTATCTGTTAGCCCATCTATGGCATTTACATTGTTTGTTGGGATTAAGCTCATCAGACTGTGGGTATTTTGAATGCATTTATAATTCTCTTTGTTTTATGTTTAGTTTGGCAGAAAACTAACTGAAGGTGGAAATAATCAATTTGAAGCCACTTTTTCTGCCCACAGGAGAGACACCACACAGGACTCGTACCTCAAATTTTTGTTCGTTAGGGTTTGAAACTAAAAACCTCAAAAGTCAGGTCATCAATATTCCAAGGCACCACCGTATTACTTATACAGTATTTAGGGATGAGCAGTAAGAGCTGTGAGGCTTTTTTTTTGTTCCAAATAATCTATTTTTTAATGTTTTACTTATTCTACTTGTATGACAGATAGGAATGTTACTTAAATGATTGATGAATGAGGTTTTAAGATAGTTTTGGCCTGGCTTTTGAACAGCTACAAAGAACAGGCTGTGGAGGTTCTTGGGAGGTTCCACTGTACCGAACAATATGAGTCATGTTTAATGAAAGTAAGAGGGAAAAAAAGCGAAGAAACAGAATGAAATGAAGAATGATAGATACTTCTGGTTTCTTGCTCTGAATCATGTGAGCAAGTTATTTAATGTCTAAAGCTCATGGTCCATTTCTGTGACTCATTCAGTTTTTAACATACCTTAAACTAAATGGTTAACTTCAGCCACAGCCGTAACCCAATGTACACGTGTAAAATTTTACCCTCAACACTACAGTTAATTTAATTTAGACATTTTTGTTGCCTTCTAAAAGGCATGCGCTAAAAATGTGGTCCTTATCTGTTGGCGCTTGAGACGTTAAGGTCAGGTTGCATTCATGCTAACTGGTTGCACAAAGAAGGACAAAGTTATTGTTAAACTTTTCCTGAATAAATGAAGCTGAACTAAGCTTTCGGTCTTTTGTACATACTCACTTGTGTAGTTAATATGTTGAGTTACATTTCATTTAACCGTTGCTGACATTCACTGCTCCCAGAGAACAAATCAGTCACTTTATCCTCATTTGACTCTTTTGGAACTAACACAGAAAATAATGATTTATAAAAATAATAAAAGAACTAGTTGGTGTAGGAACTTTTTTTTTATTGTTCTCTGAAAATGTGCCATTTTTTTCTAATCTACTGACCTCAATGTTTTGCCTACATGTACTGTTTGTTTGCAAACTATACCAACAATATGTCAAGCAGGAGCTTAAAGTCTACATGTTATTCATATGAAACTGAGCCAGGACTTTGCAAAAATCTACACAATTTCACCTCATTCGCACTGCCATGGTGTGATTCCAGCAAGAATACTCTGCCAGAGCCACAATCACTAAAAGCATTTTTGGTGAATATTTTTTTCCTACCTACGTACAGTATATCCCTTTGCTCCATGTTTGCTGTGTTATTGATGCTTATTTGTCATTCTCATGACTGTAACTGTTATAATTTCACAGCCTTTTACTGTATTGGTGAGCTTTTCTCTGTGCCCTCTGTCGTAGCTTGTTGTTGATACACGTGTGGCCGTGTGAGAACCTCCAGAGAGCTTGCTTTTAGGAAACCATGATTGCCTCTCTTTACAGCTGTTTGTGTATATCCTCGCTTTGCAGGCACCTTTTTTACATGACCATTTAAAACAAATGCAAAATAAAGCCAGTGGACTAAATGTTACTAAAACTGAAATGAATTCACAGAGATGCTAGAAAATCCTTTTTTTGTGTCAACATAATCTGTGTTACAAGGCATTTTTTTTCTATTAAAACAACATTAAAGACCTAATATGAAGACAACGTTTGCTATCATTCTTTTTGTCTCAAGTTGCTCCTCTAATTGTGACTGTTTACTGCCTATCTCGAGGTTCTGCTGACATCTATTCAAATTGTGTAGATTAACTCCAGACACCCTTTGAGGGCACAAAGACATGTGTCAGTTGGAAAACACAAGACAATACACTACTGTGTAGGGCCGTAAAGGTGTCCTCCAACATGTGACGTACTTTACTTGTTATCACCACAGCATCCAGTCCTGAGTGGCTCTCCCTTGTTATGCTGGTTTATGCATCAATAAATCTGATCTAATTAGAAATATTTATAGTATATAGTACTGTACAACACATGAATTCATCGTTTTTATTCACAAGGCCACAGGACAAGTCAAGTTGAAATAGGAAATAGTTGCACAAAATGGTTTATATAGTGACTAGATGCATGTATTTTGGTATTGTTTCACACAATGGGCACAAAAACAAAACCTGCTTGTCAAACGCTGCATGTAATACTACACTTGTCCAGTAGAGGGCCGCCTCCGCCCTTACATCCCGGACTGCCACAGTCCAAGGACTCAAAGGGCCTCTGTGAATATTTGAAAACGTATTAACTGATAATCTTTTATAACACCAATCCTCAAAAACACAACACCCATCGTATGACTGGATGAGCAACCACACAGTAAATTCAGTTCATATCACCTAAGGCACACGCAACATGACTTCAGTTTACTGTTTGCAATATAATAAACATGCACATTTTCACAGGCAGTATTAAATTTAATATTTAAGAATGACTAAATATGCTATACAAAAAAGGGAGTAAAAAACTGGTCGAATTGGTTTCTTTTCTCGACCATACAACAGGAAATATTGTAAGGAAGCCACAAGGTTGTGAGAGCGGAAGGTGAAATAAAAATCACTCTGTTGCATTATCACAGTAAAGCTTGTGTGGCAGATATGAACACACAAATTTGTACAATTTGGGAAATTCTTACTCACAGTCTCATGAGTTCAAGAACTTTTATTATGTCGCAAAGTTTTTTTTAAGTAACCATTTTACCTGAAAGCACAAACTGTCGAAAAATTGTGCGCAATGCCAATTGTCAGTGACAATGCTTACATGCTGTCAATTTTGGACGGGTACTGCAGCAAAATTTACAGCATTCAAGATTTGGATGAAAAAAAAATCTCAGGTTCAGTTTTGATGGACAATGCAAGAGGTATTCTGCCCCATGGCTGTGCAAAGAGCTCATGTATAAAATGTTGTTGGCTTTGCATGTCATTCAAAATCCCCAAATTTAATAGGCCAAATCTCTCACCTGTGGGCAGTTCACTCCACCTTGTTGAGTGGGGCCAAACAAAACAGATATGTGTGCACTGCATGGCAAGTCCGACATCCCGTCATAACTCCTGCTTGTCCAGGCCAGTATACGTATGTGTTAGCAATGTTATCAAATTTGTCCATGTTTTTGAAAGGCTCCTTATGCATTTTAAACAAACGGTAAAAATGTTCTTGTGTAGCAAAAAGAAATTCTTTTGAGGTCCGCTACTTTGGTTACCTGGATGCATTCATTTCAATGCTCAACTTTCTACATAAGAAGGATGTTAATCATTATCGTTGAAGCGTGTTTGTTTCCTGTAGAGTTCGTTTAATGTGTGTCTTAATTAACTGTTGGGTTCAATTTATCTTGCCAATTGTTAACATGAAATTGTGACTGTGAGTTGTTTGAGAAACTATAAGATCCCGTTTAGTTCTGAATGCTACGCTAGGTAGCTAGCTTATTCTCACCAGGATGTTAGTGAGCTCTCCTTGACTTGAGCGGCTCTAAAATGTAACAACATCAACATGGCTGACGGGCTCTCTGAGATTCCTATTCTCAAATGCACAGGTGTGAAACTCAAGGCCTGTGGGCCAGCTCTGGCCCATTACATTTGATGTGGCCTGGAATCATGTGCGCCAACTTCACGTTTATTTCAAATTGACTTCACTTTTAACAACACTGTAATCTGAGCTATTGCAAGAATTTGTGTGACCAATCCCTTGTTTAAAAAAACTTGTAAAATAGTTGAACAATCATAGAATTGCTTCTAAATTAAAAGTTGTTATCCATCAATTTGTTGTGCACGTGTGAGGGTCTCCATAACTAGTGTATCCCCCAACAAAAAATTGGTTTGACAACCCTGATCTAATGTATGACTGTTAGAAAAAGTACTAAGCGATGTCCGCCATCTAGATGTGAACGGTGTTAATGCAACTTTAAACTGCTCAGGTGTGAGAGAGAGGTAAATTTTTAGAATGTGCAAAAATCATTTGAGGCTGTGTTGGTCCGGGGACCGCCACGTGCCCATTAAGTTTTATTGGCAGTTTGTCTATTTTTGCTCTGCGTTTGACTGGTGACCAGTCCAGGGTGTACCCCGTATCTCACTTAGTCAGCTGCGAAGGCTCCATGATGAAATGAGGACAAGCTATAATGAAAATGGATGGCTGGATTTTAGATAGAAAAATGTGATTTCTCCAAGCCAAACAACTAAAGTAGGTTGAAAAAGCACTTTACTGTAAAAAGCTGTTATTTGAGTTGAATTGAGAAGCATTTTGTGTCCAGCCATTTTCTCTTGACCAAATGTGTTGTTGGTTGTTTCAAGAACAAGTCAAACAGCAGCCAGGTGATCAGACC
This sequence comes from Idiotropiscis lumnitzeri, assembly GCF_059441095.1. NCBI lineage: Eukaryota > Metazoa > Chordata > Actinopteri > Syngnathiformes > Syngnathidae > Idiotropiscis > Idiotropiscis lumnitzeri. The sequence goes on from NC_142394.1 coordinate 9,773,882, forward strand.
TGAGCACGAAGTAATGACCTCTGCATGCTCCCATCAGTGGGCGTTATAACCAGGTGCTCCCTCTCTTCTTGATAGTACGCACATTGCTATTGTTTTCCCAGCCCTATCAGCTAAGCATGATGTGCTGCTGCCAATGTCTCTGCAAACGCACGTCCTGTCCACTGTTACTCTCCCTTACCCCCTCTTCCTCAGCTGATAAAAAACTGATAGACAATTTGGACAAACAAACATGGTGATCGTGTTTTCATGCTACCTTGTCCCACGCGCTTTTGACAAGCCTGCATGGTGCTTCTTGTCACGGAACTATGTGGGAGCACAGTTACTCATTGTGTGTCCCAGGATGGCCTGCTGGAGCAGGATAAGCCGAAATAACAGTTAAGGAACACTTGTTGGTTGGTAAGTATTGAATGTGAATGGAAACTGGAAGAATCTTCCCCTAACCTTCTCCCACCATTTTTTGGGGAGGGGGGTGGCTTGCCAAAGCAGTTAATTTGTGCCTACAATAAAGGAAAAGTAATAAAGTATATGTCTGCACTTTTGTGTAATTACTGTCACAAATGAAGCATGCAAAGAAGATCAGTGCAACTCTCATCAAGAGTCATGATAATTTTTTTTTTACCAAAGCAGAAATATACATCCATTCATACTTTTCCTGTCCATACATTTCCAACAATATGTAACAATCATTGAAGCAATATTCATCAATCACTGTGTGAAATATTTACACAAGCTTACATTCTGAAGATGTTGGCATGACAAGACAAATACTATTTGAAAGTAACAACTTTTCTCTCTGTGACCACAACGTATCTGTTACACTTTTCTACCAGGAAGAATAGATCCAATACCATATAGTTTAGCGTAGAGTTGATGTGCAATTTAAAGGTGTTTTGTATAACTGCTTGTTAGAGGTCCTGCTGTGTATTGCAGCCCAGCACCTCCAGACGCAGCGCGATGTCGTTGTTCCAGCCACGAGGGTGGATGCGCAAATAGCGACCGAACAGGGCCGGCTCAAAAACAGTGAGTGCCTCTTCGTCTGGGTCATTGTTACCTGTGAAGATCTAAAATGGAAAAAGAAGTTCTGCTTACTGGATATGTCTTGACACAGGTCCAATACTGGTAAATATAGCAAAAAAATCAATTGTGTACCTAATGTTGTGCATGTTACAGTAAATATGTTGTTCCTGTTTTTAACTATATCAATATGACATAGATCTCATGAGCCTTATGTGTCATTTTTTTTGGTACCATTTCCCTTTGCGAGTCCTTCTCCAACACACTGCTCCATGACAATCCATCAAGACTGACAGTCACTGAAAACTCTGTGACCATCATCTGTGTCATGAAAGACCTCGCCCCCTGGGTGATGACACCTGTGATGCGCTTGACTGAGGTCAGGTCCACTTGCAGCCACTGGTAAGGGTTGTTGTCCTGAGAATTTTGCCAGAGAGGATAAAATTATGAAGAGCATTTTAAAGAGAAATGGTTACTTGGTTCCATGGCTCGCTGATTAACATTTGAACAGTGTTGCAGCTGATGAATACATTCTTTCTTTAATGTTATTGTAATCGAGTGCTGCCATCCTGACAAACTTTCCCTGGCTTTGCGCGAATGCCTGCTCTAGGGAGTTCGGTGTTAGGTGCCGCTTGCTGTCGACTGAAAATGACATCTCTGTACCGAAGGGTCCGGAGCACGGTGGTTCTGTCATAAAGTGACAAAATGGCTGCCCTTTGAGATGGCTAAAAACGGCTAGATTTCTCTGCATCATTATAACATGTTTAGAGTGGTAGGGACGCATACAACATATTGAAAGACATTTTTTTGAGTAGACTTCCCCTTTAACCGCAGATTAATGACTTGGCAACAATTGAAAAGCCACCTTTCTGGTGTTTATAATAGTTGCCTAGCAGTGCTCGAGTTCTCGCCAAAAATCACAAACTTGACATGTGCCCTTTTATAACAGGTCACACCTGATGATAAGATAAGAAGCTGAGGGGATGGGAGGATGTTATTCAGCACAAAATAATAAAAGGAAGTCGGCAACAAAGTCTAAAGATATCCAAATCAAAAGGAATATTTCATGGAAGCATTTGAAATTATTTCGTTGGAGAAGGTTGACTTTATGCCTGGAAAATAACGAGATCAGCTGTGCTGACACCTGGACGCACTGGAGGAAAAGTACTTGACATAAACGGGTGTTTTTTGTATCCATTTTATGAGTTGTTTTTCTTGATGATTTCTAATAATGTATATTTTTGATTTTTTTTTCTCATATTTTGTAGACTAACAGTCAGAGAAAAGGAAATTGCTTGGAAAATCTGATAAACTTGGTTGTTATGCTAAAATGGATTAATCATTTTTCATACTGACCATTATTAATATGGGAACTGGTATAACTTAAAGGAGTTAATTCACCTTGGGCCTCCAGGCATTGACCCTGCCCTCCTGATGGAGGCGGGCAAGGCTGGGATTCCAGTCACGCAGCACTGACGAACGATGTGAGGAAGCGGTAATGTTAGAAATCAGTCCGCTCCTGAGGCCAAGTGGATGGGAGCAACCTGCACACACGCACACATATGTTCACACGTACGCACACACTCACCCAAGAGCCAGATCCTGAGCTACAGTACAAGTGCAAGATCATGACTGTCTCACTCGTGGAGCCATGGTGGCTAAGGCCAGTTTTCTGCGAAACGTAGTGCAAAATACCATACCTAGCGATTAGCATCCATGTTGCAGTGATATGAAGCCTTTAAGCGACAAATATTTATTCGCAACAGTGGCAGCATACCTAGACTGACTATATGGCAATATTCTCACGCATATATTCTTCATTTTTTGCTAAAAATGACAATTATTACTGCAGATTAATGATTCACTTAGTTTTTTTGTTTGTGTCTTTAGGTATTGTACTGCTCCTTTGCAGCCAAAGCGCAGACACTAGAACAGGGGTGTCAAACTCATTTTTGTGGACGGGCCACATGGTAGTTGTGGTTTCCCTCAGAGGGCCGGTATGACTGTGAACCCATATAAATTGATTGGAAAGCCAGTTTTGAAATCAGAAGCTAGTAAGTAATTGTTCAACAATTTTTCAATTTATTTTAAAAGGGGAGGATTGGTAACAAATAAATGGCAATATCTCATATCTCAGTGTTGTTAAAAGTGAAGAAAATATGCTAGAAACAGGAAATTGATGCAGATGATTTGCCCTTTGCGGGCCACATAAAATGAGGTTGCGGGCCAGATCTGGCCCCCGGGCCTTGAGTTTGACACCTGTGCACTAGAAGGTTTACAGTGCTGGAATGTAAAAATGGCATTTCCATACGGTGCGGTCATAGAACGAAATATGTAAGTCAAGGCATCACAAGGTACAGAATATTATAAAGGTTAAAGCTCACTGTTGAGATCACATCCCAGCAGCTCCAGTCGCAGTGCAGGCCTGCGCACAAAGCTCTCAGGGTGGATCCTGATGTAGCGAGCCACAAACGGAGGGGAGAATTGGTTATGCTTCACTTTGGAGCTGCCCATGTTTCCGTGAAATTTCTAAAAGAGTCACAAAAATTGTGATAGATTTAACAAGGTCATTGTTTGAAAGGCAGATTAGAGGAAAAAAGATGTCGATGTAAAAGAGGCTACATTCGTATTAGCCTTATTTTCGGAAGAAAAAAAAAAAACTCTTGAAATGAGGACATGCAGGGGCGTTCGCACATTTGGCTGACTGGTGTAGATCCCTTGGTAGGTGAGCCACGTCTGCTGGTCCAGGCTGTAGGAAACAACAAATAGTGAGATGTAGTTCTCCCTCAGGCTTGCCCTCACGCCCTGCGTCTCAATGCCATGCAGCAGAGTCGGCTTCAGCAGGTCCACCTGAGAATACATCAGTGATAATAATTAAAGGGGATGTTACGCACACTGTTATTCGCAAAATATTCAATGACCAGCATGTGCATCGGTCAACAATATTGAACTAATAGAAATCATTCATAGAATGGGAAAAGTGAATGTTGAACCTGTATCCAGGACAATTTGGAGGTACCCATCCAAGCATTGATATAACCAGTCTGATGCAGCCTCGCCAGTTGGGGCTCCCAACTATCTGGACACACGAGCAAACATAGTCAGCGTCAAATTTAATAGCTCTAAAAATATAGTAGAGCGTAATAATTATCAGAGGTCCCCATGCTGATGTGTTCCTCTCAATGTACGGCCCAAAATAAATAGAAATAAAATGCATTATCTAAATATCTACAAATAACAAAAAAGTTTTACCTATGTGATCTGAAGCAGTAATCTGCGAATCCTGGATGCTTTTGGATTTCATTCCCAGAGGTAAAGCACATTCTGCATCAAGAAAAAACAAATCAGGCAACATAAAATATTCTGCTACATTTGATTACACAGAAGCATCAAATTATCCCGTTTTTCAAATGAAAGTGCACTGGTTGCTGAGTCAATATGAATAATGCCTAGAATAGTTTGGCTGACATGGCAAACGCAAGGCGTGCTTTTGCCACCAACAGTTAACTTTGGTTTGAAAGCTCCCACCTGGATCATAAACCAAGAGTTTAGCTCTCATTCCAGCCTGCTGGTAGTCTCCGACAGTGCACTCAACCAGCCATGTGCCAACTGTGGAGGGGTTCATCTCCACGGTGCCGAATACACCTAAAGTGAGCAGATACACACACAGTTGGTAGGAAGGAAGCAATCATACAAATGAAAAGTAAAAGCACATTTACAACCACTTCCTTTGAAGTTGTGAAGTTCCATTGAAGTGCAAAATATAAATAAAAACCGAATACAACCTATATGGAATTGAATACACAACAAAGAAAGCTTTTTTTTTTTTTTTAAACGTGTTGGAGCCAAATATTCCAAGCTCATGAGTATTTGCTCCAAACAAAGTTTATCAGTTTGAACATTAAATATCTTTATGCGAAATAAATATAGGTTGAACATGATTTGCAAATCATATTGTATTCTGTTTGAAATTTACATTTCACACAATGTCCCAACTTTAATGGAATTGGGTTTGAATTTTTTAGGTAATTTCGTTCACAGAACAGTAAATAAACATTTCATTATAAACTAATAAAATCAAATACGAGAGAGTTCTTAAATAATCTTCCGATACAAACGGAATTATTATGATGATTATTTTCTGTCACTCAACTTGCAGGTGTATCATTACATTTTGGTGTCTAAAGAATTTGTGTGTACTTACCAGGGAAGAGGTTGTAGAGGCCCATGCGGTGCTCCTGGCCGGTGTGGAGGGTGAAAGGCAAACCATGGAAGTGTACAGCATGGTACTCCCCATCACTCCCAACATTGAACAGATGCCACCTGACTCGCTGCCGCTGTGCAACCACCAGACCTGGAAGTGTCTCTGCCACATAGCCATTTATTGCTATGGAAATAAAATATCCAATTATTGTTCATGATTAATATATACAAATGAGCAAAAATAGTCCGCTTCTCACACCACAACATCAAAAGCTCTCCCACCTGCAAACTTATTGCTAATGTTGTACCAGGGGTCATCTGGGTTGACCTGGCAGGGAGGGACACAATGCTTCTGAAGGTTCTCCTCCAGATACCAACTTTTGGTCTCATCAAATGTATGAAAGAGAAGGCCGAAATCCTGGATGATTGGTTCGACCCCTGAGTTCTTAGCGTGCGACAAAGTCCCAGTCTTACACACGAGCAGTGGGCCAATCAGACCTGAGTGAATGTCCCTCTCCTGGGACAGAAACACACAAATATACGACATATTATATCATATTTATGGACATTTAATAACTCAACACAGACACGCCCCCCTGTCTGAAGTTACGCAAACAAACGTCCCCTTGCCACTATTTGTGGAACGACATGAATTCCCACTGAAAGTTTCTCATCCTGAACATAATGTAGTTAATCAGCAAACTTGAATTTTAACTGGCAATCCTGTACAAATCAATCGTATGGACCATATCAGCACAGACCTTGTCCACAGTGGAGTAGTAGGCTCCAGCCTTGCAGCTAAATTCCTCATCGCTGGGACCTTGTTTCTTTGTGATTTTCCAGTTATATGTGCGAGCCTCCCCAGGCGGGACAGGGTCACCAGGTACCCCATCTGGCAGCAATGGGGCATAGCTCGGTGCAAGGCCAATCCCCTGAGCACGATCATAAACTCCCTGAAGATGAAATGAGTAGGGCCTGGATGCCTTGTTCTTGAATATGACCTTGAATAAAGCAGATGGTGTGAACAAAGGTCACCATTTCCAAACATGATATTCATTTAGGTTAATTAACTATTTTGCACTTACAGTAAGGAGCTCATTAACTTCGGCTTTGATGAAGGGTCCCATGATTCCCAGGTGTTTGTGAAGCTCTCCGTGATTGTCAGGGTGCACAAAGTCTTTATCACGGTAGGCCTTAAACACAACTTTCTTGTATTCGGGCAGGAATTTCCTCATTCCACGACGCTTCTCTCTAGAGGAAATGAAGTATACCGGTTCATTGTAAGAGTATTATCTCAATCAAAAAACATTTCATTTAATTCAGGAGATTTCTTAAAGTGAAATCACCTCACAGCGTGACATTATTAAAGTAACTACGGTAGATAATTTGAAAGAATATGTTAATTTATTTTTATTATTATTATTATTATTATTAAATGGCAACATATGAACAGAAGAGTTATATCGATACTGTCATGAGAAAAACATGCGTGTCCAATTTCGTTATTTATTTTTATTTATTTATTGGAATTTTCACGCTAACCTGAAGTCTGTAACGCGGAAACCCCTTCATGTAAAAATAGGAAAAATGAAATAAATGGACATCAGTGTTTCTCACAGGACAGCGACAATATCATACTGGCTATATGAAGAGGAAACAAATCCCTTCGACCGCCTAAAAGTGGTTCGATATAGCACAAAAAAAAAAATCCCACAATGTAAAGAAAAGAAAAACAATGATTTACTCCTGATATGAAACTATGAGACTCTGTTTAAAAAATTGCCCCCAAAAAATCCGCACTTCATCTGCAATGACAACATGGTTGGTTGTTTTAAAACACGATAACCTCATGGGAAGTACGGAGGTGCAATTTTTGTTTTAAAATGTCTTGATTATACGGCTCAGAAGGTTTTGTGACGTGACAGTGTAAATATTTTACTTCTTACCCAGGGTTAATGAGATGAGGTGCTTTCCTGATGCCGTAGTCCCAGTTGATCTCCTCTGCAGCAATGTAGTAGTGGCGGTAGATTGTTTTTCTGGAGCGCAAATCAATTTTGTCTGAGCCAATTACATCAGATGTGTTGTTCTCCTGCAATAACAGCAACAATGTGGCATCAAGTGTTTGGTTATATAGTTAAGTGGACGCTCCACATTCCCTGAAAGGCAACACTACCTCTTGGCTGTAGTCGTCAAAATCCAAAGACAGGTTGAGCCCTGTTGTGTTTTTTCTGGCGGTAGAATTATAGTCCGAATGTAGAGAATCCACTGTCAGCTCCTCAGAATCACTCTCAATGCGGCTTTCTCTCAAGTATTGGTTCATTTCCAGCGAATTGCTTTTAGTTAAAAGATTCTCCTGAAGGCTTGGATTTCTATTTGGTAAAATGTCGTTGCTCTCCTCCCTCGTCACATTCATTTCAAGCGGCACCCTGCTGCTTTGGTCGGGGTTCATCTCAACACCAGTGTCTGTTCCATTTTCTTTGCTCTCTCCTCCTAACTGCAATTTAAATTCATCATCTTCTGTCTCTGCAGAGGCCAAGACTTCATGTGTCCAGTTTCCTTCTGCTCGTCTTCTCTGCCTGCCACTTCTTTCATGTTCAGTCTCATTCAAATCCACGATCCACTCCCCATTTCTCTCTAATTCTTTCAAGACATCCAGTGGGATTCCTTCCTCAGGGAGACTCGTTGCATTTCCTCCCTCCGAAGACATTTCTGTCAAACTCTTCAGTTGACAGAGTTGGTCTCCTTTCACAATCCACTCACTATCGCCGCCGGTGTCATTATGACTGTCGGTAGAGTTCTTGCACACCCAAATCATTGTTGTATTCTGAGGTCTCCTGCTCTTTGGCATCACGTCAATGCAGTCAAAGATTTCATTGACGTCCTCATCTCGGTCGACCATCGGGTCTCCATAGCCGCAAGGACAAACTCTGTAGCGAGTGCTCATCCCCCGGCTCTTGAGACTGCCATCGAAGGCACTGATCTCCCACTCACCTGCGAGAGGAGGCATTAAGTCAGGAAATGTACAACCAAATGGTTCATGGTTTATTATTATCCTCTCCAAGCCCAAGAGCCCGGTGGTTTGGTACGTTTTGGAACGTAAAATCTCTAGCCCAAGTTTCATTCCTCAAGACTTAATGTAGACAACAGCCAATACAAGTGACACCCAAAGGTGTCAAAATTAATCCATGTATCGACAACTAGTTATCAAATTAATGACTAGTTGAAATGTTCCAAATCCTCTGATTTCAGTCTCCTGGCAGTAATTATTCTCTTTAGTCCTTCATAAAATCAGACTGATTATCTTTTGTGTATTGTCCGACTAAAACATTTGCAAACATCTGCTTATAATTGACTGAACCAGTTAACAACATCCTGGACTCGTTGCCAATCGCCAATCGAATTGCTGGGCCAATAGTGTCATGCAGTTTCAATACTTAACAATAATGGATTGTAGAAGGAACTAATTTTAGTAGGATTACTGCTTTTAGTGGTTGAATATTATTACCTGGAAGGTCCATTTCCATGGTGATGGTCATGCTTTTCATTGGAAAGAGGGTGAGGACAGATTGATGAAGGCCATTAAACTGAAAAACATTTCCAGTGAAGTAGACGGACAGGAAGTCGCTCTGGGTGCCCACGTTGGCCACATGCCAATAGGTGACATCAGTTTCACACATCGATAATGGGTGCCCACCAAACATGATACCATTTATGCCTGGAAGATGAAATACATAATTATTTTTTTTTGTTCTACCACAGTAGAGTTGAAATCGAGGGCAAGGCGGACTCACTGTAGATGACGTTGGAGTTGTACAGTTCAGGGTTTGTGCTTTCGGAAGAGTTCTGTTTTTTATAAATGTTTTCATCTGCATACCAACTTTTATTCTCATCAAAGACAGCAAACGTTACAGTCCAATCTTTGTCAGGTGCCAACTGCAATGGTAATAGATGGGTTATACAGACATGGTTTAAAATAGCCTCCTTCCGATTCATGTCATATACACACGATGACAAAATTGGTGGTACCGCACTGTTGATGAAAGCAAAACCCACAGAGGTCACAAAAATAAATTGAATCTGACAAAAGACAATCGAGTGAAAGCACGCTTCAAATCTGAGACAAGACCAGCAGTTTGCCAAAGTGTGGGCCAAAATACCTGCTGAGAGGTGCACGAGACTCAATGAAAGTTACAAAAATCATTTAATTACTTGTGCTTGTGCAACAAAATGCTAAGTTAAAGGTACCATCGTTTATGTCCAGGTCTTTTTTTTTTTTTTTTTTTAATAATATTGCTGCACCGTCATTTAAAAGCAATGTCTGATTTACATTCATTTCCATATTTTTGTGGGATTCAATTTGTTTCTGTGACCACTGAATTTCTTTCACATTGTTGCCCATGAGTGTATGAGGCAGAGCGCATCATCTCACCAGGCGTCCTCTGGTGTCGATGGCTTTTGACTTGCAGATGAGCAAGGTGCCCACCAGCCCTGAAGCCAGGTCCCTTTCTGGGGACACGGTGCTCTGATACAGCTGTGACAGACATTCGGGGTCCTCCTCCAAGGGCCCATCGTTGGTGGTTAGCTCCCAGACATACACAAAGGTCTCATTTGGGGCCACCTCCATTGAGCGCAAGTCGTTTTCTGCAACTTTCAAATGTGTTCACATTAAATGTAAGCTTGAGATCAACAAAATTAGAGAACTGTGAACAATACAATAACAAGCGACAACACACTCTATGGCTTTTTGATGACGACCTTTAGTATACAGTAGCTGTCTAAAGTTTGAAAATATGAACATGTGTGTCTACATCAGTGTTGTATTAGTTTGGGATTTTTCATTATTTTAAGTATTATTTTTCTTTCTTTTTTTTGTGTGTATATGTGTACAGGATTAAAATAAAAAAAAACATGACAGTAACTATTTTGAAGTAAAACGCAACAAAAAAAAAATAAAAACATTTTAAAAACAACTATCGCCAACTCAAATACAAGGAACTGTATAAACAGTCCACAGACTTTGAACAAGAATAAATGCAGTGCATAGCACTCCTTATCATGTTAGAAACAACACAACTAGACTGGGCATCATTTGAATTTGGCCAATTGAGGTGACAATTTCATTTTCTCAATTTGTTTCACCTAATGATTCTCAATTCTGATTCGTAAAAATATTTCTTCTGTTGTTCCTGCCATGATTCTATTTAAAATGACAATTTATGATGACGAATTAGAATTAGGATTATGAGGAGGACAATAAACAGTACATTTCTTAGAGTACATTTTACTCAAAAAAGACTTTTATTTGGTCCCAGTATAAAGAGTAAAACATGAGAGAAAAATGCAAATATTCAGTGTAAAATTCTGCATAAAATTTACTCTTGAGAAATTGATGCTGAATATTTTACGCACAAAGTCTACTTTGTTTAATGGGATCATAATGTACTGTATATAGTCAATCTAAATTGTTTTCATACCATTGTTAAAATGAGATTTTTGAGCTAAAAAAATGACAATTTCAAATCTTTTTCTGTGACCTATGAGTAACCCATCCACAACTCAACTGAAATGTAAAGGAATATTTTATTTATGGCTTACCTTTTGCGGCTGTCAGCAGTGGATAGATTTTGGTGAGGTCATTGGGGTAGATATTAAAAGGATGACTGGCCAGATTTTTAAATGTGATCTAGAGGCAGAATTCATGCTGATTATTAAGCATATGTGAAAATAGGTTTCACACGTTTTTCGGAATACAACATTTAAAATCTTTCTGACCATTGACATTTGTCTGACTTACGTGGAAGCGATCAGTGACTTTTCCCTTCAGGAGTGGACCCATCAGCGTCCGGGCCGTGTTTTTCCTCCGAGTGAAAGATCTGTCTGTGTATTCCACATAAGCCACCTTCTTATACTTGTAGTTGTGGTGATGTGGGGCCTCAGGTGCATCTCCAGACTCCAGCTCACTTATGTTGAAAGAGTAACTCTTGAATTTAGTTATGGTTACTGTCACTGTCTGCAACATTCCTTCCCTTTGTGTGCTACCTGTCCGTGGCAGTATGATGAGGATCATAGTCCCACATGACCTCCTCGGCAGCGATGTAATGCTTCCAGATTTTGTAAGGCTGCCTCCTTGATGCTCGTGGCATCAAGGGCTGTATATTGATGGTGTTGAAGTTCTCCTCCCCGTACTCATCGTAGTCATCGTGTTTGACATTGCGAAGGTCGGGTCCAGGGCAGTTCTCTACTTTGAACATTGCTCTCATGCCCTCTGGGAATGGACACCAGCAAAATCACTTGTAGCTCGTATGACGGAGGGACATTCATGTGAACAGGGCTGTCTTACCCGCGCGGTGTGCATGAATCTGACAACTGATGAGGAAGCGGCCAACAGTGCCAGGCTTCATTTCTGCAGTGACAAAGGTCATGGGGGTCAACTCCAGGGTCACTTTGCGATGTTTCATCACCTGGAAAAGCAAATGCAGGCCAATGCACTTTTATTTATGTCAAGCAACAGCGTGACATAAAAATGGAGTAAAATATTGCACTAGCAGATTGCATTTCCCGACGATGTGAAATCGTCTAAATAATCCAGTGTTAATTTATTGGTTAGCGGTGTGTTTTTTTTGCCCAACTTTGATGTAGGCAGTGTGGGTTGAGTTCCCACTCAGTATGAATTATCTGAATACATGAGTGAATGGTTGTCGGTTCTATAAAATGTGTTTTTTTTTTTGTACTCTTGCTTCCTCCCACATTCCAAAGACGTGCATGTTAGGTTGATTAAAGACTGAAAAATGTCCAAATTAAAATAAGATTTTTGGGGGAGTTAAATTAACATTTTGACAATGTCATGACGCACTATAACTTTGGAAAAAGCCCCATCTTTAGAACAGGCAAGTTTTTTTTAATGTTAATTAGCTTTTAGTAGATGGTCCGCTGGTAATAGATAACATTGTGAAAAGAAAAAACGCATTACCGTCAGAGTGTGATCCTGGAATTGGATCGAGTGGATTTCTGGGGCAGTACCAATACCGATCATATGCCAAAACACATTTTTTTGGCACATTGTCAAACCTGCATGAGAACACACACAAACGATGATGTCAGGTGTATGAATAATAGCAGCAACACCACCGACAACAAGACTTTGTGTTTCTTGTTTGTGTAGTTGCTCACCAGGCAAAGTGGAGTTGATGAAGCCGTTGATGGTGTGATATTCTTTTCTGTTGGTGTTCCTCTTATTGTTGTCTCTGCCCCTCCTGTCTCCCACTTCGCCATACCAGCTCTTGCTCTCATCAAACACCGCAAAGAACAGGACAAACGCCGTATTTCTCCTCTGGTTGTCCTTACCAAAGGCACCTGGAGGAACGTGTACAAATGGACATGATTTGAACATATGTGTATAATATATAGTCAATATGGTAGCCTAATCCTATTTAAGGTCATTAATATTGGGGTTAAAAAAATATTTCCATACAGTATACTGTATACTGATTTAAAAAAGGCTATTTAGATTATTTACAGAATAAAACGATTGTTCATGTTCACACTAATACATTAAGAGGCGATTTCATAGCATTTAACCTATTGCATTTATGTGGATGATTTAAGATGTAATCTTTCATATTGCGTTCATATCAGTACATAAAATCTTATGCCTTTATGATACGGTACTCGACTTTAAGGCGGAAGGAAGTGTGTGGTAAATTGTAACCTGTGTGTAATGCAATCTGGGGCCACACAGCTTTTTTTGACTGCTCCTTGTCTCTCTTGCTCATTTTCTCAATGAATTACCGAAATTCTTCATTTTTGTTATCTTGGAGTATTTTCTTTTGTACCATCGCTTTGATTTTGAAGTAAACTGGCATAAAACCACGAAATGTGGATTACAAGGGATGGTTTGGGATGTCAAGATGAAGGTTACACAAATCTTCAATGGAATTACATATTACATAAAACTGAGGGCAAACTATTCACATCCCTTCCGAATTAGGAGCTAAGTTTTTTTTTTTTGTTTAATGTGATCTTCGACAAAATAGAAATGACAGAATGAAGAATTGTTTCCAATTTGTCACAGTGCTGCTTATCATGAAGTGAGTTGAGTTCTTGGTCCCTACACAGAGCTTGCAGCTCAAGTTTGGGCTTTCAAGTCATAAAAATCAAAATCGTCCAAATAACTCTCATATAATAAAAAATTCATCTGTTGGGTCATTCATAGCTAACATTTCATGCATTTATCTTTACCAGTTTACAAAATTTTAATTTAGGTTTATTGTTCCCTATTGACAGGACAACATGCACTCTCCATCGCTCCCATAACACTGACTTGATTGACAGATGAGCAGGGCACCAATAAGTCCAGAGTTGAGGTCGCGGACTGGGTCCACTTGGGACGAATACGAGTAGGTAAGACACTCGGGGTCATCGATTGTGGGTCCGTCGGCGGCGCTGATGTCCCACACGTACTTGTGGTAATTTCCGGGATTGACTGCATCATCATCCTTCTCCTTGCCTGCTGTGGAGTCATCATAGCCAGCTCCTGGTGGGGGAAAAAACATTAGAAACAAAAACAACCTTGCTCAAGAGTTCAGATTGCTGGAGGTGGTTTACACAACATTTCAGATAATGATTAAGTTCATTTGTGGGATGTCATCCTGTAGCAGGAAGACATGAGCTGCTTTCAGGAAATGACACATGCCACTGTGCTCAGTGGAGGCTATGAACCTTCTGGCTAAGAGGGAATCACGCTTAAACTCATATGGGATACTGGACGCCATCTTTTGGCTCGTACTTGCAGCTAATAAATCTGCACACGGGAGACAATCGTGAGAGTTGTTCACTTGTGGCATTTCTGAGAAATGAGGCAAGAACTTAAGTGTGCACTTCTACCAATAATTCCTTATTATTAAATTGCTTTGTTTGTGGTTTTGCAACGCTGGTAACTTCATTTGCTTTTGTTCTTCAATACACATTGCTTTATTGGGGATATTTTTTAATCTCTTCAGCTTTAAGATTAAAGTCAAAGTTGACCAACACAGTATTTAAACTTCCAAATTTTTTCAAACCGACATACATCTCGTTACTGTACATGCCAATGCAATGACCCAAACACCCTCTCACCCTCAGTAAATGTTATTATTATTTTTTTTTAAGTTGGTGCCCCCAATTTTTATCTGAACGTCTCCAAACTTTGGTGGCATTTGACTTTCATAGGAATCTCCTTCTGTAAGAGTTAACAGCATTTTGGTCTATCTTATTTGAAAGCGTGTGGTTACGGCTCTATGATTATTATTTTGAAATATAACCATATTTGACAATGGAACGATCAAAAACCTTTGCTTTTAAAAATGCAACAACAAAAACACTCCACCTCATATTATAGAGCAGGAAATAACTTGGGATCATAGCTTCTGACACATTTCCAAATTCACTGGATATATTGTATAGCATATCAGCTGATTAATTTTTGAGGACGCCCGAAGGTCAACATTGTCAAAAATCAATTTGGAACTCTTGCATGACATTAAAGCCTTTGGTGAGGGCTTCTCATGTGTGTGTTTTTTTTAAACTATATGCACAATTGGATAACACGATGAATTAATGACATTCCATTCACAAAAAAAAAAAAAACAGAAACTGATGATGATGAGAACTTGGAGTCTGTTACCCCCAAACTGTGGAATGCACTTCTTTTCATTTGAGTTAATATCTGGCTTCTGTACTGTTTTTAAAAAGTAGTTAAAACTCATTTGTTTAGGCCGGTTTTCCGATAATACTATATTTTTTTCCCCTCCTTGAATAACGGTACTTTTGTGATTGTTCATTATTTTGACCGTAAGACACTTTAAGTCCTCTCTGTGATAAGTCCTATATGTTGTACTGTAATCAAACCGTTTTTTCTTTTTCTCTTTTTCAGTGTGATAGGTTGTGTAAACACAACAAAGATAAGCCTGTCTCAAAAGGACAGAATGCTACAAAATGACAAGTTGCTGTCAAGATGTGAGCCACAGTACAAAGAAGTTCAACACTTCTTATTCAAAGGACACAACTAGTTGTTTCAATCCCAGTCTTGTCCTGTACCTTCAGACTGCTTCCAGTATGTTATACCCACTGGGCTGATACTGTAAGTTTGGGACGCCAGGTTTTTGAAGTGAACAACCACCCTTTCACGGGCCTGAGTCACTATCACTGGACCTTGAATACCTGCAAGCATAAAACACAAAATGAACATTCATAGACCATCGTTGAGCCATAAGTTAATATCTAAACATCTGTGGAATCTCAATAGCTCAGAGGAAACGTCTCTGGATTTAAGGCAACATAATGTTATATGATCATGTACACAGTCAATAAACTGCTACGTAATCTGATCATATTTAGTGAAGCAACCAACGGTGACTCATCTCAATGTACCCTCAAATTAACGGACTCAGTGTGACATCTGGGCTTGTGTACTTGAATACAAAGCTTATGTGCTCGCAGGAATCCACAAGAACAATTTCTGGGCCACCAACCAAGTCAAACTGGCTAATGTTGCGATGTACTCCTAATGATCTAAAATATTACATTGGAGATAATTCAGAGTCACTTAATTCATACAAAAAATATTACAAATAAGGGACTAAGTTGAAGGTCAAACAACAAGTGTGTTCACCTATCTATGCCAGTGACACACAGTGACATGTAGAGCCATTCAATGCCTATGGCAAAAAGTACAATAAAGGTTTGCATCCACCTGTTACCAAAGAATGACGGCTTCCAGCAAATATCAGCCTTGTGTTCACTTAAAAAGGCCCAGATTACACACAAAGTAAATTTGTGAGAAAATGACGAGATCGTGATCATTTCACTAATGTACTTTTTGCGACATTTTTGTCAGTAGGATTTTTCTCACAGCAAGCGATATAAAATCAATGACTTGGCTCAACCAATATTGGAAGACATTGCTGTAAACCAACTCCATAGCGAACATATGAACTAAACCGATGAGTGCAGCTCACAGTATTTGAGCCAATCTGCATTGGCTTTTGAAATCCAAGACGAAGCTCATTCAAATAGTCACAAACCTGTCCAAGGTGGTCTCGGCTTGGGGACAGTGTACGTGGCGTCTGTGTACTCCCTGTAAACTGCCTTGATATATTTCCGAGGGCTTTCTTTGGACAACCACCTATAAGCAAAGGAATGAAAATGCTACCAATCAACTAGAAGCAGTCCACTAACACATTAAATAAACTGAAAAAAAACATCACCTTTGGTCAGATGCTGTGTCATCATCTCCCACACTGACATAGTCCCAACCGATTTCCACAGCAGCAATGAAATGCTCCCTCACGCCAATGTTCTCGGCCCGGCAGACATAGCACAGCAGCAGGAGAGGCCAAAGAGACACTCCCATCATTAATGTGTGCACCTGTATGCGCCACTAGGACCTGTCTCAGAGAGACTGAGTGCCTCACTTTTACAGCAACAAGTTTATCAAAGTCAGTGGGTGGGAGGAAAGGCTGGATGGGTGGGTGGGGGTGAGTGTGAGAGAGAGTGGGACTACAAAATGTATTATCTGGTGAGTGTCATTTCCAAATGGTGCACCCATGCTCCTCAAAGCTGACAAATATTAGTTTTTATTTTTTTTTAATTTAAATTTATTTTATTTTATTTTTTTACACATTACTGACAACTTATACTGGTGGCAAATAAATACTTAGCATTTAGTAGAAGATTTATTGGCTCTCATAAGACTGAAAATCAAAAGCATCACATGAAGTGGATAACACAGATATGTATACATCACAGATCTCCAATTCCCCAAAGCAGAAAAGTTTATTTTATAAATCATGCTTGTTGTATATTGGAAAGGAATCAAAAAGGTTTTTTTTTTTCAAAATGACAAATCCCCCGCCCCCCCTTCACATTTGAAAGGGAGCATTAACAGAAATAATTGTAATCTACTTTGACAGAAAAGATACGGTTAACTATGCTCGAATTAGTTCAGAAATTGGAAAAGCTGCAAAAATGACCCGTTTAAATACTACAAGACGATGCTTTGGCGCCCTCTCGTGGCAGTTCAGCGAAATCCAGTCATTTTTGTCAGACTGCGCTCATTCAACATGCTCAACTTGTTTTGCATTCTGAGGGCAAACTTGAGAAGTCTTGATTGTAAAGCACGTGTAAATTAATGTGTGAAATAGTGTTTTATAACAGTTAAATACTATTACTTTATCACTGGTATAAAAGTGGGATGTCCAGTGAAGCAGACGAAAGCGCAATTATTTTAAAATACACTACAAATAAATGAAGGCGGGAAAAAAAAGTCTCCATTTGTGAACACAATGGGAACTATAATATTAAAAACTAAATAAAATAATGTCTGTAACTCAGAAAAACAACATCAACAAATAATGATTTTTATTTCTGGTGCTTGCTCATGTACAGTACTGAATTTACACCAACTGACCGGTACAAGATCGAAGGCTCATCTTCGGATATGCTGCCATGGATATTACGGCCCTGGATGAGGACCCACTCCACTGAAGTCATCTTCCTGCAGCACTTCATTCAATTGACTCTTATATTATCTCATCTATTATTGCATAGCATCATTGTATGCGTCAAATGTTGCCCAGTTGGCATCCATTGCAGCCTGGTCATCCTGGAAGGGGGATTCCCCCATCTGTGGTCCCTTCTCAAGGTTTCTCACTTTTCCCCTAATGAGGTTTTGTGAGTTTTTCCTTGCCCTCCTGGGGGTTAAGATCGGGGATGTCGATTGTGGCTATGTAAAGCCCTTTGAGACTGTCTGTGATTAAGGGCTATACAAATAAAATTGACTTGACTTGACTAGTACAGTATGTGTATAAAAAAGGGCAATTACATGGCATCATCTCTTAATCTCCTGAAATCGCTTAAAAATTGTGGTAAGGTTTTAGGTTATCGTTAGATTTGCTGTTTTAGCACTACCATACTGATCATACATATCCAAAAGGCCACGAAGCAAAGCACAGACATGCATCACAGAAATTCGTAGAAAGTTATGACCAGGTACACATCATAGTTTAACGGAGTTGACCTCTATGATCTGTTGCAAGACGTCATCAACGTCTGCATTTTCCAGACTGATACCAGTCAGATCCAGCTGGGGTAGAAGCACCTTGAGCAGGGCAACCAAGTTGCCACGGATGCGATGCAGGGCCTGTGTTGATCTGGTGAGGGGGAAAGGGTGCATCTCCTGAATACGGTCACAAAATTCAAACTTCCTGGGGTCAAAATTTTTTTTTTTTTACAATGATTTGCAAATCCTTCAACCTATATTCAACTGAGTCGATTAAATAATTTTCAACAATTATCAATGACTAATTGCAAATATATTGTACTGTATTCTAAAAGTAAATCAGACTTAACTGTTCTTAAATATACTACACTGACTTAAAAAAAAACATTCTCAGTTTGTAGATGTAATTATTTTTTTGTGCAAAACACACTTTGACGAATCACCTATAATATCATCTATACACTACCTGCTCTCTTCAGGTACACAAGTTTCATTCTGCTCTTCCCAGTGTTTTTGGGGATCATGCTCCTGCTTGAGGGCGCACCCCCCCTGATGCATCATCTGGTTTCCTGGAGCCAGCGCAGGGCCACTGGGCGAGCTGGAGAACTGAGCAGAGAAGGACTTTCAATATAAACTATCAGAATGGCATAGTATTATGCATTGATGCCACTTAAGCTGAACTTTTGATAAAATGCATTTAACATGCAAAGAGGTTCACTCTGAATCAAGACCAGCGTTATGCTGCGACAGTTTTGTTACTACATTGTTGCAAGTTTTTTTTTGTACATAAGCTCTGAAATAAGTGAGACAAAATTTGCTACGCTGTTATATTTTGTTGACCTTGGACATGTTGGTCTGGCAACCGATCTCCCTCCACATCGGTGGTGGCTTATGCGTTGCGGTCTGACCTTCATCCTCCCCTTCCGCCGCCATTGTGGCTCGGTTAGTCTTTGTGGGCTTTGCGCTTTGAGATTTCACCAACATCTGAGTCTCTGCTTCAAGGCCGGCCTGCTTGTGCATCCTGGGAGGTAAAAAAGGTGCTCCCCACAGTGGGTCTGAAGCGGGCATGGCGGTGACACTGCAGCTGTCCACTTTGGTGCTTCCGGATGGGAGTGTTGGTTGTGTTTTAGGGTGGAACTCATGTTTGACTATATTTCCTGTTCCTGAATCAAAACCCTTCCCATGACAGAGTCTTTTCGTCTTTGCATCGCTTGTTGATGATCCGGATATTCTTTTGTGTCTACAGAAATGGGACATCATTTATTTTTGCCTTGTAACTAACTTTGCTAACAAACCAGCAAATGACAATCCGAACAATCCATTTTTAAAAGTGATTGGTTTCAAAGTATACCATTTTTCAATGTACGCAACATGCTTCACAACCCACCTCAAAATGTCTGTGGTCATTCTGGACGCCTCTCCTAGCTCCCAGCGTCTCTCTCTCTCACTGTCGCTCTCAATAACGTCACAATTTGAACCGTTTGCACCTTTCTCTATGCTCTTCTACACAAGAAACATTTGCGCGTTTAGTATATGCATGTGCTAAGATAAGAAACATTTCGATAAGAAAGCGTGTGCCCTTTAGATTCTCTTACATAATTAACATGTGTGACTGCTTTTCTGTGATCTTTTAGTGGTTTTCCATCAGCGGGTTTGGTACTTTTTGCGAACTGCGATGTAGCCTGACATGTCCGGAAGGGGTCCTGTGAAACGATTCGATGTTTGTGCACGTCCAAGAGATCGGCAAAAACAAATGATCAATTACACATTTTATCAAAAAACATGACTTTCCAATAGAAGTTTGTACCACTGGTGCAGTTCCTTGTTTTTTCCTTTGCAGCTGGGCCCTGCATTGAAAAACAGTTCACACCTTATCAGCATGATGATGTTACATTTATACAAAGTGCATTATGAAGTGTGTGAATCTTAGGTCATAAAAGAGAAAAACATTTTGAAGTCTGGCTTATGACACTGAACGGACATACCAGACATGCCGATAATAAAATGGGAGTAGCCAGAAAAATATTCGTAGAGTGAGGGATAGAAAGTTTGACAGATTTACTCGTTCAGATGTTTTTTCACATAGCTTTCTGTCAAATACTCATCGCTGTCTTTTTCTTCGGGTGACAAGCAGCTTCTGGGAAGGAAAATGCAGATATGCATGAGAAACTCACTGGAATCAAAGAGATTACTGGTGCAGTTCTAGTGACACTATGCCACAATGGTTGTTCATTTGTATTTAGGTCACAGCAAGAGTTGTATTCTGTCAGAAAGGGTCATACTAGAAAAACACATCCAAATCCTACTTTTTGGATTAAGCCTCGAATAGCCTAATTAACTAGAAATGCATTGTGAAAGCAACTCGGCCTTGCTGAAATTGTCAATATAGACACACTTGCATACAAACACATGCTTAACATATTCCGTCGTGCCCGTTGTCATTAGTTTATAGCAGGGATGTCCAAACGTTTTCCACTGATGGCCATAAAGAGAAAAAGTCAAGGAACAGTGGAACCACTACACCTTAAACACAATTCGTTATGCTGTAGGTCAACATAGGCTAAGAAAATGTTGACCTAGGGCTGGGCGATATGACCTAAAATCAATATCGCGATAAATTAGGCAGTTTTACCTCGATAACGATAAATGCGCGATAAATTCCCCCTGAGGACCAAAATCAAAATAAATGCAGGAAATGCATATTAACTGCTTTTTTTATTGACCAACTGGTACACATTACTTTCAATGAAAAATAGAAGTACAAAAATCATTTGAATAAACATTCAAACTAGCTTGCTTTGCGTGACTTGAACAATGTCACAAAGAACAGGAGAAAAAGGGTACCTCTCACAAAATCTTTTTATGTAAATATATTGTGCCGAGATGCTGTAATTCCATTTGCAAAGGCCTAGATTTGTGTAAAGGTATCGTGTAAACAATCTAAATAATGCCATGTGCAAAGGCGCTAGTCGCCTGTAAACAAATTGCTAAATAAAATGGAAAAAAATGTCAATGGAATGCCAGTGCCAAATAAACAAGTGTGCTTCATCAGGAAAATGTGCCGTCTCGAGTAATCTGGTGCGCAGTCGCCACTTGTCGTCTGTGTAATGCACAGTCAGGCTCAAACAGGGATCCATATTGCGACAAGACCACAAGTCGGATGTGGATGCAAAATGCTTGACTTGTCTCCGCTCCCGTCCCGATGTTGTCCACTGTTTGCGGCAAATATTTTCGTACCTCTTGTCGGCTACTTTCATGAGGCGTTTGAATCCTGTCCGCTCCATTGTAACAAGAGGAGCTCTATCTTTAGCTATGTGCTCGGCTATCGCGTCCACCTCTGAGACGTTCTCTCGTATGGTGTCGCCTCCGTTATGGGCTGTTGTCACTTGTCCAAACTTGCTCCTCACTTTGAACTTTTAGCACAAGCTCCAAGTCAACAGCATGGTTGTGTTGTGGGTGGTGAAAAAGAAAAGGTTGGACGCGCTGTTTCAGGTGCTTACGATGCACTTTGTAGTTCATGTTTTTTTGCTTAAACATCGTCTTTATGGAACCCAAAACATTTCCAAACGACAGATGTCCACTTTATTTTCGGGACAAGCGCGACAGGAACAATTTCAACTAACGTTACTTCGTCCGCAGCCGTGTCGCCAGCTACGAACGCGTCTTGTTTACATTCTTGTTCAGAAGGGAGGAGTCACGTGACTACACGCGCTGGAGCCGTCTTAAAGGGGCATGAGCATCGCCGCAGACAGAAAAGACTTCTTTTTCTTTTTTTTTTTTAGACACCGAATTTACCGACATGGGCAAAATGATGTCGGTCATTCTAATAAATTTCGGTAACGGTAAATTTTCGATTTATCGCCCAGCCCTATGTTGACCATTTAAACAATAAAACCGTCTCTATCTAAATGTGCGGCTATTGCTGAAACAGAAAAGCTACTGTTATATAAAAAAAATGTTCTTCCATTATCTGTTCCGCTTCTCCTTACAAGGGTCGCGGGGGTGCTGGAGCCTATCCCAGCTGGCGGGGGGACACTCTGAACTGGTTGGCAGCCTATCGCAGGCCACACAAAGACAGACAACAACCTCTCCCATTCACAACCACACCAACGGACAATTTAAAGTGTTCAATCAGCCTACCGTGCACGTTTTTGGAATGTGGGAGGAAACTGGAGTACCCAGAGGAAAAGTCACAGAGAGACCATGCAAACTCCACACCGGAAGGCCTCGGCTGAAATCGAACCTTGCACCGCTGCATTATGAGGCCATCGTGCTAACCAGTCGACCACTGCGTATAATATTGCATTTGTGGAACATGAGTTAAGCAGCAAAATCCACCCATTTTGAGCCATCTCAGGGTGCGGCCATTTTGCCACTCGCTGTTGATTGACAGTCTCTACAGTTACTAATATAGAGGCCAATTACGGCACACCTCTTTTCTGAAGCTGACCCATTATCAGTAATCTCGACAACATATGCAAGCTTATGTAATCAGAAACCAGAAACCTCATATTGTATTTTTTAGTTTTATGTACTTGGAATATTGTCCCATTTTGTGGGTGGACCAGCGCTGCTAAAAAAGATTGTACGAAAATCGGGCAGCTGGGTTAGCTATGGGGTGCCCTTTTTTTAACAATGTTACTTAAATGCATCATAAATGGATTAAAGTCAAGGACAGATAGTTTAGTACTGTATTGTCAGTGCGTAAAATCTGGACTTTCCACAGAACATTTGTTGAAAGCATTTAAAATGACTTTTATATATGGAGCCATTTCATACCGGAATATGTTACCTTCACAAATGTCAACAAGTAGTTATATTACCTTACTAAATGAATGTAGCTCCAGTTATTTGCTTATCCAGGTTTTTGTTTCACTCTTCTGTTTGTATCCTGACAGTTGTTGAACGGAACATAATTTGACTTGAGCCTAATGTTTAATTGTCTGTGCTTTGTCAATGTACCAATTGTCATAATTAATGTTTTATTCCACAGAATTACGACTGGGCCCCGGGAGAAGCGTCTTTGCAAATAACAGTGTGAAGGGTTTTGAGTACCGAAGGTAGAAGAGCGCGATACAAGTGACAGCCCATCACATTACATCATGGGGATACTTAAACAAATTCCAATTCTCACCTCCAACAAGTATGATATGATTCTATGAAGTTTTTTTCATTTGCCGGAATATTTAAAAAGCACACTGATTTTCATGCAACTATGGGGGAAGAATGCAGTTCCCAGGTTGGCCTTTGTTTGCGTAACTTAAGGAAATGTACCTGTAACGTGGATTGGGGTTCTGGCTGCATTTCCATCTTTCAGGAGTAACATGGAATTGACCTTTAGGAACACTCCGCCACTTGAGACAGTCTTCACACTGTAACCATGAAGGACCTCTGTGGAGGCAGTGAAACAACAAAAACAGGTCAGGCAGGCACTACGGTCTGTTGACAAGAAAATATTAATATGTGCTGATAAAATTGTGTCCAGAATATTTTGCATCTCACTCCTTGACATCTTGTGAGTCCTTGTCCTCATCTACACCAAGAGAATGAAACTTCAGCTCCCCAATCTTGCTCTCTGTCATCACTTTCCAGTAATAGTTGAGTTTCAGGCCCAAGGCACTAAGAGTCAGTCTTAAAGAGCAACAATTTATCAGTCTTGCGGTCAGTTTACATAATTATGTTACTAGTCTCGGGTCCACGGGAATGAATGAGCATTGATATAATGAGCATGAGTTTTGTCGGTGTTTCGCTCCTTACTGGTAATCTTTTGTGTATTCAAAGTCCTGCTTGTTGTGGGCCGGTTTGAGAAAGTCACATTCAATGATCCCCATGATCCCGACTCCTGCCCGTTGGCCCACAGTCTGCAGTCAATGAGAGTTGAGTGTCAAGCACAAACATACACACACATACTGGATTATATACAGAACATGAACATGCGCTCGACCTTCTGCTGGCAGCCCACTTTCTCGTAGGCCTTGATGAGTCGGTTTTTGTAGTACATCATCATGCCATATTGGGCTTTACTTTTAGTATTCAGCCCAAAGGTCACCAAGACTCTCTCATTCTAACAAAGAACAGTTAAGGTCAACAGGCTCAGTGATAAAATTATTGGGGCATCTGGACAATACTGCATTCATACAGAAGAACAAATGTGTACAAATAACAAGGGCCAAGGATAACAGAGAGATTCGCACTTGGGGCAGCAGTCTAAAACGTAAAATAAAATACATTTAAAAAAGGGTTCACATCGTTTAATATGTCAGTATTTCAGGTGCCCCCCTTAGGGCTGACCTCTGCTGACGGGTCTCTGGTCAACATGGCCTTTTTAGAAGCAGCGTTCTCAACTAGTGGGTTTAAGTTTATGGCCATGGATACAAATTTGGACTTGATTGCAGTGACACTGCATTTGAGCATTTACAAAGACTTTTGATCCTGTTATCCTCTATTAGGGACTGTGGTGACTGGGTGGCTCAGTGATAGCGCCACTGATTTTGAATTCAGAATACATTGGCTCATATTCCAGTTTAGGGTGGCCTTTGAAGGTGTTGAACTATGACACTGACCGAGGAAAAACAAATCTCTTTGAGAAGGGTTACTTTTCTACACATCTTTTGTGTTAACTCAGCTTGAGTGAGTTCAAAATTGTACTCTCCCCCAGTGTTAAAGTTTAACATTTTTAAAGTGTATATTTAACTCTCGAGAGTGTGGCGCTATATCAACTCTGAGTAATTATTTAAAAACAACTCTATGGGAGTCAATTCAACATTGACCTTTCTGTGGTGTAAAGTCTGAAGAGGCGTGGTGTTGACTAGGTCACAAAAAACAATTGCACTCAAATGAAGCAACGCTCTTTGAGAGTTGTAAACAATGTTCGAAATTACATTCATTTACAAAATGTAGTTCACAATGAACCAGCGATACAGGAACAATTTAAATTTCTTACGATGGATTTTGAATAGAATATGGAACATTTCCACCACAGTTGCATGCATGAAAATGGAAGATTTTGATTGGTAATTGACATCAGCAAACTGGACAGCCTTGTTGGCCATCCGTCCAATTCAACAGGGTCCTGGCACCCACAATAATCAGATTATTATTATTATTATTATTATTATCGATAATCCATTTCAAAATTCAGAATCTACAGATTATCTAAATCTAATTGCTCATGCTTGAACCTCATGTGTTTTCTTTTCAATAACTAACTCAAAGACAATAATATTTGATGTAACGCCATAGCCCAACACACTGTTAAAACCTCCTTACACAAAACTATTGAA
This sequence comes from Idiotropiscis lumnitzeri, assembly GCF_059441095.1. Taxonomy (NCBI): domain Eukaryota; kingdom Metazoa; phylum Chordata; class Actinopteri; order Syngnathiformes; family Syngnathidae; genus Idiotropiscis; species Idiotropiscis lumnitzeri. The sequence goes on from NC_142394.1 coordinate 9,799,418, forward strand.
AAGAATTTAGTGTACAGGCCAGGCGGGAAGCTCCTGCAGTGTGGCTTGACAATATGAGGATAATTACCAATTCGGGTGCACTGATTTGACCAGTTGAGAAAGGATACGCTGAAGTGAGGTTTATAGACATCATGCTTGATGTGCTTGAGGCTTTTTGAAAGCAGCTCGGCAAGAATCTTCTTTCCACGCAGTATGATTTGGGTCCTCGGTTTCAGGTACAATATACTTAAGTATGCCTGACACACAGAGAAAGACAGATAAACAGACGGGTAAATTACCACAGGAACATGCGAAAATGTCAATTTGTTCCATACAGCCAACAATTTCCTCTTAACACATGGGCATAATCGCAGATATGTGCATAAAAAAAATAACTGTTGATATTTTATGAACAAAAAAGCCTGTTTTATTTGATTGCTCTTAATCTTAAAGCCCCATAAGGCATGAAAGGGTTTACTAGCAAGCAGCAAGACGATTCAGACTTTCCCCTAAAAAGTCATACAAGAGGTAATAAATTCACGCGAGTGATGAGCTCTCCTTTAGGACTCACCCTGAGACTGTAATACATCTCAGGAAGGCTCTGCTTATCTTTTTGGAATTTGCAGTTCCTCAGCTCATCAAAGCAGATCTCTGGCAAACGGATGTCACACTCATCGGTTTCAAAGTCCAGCTCTGGCGTGCCATCTTTGGCCCTTCGTGAAAACATAATGAATATGTAAGGTCCTCATTAAAACTTCAAACAGCCTAGTCATCTTTATTGCTCAGTTACTTTTAAACACAAACATTATATACTGAAAGTAAATCTAAGATAGTCAACTACACACCTCTAATATTGACTCAAAATTTCTGAGGTTGTTTTCTGAGAAACACAATCAACATAAATGATTTGATACTATGTCATCAGCACCAACTCCCTATGCACAGATTAACAAACTGTGTCAAGCACAATCGTACATGGGGGGGGGGGGTTTGCATGAGGGGACGCATTGCGACATCATCGGGTGCGCACGTCATGTGGGAACACTCCGACCTAGACTTGACATGTCGTTCAAATATCCATCAATTAAAAAAAATGATGAAAGAGAATTGCACTATGTACCCTTTGATAAAAATGAGAGTCTCTATTCTACCTGTGTAAAAAGTACAATGTAAAATTAAAAAAAAAAATCCCCTTAGAATGTTTGGTCTCTTACCTGCGGACATTCCAGATCAATATCTTGGAGCCCTTTTTGGAGACAATTGAGTCAAAATGTGCATGGATCTGCTCCATGGACGGGACGATGGAGTATTTCAGGATGGCTGCCAGGCTGGCCTCCGAGTCCTCAGTCGCCAGAAGTGACTGTAACCTTTGAGTTAAGGTCACAGTCTTCAGCAACCGGCTTAGACACCTCGAGGACAGCCTAATTTCTGAAGGATATTCGTTTGTTGTCTGAAGGGGACGATAGGTACAATGACAGTCTGGGCTTTGATGTCCTGTAGGTAGGTCTGAGAAAGCATCCCCACTGTTTGGGAGGCTCCATTTTTGGTGAAGATGATCGCATCGCGGCCAAGACGCATGGAGCCTGACTTGAAACCGTTGCCGTATACACCAATCGCCTGATTCTTGCCTGAGCCCTTGTCGGTAAAGCCAAAGCTGAAAGACATGGAATTCAAAATGACATGTTCATTTCAAAACACACCAGTTAGTAAGTCATTACCCTTTTCCCAAGTGGTAGGAAATTACGCAAATGCAAAAGCACTGTATAAAGCTGCTTTTCCATGAAAGGTTCCCCAACGGCCCGACACCACACCTCATCATCGCTTAGCCCGGCTTGGCCTCCTTCGCTTTTCTGCGGCAACAAGTGTGGGGCGAGATTGGGGCGGGATCAACTGAACCGTGCAAGCCTCCACTGCACAGTGCACACTCGCTGCATGCTGGGTTCTGCCATAACATTTCAAGAGTGGCGAGTCTCGGCCTCTGGTTTTGTGGCAATTGGCAACGTACAGCTAAAGCCTTTTATGGACGAAAAATCAATTTCCGGTTTCAAGCAAGTGCAAGACAGGCACCCATTGGTACATAAGAAATTGCAAATATGGTTATGTATAGTTGCGTGGTCTGTACAGTACGTACTGTATTTTTAGGACTGTGCCATACTGTACTAAGTGGGTGTCTTTAAGTTACAACTAGAAAATAGGCGTGCGCGGCCTAATCTCTCGCCACATCGCTTTAATTAACACCTACATCTGTCGACCAATCCGTGTCGACCAATCAGATAACAGTGACATCACAGCCTTGCTCAGCCTACGTTTTAGGACTACCTCGGCAGAAGCTCTGAAAAGTGGTTTCCTTGGAACCGCACAGCCCCCAAAAAGTGTAATGGAAGAGAAAACTCAGGTGTGGAAGCGGCACAATGGAAACGCGGCTTTACACTGAATTATCTGGGAACCCTGAGTGAGTGTCATTATGTCTAGCGCTTAGGATTAGTGTTTTTGACATCTGCAAAGATGAAAGCGCACGGGACATTTCAGCGTGAACGTTGGCTCAAATTAGTGAGACTGCGTGGGGAGTGACTAGCCCTGAGTGGTAACTGTGAGCAGCTCAATGCAAAGTATGTGCATTCTGTTATCGCTCGTGGTCATAAAGCCGCTCAAGTGCATAAGCGACTGTCGTCCTTGGCAACATACAGGAGAATCACAGTGAGAAGCATAAATTATATTTTTGCTATGACATCACTGTTAACATTTCATGTGACCTGTGTATGTGTGTGTCAAACCTGAGCATCTTGTGCAGTTTATTGGGGGTCATGCCGCTGCCATTATCGGTGAACGTTAAACACAGCTCATTGCCTTCGTGGATGACGTCCACCCAAAATCGTTTAGCGGCTACTCCAGGATCTGATGCATTGTCTATAACACGAGGGATGAAATACACAAAATTCAGAGTTAAACCACAGAAATCCGTTATGCATGGGTACGGAATGTGTGGCTCGCATGGGCATTTGCTTTGATCCCACATGTCAATCCATTGAGATGAACTCTGATAAAGGTTGGACAAACATTTAACCCCAAAAAGGTGATTGTTCTATTTATGTTTTTTATGAATTACCCTTGGAGAAACGTACAAAAATGGACATGACCCATGACTGGAAGATGGTGTTTTTAGACCAGACCGAGCCATAGCAGATGACCAACAATAAAAAATTAGAACTACATGAAAATTGTTAAAATTTCTCAGAATTTTCATACGATTTTCTATTTTCTAAGAAATTGATGAAGGTCCCATAATTTCAGGTATAATTTGCATTTGCCTTGACTGGATGTAAATTAAAATGAACATCCATTTTTTTTGACTACACTATTTTCAAACATGTAAGATGCTTAGAGGCATTCAAAGCCACCACTTGAAATAATGACTAACGCCATTCGGTGAGATTTGACAAGCCTTAAATAAGAAAAAAAAAAAGAAAAGAAAAGGCAAAGCCTTTAGTGTAGCTGGATGTCCAAAATATAACCAGTAGATGTTCGTGTGCGCATTGTTGCTTTTGTCCACATCAGCCTGTATAAGTGGAGAAGTGATTGGCAAGGTATTTTTTTTATTATTTTGTGGAGGTGATGAGCTCACGTTTGATGTGACTAAATCTAAAATATTGCTCAGAACGTATTTATACTTTCACAGGTTGAGGTGGACAAGAATAGTGCATTTGAATTTTGTAAGCGATTGGTCGCTGTTTTAGACAGCAGAACTGACAAAGCGAGCAATATTACCTCGCTTGCCTCCCTGCTGTGACGTAGAAACCGAAAAAATAACAAGCCCAGCTCCAAAACGGTGGATGCCAATTTGTCATAGATCTCATCACAAAAAAAAGCCTTTAAAACATGCGTGGGCTAACTACGGCCCGGGGGCCACATGTGGCCCATCAAACGTTTTAATCCGGCCCGCAGAAATTGGAAAAAAATTGAATGAATAAACCTTGTTCATGTTTTATTTTCAAAATACTGTGATTTTTCAAAGACATATATATTGTTGTAATGCTTTTGTTCACTTTCATTTAAAATTAAATGTATTTTTTTTCTCCGATGAGGTGAGGTTACCAAAACACTCCATCCATCTAGTCCGGCCCCTCTATCAAATTTTTGAACCCATTGTGGCCCGCCAATCAAAAGGTTTGCCCACCCCTGCTTTAAAAGACTTTAGCACATACCCATTACATAGGTGCCAATGTTCTTTCCAATCAAGTGTCCCTTTAACTGTGATCACGCATCAAACACGCACTTGCTGCTGATTGGATCTCGTCAGCGCGTTTTAAGGTTCACGTGTCCGCACCAATGAGAGTCGCTAGACGATGTGGACGACCAGAAGCGCCGTAGAAAGACTAACGAAACATTTTATGCAGAATCGCAGAATTATGAAGGGAAGGGAATGCTTGCCACCTCTTCCACCATGCCGTTGCATTAAAAAAAAACACCCACATAAACAACTATGGTTGAACCAAAGTTGGTTGCTCTACAAATAAAACACACAACATAGTTATTGTGCCGGAGCCTATAGAGGACTGTATATTTACCTGAGGGGATAACCTATTTACCAAATTAACAATCAAATAATTTTACTCTTCGCTTATCACTATAATAATTGAGGGAAATTAACATGCAATAATGACAATCACTTTGGCACAATAACACCATGAATATTCAATTAGCAAGAATACACATTTAATATTCTTAGAAATAATTATTCAGCCAAATTACAATATCTAATTCACCCTTATATCAATGCAATCGAACTCAATGTCCTTGTATAACATTAAATGGTACCAATTTGATGCCCGGGTTGGTGGAGCTCGTGAATGGAGGCTGACATCGGGGAAATCCTCCTTCTTGATGTATCCCGAGCTATGCGCGGCGAAGCAGGTGGATCCAAGTACGCAATTGTCGAGGGGGGGGAGGCCTAGGAAGCGCCGGTGGGAGCGGAGAATTATCTTCATCCGAGAGGGGGGGGGGACGAAGGTCGATCCTCACTGGCGAGGGAAAGGCTGGGTGAACTGTCCGAGGACAACGGGGCTCTGCCGCGAGGGAGAATGGCCGTACTTAGCCCGATGAAGCTATCTAGCCTGGATGCTCGCTAGCTCGATCTCCGACAGAGACGCCACACACAAGTCAGCACAATCCACCGCGCCGAATCCTCCTTTTCCGAGGCGACACTTCATTTGATGGACGACGTGGGTTGACGTCGCCGATCCACTTTGCTGGAGTTCGAATTAGTGATCCTTCTTGGCGATGAGAAAGGTATACAGTGAACCCTCGCTACTTCGCGCTTCACCTTTCGCGGCTTCAGTGCTTCGCGGGTCTAAAAAATATTCGGGGGCATTGTAGTTTCACCGAGCGGCACGAGGGGGCGCTGGAGCGGTTAGACGGCCGGCGTGCGCCGAAGAGGAGAGTGGACGAAGAAGAGAGTGGACGAAGAAGAGCACGTTCCCCCGGGCATGATTTGGGGCGACGTTTCGCGCGGTTCGGACCGTACCAGAGCTCCGGAGGAGGCCGGCGTGCGTGGCAGTTAAGCCGAAGAGGAACAACTTCCGCCCGGGCACGAGCGCGGCGACATTTCGCTTCGCTCGGGACCGTGCGAGAGCTCCGAAGGAGACCGGCCGGCGTGCGTGGCAGTTAAGCCGAAGAGGAACAACTTCCGCCCGGGCATGAGCGGAGCGCGAGGCTGTCAGTTATGAATGAATAAATGAATAAATAAATAAATGAAGAATGCCACCTTTCATTTCACAGGGCACACCGGACGGCGTTCCAGCAGGTAAAAGTCGAAGTAATTAAATAAATACAAAAAGAAGTAATTGAATAAATACAAAAATAATGGCTGGGGAATAAAAAAACAAGTTTTAATAATAATTTGTTTTGTTTTTTTGTTATAACATGAATTTCACTGTCTCTCTCTCTCTACCCGTATATATATATATATATATATATATATATATATATATTTTTTTTTTTAAGCATTTTTGAAGGTGCGCCGCTACTTCGCGGATTTTCAGTTTTCGCGGGTGGTCTCGGTCCCCATTAACCGCGATAACCGAGCGTTCACTGTACTTCCAACTGACTCCTTTCCGCGACTCGCACACTTCCTTCTCTCCTGGTCAAGTGCACAATCTCCTTTCATTCAAGTGCACACTCGCTCACGTCATCAATCGGGATCGCGCGAGATATCCCGCGGCCGACGAAATATGCGCCACACCAATATCAAAGGCAAACAGTATTAACAATTCAGCAGAATGTCAAACGATGCACAATTATTAACCATATACCTGTGTATATCATAAAACCGTAACAAAATAACATTCATTCAGAAAATATCCCCTTATTAATCACAACTCAAAGGGATGATTCTATAAACATGCAAACCTTCAGCAGTTATATTAGGAACACAATGTGTACGGGACGTACCGTAACCACAGTAAACACAATCACACTATATACCTGTAATCTGTATCTGTAAATGTGAATAAAAACGAACATGATTGTCTTTGTGAAACTACAATACCAAATATAGTTTAACTTGCCAAGCACAGCAATATTGTTTGTTTTGCGCAGCAAAATAAAACAGTGTGCCAATCTCGTACTATCCTTCTTTACGTGACAGCTTCATTATTTCGTCGTTGTGGGACTCACCAATTAATTCCGCCACGGCGCTAAAAGGCCAAGTGTGACTTGTCGAGTTGCTGTTAAGAAAGGCAGGGCTCATCTTTAAAAGAAACAGACAAAAGTCACATTATCCGACCACTGTCGCCACGCAAATAACCAAACCACACGCCTTAGATTATTGATAAAGAAAATATATTAGAGATACATACGGAGCTTAGTCGGATCAGCTGCTCGCTTAAATGCGCCATTTAGCCTGTGAACCTGCAAGCATCCCGCTAAGAGAGAGGTTGTAGTGAGTGCCTGCGTGCTCACATTCGTACACTCGAAGACACGCGGTGGGCGGGATGTCTGGCTGTTGCGTGTGCGCTTATCTGAAGAGCTCGTACCGAGAGCCTTTAATGACTCTTTCAACCCAACCCGTGAACCGAAAGTTAAGTAAAAGTGCATTACTATCTGGGCCATTGCTATATTTGAGTGCCCTCAGCTGAAAAGTCAACCTCAATACGATATAAACATTTTTTTGTGGACCGTTTTCGTATTTTTTTTTGTGCGCGCGTGTGTGCTTCTAAATGGATACATAGATAGACTTGGTACTATGGAGTAAGATCGCTGTCAAAAAGGCAAATGCGTAATGAAACGATCCGTATACCTGTAAAAAATGTAGTTAATCGTAATTAATGTAATCAAAGTGCTGTATATTAAAGTAATGTCACCCGAATACTTAAATTACATTTGGCTTGCTCCAATACCAGTCATGTTGAAAGAAATTACGTCTTATGACTGTTTAATATGCATGGTTTTTGGAATGCTGGAGAAGGTCTGAGCACCCACAATCCAAATCCAAAAATGCTCATGCAGTCGTTAGGCAGCATGATCCACGGTGGTTTATGGGACATTATCGGTGATTTTGCTTTTGTTTATTTAGAGGATTTTCTTGTATATTCTATATTCCCAGTCCGAGCATGAGCGTCTTCTTCAGATATAAGATATAAATAAATATATTTGAAATGTTTTCATAAAATACACATTTTGTAAAGAACACAGAAAAATATGAACTAACAATCAATCAATAAATACAATGAAGCTCAAATAGTGGCAGGAAAGTCCAAATCAAAATATGTGTTTGTGGAAGTTGAAATGCAAAGAATTGAATTGAATACAGCAAGTAACATTGAAGAATAAATTTAGCATTTTAGTTTTGCCAACACAGATTTGTCATGTTTAGCGAACGTTTCATTCTTCAACTGTGATGACTCGGACTGAACACTGGGTGGCACTCACGTAACAATGTGCTGGAAGTGTTTTTAACAGAAGAAAAAGAAAACTCACGGAGAACAAATTGCCGTTAATTCCTTGTCATATGTGCTTATTCTGTCAGTAGCAGAATGTGTCAGATTTAACACATTTATGATTGATTTATGGAGCACGATGTTTTTTTATTTCTAAATCGAACCGTGACTTAAGTTTGTGTGTTCAATAGGGACATCGAGGCCAGTTCCTTGTTCAATTTGCTATGCTTATTTGACCATGGCTTGTACATATCAATAAAAACATTTTGACAGATTGACCACATCATAGAACTGTTCAATCCAAATGAAAATATTTGATGTTATGGGGAAAGGGTATCAATTTAGGCACACAGAGACGAACAACCATCCGCGCTTCGTAGTTATATATTTAATAATTCATTAAATAAAGTACTGTTTTAAAAGCTCGTTTTTTAAACAAAACTTTACTATAACTGTCATCAAATTCTTACAACATTAAGTCATCAATCAATTTTCCTCACATGATATACAGCCAAAAGAGAGCACAGATACGAGCGTTGTCTACAACAAATGAATGGTCATTTACAACCACAATAATAATAATAATAACACTGCTAATAATAACTATTGATTTCTTCAAAATTGAGATAAGCAAATAAATAAATCAAATTCCAAAATGTCAAAACTGAACACGTTAGTGTCAAACCAACTACAAATTCAATCATGTGTCATAAGAACACATAACAGGGGTTTTTAATTTTTTTTTTCTATAAAAACTATATTTGGTCCCAGTAAACAGAGTTAAATTTGACAGTAAATATAGGCTCTAGCACACCCCGGACTCCTAATGGGGAAAAGCGGCATAATGGATGGATGGATGGATATTCAGCATGAATTTCACAGAGAAAATTTTATGCTGAATATTTTAATCAAATTGTACTGTCAAATTGTACTCCGTTTAATAGGACCAAATATTATCTTTTTTTTAGTAAAATGTCTACTCTATGAAATTAACTGTGCTTCTGCCACGCCCACTTGTTTATTGGGTTGTTATTCAATTAGAGACAATCACTCAGTTTCTTCTTGCATGAAAAAGGCCCCATCGCTGGTCTCCGATGTTAGAACGCTCCAATTTTTCCCTCCAGCCGTTCACAATGGCACTATAGTCCTCCTCAGAGAATTCCTGCAGAGACACCTTAGGGTTAAGAGCCAGCTACCAGAGAGAGGACGACATTTAGATTTGTAATTGATTAGGAGAGTGGCAACCTCAATAAATTCTCTCTGCATTTTGTCTGCTTTCTGGAGCTCTTCCTTAATGACCTGGATGAACAGGGCTGTCTGGTCATTGACCTGAACGTCACAGAAGCCAGCGTCCTGAATGAACTACACAAGCAGACACAGATGACAACATGAGCTTTCAATAGACAATATGACATGAGATGACATTGAGTTTTGAGAGTCAGCCATTACTATTTTTAAGTGGCATAACAAATAACATAACACGAATCCTTATCTGTTTTGCTCAATTTCATGCAAGACCGCCCATGATCAAATTGGGGCCCAAAGTGAAGTTTGATTTGGGGACCTACTCCAATCTGACCGCCGCCCAGCTCACATAGCACCCGACCCTTCTCACAGTTTGTGAGCCCATGAGAAGATGGTCCAACATTGTCCTTTCAGGCTGAGACCTGTTGGCCCAAGGGTGCTGGCCTGGCCATCAGGCACTCGTCTTCAAGCCCCACGTGCAGGTGTGGCTCAAGAGGGGACCCTGGTAACCCGCGTCTCAACAAGGGAAAACGTTTTCCAATAGTTGTAATCATCATCGGGGTGCTTTGTCTGTCTGACCCTGCCAGGGGCTTAAAGCCCAAGATAACTTAGCTCTTTGGATCACTGAGACACACAGACACCTCCATCATGATAACGTCATAGTTCAGCGTGGGGATAAACAAATACAGAAACATGAATAAAGAAAAGTATGTTATTTAGGGCAGCTGTGGCATAAACCATGTAATATTAGAGTCTTTACTGTGTGCTTACCATTCCGTACTGTGACGGGGTGTAGAGGATGTAGCCTCGCTGTCTGACATAAGCTTCAAATTGGGGGGTCCATGGCTTCTCCCCACAACAGTAGTCACTGATAAGCAGCTGGCCTCCAGGCCTTAACCATGACTGCATATGAAGAGCACATGCACTTGACTTTTTTTGTAATAAAACATTGCTTTCATTTCACCTTTCCCAAAGCGAATCACCACCCAAGAACAGCTCCAACTGTTGTGAAATGCGTTATATAAATAAAGTTGGATTTTATTGCATACTTACATGGAAACGTTTGAAGAGAGCGAGCTTGTCTGTAATATGGAGTATTGTGTCTCTGCTGTAGATGACGTCAAATGAACCCTCAGGAAACGTCCTCTTAGTGGCATCAGCAACTTCAAATTCCACCTATCAATTGTGACTCCCATTCATATTAAACAAGACGAGCCAAGATATTCAATTTTAAGACTATCTGGTGCGTTAGCCTTTCAACATATACCGATGGCAGCCTTTCAGCAAGCGCCCTCTCCATAGCGATATCCACCATGTTCTCGGAGAGGTCCAAGCCAAGCACCTCCACTCCGAATGTCTGAAATACATTATGACCGACGCTCAACTGTCAACATTCAATCTTCAGGATGTTGTCACATGTTTTATTTGGGGGTTCCCTTGGCCCTGACCTTTGCCATGTAGAAATCTCCTCCGCCGATACCACAGCCAACATCCAGAACCTTCTGGCCAGGTTGCAAGTTGAGCAGATCTACAAATTCCTGTTATTACAAGGTCATGACATAAATTTGCTATTTGATGTCATTCTGTCCTATGCTGTTGCATTTGCATTCGGTTGTTAGATACCAGCATGAACCAAAAACAATAATATGACGTGGTCATACTCATTTTGATAGCTTGTGGGTTTAATATTAGCGTAATGCGACCGAGACAATTAGCATCTTGACATGCATCAAGACTCTGATGTAACAGAGAGAAGCCGGTTACTTTTCAAAATAAAATATTTTTCAGCCTCAAATAATAAATAATTGATAAACACTGCAATTTCTATTTCTTCTCCATCCATGCAGCCTGATCCAAAGTGGCCCGCGGTGCGGTACTGGGCCATGGCCTGGTAGTTGGGTACAACTCATATATTGTATATTTTGAGAGAAAGTTTTTTGTTCTGACCTTGGTGGTGCTGGACCCGCCTGTGCTGACATAACCTGAACCGAACATCTTCTCATAGCGCAAAATGCCCCGCCTTGTGTACTGTTTGTTGTCAAGGAACAACTGGAAGCTGTTGAATGTCTCGTCTGTGTCTGAAGAACGGACAACCTTCTCCAACAACCAGCAGACCTGATTAGGGTTGTTCTTCAGCTTTAGGTGAACGGACAAGCACATATCAGAATCATGTACAATCAGTGGCGGTTTTGGTGAACTTCTTCAAGGTTATATTGTGAAAGATACAAACCGGAGTACCTCAATGTAAGTTTTGACCCTCTTCCTGAGTACCATGTCGAAACCAAATTTCTGTCCCGCTTCTTCATTCTCCACTTGAACTGATGTGGTCAGGTGGTTGTACTGGGCCTCAGTGCGGTAACATGTTGGGTTGAACTCCCTCTTACAGTCACCTGTTAAGTGTGCACAATTACACCAACACAGTTTACGGGACCACAAATATCGAAATTGATCGAGTGGATGAATTTTGTACCTGAGCGGTGGTTACATGATTCTCTGAAGAAAAGCGAGCCACCAGGCTGCAACCACATCAGCATTTTCTTGATCAGCAAAGTCACCTCTTTGTCACTGAGGTACATCAGCAGCCAGTTGGAGAAAATGAAGTCAAAACTGAGGAAGACAGCAGCAGTAAAGGTCGATATGATTACACAATATGTTTCCGGCAGTGTGATGACTTCAGATACACTTTTGGCATTCACACCGGTTTGAGGGCAATTCCAGCTTTGTGACGTCAGCTTGGATGAAAGTAACATTTTCGTGGTGCCCGTTGGTCTGCCTGTTCTTCTCCACAAAGCTCTCCATGAAATCCACGGCGGTCACGTGGGCCGCCTGTTTCATCAGATGGCTGGTGTACCGACTGTTTAATTAAGCGGACATGTTTCAGCCTTGTATCTTGGAGATGATCAAATTTGAAATATAGAAAAAACATAAAAGGAATGTGATACAAGAGTCCTACTTGTGTTTAATGAGCTCCTGCTTATGAAATGCTTCAGAAACGTGCACACCCCCGACCACGACTCCATGCTCACCCAATGCCGGCCCCCAGTTCCAGCACGCGACATCCAGCCAGACTAGGCAGCACAGATAAGATCTCAGGCAGTTCCTGCTGTGTCAGCTCAATGGCACGCGAGTCCAACATCATCTCCTGCAACGTGGCCTCCTTGGAGTGCTCCTTCCAAAACTCTGTCATGTTGCTACGCACTGCAAAGTGCGCACAGGATGCAGATGAATGGATGATATACAAATGTCGTTTAAAACATTTTTCTTTAATAATAAAAATATGGATCTTTAATATCACTTTTTTCAGACCAATAGCACTCGCACTTTTGATCCATACAATTTCTATAAAACCACCGTTTCATTTCATTTATTTCTAACAAAAGGTAGACCAGTCAATCTGCAATATAGCTGAAAACAAAACCAACAATTCATTGCAATTTATGATTCATTTTTAACTAAATCAACAAAAGTGCATAATAAAACAAACTCCCCGAGATCTAGTGTTTGTTCAAAATAAATTGAAGCGAGCCCAAAGTACAAGGTGATACAAGGTTCGACTGTTAACTGTTCAGCATGACACTATGAAGTTGGAAAATAAAATAGGGCTGAAGAATGTATCTATGAAGTTGGAAAATAGGGCTGAAATTTTTACCACAATGTGCGTATATCACATCAGCTGATAAAGTAGTTTAGTTTATAAAGTTTAGCAATCTGTATAATACCATCAGTAAATCAAAGGACTATGGTGCTTTATTTAACAAGACAAATAGACATTAGAAACACGTATACAGTTACAGAAATTATTTTTTTTGTGCGTTTAATACATTTATTGAAGTTTAACAACATAACAACAAAGAACCCCCCGCAAAAAAAATAAACCCACCCCACACAAACTTAACTCCCCCGTCTCTACTGTCACATAAAGAGTAAGCGAATCACAAGCATATACCAAAAGACCAACAGTACGTACACATGCCAGGATATTCCACATTCAGCCGTACACCTTTGTTGATGGTAGATCATAGAATGTCAAAAAAGGCCCCCACATCCGATGAAACTTCTGTTCAGAGCCCCCCCATCTAATCCTCTCAAATTTTAGGTGAAATAATACATCTCTAATCCAATGCGATACGATACTGTAGGAGGAGAAGCATCCTCCCACTTAAAAATAATTAAGCGCCGCACCAATGAAGTTGAGAAGGCAACAATTCTTCGACCCCCGGCGGATAAACCCAAAACCTCAGCCACAACCCCAAAAAGTAACATCAGTGGATTTGGGGTTATTTTAACACCAAGTACAATGGAAAGAGCGTCACAAATATTACTCCAATAATGTTGAGTCTTGGGGCAAAGCCAAAACATCGGTATTTAAGTAGCCTCAGGAGATTTACATCGGTCACAAGTAGGGTCAATATGTGGGTAGATACGTGCCAATTGTATTTGGGACAATGTGCTCTGTGGATCACCTTGAACAGGATAAGTGAGTGTCTCGCACTCAAAGAGGAAGAATGGATTCTTCTCAACACATCAGACCAGTCCGCCTCACCAATAGTGATCTGAAGATCTCGCTCCCACGCGTCCTTAATATTAGACATAGAAGGGAAACCTAAGCAAAAAAATCAAACTTATCATAGATATCGTCTTTTTCTTTGTTGGATTGACAGATACAACCAGTTCAGGGTGTCCCCCGCCTACTGCCCGAAGATAGCTGGGATAGGCTCCAGCACCCCCCGCGACCCTAGTGAGGAGAAGCGGTACAGATGACGGATGGATGGATGGATGGATTGACAGATAGCAAGTCATCAATGATATTATTAGGGGGTTTGTCTGGGAACCCTGTGATGGAGCCTGAAGCAAAATGCCTCACCTGCAAATATCGAAAAAAGTTCGAGGCAGGTAAATTATTTTTATCAGACAGCTGACAAAAAGAAGCCAATTTGCCCTCAATAAGGAGGTCTTTAAATGTTTCAAGAGCCCCCGTATGCCATATATTAAATGTAGAATCCTGCATTGAAGGGGGGGGGGGACATTTGCCACTATTGGACTCAACAAATTAATGTGGTGAAGATCAAAATACCTCCTGAATTGTAGGTAGAGTTATAAACAATAGGGTTGTGGCGTGACACATTCTGAGATCAAGGAATGGGCGCTCCAATTATAGCTGGTAAGGATAAAGAACCACAGGAAAGCCTCTCCAATTCCACCCATTTTGGTCCGATCCCATTTGCACCATAATGCACCCAAAAGGACAAACAACAAAGATTAGCAGCCCAATAATAGTAACCAAAATTAGGATGCAGTTCAGTCAGAAAACTCTGCGCGTCTAACAACCATGCATGCCATGGACTTCCAGATATTGGAATGGCCACAAGAGGGTGTGAGTGACTGGTATCGGTGACGTCCTTGAACGCTCTATCCTTGAAATAAGCCTGGCATGATACCTGCAATTGGCTGCCCATAATAAAAACAAGTAAAAGACTGGAGCCACACTTTGATCTGGACCTGCACCAAACGATAATGACCTCTTCCTCTCCACTGCTTTATAAAATATTGCAAATTTTGCCATTTTTGTATCATGTACCTGTCAAATAAACAATAAAAGCACGACCTCCTTTGCAGAGAGTTAATAGTAATTCCCTCCGCAATACAGACATAAAAAATATTAGGAGTGTGAGGATGTTTGAAAATGAAATGTAAGAAAAGCAGCTATTGTTTAAGGCGGTGGTACTCAAATACGGGTACGCGTACCCCTGGTTGCAAACCACCCACTGGTTTGAGGAGCCCCTAAAGTGGAATGGAATTGAAAAAAAAGGCTGAAATGAATTTTTTTTTTTAATAATATTTAAAAACAATCTTCCATGCCATGGGATCCGTAATATTTTGTTTTGTTTACAAACGTAGATTATTTTTTTTAATTTTATTTGTCAGATTGTTTTTTTCTTTAAACAAAGTAACAGTCCAGGTAAAAATCCACCTTTCACACGTTTTGGTGATTCAGACATTTGAATTCTAACATGCATGCTTTTGGAATGAGGAGAAAGATGAGTACCAATATGAAACCATGGAGAGAACGGACTGGATCAGAGATTAGGACCCCCACGTCAGAACTGTGAGACAATCTAGGTGATAACCACTTAATCGCCATGCTGCCCTCTACATGAAATCATAAAAAAAAAAAAAAACTTAAAGCCTGGTTGTTTCGGGAGAGTTATCTTCAAGTGTATTAAGTAAGTTTCGTATGGCTACACCTCTATTCATAGAGGTGTGGGTCCGGGAGCGAAACAGAGTTTCGGTTCGGACTCCGGGTTTTTGGATCATTCTTGGTTTCCCCGTATGGGTACTCTGCCACCGCACGACGACAACGTGACGATCCGGCGCGGCGGCCCTGAACTGTTGCCAGCCAGTCACAGGGTAGACATAGACGCCGTCACTGAGTGGGAACCGAACCTACGCTGGCCGCACACAACTCGGGCGAGTGTACCACTACACCATCAGTGACTTTCAAGTGTATTGACCTTACAGGTTACCACAAAAAAAAAAAAAAAAGATTCCAAAACCTGTAAACCCTGCAGACATAATAAATGCATTGCACTAAATTAGAGCAGCAAGTCAAGTCAGGTGCCACCATGCAGTGGCAACATCAAACATGTTGAAACCATCTCACTTCCACATACCGTGCTCCATAGTGCTCTTTCAAAGTTAACTTGTGAAAATGAACGTATTAGCAGTCCTCCAGTCGTGCCCAGTTTAAGGCTTGGGGCCGTCCTCTTGCTACTTATATCGATGATAGATAAGATAAGGCCGGAAGTTTTAACAACCTGACCATGTGGACCACGTGGATGTGGCCAATCTGAGTGACGCGAGTAGTGGGCACAATCACAACAATACCGACAAAACGAAAACACCACAACTATAACAGCACAAATAAGTGCACAAGACAGGAATTATTGAAAAGCGTAAACCCACTCACATGATGACGACGAACAAGAAATCCCGGAACAGTACCACGGCTCTCTCTCTCACTCTCTCTCGTTCTCTCTCTCTCTCTCTCTCTCGTTCTCTCTCTCTCTCTCTCTCTCTCGGTCACTCTCTCTCTCCCTCTCTCTCTCTCTCTCTCTCTCTATCTCTCTCTCTCTCTATCTCTCTCTCTCTCGATTTGTGCTGACACGTAGTAACTGCAATGTGGCACGCCGCCATTGCGCAACATTGCATCACGGTGCAGGAGGGTAGTTTGGGAAAAAACAAACGAATTTATGTTTTGTTGAATGTTATTGTTATGTGTGACAACACAGCTCCTACAATTGCATCACTTGTCAAATGACCATTCTCCATTAATAATCGAATTCTGGCTCCCAAAAGATTTTTATCAATTTATTAAGTCCTGCCAAGCAAATTTCACAAGTTTATTTTATTCCTAAACTATTTACACAGAAAAATACTTAAAATAATATGTAATAAATGTCTTGTTTTAAATATCAAATCATAAAGTATGCTTGAAAAATAATGTGTTGTGTGGGTTGTACACCCTTCCCTAAATACATTTATGCATACAGTATTATAGCCCTGTTTTGTTGCACTAATTCGTTATATTAAGTAATTTATTTACATAATCATTTAAATTAATAACACAGAAACAAAACTATAACTACATGCATACAATCAAAATGTGAGCTTCAATAATTTCCTCCCCTGGAGACGGCGCCTCACCCTTTTCTGATTGAGGACCATGGTCTCAGATTTGGAGATGCTGAGTTTCATCTCAACCGCTTCAAACTCAGCTGCGAACCGCTCCACTAAGAGTTGTGGATCACGGCTTAAAATAGGTAACAACACCACCGCATCTTGCAAAATTCATCCGGCTCATATTTGGGCCACAACTATTAGGCTTCATTATTAAATTTGTCTGTTGATTGTGAAATGTTAAGAAAGCAATCAACAATCTACATCAGCGAGATTAATCATTATGTAATTGCGGTAACAATATGTCACCACACTCAAATTTTAAATTTTATAAAAACAAATCGCACATCTAACATCTAAAAATAAAGTAGAGCATAACCACCTTTTTCTTATATGAAACAAAGCAAGATGGAATAAACCCTGTAAACTGGTGACCCTACTGCAAGCTGTTCCTATTGTCCCTGTCTGCATTCCATTGACGGTAGGAGGATGCCTGGCAGACGGTCTCATGTCTCATTTCACTTTGGCTTTGGCTCACAGAGTTTGTATGGGAGGACATAGAAGGATGGAGGGTTGTATATGTTGGTGGTCAAACTGGTGGAGCACTGGGTAAACCAATATTAACTGATGAAGTCTTTCCTCATCATCACAATCTGACAAAGAAGCCGAGTGCACAAGTTAGCTGCTTGGCCTAAAAATGTAGGTGTTTTCTAAAAAGGAAATTGTAACATTCAATCACTGAAAGGAATTGCAAGGTTATTTGGTGACCTCTGACTTTCAAACAAGTATTACAGCATATGTGAAATGTTCAGTCATTTAAACATTAATACACACGCACGCGCGCACAAACAACCTGTAAAACATTAAAAACAAAGTAGTCTCCGTGCGGGTGGGTCTCTGTATCAGTTTGTGTGCACAATTTGTGACTTTTTACACAGTTCCATTGCCCAGCCAAAGTTCATGGCACAGAGAACTGGAAGAAACAGGTCAATGAGATAGCAAAGTAAATAGTTAAAGTGCAGTGGCAAAAACACAGAAAGTCCCGATCTATGGTTGTGTATAATCATTTTGTCAAACTGTTATGGTAAGGTACAAATTTAGAATACAACAATATAGAGAGAATTAATAGATCTTCAGTGAGACTCCTGAAATCCCACTTGGGTAAAGTCCCTGTTACACATTTACATGGAAACTTGTAGCCTGCAGATATTTGAAATTGCATTCGACGAGAATCGTAAATTATTGTCATTTTTAGTATTTGGTCACAAAGTGGACGAAAGGGAAAAACAAGATTACCATGAGACACATGTGTATAGATATATGTAGTATTTGTAATATATTTGTCATAAATGAATATATTACGCAACCATCGCTTTTGTCCTCATTAGGGTCACGGGGGATCTGGAGCCTATCCCAGCTGACTTTGGGTGAGAGGTGGGATATACCCAAGATTGGTCAACAGCCAAACCGGGGTACAAAGACAAAAAGACTGGTCGAGTGAATCTCGGGTGTCTGCAGGTGTACGTACAGATGTTAAAAATGAGAGTAGGACTCCGAAAGAGCCTGTAAATGATTATTCACAGATAACATTTACACCGCTGTTGTTTACTTTGTCTTAAATACCATGACATTTTTATTCTATTATTTTAACCTTTCAAGTCACCTTGACCGCAAATTGTTACACGCTCGAGCATGTGTCTCCATAAAGTAAAGTTCGCCTCACAGCTACACTGATTTGAATATTCCTATTGGTGACAAAAAGTGCTTTTCGGACTTTATCAGCATAAGCAAGTTTTTGCATTCATTCCACTTTTATCCTTTCATTTGGTGCACTTGAGGACAAGGACATACTGAAAGGTCCATGTGGGTGTTATTTTCACTAGGTGGCAGTAATGGTCCATAAAGGCAATCAGAACGTACAGTAAGTGAAGTTGGTGGGCTGCTGAGATTTTGTGGAAGGATAATTTTTTTCATAACATTAAATATATGGACATCATTTTATTATTTTGATGAATACAATAAATATGTACAAATCCAATAATAGGGCAGTGAGTTAAGATGATTAAATAGTTAACAAATGAGTGGGAAAAATGCAATGAATGGAAAAAAATATTCTAAATAAAGTTGATACATTATATTTTGTAATAGAAGTGGCAGCTCTAGATTGCATGCATGAAGACATCACTTGTGGATTTTATTGAGACTTTTTATGTAAAGGTGCTTCATTTTAGTGCCTACATAACATTCATTTGTGTCAGAATATGGGAAGCTTATCGTCACGTGACAAATCAAGCTGCCACACTTGAACTTGACTGGAGGTTTGAAAAAAAAAAAAAAGAAAATCTATATTTTAAAAGTATCTTCACATGAAAGATTTATTGGATATCCTAGCACACCATATCTTCAATTTCTTTTAGGTTTTCTTTCTCCCATGAGGGAAGATGGACGTTGGAATGAAATATTAGCAGTGAGTAAATGCACTTATTTATTGATCACTTTGAGGGTGCATCTTTGAATTATACAACAGTGCAGACACAACACTGCTCTTAAAAATATATTCTGACAAGCTTTTCCTGCTTTCTACTCCATGCCTGCATGCATCCACCCATGTACTGTCCACAACAGAGCGCATTATTAGATTTTGCATTGACATTCACGATTCTCATATCGAAGACTTGTCAGGAGATTTGCTGCACTCTTCGCACAGTGAGTCACAGTAACCCAGACTTGCACTCCAGATGTCTAAGATGTTATTTTCCTGCAGGGAGTTGATGACGCATTTGTGGTGAATTAAAGAGAATTATACATATTTTTTATTTTTATTTTGGACAGCTCATAAGATGCAGCAATGAGAAATGATTTTAATAGATGACGCCACAGTACAACAGGTAACACTCACACACATGATGGCAGTAAGGTTAACAATTAATCCATGTGCCAAGAGTATATCAGAGAAAATTGTTGTATTAATTGTTGAAGTCCATATTAACTTCAGTGCTGCATTTGAAAATGTCTTCCAAACTGACTGTCTACGTTTACACATTTTGTACAATAATTGGCAGCATGAAAGTTGCTCACTCCGTTAACGACTAAGTGCAGATTTACTATTGGTTTTACGAATCTTACTTTCTATGGGTCTGATCTACAAAGGGGGCGATATTTTTAGCGCTTAATGTGGATATACGTACAGATATCTCAAACATTTTGGAAACAAGTGATTGCAGTTTTCGGACATATTAAGCGACGGAAGTTTTTGCCATCAATCAAACAATAATTAATCACAGTTTCTGTTAAGCGTAAACATGCTACTATGCGGTAGTATATGAAAAAGAGACGTAAAATGCATCGCTCACTATATGCGACCTTCATAAATTCGGTCCTAGACAGTATGCATGTAAAGCATTGAGTGCACGAGTGTGTCTGCGTAGTTGCTGATGTCATGGTGTGGAAATTCAACTGCGATTAATATTAATACAAATAGACAGTCACTGTTTTTTTTTTGTGCCCATGTAAAGTCTGTGGCTTTAGGATCGTTTATGTCAGTGCACAGAATACAGACATTTGCGTGGCTACAACATATTCTAATGCCAAATGCAAGACTGCTCTTGGAAGGAGGAGGGTAAAAAAGTGTAACCTTGTAACTTGAATTTTGAGTTCAGGCTTCAATTCAGATAACAATGAAGGCGCTCTGAGTCTGTCTGACTGACAGCAAAAAACTGAATCCATTATTTCTGGCTCTCTATCAGCTCTGGAATCAGTTCCCCTGAGATGACTTACTTACCTTGCATCCACCTCCAACGCAGTTTACATCTGACACCCTTCCGACTTGAACACTTCAGGCCTGTAATCCGAGTGGAGGGAGGCCCTCATGTACATGAGAGGTCGTGTAAAGCAGAGAAAGTGCAAAAGAGAACCGTAAGGATAATGGGAGAGTTGGAGAAGATGAAGCCAGTGAAATATGGATGGAAAATACATTTTGGTAACGCAAATGAGGGAGCCAAGGTCACACTTTTGTTCGAGTCAGCCCATTAGCATATCAAGGGAAGTGGATATGAACGACTACCAGGTATTTTATCCCTTTCCTCTGACTGGGCCGTTCCCTCTGATTTAGGTGAACATTTAAGTATAGTTCAAGATTCCTGAAAAGTTAAGTCATCTGGCTGCTCATTAAGGTGCTAAATGTTCAGTTGTCATTCTTGATGTCTGACCGTACTTCTCTGAAGTACAGCAGACTTTGAACAGCACCTTACAAACTTGTTTGCACTTACAATGAAAAACACATCTGTCTGACTCCTTTGATGGAAAAAAAAAATCACCTAGTGTTCAAACTACTACATCCATTTTTAATCTTTTTTTTAAAAATCGTGTTTATTGTTTTCATAAAGAACACATGACTAAGTCAGTTGCAGGTTAATTGCCACACAAGAAGATTCAACAAGCACACAAGCTACAATTGTCACCACTGTTCAATTTGCTGGATCCAGTGCGATGCAAACATACGGCACCGACAAAAAAAAAAAAAAATCTAAAATAACACGGAAGTGCTACAACATCTGCATTTTTACACTTGCATGAATTCAATTTTAATCCTCCTTTTTAAGTAGTCATAGCTGAAATTTGACACTTTTTTGCACAAACCCTATAAAGTTTTGAAAAATAGATCAACGTCATGGAGTTTCTTAGAAATTGAAGTGAAGACTGCAGAGATTTATCTAAATGGATGCGTACAACATGACCTTTAAATTCATCATCTGAGCACAAATCTCTCTCCATGACAGCACAAACATGACTCATTAAGATCAGTTAGAAGCAAAAGATGGCACATAAAAACTGGAGGCCATAAACAGGAAATACACTTTCGGATATAAACTCCACACTCGAGTAAATACAGTGGTTATAGTTCCACCTGTTGTTTGGTTTCATGCATTGCAATTAGCAATACGTGACCACGGTACCCCAAAATGAGGGGGAAAGTAGAATTACGACTTAATTTGAGTATAGAATAAATAAACATTTTCCTTCAATTATTACAATTAGCTTACTGAACTGGAGAATGACCTTCTTCTTTGGTGTTTGAACTCAATACATCACGCTCTCCTCACTGTGCTGGTATTAAAGCACCATTTGGCCGGAGGGAACTAAATTTGGCTGGCGCGTAGGCCAACGTCTGCTTTGATCATCATTTATTATAATATAAGCAGACACCAGACTAAGAAGACCCATCTAAATTTGGGTCAGGCATCTCCAAAAACCTTCTTTGCAGCACTGTAAGTTGCTGCCTTCATAAATGCAATTCTGTTAATCGAGCATTTTCTAGTCTAATCTGTAATGGCATGCATGACCTTTCAATGTACTTTTTTTCCCAAGTACATCATTAACTTTACATGCCATCTAAAAGGAAATAAAGCACAATACGGTTAAAGTGTGTGTAGCGGCCGTGCAGTTTTTCCTACATAAAGGCCACAATGCACAGGTGACTCCAAAATATGGCTGTAAGCATTTAATGAGAGGAAGCTTGACTATGAGTGAATCATAAGGTCATGTAACATTATGAACTTTTGCTCCTCAGGGACTCACCAACCTCGGAATAGTCTCGACATCCGCTGGCATCCAGGATGTCGCATAGAAAGGCTGTTTTTGGAAAATGTATGGAAAATATGCTGATGTATTGTGTGAGCCAGGATACTGACGTTACACTTTGTGATGGAATACAAGAGGTGGTGATGTCTGATCATGTTCTGCACTTTGACTTGGTTGACCTTCACTTGGCCAACGTTTAAACGTCGACCTGGACTTATTACGTTTGATAATTTGTGTTTCCAGAGGGTGCGTTAAAGGAGATTAAGAGGAGAAATTACGGTTTACTTTATAGGTTCAGTATGTTAAACATAAAATATCAAAATGCTATGTACGGTATCTATAAAATAAAATATTGTCCGTGTCCTGTGAAAAACATTTATTTTTAAGTGAATGGGATTTCCGCGTTACAGACACTACGTAAACATGAAAATTAAAAAAAACAAAAATTGGACATACGTGTTTTTCACCGGACAGCAACCTCGTACAGTATACGTAAACATATTTACCAAGACCTTACCAAAACTGAAATCGCTCTTCATAAAAATTACACTTGTGGAGTTATAATAAAATCGGTACTTGTTAAAGAAAGTGAAAATCTGTTGGTGATCCACAAAGCTTCTGAGCGTATGTCTTTGTCACAAATGAAATGGAACTGGATAAAAAAAAAAAAAAAAAATTGGGACTACCAATGAAATAGGATCTAAATACTAAAGAATAGACCAACATAGATTAAAGATCTGCTTCAGTCATAATTTGTGCCTGAAACCCTTTCATTAGTTTCCTAAGCCTGCTGGACAACCAAAACGTAATGGGTGGTTTTTATATAAACTTTTCAGATTGAAGTTCTTTCAGTTACCTCTCTTTAAACGAAGAGTATCAATAATTTTGTCAATATGTGTACTTGCAGGGCGTTATCTCTGCCAAACACAAAATCACAAACACAGAGGTATTGTTTCAATCAACCTTTGTGTATTACAATAAAATTGTGCAAAAAGCAATTTATCTTGTGCTTTTGCAGTGTGAGTGACAATGAAACCATCCCGGCCGTTTGGCAGAATAAAAACGGTAGAATCCACACTATCTGTAGCCTGCTGAGAGGGAAACAGAGAAGGGATTGAATATGGTTTGACATTTTTGCCAGTCCAGGAGCAACATTTTGACACATAACATATTAATGCATCACATGTTGGGGCGTATGTAAGGGATATAATCATCGCTTTAGTTAAATGACAATATACAGTGTAAACAAAAAAGGAATAACATTTGCCAAATGCACACCATCAATCATGTCTCGTTGACCTTGTGTCCATTTCTCATTGTCATCTTTGCTTCCTCGGCTACAGGACAAACGGCTGTCCACCGATGTTAGCAATGTTAATGTGTGCAGTTATTGCAGCCAGAAACACAGCAAACAGGCACGAAAAATCATAAGCGGCTTTTTTGGTGATTACAATTGGGAGCGTTGGCTATTTATAGGACATGAAAGGTAGACGGGGGGTGTATTGATGTGAAGCAGCCTGAGGAGAACAACATGGTCTCCTCCCACTCAGCAAGTCTTCTTGAAAAAGATGAGAGGTGGCGAAAACACAGGAAGGAGTGGAATAAACATGATGGAATATATTTCACAAAGACTTCCGTTTAGTTAGAGCTAGTTTAGTGTTCAACCAACTTCGATAGTGTCGCAAATACACATCATTAAAAAAAATATTTTTGTAATTTATCAGTTCAAATGTGTCCTGTGCAAGTCTCCATCCGTGCAAAAAAACAAAAAATAATTCCACACTTCTACGCTTATCAGGATCACATTTTTATCTGTTAATGATTCATGCATTCCATTTGGTATTTATTCGAAATGTATTTTTGTCCCCATTTTGCTATCACGCTAAAATGAGAAAGAGCGACTGATTTTCATGCCCAGCGCAAGTCCAACACAAAAGTGTAGTCTCACTGTGGGTGGAAATGTCCTTCTTTGGTATTTTTGTAGATGGGCGCAGTTATAAAAGGGGGCGTTGGCGCCGTTGTGGGCGTGAACACATGAACACAGCCAACTTGATTCCCAGCCAATCGAAGCAGCTCCTCTCATCCCCTTTAAATTCAGCGCCGGTGAAGCATGCGGGTCAGCGGAGCACAGAATCCGTCTGTTTGGCTTTGATCAAATCGGAGCCATGTCCGCCGTGTGAAGGGACATTAAAAAAAGGTAAACATAGATGAAAAAAACTAAAGCCGAATGCAAGTTATGCACTATTGCATCTCAGAGCCGGTCACGTAACCGTCACAAACTGCCGTGGTGGGGGCACAATGAGTAAAGAGAAGGCAGCAATGGTGTCATGATTTATCACTTCTGTTTTCTTGTCAGGTTTTTTTTTTTTTTTTATAACTGAAATACCTTGTGTTAAAAAGCTATATTTAAGTGAAATGGCAGGCAAGGCTGTTAGAAAAACATTTGATGTCAAAACATGAGTAATGACAAAATGTTACTCTGTCTCATATTGGATTGAAATCTGTGCCATGTTAAAAACGTTTTGTTTTTTTAATATGTGATGAAAAGAAAACATTTTCATCACAATTGCAAGACATAATAGAATTACCATCTATCAGGAAATTATATCGGCGAGCAATCAAAAGTACTCATACCCGAATTTGGTTTGAACAAAAAGAAGTGACATCAGGATATCCCTGCTTCCAGGTGTGTGGGAACAGTTTGAGGAATGGCTTTTTGTAGTCCAGAATGTCTGTGTACCATGTCCATAAAGTCGGGTCTAGACTGAACCTCCCCGCATCAAACCAATTTGGGATGAACTGGAATCGTCCCCAGTGACTTCAGTCATCACAAATGTCCCTCCAAAATTGCGGAAAAACGGAAGCTTTTACAGCTGCTCCACATTTCCCCGTTTTTATGTCCACTTGCTGTTCTTCCAGTTCTTCTCTTAGTAGTGTAGTTGCTGTATGTTCGCATACCGCAGGTCCAGTTGTGTGCAATCATATGCCCACTCTTTATTTGAGTCACTCATTCGACTCGCTAAGTCACAGAGGAGGAAAACACCATGTAGGCTTTTGTCCTCGTGTGGTTATAGAGTTGTTTTAGAAATAAAACGGTTAATCATCCTTCCAAATAAAGAGCACTTCTTGTCCTTCTTCTCCTTGTCTTTGCCGTCCTCCCTTACTTTGAGCGTGTGCTCATCTTCTAACGTTCTCACCACAAGCTCCTGACAACAGACAGCACATCATTCAGGCTTTGAGATTACTTTGAAAGAGAAACCGGTGAGCTCTTACCATGTACTTGAGGGTCAAGTGCTTGATATCCTCCACCATTTGGCTCATTTCATTCAGCAGAGCTTCTCTCTCTTTGAGCAGCCTGTATTTGTCTCGATTCCAGCATGACTCCTTTTCCGCCATCTCTAACTTTAGGTGATCTTTGGCGAGTCTTATCGTCTCCAGATCCAGATTGGTTTTGCACAGCTCGGCCTTGGTTTTTAAAAAAATCTTCTCGTTGACCTCCATAAGTTTGTGGATTTCACAGTTTTCCATCAGAAGTTTTCTGTAGTCTACCTCCAGACATTTGAGGTACGCGGTCATGTTTTGCTCCTTCTTGAGCCATTGCGGTTGACACTCTCCACTGAGGGGGATGTAGGAATGCTTATATCGTGACCTGACATGCATCTTGTCTGCACGTTTCGCAATGTTGTCCTCCATTTACCTTGACTCAGATCTCCTCATGTGGCTGAGCAACTCCACAGTGTTCTATTGAGCCAGGCTGAGCAACTTTTTTTTGTTGTTGTCATGCTGCCTGCAGTGTCATATAGCTGTCATGTTTGGCAATGATGACATCACCAAAGACAAACTGGTCTCCTGTACATGGATGGATGTCACATTGTTTGACGATGCCATCATCAAGGAGGGACGGCCGGACTGCCCAAGCAGCAATGTCATTGGCCCCTTCGGAACTGGACTCTAAACTCGTGTGTATGTGATGCCACTGTTGGAAAACGGTTTCATGTGTTTGTATCTTTTTACAATGCTTTAAATAGTTGATTGCTTTGAGATAACTTTTAATGCCAATTCATACAACACTACAGCGAACCCGGTTACAAAAATAAACAGCGAATAGGTTACGGTTTAAAGGTCACTCTCCGTGTACGATGCTCTGATGTTTATCGGCATGACTGGACACTGAAGCCAACGGTCCGAGATGCTTCACCTTTAGGCACTGCCAGTCTTGAGACCCCACTGCTCATGGCTCTCTGATGCGCTAGTGACAAATGTGCTGAAGTTAATGAAGTCATTACCATGAAGAAAACAACAATGCTTTTTGGGATCAGACATTTATTTGGACTTAAATCCACATAACATTGGTTTGTATATAGCGTAGAATCGACAACTGTATCTAGTGTATATATATATATATATATATATATATATATATATATATATATATATATTTTCCCCTCCATTGATTACTTTATTTCTCTCTCTGGCTAATTTCACAAATGCAACTCTGCTTGTTTTGTGTTGTTTATTAAAATGCCAGCAGGAGAAGAAAGTGCATCTTTTGAGTTGTAGAAAAAATGAATTCCCAAGTTATCCAAAAGCAAAAGAAGGAGAAACTATTGCAATGTCTCTATAGGGTTTTACACTGCACTGCAAGGGTTTGGTACTGGAAATCATTCACTGTTAATATTTCACTGTATTGACAAAATTGCAACGCAAACTATGCCATATGCATGACGATGAATGTTGGGGGGGTGGGGGGAGACATCCTCCAAAATTGAAATTCACCCTATGATAAGCAACTCGAATGGAAGAGGAAATCATGAACCGGCAGCCAGGTCACATCATGCACAGACTTGACGAGCACACTTAGACAGATGACTCGAAAATATTGCTGCAAGAACAATGCCCCCGTGCTTTGTGTTTTGAATCAAGTCTTTTTCATGATAATTTGCTAGCAATGCACTGCATTTTTTTTTTAAATCGGGTAATCACATTTTTGCTGAAATCAACATTCCCAAACCCGTAAATGATAACTTGTAGTACTGTTGCCTTTTTGTGCACCATATCCAACATTTATGTAGTACGTTGTGGGGGCGTTACCTCTGCCAAGCATATAAATAAATGCTACCGAATAGTTGACACTCCGCTATATGTATAATCCCGCCTCAAGGCTGGTGTGGTAAACGTGCCCGTGCATTAGAAGGTTGTTTGGCCTTGGCGGAGGTCTGCGCTTGATTGATTTCCATTCCAACAGAGCCGTGATATACTGCTCCAGAATCGGTAACATGACAAGTACATGACATCATCTAAATTTCCCATAAAACTCATGAAAGAAAATTGCATGCGCTCAATTCAATATCATAAATTGCTGATTGAGACTACAATTTAAGCATTGGACGACTTTTCCATTGGTAAGAGAGAAGAGAAGCAATCCTGGATGTTTATTTGACACGTCAATAGCAGCATCTCATTTATGATGTTTGAGTTGTGATTTTTTTTTTTTTGTCCATTTCAGACCTTCTACCTGAAAACATGAGCCAAGTTGTTACACACCATACTAATTGGATCTGAATTGATGGCAATCGATGACTTTTAAGATCATTGCGAGCAAATGTGCAGGTGAGTCCATATTTGACATGATATGTTGAACTTGACAGCGCTACTGAAATCACCCATGGAACCAACACGGGTCCTACAGTGTTATCATGCATTATCACAAACGGGCCAAGCCCAACAGAATGAAAATGTACTTAGCGTGCATGAGTGAGTGTGGACACCTGACAGGAAAACACAATCATGCTATGAAGTTGTGACAGTTAAAGTGTAAAATCTACCCGCTTCCCCAATAATCATTATACGTACTTTGTATTATAAGTGATCTTTTTTGGTGGAAAACACCAACTTCTTTAGCAATTTTCATGTGATTAAAAAACACAACATAATGCATTTGGGAAGGAGCAATGTGGATGACTGTCAAATTGTCACTTCCCCATTAAGATCCATTGATATCACGGCAGCTACGAACAGTAAACACCAATAGAGGGGAAGTAAAGTGTTCTTAAATAGCATTTCATGGATGTGTTACGATTGATAATAAAAGTAAACTTCTGTCATAAATAATATTTGTCTTTTTCAATAAAACTCTTATTGTACAAGTTCAGTTGTCACAATATGCAAAATTGACCCTCTTATGCAAACAAGAGCATTGGGTCAGTTCCAAGCGTATTGTCAAGGAATTTACAGTAGATTGTGAGGGAGCAACACATGATCAGTGACATTTGTTGTTTTGGGAACATTATAACACAAAATATAGTTTACTAATGCTATTAGTCAAGCGTGAGATGGGGAATCTCTTGCCTTCTTGCTCTTGGACTTTTACTTAGACTGAAGTCTACAACAAAGTCGGAAGACCACAATATAGGTCAAGAAAAGATGACCCTGCCTGACAGCAAATCCTCTCCTTCAGTCAGTACGTTAACGTGATAAAAATCTAGTAAAAATTGCGTAAATATGCAAAGTTTTGAGATAATTCTTTTTTTAAGTGCAACTCACACTGGACCAGTAAATCGCCTGCAATGAAACGTCAAAGCTAAGAATTCAAGCACTGACTCAGAGTCACAACTTGCAATATGGATGTGTACTGTTGCGTGCACTTCTGTCATGTCACTTTCAAAAGTCCAGAAGAATAATTTTATGCTGTACGTGTAAACAAACATTTTTCCTCTTTTTTTTACTATTTTAGTATAATGACAGCTTCGCATGGGCGCAATAAAATAAAAAGCTTCTGAGTAAGAAAAATCTAGCAATAATTCTGTTTCGACTGTGCACGCTCACTGCAGTTAGTCAATAAAATGAAACAATAAAACATTCCCGAATGCCATGTAAACGTACTGAGCAAGTTTGGGATGTAAATGTCAGCTCTATTGATGTTTCCAACTTTCCAAACTATGATGCATAATTAAGGTGTTGTACGACTTCAAACGCCCAAAGGACTGAATGTTTTCCAGAGTGGTGTGGATATTTTTACACTTTCCACATCCATTATAAATAATTATTTCCACTCCAGATGCAGCAGTCATACTGATCAGACGCATCAGTCTATCACTGGGAAGGATCAGACTGTCCTTGGCGTAACGTCCTCTTAGTGGCAGGACTTCATCCCGGTCAAATAGGGGGAATCTTGTCGACACAGGCCCATCTGCTGCTGTTGCTGCTGCTGCTGCTCCTGGTGATCCAGAGACATGCCCTCCACAAAATCTGGCACGGGAAGCCCTGAGAGGATCATGACCGACTTGTTCCAGATCATGAAGGTGGGTACGACGGGCAGGAGGAAGGAGATTTCGAAGGTATGAATGTGGTGGGAGTTCATGGCATCGTAAAAGGAGAGCGAATTGTTGTCGTAGTCCAGCAGGACGCCCAGACGCCTCAGCTGCAGGCTTGCCTCCACCAACATATCCTTGCCATCGTGGCGCACCATAAAGTTATTGTTGCAGCGCGAAAACACCCACGATGATGAGTTTTTGCCACTCCATTCATTCTTAGGGGCTGATTTATAAGATACGCCGATGGCATACCTGCGGGCATAAAAGCATATTTTAGAACGTATTAGCCATCTAGAATCAGTGTCCTCCTTAATTACTTGCATAGTCAAGCTACCTCATGCTGAGGACACACAAGACAGACATAGGCCCTTTGGGTCCTTCCTGCAGGAAGTGGTCTACTTCAGAGCCAATTAGTGCTAAGAATATAATTAGGATAAGAGCGTACACACCGTGCTGTTGTGTATGCGGCGCCTGTGTAAGAGCCTGGTTGAAAACTCCCAGAAGAAAGAGATTTCACTTCACCAAACCTCCTTGCAGGCTTATATAATGCACTTCTAATCATGTTTGTGAAGGTGTGTGTATGTGTTTCTCACCATGTGGATGCTCCCAGCAGCACCTCCCAGTAGTGACACCCGCTGTCAATGAACACATTACCGGCGGCCCCGTACGAGCCCGTTCCACCAAAGCGTTCGGGAGTGTGGCTCTTCTTCAGAGAGCTCTCGTCCTTCTCCATAGTGAGGCAGTCGTTGGACAGACGGAGCTTCTTATGCGCCGTTTTGGGATCCAATTTGAAAGGCTGACCTGCCAATACACCATTAGACTGGGATTAATGACAATGTTATTACTGTCCACCATTCTTCTTGACATTGCCATTTGTGGATTTTGTTTCAAGCTAATATCTGTTAGTGGCAACAAAACTCATACGCTGTTTTAGGGGTGAGGCCACAGTAAATCTCTGGTTGTAGGAGACAGGGACCAAGGGGACAGGAACAAATGCCTTTCACTGCTACAAGATAGAGAGCAAAGGACTACTTTCCTAATTTTATATTAGACAGCCTCAGGACTAATACCACAAAATAGTGAGTTTTTCAGCATATAATGAAGGATGGATTATAATAAAAAAAATATAATAAAATGATCTGGGATGCAGTATGTTACAAATTACAGTTCAAGTAATCCGTCACTATATTTAACTTTATGCACAAGGTTGTCTGCAATTAAGATTTTGTAAAAACCGAGGTTTGTCTGACACTGAATGGATGAATTAATGAATTAATGAATTAAATTGAATTTAAAGACAGCCAAATGATGATGGAAATGTCAAACTTTGGCTCCAAAGTCTGTCAGTGAAAAACATTGATCAGTCAGGGGCCACGTTCCAACATCTATTATTTTCAGAGTGCAGATCCATTAGAATGACAGTTTAACAAAAAAAGTGAACAGTTATTATCAGCAGCTGGTCTCCCAAGGAAAACACAACCGCAACAATTCACGGATCTTGTGCCACTAATTCAAAATGCATCGCCACTCCCATCTTGTCTATTGTTATTAGCGCTCAACGGTGTGGACAACGCAGGAGCTGAGGGAGAGGAAATGATGGCAGCAGCCACAGAGAAGGGGAAATATGAGCAAAAAGTGGGGTAAGAAGTGTTTGCAGAGAACTCAAGTCGAGACATAAGGGGAAAGTTATTTGCAATACAAGGAAAGCGCAGTCGAAACTTCAAAGCTGCTCGCAGCCTTTGTGAAAACATTTCGTGAGAGTGGAGGAAGGCAGGCTGCATCCTCTTCTGTGCCTGCCACCATCACACAGACTTGAAAATTAGCAGAAGGAAACTTTTAGTGGAGTTGGAATGGTGGAAACGCTGCTATCATTTTGCAACAGTTCCATGTGAAATGTCAAAGTGGAGATGAGGTCTCGGAGATGAAATGTAACATAAAATGGATCAAACCATCATGGAAATCCTGGGACATGGTGCAAATATAAACCCGGGGGGATTTGGGTGGTTTAAGAACAACATCGATTGGATTATTATGTGCTTTGAGGTGATGCCAGGGCATCATTGCCACATAACTAGGGCTCAACTTTTTTTTTTTTTTGGCTGTGAGACAAAATAGTGCACTCCGGACACAACAAGCTACACAGTTTGTTACGTTGCGTTTGTATCCACAGAGCAATTAGGGTGTTGTTAGTCAGACTGGTGCATTTTCGGGGCTATTTTATGCAAACACGGCACAGGTGGCTCTGTTTTGTGGAAGGGTGATGAGAACCATTTATAGGAAAGTAAATTCAAAGATTTGTTTCAAAATACATATGACCGCTGTAAAAATTTGGAAAGACTGACAACTATCTACTATTGAATTAT
The DNA here is from genome assembly GCF_059441095.1 of Idiotropiscis lumnitzeri. Lineage (NCBI taxonomy): Eukaryota > Metazoa > Chordata > Actinopteri > Syngnathiformes > Syngnathidae > Idiotropiscis > Idiotropiscis lumnitzeri. The sequence continues at coordinate 9,831,509 of NC_142394.1, forward strand.
GGAGATGTGCATTTGTTTTTGCCTTTTTCTTGGCCATTTTTTGAAGCCTCACCAATATAACAGATTTTTTTCATTTATTAAAATTTGGCAGGATGCTTAACAACAATTCTTCTCGCTAGTGTGTCAAATTCATTTGTATTTTATTTACCGGGACCTTACATTTTGTGATTTAAATTCCTTTCTTGCTTTTGTTGACAGCTCAAACTTGGTGGAGGTCTCTGCTCTTCTGAGCTTTGCGCCATTTTGTTAATGCTCAAGTTTTCAGCATTGGCAATTTGGGCGAAACGGGTGGAAGATGGAGAGGGCAAATGAGGCGAAAGACAGTTAGAGGGAGAGGTTGAGGGGATAATTCCAGGCTGAAAATTGTCACTGTAAACTTGTAGGAGGTCAGCTGCATCCCTCTTAGACCTGACATTTAACTCTGACACCTCAAGCTCGTTGGCTCCCTCAGCCTCCCACGGCTTAATGAGACACAATGAGCACCCCTCGCTCCCGACTTCCTCGCTCTCTGTGTCCTTCCCTTCATCTCTCTTTCCCCGTCCTCTCAATCTCATCCTCTCGCATACACTCCCCTCCAATAATCCGCCTGCTGAGTGAAACTGCTTGTGGATTTGAGAGGACGAGGCCAATGTGCTGCTGGCAGCCAATTACATTAATGCGCTCGCTTCTTTGAACTGCTTATCGCTGCCAGCGCAGCCTCTTGCAAACACTGGGGCCCTCTGTCATGGCTTTCCAGGGGACGACTTCTGAAAGCCTGGGCCGACTGAGGTTGGAGGGGAGAAACGTGAGGACAAACAAACTCGGCAGTTGAAACAGCACAAATCAAACACACAACAAAAGTTCATGAAGCTATTTCGTTGAGAGATTCCAGTAAGTTCCGAGCAAGTTTGTTGTATTCAAATGTTAATATGCCTTAATTGTTATCATGATCCAATAATCAGTTGTGTGGATGTTTTTTATTTCAATTTGCCCCCCTCTGAGTTTTCCTTTGGAGGTGTGCACCAAGGACCAACTAATAATCGCTTAAATAAGTCACACAAGAAGGGCGGCCATTTTGGATTCTGCTCCTAGTTGGATGTTGTGTCATGCTTTTGGTTTTTTGCAATAAAATCTGGTGTTATCCTGGTAATCCTCCTTGCTCTACTCCTTTTTATTTTAGTCGTTGTTTGAAATATGTTCCATTCTCATATATCTCATTAGCCCATGATTAATTTATATTATAATTTGTATTACTATTGTTCCATAATCATCTGGAGCTTTTATGTTTGTTCTTTTTCCTCCTCATAAGTAGCATCTTATGATACCCGTTTTCTTTTATTTGTATTTTATGTAAACACGCCAAAGCAACTCATCAGCAGCACTTTATTTGGGTTTGAGAATTTTATTAACTTCTGCTAGGCTTTGTCTGTTTCAGGGTCCAAGCAGTCACTAATTGTTACAATTGTGCCTTAAAAAAGTGCACTCAGACAGCATAGTTCTCCACCAAGGATTAAAAAAACTGTGAAACCAATACGTGAACGTCTGCAAGGTAGAAACTTGAACTTTCTGATTTATTGAGAACAGTTGCAGAGTACATGTTCACATTTGTAAAAAAAAAACTCCGTATAACAAATGGAGGCAACCAGCAGTTTTCTTTCATTCTCCTGTGAGGCCGTACCAATTAAAGACGTTTCAAACCGTCTACCCATGTGATAGCTGTTCTTTGTGGGGCTGCCTTGAAGCAGCAGTGTTAGAGACTGGAAGGGCTTTACTGTTAAACACATGAAAGACTGAGCGATGGAGAAAATAGGACATAAACAAAAGCGGCCTCTATTGTGGGATTCAAAAAGCAATTTCAATTCAACTTCATTCTATTTGGTCCTGTTTGAAAAACTTGCAGTGTGATATAGTCTGTAAATGAAACCACCAGGCATGAAATGACAATTAGTTCAACCCCCCCAAAAAAAGCAGTTAAATTAAAATATATGAACAGAAGTACTATGAACTACAGCAGATTATGATCCGCTTAAAACCAACAGAACTGTGATAAACTCAGTGTTAACCATGTCATGGTGAATAACAATGTTATGTCTCTCACACTTTTGTAAAAACGCCAAATATCTTTGAGGAATGCATTCTGTAGCCGTGCCAGAAATATGAAATGAAATATTTGTCTTGTACTCTCCCTCAGCACCTCATAACCGTCGCCATCATCTTCTCGCTACCTCCCACTGTTTACCGAAAGGCCTGTGAGTTAGTTTGACGTCTGCCATCAGGGATGCATGCTGGGTAAATATTATTACAGTCTTTTTGAGAGGAACTAAAGAGCTATGTGTCACCCCTCCCCCACCACCGGGCACCTTGACCTGTAATATTTTCAGCCTGGTTTGCAGACGTTGTAAGGTAGATGCTCACATTTAGGGCAGGGGACACATACTGTAATTGCCGCACATGCACATGCACACACACAAAGTGACGAAAGGATGTTGTGATGCTGCACACTTAGAATGTATAAAAACCTTTACTGGATATAATAAAGAAAATCGTTTAAAATAATTTTTTAATTTTGGGATGTCAGAGAAATAGGATTAAGGACTGATTTTAATGTTTTAAATGGGTGCATTGGCGGATTTATCAAAGAGATTGCTTTTGACTTTACAATGGGATTGTTAGCTTGAATAAAATGTACATCCTCAATTATTGGATTTCCACCAAGTGTGCATCCATCCTCGATGTGATGAAAACGTGTGCTTCCTGTTCTGCATGGCCGGATAGCCCCTGACCTGCAGCACTCAGCTCCAGGCTGCAGCGATGCCACCACACCCGTCTAAATTCACAAATTTCTTCTTTACTGATACGAATCAAACAACGAGTCACAGAGACAGCTCAATGATAGACAGGCACACTTAAGCAGACACTCTATTCAAGCTGTGCTCAGATGTTAGCTTATTTCAATTTCATGCCCAACATACTGTGATTTAAAGCCACTAAATAATGACTGTAATTTCCCCCCCAGCTTTCCTTTCATGCAATGGTTAAAACAGAGTATAACGATTGAAAGTAACTAGAGCAGCAAAGTATGTTTTCCTCATGATTTTTTCCAATATGTTTAAATACCATTAACTTGCGATATGAGGTGCGGCAGTCAAGTTCCAATATTGATGTCACAAAGGATATATTGCCTACCTAAAGTGCAAACTATGTGGGGCAGACTTTAAACCAGCAGATCTACAAAGAGCACATTTGATTTATTTAGTGTGTTAGAAGAGGAGATAGATGTGGCAGGAAAACATGTGGCTGCTTCCCCATGACAATGTGCCTGCTCACAGTGAACTTTACACCTGAAAGTTCCTGGATGAAAAAAACATTTTTCCCTTTCCAAGCGCAATGGGGTCATCGTGGGGATCTTATCTGAAGTTGTGGACAACATCAAGCTGCTTGTGACAATGGAGCTGTGGAGGGTCCCAGAAGACTCCTTCTAGGAATTGCATAGAAGGCTGGGAAAGTGTGGTAGACTCCAGGAGTGTATTATTTTGAAGTGGAAGACTTGTAGGGCCTTATTTTCCCAGAGAAAAAGGATTAAAAATGTACCAAAAAACATGGTGTGCCAAATTCCCTTCAAAAATAGTTCTCATATATTGTATATTAAAAATATATCTTATGTGACACAAGTCTTGGAACTTTTCTGACACACTTCATATGCCGTAGCTCGGCTTATTTTCTTCACTTGTGCGGGTGACTGAGGACTCGACTGTATTCATGGTTAAAAAGCAGAAGATTGAGGGCACTCATGTCTGCAGACACTCGCCCCTGCAAAGAGCTATTTGGTGTCTTCAGTGCACTCTGCTCTCACTCTTTCTGTCATCCACCTTCTTACTCTTCTCCTCCATTTAGAGGTTTCTCACGCCACTTTAGAATGAGAATGGATGGTCCAGGGCCAGTGTGAGATAAATGGATAAGTACGGGTCACAGCGGTAAAAGGTCACAATTGTCGAGCTTCCCCTTGTCATACTTAATTCATACATGCTCCACGATGCTGTGACACATTTTTAGCAGTGAGTACCTTAAAGCGCAGTGAAACTTTTATCAACAATAGTAGGGTGCTGCATTAGGCCATGGTCAGGTTTCACTGTTTGAGTCTGGAGTAACCTAAAAGCCAGTGAAAGCCTTTCGAGTGTAACAACAACATGGTTTGAAGTGGTGTTTTGATCAAGTTCACTGTGTTGCACGAGATAGCCAGTGTGCGAAACCTCAAAACAATTCATCACTAGAAACTTTCGAAAGCCTGTTCTGGTGTTAAAACGATTGGACCTTTTTCTGCTTACCAAGAGTGAAAAGATGACATTCAGTCCAACTTCATAGATGGTTAATCGTTCTCCTAAGCAACAACTTATTCTGGCACCTTTGATGTAGTTACAGTAACACAGTAGAACACAATGAGGTTTTGAAAAAAGATGACAGATACCAACATTGGATGAAATCACAGCATTAGGTATTTGATTTAGCCAAGATGGCGGAAGGTGCGGCAGTGTGTGTGTGAGATTCTCCTGCTACTTTGGCTTTATTTTCTATTCCCAGTGCTTGGTGCCATTCTGACTGAGTCTCCGCTGGTTTATGATCGACAATCTTCATTGTATTTTCGACCATACATCGAAAGTTCGGGTATGTTTGAGCACGATAGTGAGATGATGTTGCTTTCGTTTCAAGCAGACGTACCGGCTGATTTCTTCTGTGTTCATGCCTGCCCGTTACGGCGGAAGCACTGCCGCTCTCTTTGAAGTGGGGCTGTGCTGTCCCTGTGTGCTACTCTGTTGCCACTTTTCTTCTAAAGGAATAAGGGCTTTTTGAATGCCTTTTCAAATCTTCTTGCTGAAATCAGCATAGATCTTCCCCCCTCGAGCCTTTTCCGTTGCCGGTCTCACTCTGGAATTACCTCCCATTAAACGTTAGTCAAGCCCTCTCGCTTCCCATCTTTAAAACATGTTTTAAAACTCAATTTTATTCTTTGGCTTTTGACTACACGAGACTTGGTTTTGGTTTGATTGTTTTTGTCATTTGTTTTATTTTTTGTTGTTGTATGACTTACTTTTGCTCCTTGCACAGCACTTTGTATACAGCCGTGGTTGTCTTAACGTGCTTTATAAATACAGTTGAGTTGAGACAAATATCAAATGGCCTTTTCGTCAGTCTGTCTTTAACTACATGGTTAAACTGAATTTTAAAATCTAACTACAATAGCTTCTAAAATAATTTCTCACCATCTCTTTGCCATAAGACCCAAGGTTCTGAGATGGAAAATGTTTCGCTTCAGGCTAAAGTGACAGATGGCTGCAAGAATGGGAAGATGAGCTGAAGAAAAGGGCACAAGGAGATCGTATGTCAAAGCCCAGAGGATCAGAGGACAGCGTGCCAAGGATGAAAGTGAGGAGATTAGCACCCAGCGTGAGATAGAAGAAAATCCAATTTGACAAAAACAAACCACTGAAATACAGTTATATTTTTGTCATCTCTTTATATCTAGAAAATGTATTGTGAATTGTGTCACTGAATGTCACGCTAAGAATTTATTTAATTTATTTATGTTGCCATATGGCCATGGCACACTTGCATGGGGGGAATTCTAAAAATAAACTATAAAACAAACATTATTTTTCCCATTAAAATGACATACAGCACAACGCTCATATACTGAATTTGCATTTCCTACTTGAGCACACTCAACTTTAAGTAGTGTATTTGATTGGTCTGTGCCATTGAACATTTATGATAGAAATATTCTTAAATCTAATGGAATTATTTTATGGGACCAACTTTACGGAACACTCAAACCGTCCATTTGAGTCATAAAATATACGTATGTGAGCCGAAAAGTAAATCAAGTCTCTGGGGTCATTTTAGTAAAAGACTGACCGTTATAATGCTAATAAAGGAAGCCTTTATGACCAGGGGTGTTTTATTATGCCGCGGTGGCGGCCTCCATTGCAGGTCTTTCTGGAAGCATTTGGAAAGTGAAAAATAAAATACATCATAGCATAAACAGAAAAATGCGGCTGAAAATATACTAGCCTCAAGTATGAGGTACTGTATCGGGTTTGGTCAGGGTCTTCCTGCCACATGTAACTCACCCAAGCAGGCCGATATGGGCTTTACTTTGTCATGCTATAACAAAACAGGGCATTCCCCTTGTCTGTTTATACAGAGCTGGAAGTACGATGAAATATTGCATCTCGATAATTTTGTATCGTCTACATGTACGTCAGCTTTGGTTCAATTGCTTTTCTTATCACGGCCAGCCAGTGATGAACATCATTGACATAAAGTAGGGAGTAGCCCAAATTTCACCTCTAAATGTTCCCTGGTTGCATGTCACGCCCGTATCACATTGGCGCTGTAATCCACTTTAATGCTGTTAAAAAAAGAGTACGAGCACATCCCACAGAGAGGTGATGTTTGGGGGAAGATTTCAAAAGTGATGATTTAAATTGAACATGACGGGTGGCAGCATCTCACACAGAGGTTAGGCAGAGGGGACATAAAATAACGGCAGGATAAACAATTCTTTATTTATTTGTTTATTGCACGTAATGGACTTTCACCTGCATCAACAATTGGAACCACCTTTAGCTCACCTTGTATTCTGGATTAGAAATAATCGAATGAATCAATATATTGATTTGACATTTGTCAACGACTGCTGATGGCCGAGTGGTCTAAGGCGCCGCGTTCAGGACCCAGTCTCCCCAGGAGGCCTGGGTTCGAATCTCGAATTTCCCCATTGTGGGACTAATAAAGGCAATATTATATTAAAAAAGGCTGTTATTAGCTAAATAGCTAATCAGGAACATTTGCAAAATTAATAAAAATCTGAATAATAGTTTGTTTTATGTAGCAACGAATAGTGAATGTCCCTGCTGCGGGATCAATAAAATTCATTCTATTATATCTGAGCTCAACCAGTGGAATACATTTCCAGTTTTAGAAGTTTCACAGCAATTAAAAAGTTGTTTATTTTGTTATTTAAAGAAATGTCTGAAAAACTTTGAAGTGGCTTCAAGCGCAACATTTTTTTTTCGCGTTTCATGTTGTTTCTACTCAGCAGTGTGTTCAGATTACAGTTAATCCTCAATGCGGCAGCTCGGCTGCTGACAGGCGCTCAGAGGAGTCATCATATCAACTCCATTTAAGCTTCACTGAACTACTTTTGCAATTTAACCTCCCGAATCAGCTACATGGCTAAAATCTTTGATTCTGCATCCTTCAACACTACAGAGTGTACTCCTTGGAATAGAAAGAACAATGGGGACCTTGGATTACTTACTTTTGCGGTTCATATTACTGGTGAGATTTTCAAATGTTCTATTAGTGTTCGTGTTAACGTTACAGTTAAAATTCATGTTATTTTCTATAACAGTTGTTTTTGTTTGTACAGGTTAAAGCTGGTATCATAAAAACAATGAATGTTTAAGACACAACTATTGGCGAAACACAAGAGGAAATAAAACATACAGTACGTCCATTTTAAAGGTATTGTGTCGCCTCCTTGGCCGGAATTCATCATTACAGAAAAGAGCAGCTGCTTAAAGCTGACATCGCCAATATGTGATTCTACAACACTTGTGTGGTGGGGGAAAAAGATGGATTTGTCGGAAGAAACAATTGTGGTAAATTCCCCATTACTGCTGCAATTTGTGGCTGTGTTGTTCAACTTTGAACTTTGAGTATTTACCTCAGGCACCTCGGGAAAATATGTGGACTTTGTTTGCGGTAGTATTTTCTTTTCACATTGTATTGTGTCTGCGGTTGCGATGAAGGTGCACAGAAACATCCGAAGCAATAAAATACAGAGAGTGAGTCATTCCCAATTACTGTTGCGTTTGTGCTTTATGTACACAGGCACCTTGTTGGGCAGTCCTTGGACAGACGAGTTCATTCGCAATGATTATTATTTTTGTGTTTTAATTATTGTTTTGGTTTACACAGTAGTTATTGTGTGAATAATTTTTGTTAAAGATACACAAACTATGTTTAGTTAGCTCCCTGCCTATTCCTCGATAAACACTACAATTTCCACCATTTCCACCACATAATTTTCAGTCCGCCAGTGTGAAAATGTCACTGGTCAAGATAAAATATAAAAGATAAAAAAGTGACTAATACGAAAAAAAGCAGATGCTAGACTTAATCTGCTTTGTGTCATCACACCACAACACTCATCACATAACATTTTCCCTAAGTATCAAAATTAGCTGAAAAAAGGCAGTAAAAAAAGCAACTTCCTTATTGTGTGACAGTCAGAGCTGAAAGAGACTAAGAAAAGTCCACACTCAGTCCACACCAATCAAAAACAACACTTTTATAAGATCGAGGTGTCCATGTTGTAAAATGTGATATGGAATTTTTTTTAATTATCCATACATTGGCTGCATTATTGTTTAAGTAGCCCAGAAATTACGGTCGTTCCAAAACAAAGTGCTCAAAAGATCAAAGGTAAGAACAATGAATCAAGAGCTTTTATAAGACAACCTTTTTTCGTACCACTAGAGAGAGGGAGAACACAATGCAATTGTATAAAAGCACTTTCATGCCGCCGTGGGCTATGCAGAAAAGCACAAACTAAAAGACTTGAACGCTGCATCAGCTCTCAAAACCAAAACGAATATGGCTTGTAAATATTCCTAGAGAGGCTGCAGACAAGTGTCACATGACTTACTGTTGGTTTTGAGGCGGGCCGGCTCACTGTTGCGGCTTCCTGCCTGGTTGATTGCCTTGACGAAGAAGACGTAGCGCGTGCCACTTTGCAGGCCGTGCACTGTGTAGTGGTTCTGCTTGATGTTGGGCACAATCATCCAGCTGTCAGCAGAGTTGTACAAACCTGGCACACACGAAAAAAGAACAAACCCCCTCAGCGACTATGCTATGCTAACAATAAATGTCAAGCACAGCTCAACTCTTTGACTTTCAATGGGGACCAACACAACATTCTTACCCAACTTTAACCCGACCTGTGTTATTTTTTCCCCTCAAAGCAAAGCCAGTCATCAAACCATGCAAAAGCTTGGCGAGTCCACGGCCTCAGGTGGTATGCAACATTTGTGTGCACATACTGATCCGTCCCATTAGCTTTCCATCAGGTGTAATATGCGATGCACCCCTGCCCAGGGCTGAGTTTGTTACGCTCATTATGGTGACTTTTGAACGCCTTAACAACAGGAGACAGATATACGACGGGGGGGGGTGTGCAGTGTGCACTACAAGCCTGGGGGTGAAACAATGTGAAAGCTTGTCATGTTCAAATGTCTGAAAAGGAAGGCCGAGCCCACATGGCCTCTCGTAGGAGGGGCGGAGTGTTTCCTTGTCCACCTCAGCTGAATCAATGCCAAGTTCTGATAGTAATTCATGTTTCATGATTTTAAAGCATTCAAGTTTTGTGTGTCAATACTGTCATCACAAGTATTCAATACTAAATACGTAAAAGCCTTCGTGTGAAATCAGTGTTATTGGCACGGGCCTCCTAAGTATGATCTACTCAAACAGAAAGCCTTAAATTGATAAAATTGCACATTTTGATTATATTATAATACATTTCTTGAGTATCCTATTATGGAGCACCTCTCACAACGATTCCCTTTGGATTTGCATCAACCGCCATTTGCTAACACATTCAAATGGCAAATAAAACAAAACATTTTGTTAAATCGCCTTGCAGTTGGGATTAAGCTTTGTGGCGTACAGTTAAAACGACAATAATTCTTTTCATCACTATGTTCCTTAAATCTTTCCCTGCGGTGGCAGTGCGGAACTCTGGGAACAATCCTGACTTCAAACCTTCTGGGACTTTATGAATTATTGAGCGGGGTGGCAACAACATACATACATAAGTAATAGCGGAGAGTCTTCTTGTAAATATAAATACTTCACAGGACGCAAATAAGGCCATTAAATGTGAGCCGCTTTTAAGAATGGATGAGGGAAGGTGAACTCTTAAATGGAGTGTTCTTTAGAAGCGACTGAGATGAAGAAATTTCACTTCATTTAATAATTTCAACGCTTGGCATGCATACAAATTTCCCTCATATATATTAGTATTATTTTAATATGGTATAAAAAAGGTTATAAAATATGTTGTCAAAGTGAAAATGTACTCAATTGCACTTTTTTGCTGAATCAATTTATTTGTTGTTTAGGTCGTTATTATTATTATTATTTTTTTTAAATCACGTCATCAGCACCACAGCTTTGTAAAACACTGCGGCTTTAAAGTAAAGCACAGCAAGAGGAAACTGAGCGAGGGCAAAGATGAGTGTGTCCACAACAGATGATATAAGTGACGGAACACATGGCAGCGAGCGAGCTCCCCTTGGAGACGACGACGACTCTTTAATGACGAAATGCTAAATTCAAAGTGGTATTGCGTATGGCTCGGCAACCATGTACTTGTGTGCTCGCCACTGAAAAACACGATTATTGGTCTGTGAAAACAAAGCAAACTTACATTATTGAACACAAGAGGGACTTGGTAGCCAAAAAAACTTTGAAAAAAACAAGAATGCTTAAAAGTTAAGGCTTGCTGTATTTTGCCAGAGCTAGTATTGATGGTTTTGAAAGATCAAATCTAGGGTTAAAATAAATATATTGTAGTTGTAGTTGAATTCAACATGCTATTTTTCTATGTTTACGTATGTGTGTGTGTTAGAGAAAATGCAGGTGCGCATCAAAGGCAGCAATAAAGATCAATAAACCCAAAGCTATTGCAGTACTAATAATGACCTGCTTTTCACCTGTGGTCAGATATACACATTTGCATACACGTCAAAGAAAGCTGCCATGGGGGAGTCGTCAGAAAAAAAAGGCAAGCCATGTAAATTGGTGATTCAATATGAAGATGATGATGACGATGATGGGAGGAGCCTCACCGGGAACGCATGGGCAGAACTAGCAAGTAGGGATTTTTTTCTAGATGTTCTCTTTTTGAAAAGTCGGCCAACTTTGAAGCACGAGAAAAAGTCACCTCATTAGTCTAAATAACATGGGAAATGCTGCAAATTTAAGGTCATTTTCTCATTTTAGGTTTGAGACAAAGAGTCATGGGAGGCAGGGGCTTTGATATTCAACAGGGGAAAAAATGCTCATTAAAAATATAGCATGTTGGTAAAAACTCAGTATGTAGTTTTCTTGGTACTATTAAAAAAACAAATACGTTAAATGTAGTGTTTGACAGTTTATGGTTTTCCATGCAATAGAAAATTGGTGGCTGTGGTATGCAGGCCGAAGAAGGACCATGCAGACTGGTAAAAGAATTTTAAAAGCAGCCTTAGATGGGCGGGGCAAAAAAAAAAAAAAAAGTTCAAATGTGGGTCATATGCAATTTTAGACCTTGATCAATTAATAAGCAACTGCATGCAATTTTTATTACTTCCATCAGAGATTTCATTTAGTGCCAATCCAAATCATGATTAGCGGTGGTCTGTACACATTATTTTTTTTCTGGCCAAGCATTGATCAGAATCAAAGTTGAAGTTTTCCTTGAAGCTTGTTAACTTGTTACTCTACATACATATTCAGAGTGCAACACATTTTTTTCTGCTTACTTTGCGATCTAGCGTTCAATTTGGAGAGCACTTATTTTCACTTACTGCTTGTTTTCTTTTTTTTTTATGAGCTGTGCCTACATGACTCTACGCAGGCAATTCTTACCAAGGCCATTCATTGCACCTTTTGTTGCCCCCACGAGGACTGAGATTGATGGCAGGAGAGCGATCAATTGGAAGCGTTTACGGCCTCTTTGAATGTTTACAATGGTAGAAACCTAAGTGGCATGGTCGGCCTAATGGTTTCTGTCTTTCTCAATGTCTACTGTGAATCTCTCAGGACTGTGCGGCAACACGAGGCTGAATGTCTGAGTCAAAGAGTGGAAATGTATCCCGATGTTTCAAACGGGCGAGGGCACTCCACTTTCATGGTTAGATGGACAAAAGTCGGGGCTGCTCACGAGGAAAGCGAGGAGAGGATGAAGGCATAAAAGCAGCAGATTAAAGTCGAGAGGTGGCATTTTGTGTGTGTGTGTGTGTGCATCAATGTGTATGAGTGTACATAATTATGTCGAACAATCACGTCATCCTCAGTAAGAGGTATTTTACCTCCATTACAACCATTATCCACTCTGACTTTCACATTCATTCTGTTTTTTCCTCCACATGGAGCTAAATATAATTTCACTTTTGGTGGAGCAAGAATTTGTTGCTGTCTTTAGGAAGGGGAAAAAAACTATTGTAACTACAGTAACAATCATTCCAAATATTTTTTAAACCTTTTAACTTCAAAGCAATTCCAGTGGTCCACTGGATAGCATACCCGCCGATGCACCAAGATCATGAATTTTAGTGATCTATTTTGGTAGACCGGATCGGATACCTTTAATGTTTATAAGAGCCAATTGTAACTGCTAACGTTATTGTTGTGGACAAACTTGGTGCCTGTTGTTGCTTTAAAGGGGAACTAAGGCCAATTGACCATCAGCTGATGTTATTTTCCTTCTACAAAGTATTTATTCTAAAAAAATGCTGAAACATTGCAATTAGTTGCTAATGGGTCCACCGTTATTAGATCTTTTCACCGTCACCAGACGGAATTCGCGGGACTGTGATGTGTATTTGGAGGTTTCTAGCATATTATTAAGTTTTCTTTACAAGGAAAACCATAGTGTCAGTAAAAGCTACACATTTTTCAAATCCTTGCATCTCGCTGGCAAGGCTTTAATACTTCCCCAAGCCAAATGAACATGGTTACTGAATTCTTTTTCAAAGGTCTTACAGTCATGAGTGATGTAATCAATGAAACAAAGAGCAAACTAATCTATATAATCGCAGGAAATTAATCTCTATGCACTCACCTTTGCGGCTGACACCGTTCATGCATCCACGTTTTCCAACATTCCAGTTACTAAAATGTATCTAACCTAACAATTTTCACTTATTATTGTCTGAAAGCATCCAGACCCTCCATCTCGAGGTGACAAATATGTCGCGTGCAGTTCTATGTATGCACAATTTGCAGAGTAAGGGAAAAGGTGGAGTTTTGCAAAACTTCTCAAACAGTTTAAGAATTTGAGTGTCATTACTGTCGATTTGGTTTCTAGCTTTTTCCAAAACTTAAAAATGGTTTATGCGTAAAAATAACAGTAAACATGGAAAAGCTCATTTCTCCTTGCAATGTGTCAGTCAACACAATTCAAAGGAGCGCCCTGGTAGCGATTAACTCCTTGTTTGGGCTTCAATGTCACTTCCGGTTTGCAGCTGATAATGATTTTGCCCAAGATGGCGCCCACTTATGTTAATTAAATATACTGCTTAATTCTTACTCCACAAACGCAATATTAATCATACTAGTGTGTAGTGCTGGCATATAATGTATGCTTGCTTTTAAAAATGTTGGGTTCAGTTCCCCATTAAAGTAATTGAAATTACTTTACCAACAGTCATGTACATTTTATGCAATTTTAAGCTTCATCCAATATCAGTAACAAACAGTAAGTAAGCATTAGTGGTCGGAGAAATATTTGATGGTGGCAGAAGATTCTTTGCTTAGAGCTTTTGTATCCATTTAAAGCATCACTATGGTTGTTCACATTGGTCCATTTGCAGGACTCAGACATCAGCTAACTTTCTTTTTAAACATTCAACTTTGACAATAGACAGAAAGAAAATCTAGGTTACCCTAGAATTGAGGAGAATAAAATATTGAGTAAATGTCAAAAACACTCAGCAATACATAAAGAGTTGAGATGTTCCACTTTCTCATATTTTCATGCTGTGGTCTTATCTGAACATGCTCAAATCATCACTGGAACACAGATGACTGGCAAATTCATATCTTTGCTTCGTGTGAGTGCGCTTGTATGTGTACGCTTGAGTGCACGTGTGTCACATGACTCACTGATGAAATTAGTCTGGCCGGTGTATATGGTGTACTGCAGCTCGTAAGAGGTGACGCTGAACTCGTCCTCGGATGTCCAGTGAACAGTGATGGTGTCGTGTGACGCCGTGCACAACTCGTCTCGGATGGATGGCGGGCTTGGTGCTGTCGTTGAAAAGTGAGGGAACAATACAGAAGCATTGCATTAACACTGTGAAATGTTATATATATATATATATATATATATATATATATATATATATACATATATATAAATATATATAAATATATATATATATATAGCATCTTCACAGGCAAGGAAAGCTATTGAAAGAGTGATTGTAAAAAGCGGCAATAAAATGTGTTGTTATGTGTTGGAGAATCTGTATCAACAATTTGTTGCAAAATGTACCTGTTAGGTAATCAAGGCCTTCCAGAATTTTCTTCTCTCTAGAAAAGTCCAGGGCAAAGTTGTCGAACGCTTCATTCAGATTGACATCAGGGATGAGTACCTGGGAGGAGGCTGTCGCCATAGCAACTCTGGCGGCAAATACAGGAGACAAAAGAAAAAGTCAGCGGTAGGTTAAAAAGTAGAAAAGTTGAAAGCATCAAGCAGCAGTTCCTATCGCTCCACATATACATCAAAACAATCTTACAATTGCGGGAAAAAAAATGTGGAGCACGGTAACATTGTCACCACCAGAAGCCTGTTAGTATGTGTATGCAGCAGGTTTGGCGAAATGAAACCTGTGAAAACAGATGACTTCTCCTCAGAAGATGAACGTGATCAGTGAATGGGTTTGTCAGTCACCTTTCAGCCACGTTTCGGGCAGTCTGAAGGAAGCGGGCGTGGTCGTTCTCCTTCAAGCTCTGTTCTGCCTGTGTAATGAGGGCACTGGAGCGCTCCAGACACTGACGACAGTTGGCAATCTGCTGGGCCAATTTACGCAGCTTCATCACCTAAAAGACAAACGCTATATGTTGTAATGGTCATAATCTTCCTTACATTTGTCTGTTTATCACAAGACTATGGTCCATTGCCAATTCCAAAGTCCAGATTGTTGCCTATTTTCAATAGTTTTCATGACAGTTTGGAATATTATTCTGCACTTCCATTACACACTCATATGAGGTCCAATGAGTTGGCCTGAAAGTCTCGTCGTGGTAAATGTTGCAGACAAATCAATTTTATATCTTAATGTTTGAAGCCTGAAATGTGGAAAAGGGTCAAAAAGCTCAAGGAGGAGGCAAATACTTTGGCAAGCTACTGTATATTTGCATGGGAGTTGGAGATAGTTGTTTCAGAAAATCAGAAGACGTGCGCGCTAAAAAAAAAACCAAATGAGTTCTGTACCGCACTTGGAGATAAACATACAGACTGGCGAGGCAGGAAAGCAGAAAGAATGCAGCCAGTGGACAGAGGTCCAGTTCATGGGTGAGAGGTGAGGTGAAGCGCTTGGCTCCTCATTCTTGCCCTGACCTCTTGAATGTTTTGCATAAAAAGCAACCCTTAAAGTTCAGCTGCATTAGTCCATTTTTCTGTTATGGAGAACTATACCAAGACTGAAACGATTTAGCCGAAGCAACATGCAAAACAGTTATCAACTGCATATATATAAATGTGAACGGCACAATTGATTGGATGCCAGTTGTACAAAATCCATGAGCTAACTATCAAGAGCACCTAGGTAGCGATTTCATATTCTTTGGGTTTATAACATATTTGTGTGACACACTAATCCACTTATCACTAAACCAATCCGATGAAGATAGCGTTGACAGATAAAAGCTTTAAATGAGCTCAATATATTACTCATTTAAATTTTCGTTTGCTTGTGAGACTTGAATTATGCAAATAGGAACTCTAGGGGAAAAAAACCTGACAGGGTGGGGATTGGCTAAGAGTCATCAAACGTTCTGGGAGAATCAAAGCGTTACCTAATGTACACTTCCTGTCTGTTGCTGGAGAGGCTGCTCTCTCTTAGAAGCTGCTCTGACTTAATGGAGTTGTCAAGTGGCTATGTTATCTGCTCTTCCACTTCCAGCATCATAATCTGCTGTCACTACAAACACCATCCGCGCAGCTCGTTGACCACATGCAGACAAGATGCTGCAACAACGTTATGTGATTGGACCAATATGTCATATGAGGAGTGTCGGAAAGGTTTTGAGACAGGTGTAATAAAAAGAGCTTATTTCAAACCCAAACTAAGGGCTAACTTCTCCCGTTTGTGCCTAACTCAGTTTTTACACGCCTGGTTTGCACACTTTCAAGGTACGCTGATTCTCCCATACTCACTTCTGACACAACAACCATGTGCAAGAGGCTGATGTGCACACAACAACTTAAGAGGCATAAATCGTTGACATCTGAGGGTGGCCCTTATTCCCAGAGCGTGGAATTTTCATGAAATGTTTTCCAACAGAAAAAAAACCCCTCACACTTTAAATGGGAAATTAACTTGCATAGTGTTGTACTCGTCCTCGCCATTGACGTGTGTGCTGTTCATCAGACAACTTCGAAGGTGCACGTGAGTATGTATACCGTTTTATAATAAATCAAACACAACTTAATCACAATGCAGTGATCATGATTGAATGCTTGTCGGTAGGCCGCTGCATCAATAAAAAAGCGAGTGAGTGTTGATCAATGTTGCCCAGCAACGATGCTTGTGCGTCAAGCCACACACGCGGGCGATGATTTAAATGGATTCACAGCCGCCATCGCTCAAATAAAAATCAAATGATTCAAAATCTAACAGTGCCATTATAATGACTGCAGTTGTTTGTGATCATCATCATAAGGTCACACGTCACAATGAGACAAAACAGGTAGGCGTGAAAAGCAATGGCGGGCGAAGGAGCGGAAAACAGTCCGTGGCAAAGTGAAGAAGCTACAGAATGGATCAATATATTATATGCGGGAATTGGACAGTCCAAGCACAAAATCCTCGAAAGATACGCAAATGTCATATTTGCCGCCATACACACTGCGCCACGTGACGTCATGCTTTACGGGCGCATTCCATTCACATTAGAAGTCACGTATATTTTGGCAACGTGAACAACAACATGAGAAGATTGCTTTTAACAAAAATTCTAATTAGGCCTTAGAAATCATGTGTAGCCGTACATGCAAAACGACAGAAGACAATGGGGCCCGGCTTTGTTTTATTACAAGAGTAACGTCAAATTAAAAGTCAAATTAGTTTCAACAAAACAATAGAAGGGAAGGCAGGGACTGACTGAAGTGGTAATTAGAAAACATTTGAATTCATTATGACAATTCTTAATGCGATGTTCCTACACAAAAAGTAGCCGTGGGTACATGTAATACTCAGCCTCATTCATTAAAAGACTAAAGAGTCTCCTTTTTGTCAGCCTCATTTTAAGACAATGCATTTAAACACTTTCAAAGGTTGGAAAGTTTTACAGTTTGGCTCTTAGGGACAAGAGCATCAAAACATTCAAAACGTTAGCGGAGCGAAAGTGAAACCAGACAAAGTTCTGAGGCATCAGCTCCAAACTTCTGTGACCCACTTTCCAACAAATATATCCCAAACTTTTTTCTTTTTACCGAAGTGAATTTGTTTTCCCCCCCGCGCCCACCTGAGCACCAAAGCACAAAAAAAATAATAAAATAAAATAAAATCACAGCTCAAGCACAAATTGTACACCTGCCACAAATATGGCCCAATAAACGAATTCTTTGATTTTTTTCAAGGGATGCGGGGTTATTGTACAATGAATATATGGAGAGGGGAGACGGATTAAGAACGTTAGATAAAGGCACCCAGATCAGGACATGGGAATAGAGATTAAACCTTCTCCTTCGAGAGCAACAGTCTTCTTGAGAGGATGTGACGGGGAGAATGAGAGCGTCTTGTTTCGCTGTTCACACTGTGATCAATGCCGGCATAATCCTGTTATTCTGTTGCACATGATGAACACTTTCTTCACGAGACCACAAATGACAGCAGCCTTTATTTTTGAAGGCTGACACAATTTTGTTTCGCTCACAGTCCCTTTACGATTGTCAGAACTTATCGCTGGGCTTCTTTAACACGACTACTATTGCGGTCTGTTATGGCCGAAACATTAAAGCGCCCAAGAGAGAAAAGCCTCAGATGAAATATTTTGGGTGACATAGAACATTTTCAATGTTTTCTTTTGAATAGCTGCGAGCAAGCAAGTACCTTATTATACACGTAGATCTATTTGTCTGATGAAAAATGTCGCCTTAGCAAAGAAACGAATAGTAGGTGGTGTTAAATTAAGGTCGTTATCTTTCTTGCAGTCTGCATTGGTGTCATTTGGAATATATCGTAATCAGGAGTGTGAAAATACTCCAAATATAGTACCTGATAGACGTGTCCAGTAAATGTCAACTAAATTTCTAAATCTCTAAATCGTTCTTTAAAGTTAACTTCACTATGTGAGAGCAGAACATTTATAGTGAGTTTATTTTATTTTTTTTTCCATTTTGCAACAATTATTATTGCCAAATACAAAACAGCGCTAAGGAAGCTCTGTGATGAAATAGGATTTACAGTTTTTTGATAGACATATTTATTCTTGTCTCATCTCCTCATCCACGCAGGTCATCAGTCATTTCTAGTGGTGCGCAAACTGTCTTGTTTTGTGTAATTACGAAAGAAATAAATCATTGCCAATCCCCCCCTTTGGTTAGTCCAGCTTTCCACTGTGCTCCTTTTCCATCTTAGTCTGACTTCATCCATTTGTCAGCATCTGTGATTACAAGAATGGCGTGCCGTGCATTTCATTCATCTTAATATTTAACACATCAATTAGTGGTTAAAGTGTGTAATTTTGTGCCACTCTCTATCACGATCCCCGACCCAGACAAGATTTATTCTTTGTCTACATCCTGTTCGAATTGATACGTTTTCATCAAAGGATGAAAGTGTCCAGAGTTATTGTGCTATGATCAATCAGCTACCGATCATGATTGGAGGATTTCTGTGGAAAGATGTCGATCTATGCCATTAACTGCCGATCACAAATAACGGTCACGTACAGCTTGTACTGAGCAACCTTCAAGCTGCCTGTGTGCAATGTAGTGTGCCCTTTCCCCTCCCCTCACATTGCGCAGGTGCTCAGCTGTGTGGAATGTTCATGCGATTTGAGAGTGATGTTAAGTTTGCATCCTGCAAATCACGCCACGAAAAGACGCCTTGCAGGGAAAGCACATTAAAAAGCTTCAAAACAACGAATTTACGACACTTGAACAACAAACACTTCACGCAACCAAGTGGATTTTCGCGGCACACTTACAATTGAATGTAGATGATGGTTTGATTAATAAAATAATCATAAGTTGAAGCTCTAAAATATATACTGCTAATCTATGAGATTAGTATTGTCAGTGATGAGCAGATCTCAGTCGTGAATGATCGCACGTGACAGCATAGAACCCTGATCAGATCACCCTATAATCCGGAGAGATCTTTACCTTGGACTCCTTGATTTTCACAGCAATGACCTGCTTCCTCTGGCGGATGATCTCCACCAGCTCGTCACACTCCTCCACCAACTTGGCTTCGTGCATGGCGGTGTTCACCTAGAGAGGAAGAGAAACACACAATTCTAAAGTTCATCCACTACCAGCCCGGATAAAAAATTGGATCTGACTTCCATAGCCGTCAATGGCAGTGAATGAGTTTTAAACATCTCAACTTTAGTGTGGTTGAAGTGATATGTTATCAGTGTAACTTCCTAAAAAACTAAAGTCAAAAAGTCCAGAACTACCGAAAAATTTTGTCTTCCATGTAAATTCAAGTTTAAGTAGTATAAAAAAGTGGAAACCAGACTTTATTTTAATAGCAATCTAAATTGCTGCTTATATAATTATATAGGACTTTGTTATATTGCAGAACACAATTACTCATAGAGCTGCTAAGAGGTGTGCTATTCAATTATTCATTATCAGTATTTTTGAACTATTATGAATAAAGTATTTATGTTAAGAATGAACTTTGTGAGGACAGTCAGTGAATAAACTGTTTCAAATGTAGAAATAGTGCATGATGCACACCATGCAAGGTCGAATTTTGAAAATGCTTGACAGTAAAAACGGTATTGATGAATAAAGGCTTAAAAGGGAACGGTTACTGTTAAAGCAACAGCATGCTATAATTTTCATTTTCACAAAATGAGCTCACGATACAGTGAATTATACTAGTGCTTAGAAAAATAGTTTTTCAATAAATGTATGTTAACTGCTTATAACTTGTAAAGACATTAAATATCTAATTCTCAGAGTGGCATTAAAATGTTTCTTTTACATGTGAGCACTCACTTTTAAAATGTTAAAATAAACACATTCTCGAAATATAATAACTATACCAACTATTGGGCTAAAAGCATGAATAATCCTCTTTAGATAAACTTTTTTCCCTAAATAAAATTTCTATCAAATTTTGGCTTTACGACAAGTAGCAGTCAATCAGATTGACAATATCATGACTCTGTATCCTTCATAACTCAAAGAAGTTCATTAAAACGCATGGGATGAAATGTTGAAGAAATAAAGACAAAACAGCCTTGGCAAAAAATAATACATCTCAGTTGGATAAAATTATTAAAATGGCACAACTGCCAGAGGAATATTACGGAACAAGTCAATGTAGTCCAATACAATCCAGATGTTGCACATCATCGTCATTGGAATCACTGAAAAGGAAAGTATATAATGAAGAATGTAATTCACTTCGAGTTGCAATCAGCCAAATCATGAGGTTGAGTTCATCTGCAGCACGGTCTTGTAATGACATACGTGCATGCATTCATTTTTTCTTATTTCTTAATGACTGGCAGGAACCATTCACCAGCAGACAACGACACGATTGAATCAAGCCTGATAGTGTGATGTCTCAATGTAATCCCTTGTTCTGCTGTATTTTTGAGGCAGTCTGTTGACAACAGATAAATAAGCCAAATTGTTTATGCATTTTAATGGCACGTCATTGCCCATTCAGCCTTCAGCATGCACATTTGTCAGAGTGTCAGCTGCAAGACTAGCAAACCCTGCCCAATTAACCACTGAACAAATCCCCAAATAAGTTTTTGCGAGCGGCACTACAAACGTGTTTATGTTGTTAAAACTTTACCACGTATTCTCAAGGGGAAGCCAAAGTTTGAACATTTTCCAGCAACTGAGCTGAACTTCGCTATCTGTTGACATGAATTTGATATAATGGGGCTTCGTGGTGGGCTTGAGCATTTGAATTATTCAGGCTACTGTATGGAATTTATGCAGAATACATATGGAAATGCGAATGGAAAAGTCAATTTAAAAAAGTACAATATTTAAAGACAAATCAACTGGGACAATGCAACACTGCATCATTTTAGCCACAAAGCACCAACAAACAAAAGACATTAAATGCTGACAACAGTGAGTCGGCAAGCATTTTACAATATTCATTTTGGTGGCTTGGAAATATGCAATAAATCGTAGAATGGAGAAATCTTGTGATTGAGCTTTTATCTGAATGCAGGTACATAAAGTAACAAATCCATTGTTAGACTTTAGATATGCAAAAAAGGGAAGAATGTTTCCAACAAGCTCCAAATGAGACAAAAACAGAACAATCCACAGTTTTTGGGAGTTGCAGAAATCTTATTCCCGCAGCTTCTAAATACAATACAATACATAATGAGTCTCTCCTGGTGTGGCTTCTATCATGTCAATGCACAGAACACACTTTTGTCCCGACCCTTCCATGAATACATGAGCAGGAAGTTCCCTATTTGGCTTCCTGTGTCCGAAGCAATACAAGAATCGGATTTGTTAGCTCATCAACAATTAATGAGCCAGAAACAACAATGCATCAAATTCTGGAACGTCCAGCACATAAATAAACAAACACGAGACCAAAAAAAAAGAGATGGAGCGGAAGCAGTTGTTCTGTGTGGTGACACGTCGGCAGAGTGTTTGATCGGATCTCCTGAATCATTACGGGAAGGTACAAACAGAGAGGATGGAATCCAGGTCGGCCTCAAAGTGCCTCAGATTTCTCTCTTTACGCACCCTCACTCAACCAGGATCTCTTTGTGCAAACTTCTCCCTCCCTCTGTTTGCCCTCTTAACCTCGCTGGTTAACCGAACCATGCACTTTACGTTTGACTTTATCTCCCTTTTTGACACTTGTCTTCGCCCCTCTCACCTTACTTTCCCTTGACTTGTGAGAAGAGCAACATTCCTATCATGCCTGCGGAAATTCTGTCTCTTTGTTCCGACACTCAGTTTGCAGGTTTGATGCCGCCTAAGCCCCATTTGAAGATAAGTACTCTCTCTATTCACATTAATACCAACACTATCCACACTTATTCCTCTCATAAATAATTAAGTTAGCCATTTGACAAAGACATTCAAGAGAAGAACTTTAGGGAGGTGCAAGAATGTTGAAGAAAAAAAGGGATGAACTTTTTAAATCAGCGTCAAAAATACATTTTGGGACAATTAAAGCTATTTCTGATTAAAAATATCTGTTGACCAATGCAATGTATTTAGTCAAAGGCAAGTTGGAGTTTATCTTCTATTTGTATGCAGACAACTGGCAATCTCCACATGCCGTTGGGTTTGTCTGCACTTAATGAATCACGCAGTAGTCATTTTGTATCGACTGGCTGAACAGATGCATTCATAAACCTCAAAGTGACTCTTTAAAAAATAGTCGGGTTAGTATAATAAAAAAAACTTCACAGGGAGGACAGTCAAATCTCACCTCGGAGAATGGTGTTTATTTTTTGGATGAGGGTTTTAATACGAATCATTACGGGGTGTGTGTGTGTGTGTGGTGCAATCAGTGTTTGATGATTACGTTTAAGCCAGACACCGCTGGCTATTTTCATTTCAATCACAAAACAATTCTAAACAGAAAAGGTTAATAGTGACGGATCTGCCTGGGATTTCATTTTCAGCAGAGAGGTATGCGTTAACACTCAGACGCTGTGTCACCATAATGAGGACCTCGATAGTACCTCGAATTAAAGGAGGACAAGATCCAAGATGGCCCATTTTTCACTAACAAGCTATATACCATTTTCTTTTTTATCTATTCATTTTGGAGAAAATAAGAAATAAGTGACGACTTGAAAAACACTTTTAATTAGGAATATGGCTGCGTCGCCCTCCGCTCTCCCCATGGTACTGTCACTAAAGGTACCGATTACAAACTCTCCATTGGAAATCATTGTACTTTCATTGCTTATAACGTCCAAAACGATGATCAATTGGCATCAAATTTCATGTGGACATCCCTACCTATCACCACTTCAACATATCATATCATATGATTTATATGAGAATGAAGAACTGTGGAAGGGAAGGGGCCTCCTGAAGGGGCCCTGACTAAAATCACATCCTGCTCCGCGATACGCAAGTTTAAAGAAGACCACCTCAGGGTTCAACGATGAGGAGTTATTTTGAGTTACGTTGGATTTTGTGGAGGTGAGGTTCAGGCGGACAAGAGTCGTAATTGGCATTTGCATTTTGGTGGCGATCAGTCGCTGTTTTAGACAATAGAACGGACAATTCCAGCAAAATTACCTCCCTTGCCTCCCTGCTGTGACGTATACGCTGTAACCAGAAAAAAATAACACGGCAAGCTCCAAAAGGGGGTGTGACAATTAATGATAAATTTCACTAAAAATAATAATTAATAAATTAAATCACTACAGAATTTGTACTGAACTGATGTCATTTTTACATGCAAACCTATTATATAAGTGCTAACGTTAACGTCAATGAAGCGTCCTCTTAAGAATGACCCATTGACGAGTTTTTAGAGATACGACCCTTCAGCTACGGCCCTTGAGGTTTGTCTTGAGTTGCGAGCAAAGATTTTGAGTTTTGAGGACTTGATGGTGGCGCAAACTTTGCAACAAAAAAAATATTCCAAACGAGGCCAAGTACTTGCTTCAAACTGTTTAATGCATCCCTGTTTTAAGTTTACAGTAAAACTATACATTTTGCGACACCAAACTATATAACAATTTAAAGTCCACACCATTTAAATGCTAATGCAAAATGCCATAAATTGACTAACAAACTACAATTTGTATTGTGGCATTATAGCCCTTTGAACAATTATAATTTAAAACAAATGGACAGACAATATAACAATAATCAGAGACAAGAATTCTTTTTTTTGCTGAGAAAAACAACTAATTACTGCAGCTTACTGAGTTTACAAAAGACCGTCTTCTTTCTGTATTTATTATGGGTGTATTATATACTAACCCACGTTGGCCAAGGCATGTACACCAGAAGGAGAAAAACAACGTCAAAAATGTTTTTGTTGTTGTTTTCGGGGCTGGATGAATGAAGTTTCCATTCAATTTCAATGGGAAAAGTTGATTTGAGATAAGAATGTAGTCATGGAATGAATTTAACTCTCAAGGCAAAGCACCACTGTATGTCATCTCAGATTTTATAGTTCAATATCATATACTGAATTGAAACAGTTTCAAGGCTTTAACAACAAAGTATCTCTGCCCCGCAATAAAAAAAAAAGAGACAAGGAAAGCCAGTAACTGTTCATTTTAAATTGTAAAACAAGCCCTCGACAAATGTGGGCACGCTCTGTGATGAAAATTGTAATATTGACTACTCGCAAAGGGCTCAATCAGAACAACATTCAACTTTCTAAAGCTGAGCACCCGCCTGTGACCTCAGTTCATTCCGCGTAGTTGAATGGCCAGCTGCAGTAATTGCACTAAGCCAGTAAAAGAGCAGTTTCAGCTTTTAAATGAAACCTCCTCTATTTTCGATGATTGTAAAACAACATTACAGCACAGTTCTTGAATAAATCGCTCATAAAAATTTTTAATTAAATTAAAGTGACTTTTCAATATTTGACTAGGAGCTGGAAAAGTTCATTTAAATAATGAATTGGAGTGCTTGATGACTCTAAAACCATAAGCCATAAAGGAAATTAGAGGATAGGAAAAATATAAGATACTTTGCCTCATTTTTTTCCCCGTGAAAGATTAATAAGTTTATAATCAACATGGCATCTCGATTTAATTGCTTTTGATGAAAAGTCACTCATGGTTGAATCAGTACACTGAAATCAAAATAGACCTCCCTGTCGGATCTTCATTTAATGACTACACGCAAAAACATATCCAATCATATAATCACATACAATAAAAACGAGAATGACGCAGCATACCTCAACCTGTTGACAGATCTGGATAAGTTTGGCCATTTGGTTCTCCAGTTCACTGTTCCTCTTCACGAGATTGGTCAAGTTGTTTTCCAAGGTTTGCTGTGGAGATGGAAGTGGAAGAAGAAGCAGACAGGGAGCAGAGACAAAGAACATAATTTATGAACATAAATGAAAATGTTAGATTCGTAGCCCGTCGTAGCAAACAATAATTTTACAAAATGGATCCGCCCGAAGATTAAACTGCCATATTGGAGGAAGTTACAATCAAAAATGATAAATGCTGTCAGTCAATCATGAGTAACAGATGCATGATGATGGTCCTTCACAAAAAACAAATAAATATGTGAGACTGCAGTAATGGAGATGCCGCTTGGCATACAAGTATAAAAGAAGCATTTATCTATTTACTTTAACATTGTATTTAATTGTTCGATTGTAGGGGTTTTTAATCTTAATTCTGGTATACATTAGTCGTACAATGATAAATAAACAACTGCATACAGTTGCAATGACGATAAAGATTCTGATTCTAAATCGATTCCGACAAGTTTCATTTAATCCCATTATTGCATGCAAAGTAATTCATGCACTTTTACCTAAGACGTCCCACCAATTTCCCTCCAATTTTCCATGTGTCTGAGCACTCACACAAACTTTGTGAGCAACACCCACGGACGTATATATGAATGGACTAAAAATGCAGCTAACTCGACATAGCGAGAAGTGAAGCTACCGGCGACCATCGTACATTGCCACTTGCTGAATGCATTGATTTCTCCTATGGGCCAATTGTAAGTCATATATAATTCCGTGGCAACATTAAATATGCACGCGGCGGCCTCACCAGGGTCGCACCTGAGATTATAATACGATGTAGCGATGTTACTAAAAAAATTCAAACCACTTGTATATCAAAATAGAAAAATCATTCGGGAAAGAAATATAATCAGACCTGGTCTGTTACTTTTATTTTAGCACATAAAATACCATTTGAATAAATATGGTCCCACATTAATCAACTCTTAAATAAAACTTCTGGAACCTATCCCAGCTATCTCACCCATGGGCAGGGTACACCGTGGACTGGCTGCCAGCCAATTGCAGGACTGTATAATTCTTCAATATAAATAGATAAATATACATCATTATGTATAGTATTCAAAAATGTATGATGAAAAAGAATGTTTTAATGCATTTGACTAATTTTAATAGCTTTTTATCGAGCAAAACATACTACATTTGTCGTTGCCGTAAGGCTGAAAAAAATTCCCAAATGATTGACAAATCTCAAGTGTTAAAAATGGCTTGCACTTTTTGACCATGCAATGTTAATAAGTGAAGCAACGTCATTTTTTGGTGTTTCCTAAAAAGAGATGATTCTGGAGGTACGAGGATTCTGCCCGACGCCAGCGTTATGTTTAATGTAATTATATCACATAGGGTCAGATAATATCGATTAAAGCAATGCACAGCTGTTTTTAGATTTTCAGCATCAAAGGGCAAAGATGAAAATGGTCAACAAAAAAAAAAGACCAAAAATATAATTCATGGGCATTTTATTCTAAAATTAATGAGGTCTTATGATGTGGAAAAATATCTTCCTACTCTTTTTAAAATGTATTAAAAAAAAACCCACAAAATACCAGTTAAATGATATCATATAATGTTTTAGTGTTTTAATGACTTATAATAATGGAATGATACAGAATAAAACCAATAGCCCTCACAGAATTTTAACGATCACATGCTCAATAACTTTGATGGTCAATGGAACAATAATTGCACTCCAAGCGCCCATGCAGCCACATAAAGATGCAAATGGAAACAAGTGAACAAGTGGTTCAAAGGGAAGAAGAATTTTTTTTTATCTAATTTATCTATTTGTCTGTATTATTGTTGTATTGCACTGGAGAGGGGAGCCCTCTAATCTCGTTACACACTTGAGTACAATGACAATAAAGGGATTTCTAATTCTAATTCTAATTCTAAATGATTGAGGCAGCATGGAGAGACAAGCCCATCCTCTCAAAACAAACAAGCAAACCAAAAAAAAAAAAAAAAAAAACATCTGCGATGAGAACAAAGCGGCAGACAAGCGGCAGGGTTTGAAGAAGTCATGCATGTGGAGAGGAAGAGGATCAGACCGCCACCTGGTCACTGCTCGGACTGTCCCATCTCTCCTCTGCCTCATATCTCTTATCTCATATCTCTTACTTTGTGCAGACTTATTAATTAGTCGGCCTGCTTATCTCCATCCACATCCTTTTCAGGCGTCTACCTGGGTGCACCCCAGCAGAATAGATGAGTGGGTGAAGGTGGTTGGTGATAGACAGCCAGAGAACTCACCGCAGCGCTAGTCTTTGAAGCCTCCATTACCGCATCTGACACTCTGCCCGGGCTCACCTGATAAGCCTACAAACACACACATATACACTTGCGTAAGTGTGGCCAAAACATTGAATTAATAAGCGAGCTAAACACAAACCGAAACTTGCATCAAGGTTCTAAATTGCCTAAATTGTTCTAAATTGTTTGTCAGCTAGCAGAATTAAATTGTATTACAGAGAACTTTTCCAAATAACTCTTTTTTTGGGTGCATACTGCATATACGGAAAAACATGCTACACTACTCACAGTGTTGCCATAGTTACCTTGGAAAAGTAACTTAGTAAAATTACTGACTACTTGATTTTAAAAGTAAGTTAGACAACAAGTTACTTTAATAGTTTTTTCATTCATTTATTCAGCCGGTAGCGACAACCCTACTGAACATAAAAATGACATCTTTCGAAGTGCATTTTTATAAGGTTGTTTTTATTAAAAATAAAATAAAGACAACACGTATCATAATTATTATTATTATTTGATATACTAGTCTTTAATGGATTTGAATTAAATTAAATGGGCTTCTTGTTTTTAATTTAAAAAATGAGTGAATGCTATGATTTTAGGAATTAGGTGTTTTTTCTGTATTTTATTATTCTTTATAAATCTGTGACAGAGACAGCGCGGGTGAAAGGAGTGTACTGTTTATCAATTATTTTTCTCTGCTGCTACTTGTGGGTGGTGAAGTGCAACTGTCTGAAGTGATAAAAAGTGCTATGCTTTGTAGAATTAATGCAACTAGAGTATATTCACCAAGGTAACTTGTGGTATTTGAAAAGTAACTAGTCTGACTACCCGTAGTTGAAAAAAATAAAAGCAATTTGTTGAAGGAAAGTCAAAATAAAAATTGTCTTTAAAGAATGTTTTTTTTTTTGGCAGTTCCACTAGTCGAAACATGGCATTTTGTTTAATATTGAGCTTGTGGAAAATGAGTGAACATCGACTGATTGTAGGAGGCTTTCCGATCATGCTTTGTTGCCATTACAAGGAACACTTGTGAATGTGTTATGCCTCTTAAAGATTTTTGCAGATACAGGGTGTAATATAGTAACAGTGTTATTGTTTGTAGTCACATTACATTGTTGATATTTTGATATGAAATTATTTTGACTTGATGACACCCTTAGTAACAAAGGTAGGTAGTCAGTGCTCTCTATAATACAACGGCACGAGCATGATAGTGAGTGTCCAATTTTTTTTTTTATTTCACTTGGCCATGTTGGCCTACAGGAAATGGACTTGTTTTAAAAAAATTCTGTTCAGTGTCCTTTGGGCACAAAAAAAAAAAACCTTACCAAATGTGTCCTCCGAAAGGGTACATTTCACACAGGGAGGGGAAATACCGGGATAAATGGCGTGTAATCTTGCTTTAGAGACGTGAAGATAATGCGACACTGAATTAAACAGTGCCTTCCTTGCATTGCGAGAGCATCCATGAACATTCGCTAACCCAACTTCCCTTTGAGCCTCAGTGATAGCCATACCCAAATCGTCCTCACACTTTGATTTCATCAATACAGACTCAATTGGCTCCATTAACATCAAATTGGCGTAGAGGTGAGAGATGAATTTCTTCCAATTAAGCTTTTAATTGGAGTTAAAGGGTCTCTGTACATTGTAGTAGAGTGTGTTTTAAAACTAGAGAAATACAGAAGAGATGCCAAAACAGAGGAGACGTGGAGATACGAGTGACCAATGAGTGATGTCAGTTATGGGGGACAAAATGGTGAAGTGCAGAGGAGAGGTATTGGGAGTATTAGAATGATGAACGGTAATATCATCCATTCTTCATCCAGCTCGGGGGATGAATGTGATGAGACTGCGACAACTACGGAGACGGTTGATGAGATGGAGATAGACTTGTGCCAAGCAAGACAGCTTGGTCACAGACCGACTGCAGCTTTGTTTCAAAGCTTCTGTGGCTCAATCCCTAACAGCCCCCCACCCTCATTGTCATCCATCTCTCTGCCATTGTCTGTCTTTCTCTGCAGCATCACCTCTCGTTCTAACCTGATCGGCTGTCTCCGCACTCCCTCATATTTAAGCAGTTGCAGCCCTTACTCTGTCCATCTTTCTACAGTTACAACTGCCAGAGCATCGTCTCGGGTTAGATCACAACCCTGGCCAACCCTCATGACATCGTGATTTTGAAGAGTGGTCGGTTTTATGCTTTGGCCCAAGTCTCGCTATCATATTTATTGACACGCAGCAGTCACCCGGCATTAGAACCAATATACACAATCTGCTCCGAGACACTGGTTGAGCGCAAATTGGTTCACATTTTTCCAGCAGGAAACAATATATTCACACTCAATAATTACAAAAAAAACAAAACAAAACAAAACTGTGCAGGCAATGTTTCATTGCCATAGTAGTCATAGCTAAATATTCTTAACACTGTAATTTTAACAAGATAAGCAATGATAGAAAGCATGTTGTTGAATGAATACTTCATTTACTTGACAATGTAAAAAAAAAACAATGAAAGGCCAACTTTTCTATGCAGCTCTTGATTCGGATCTCATTTGCCGTCATCATAACTATCACATCTTTGCTGTGACAAAATGGACATTTCTAACCAAGAAAGTCCATTTATACTGCACATTTTGTGGCACGGACGCATCACTTTCATACTTTTCTTCAGCAAATTAAAAGATGTTCCATCAAAAGGTGACAGTCAAGTTCAAGTATAAAACAAGACACTGACAGCAACATTTTCCAACGGAGTTTCTAATCTTGCACTGCCTTGTCGTGGAATAAGATGAAAAAGTCCAGTTGCTAAATCGTTGGGCCATTATGGCACCGTAACAACAAAAATGTGTCAGAACGTCCTGAGGGGATGTATCCGACTTCAAAGTCTCTTTTTCCTTTTAATTAATTCAGGATCCTCCCCAATGCGCAAGCCATTCAGCAGGACACAGACACAGACAGAACTAAAGGCAAGCCAGAGATTAGAACTCATGAAAGAGAAGCCGAATAGAAGCTGGCTTGCTTTACAGCTGCTGGTAACAAGAGGATTTTTCGAAGTGAAGTCATGTCAGTAACATGAGCCTTCTGGGAAACGGTGTTTTTTGTCTAAGGATAACATTCTGTAGGGCACAACTCTTGAGACCAGGAGAAGGGATGGTGGTGGGGGGGGGGGTTTGTCAACAAAGGGAGTCGAGCTTCGTCCCCTCATCCAGTAACTAAAGCCCTTAATTGTCATGTGTGAAAGTAGCTTGAACGTTAACACTTTTGCATACCACCAGTGAAAAACTGTTAATGTTTATATTTTGACCTCCTGTTGAACTCCTTGTGATATTTCAGGTTTAAGTGTTTCTAGATAGAAAAATAACAACAAATACTAACAGACACTAGCGTTTACGGTCAAGTCCCCAAGGAGAAATTGAAAATAAATGCGTTGGTGAGGAACAACAATCAGAGAGGAATATGAAAAGGACCAATTTAAAACCATGATCAAGCTCAATTGCTGGCTTCCCGTGAGGCTTACTAAGGGGGAAAGCCAGTCGGAATAGAGATAAATGTGATTATAATTTAAGATTTAGCCACATGGGGGACAGACAATCCAGACATTTCTCTGTTCATTTAAAGGGGGTAACATCATCATCACGCATGATGAGCCCAGTGCCACTATCACAGAATACTTGACTAGGTCTTATCCAAACTGCCTTTTGTAGACTTATCCTGCAAATGAGTTTAAAATTTGTCGTAGTTACTTGTGATGCAAATCCACAGGTCATACTAGTGTCTGGAAAAGGGTCCAATTCATTGGAATAAGAAAATGTTACAAAATGTATTAAAAAACTTTGTGAATGCTGGTGAGTAAATGTCTCCAAGCCAACATTTTGTCTCATCTTTCTAGTTAGCTGATTTAGCTCAAAAGATTGGATGACGTGATAAAGGAATAAAAACTAGAATGAAAAACTAAACCAAGGAGAAAATGACCACTTCCATTCGTATCGATTTGATAGAATCAACATGTGCGTTCTGAGATATTTAAATGCAAAGAAACAATTTGAACATTCGGGTTTGGCCTTCTTTTGCACTCGTGTCTTGAGTTTTTTCAGAATGCTTACACTTCAACCACGACTCCATTGTTTGTGTATTCAAGTGATTGATAGGTAAATGAGAGGTAGCGTGTGACAAGTTGGGTCGAAACATTCAAGCATGGGGAGAATCTGGGTTTTTAAAATAATGAAACTGAATAACCTACCGAAGAGAAAATTGGTTTCATGAACTTCTAGTTTCCTGAAACATTTAATTAATTCAATAATTATTCTTTAAATGAATTTTGCATGTTTGTTTGTTTCATTTAAAATCTCGCATACACCCTGGAGTTCCTTCAAGTAATCCCAGGGGTACGCGTGCCCCCATTTGAGAACGACTGGAATAGAGGGAAGAATGTTAAGACTAATTTAGGAGAGTATAATCATAAAATCTGGGTGATTTATGCAAACTAACTATTATTGTGAAAAAGCAAAGTGAATGAAATAATGTTGCAAATGTCACTGTCAGTGTCACAGTCACAATTACTTGACAGTATGCCTTTACCATTTTAGTTATTTTCAGTGATACACTGCACACTTTGGTTAACGTATTACACGCCCATACACGAGACAGCTTTTTTACAAGATCTCTTTTACCTAACATTGAGGCTGGTGAGTGTATGCCACTTAAAACCTAGTCTGAAATGGAATTTAGGGAGATGTTTAAAACAAAATGAGACCGATATACCATTACGGCGTTATCAGATTTTTCATCCAGCAACCGCTCATTGCTATCAGTTTCAATATATTTTTTCTCATTTGTGCGAAACCTTCATCTGCCCACTGATTTGAGAACTGCTTTCAACCTCACGGGCAGAGGAATATATATGACATGGAAAGGTGTGGATTTTTTAAATTGTTTCATCATCTAAGCCGGGGTGCTGTGTGATTTGTTACCTTTGTCCATTCGTATCTTCAGCAAATGATATGAAACATGTCGGTCTTTCAAAGTCAAACTACAGTGATACCTGACTCAAGGCGTTTCCATGATGATAGAGACCAGGTGCAGATATTACAACACTGCCTCGATAAGGAACTGACAATATGGGGTACATGATCAACATGTTTCCATGACTCGGTTTCTTTAAGACATAAAGTCTGCAAAAACAGATGATACAGTACATGATTAAAAGTAGCACAATGACGACAACCGAACAAAGTATGATAAGCTTGAAAGTAAACACAGATTGCTTCTCTATAGCTGGGACTCCAATCTTGCGCATACAGCTTAGGTTAGAGTAAATATGATTCAGTCACAAGCAACTGCTCATGATTCAGCATGCGAGTCTCATTTGCCGCTGCCCAAACAGAACTGTCTTAACAATGGCCATGCTGAATCAAATGTAGAGATTTGTTGAGCAGGTGAAAAACAGCAAAGCTGAGGAAAGCATATACGACTTGCATATTAACACCACAGCATTGATAAAACAGGACTAGTGCTGCACACCTGAACGAGTTCAATGAAGCAAACTTGTTCAGATCTAGGGCGAACGTGAACTGAACACAGTGTATTTTTTTGCTTAGTTGCTGTGAACGAGCCTCATTTCATCCAAAAGGGCCAGGTTTTCTCTTGAGTAAAAACAGAGAAGATCCAGCTAAATGTACTGTAAACGAGCCTTAATTAGCATAAAAGGCAATTATTTGGCGACCCCGGTCACCAAGAGTCACATGGTGCGTATGTTATTAAAATACGATACGTGCTTGGAGCGTTGACCTACGCAACATTCGAGGAACGTGGGAAGTCAGACTATTAAGACCATTTTCTGAAACTGTAGCGTGATAGCTGCACCCAGCTGTCTTCGAGTTCTTAAAAGGATCATTATCATTTTTTTCCTTTTTTTAAGATTTTGTTGTCACTTAGCTTTGTTTAGCAGCTATCATTAGCATCTACTGAAATACCCTTTGAATGGTCACGAGGCAACAATGAGCCACAGTGGCAAGTTGCCAGCTTTCTCTCAGGACTTGGTGATCAATACACAACACGTAATGCCTTTGCAAGCTACGGTTTAGCTCTTAAGCATTTTTCAGCACTTGTCAAAAAGGTTACATGGTGCAGCACAGTTTAAATAAATACGATAGTTCTATGGCTTACCTTGTCATATATGTTTAGGATGTAAATAACATCCGAGGACTACAAAATCATAAAACAGTCTCTTATCCAGAATTCGTAATGCATAGTCTGGAATCTGAAGGCCGTAGTCAAACCTATTAAGCGGATTTTAAAAAGCAACTGTCACCTTTAGACTAGTTTCCGTTGCAAAAACACATTCTGACCGAGCGGGTTTAGCCGCTAGCTCCTGGGGAAATTAACATAACATTGTTGTGCATCTAGACTTTTTCTCTGAAATGTCACAAGAGTGGAAGCGGCGCGTTGAGTCATTCTGTCTGAGAGGAATGCAGAGACCAAACTGAAGACTTCATAATTCTAGTCATTTGCTGATGTTCTACTGTAGTTATGGAGAACATGGCATTTTTTCTCTGATCAGGTTGAACTTGGAATCTAATGATCAAACCTATTAGAGAGTGATATCAGCGATATAAATAGAATAAAAATAACCCATGCAAAACTAGCAGCAGAAAGACAAAAACTAATGCAAATGCAAATAATCCTTGACAAAGTAACGGTATATTTTTTTCCTGATCCCTGAAGAGAGATTCAGAGCCACGTACTCGTCACCATCCAGCTGCAACGACCGACTACAACTGTTTTCATCACAGTCACACAACTTCCCCTGCAGCGGTCCTTTGCACTCTTTCACCATTTCTTAAGTGGCAAAGTGACACTAGATAATCTTACCCCAACACATAGACTTAACTCTCTGTGTGGGAGTCGGGCGAGAAATCATATTCGCTTCACAAATAGCAGAAACGCAAAGCGTGCTGTTTGAACTGATAGTATTTCTTAGACCCAGTAAAGAGTGCCACTCTGTAGATTCTCTGCTCGAGGGAATTAAGATGTAATATGCGTTGTTTCTAAATAAAATGGTTCAATTGTAATGGCGACAATTCTTCCTTAAAAATATATATATATACAAGGCGAGCACTCGAAATTTGTTTGATTGTCAAAATTTTCGTCAGTGACTGCAGAGGCAGATATACTGAAGGCAACATCAGGCGAGTGATTTGTTTTGCTTTCGAGGTCGTAACATGTTTTCTGTACATATCAAAAATGACTTGATCTTCTTTTAACTTTGCATGAATATTATACAGTATATCCCCAAAATGAGGCTTTCCTGCAGGCTAGCTGAGTAAATGTGAGTGCTTGTCATTTAAAATTTGAACAATGGAGCTCAATAACATCCCGTTCCATTTGCCACTAGTTTGTTCTTTCTTTCCTGCCACATCTGATGCCTCATCATCACTCTTCCACAATGTCAGCTGTCGCCCCTCTCCAATTTTTCTGCATTGCCCTGACCTGAATCTTCTTGTCCTCCTCTTCTTCTGTCCGTGCTTTTACGGCCATGCCAGAACTCATGTGACAGCAAAAGTCTTTGTCTTGAAGCCTTATTGCAGTTTTCTTTCAGTTAAAATGTAAAAGTTGTTGAACCAGCTATTTTAAGAAACAGATGAGACCAACAGCATAATGGTTGTGACATTATGCCATGCGTTTTGAATTCCTAAATCATGGAATCTCTGGATTGTCGATATTTCTGAGAGTCACATCATCTTTTTAAATAAACATTACTCGATTGTGACTTAGTATTGTAAAACTTTACAAAACGCTCAGATCACGCATGCAAAATGTTTTACACTTTCACACACTTTACAGTACAATAATTCATTTGCAATTTAAGCTCGTAACGCAATTTACGTTGCCCATGACAAGGACGTCTTCTTCAACCATGCACAAAAGACACATTGACCCGAACAGCTGAGTCCTCCAACGACAACAACACATGAGTAAGCTCACCTCAAACTGTACTTTGCCTTATTTGATTGGATTCAGTGGGCAGGCCAATCAATCATGGCACTAACATGCGGGTAGAGATATTCCCAAAAACACTTGCAGATGTAGTTCCAGGGAAAGTTGGGTTGACAAAGTATCAATGCACGGGGTTGAATACAAATGCACACCACATTTTTATTTGCCTAAAAATAGTAAGAAAACTACATATCATTTCCACTACCCCTCACAATGATGTGCTACGTTGTGTTGGTGCCTTTTGATGCAACTTGTTGTGGTATGAAGCGGCCAATCTTGTTTTTGCTAATTTAATACAATCCCTGAAATGTTATACATCATATTGCTTAAATAAAGCCTTCTATGTTGAGTCCTTGTCGCAAAGAAAAATATTCTTTTGAGGAAAATAAAAATGTGAACCTTTCAAAACACTTAAGAGACTGATAAGAATGCCAGCAAGGACATTTTTGTTTAAAGCAGCAAATGCTAAAACATTCTTTTTTTATATGTATATATAAATATATATTTTTAACTGGAAACAATTCTCCCACCCCACCACTTTCCGACTTCTGTTGGGTTCTCTTATCCTGCTCACATGCTATTTAACCTTCATTCTTTCTCACTTACAGCCTTGAGAACAGCAGGCCTAAATGATAGTAGAAGTCTAACAAAGCGTGATCCTGATCGAGGCACCATCTGTGTTTATTCTCCAAATATGACTGCACATTCTGATAATGAAAGAGTTGTTAGAAAAAAAAATTATCGGGCACAGTAGTAGGGAGCGTTGCTCAGTAGCTAATTGTTTATCCTTCATGATGTTCTTCACACTTATCTTTATATTTATTATCTGTTTGACCTTGCAACTTCATTTAACACAGCACTTTTCTTTACACACCTTTGCATCAAGTCCAGTGTCGTTTTTCAAGTTCCCCAGTCATATGGCAAAGGTAGGCAAAACATTATATAAATGCTGTATGAAGAAAACATACACTATTGTTAAATTAATGTGACAGTGACAATACAACACGACAAAATTTTGATACACTCGAACTTGTTCTCATTAGATTGAGCTATGGTACAATTTTAATTTAAACTTAAAATGTAAACACAACATTAGACAGAAACAACTCTTTATTAGAGATTACTGTCCACTGTGTGCAGCGCCAAAGGAAACTAACCGATGGGCTATTTTAGGACCAGGGATGAATCAGAACTTCCTGCCATCCTCAGGCGAGTGACAACGTGCTGTTTGTCTCACACTGGTGTCATTAGTTCAAACTGAGCATCTTGCAAGTGATGCACACTGACAAGTCTCAATTTTGGGAGAAAGAAGGTAACATAATTAGAATATTATTGCATAAAACAAAGGGAAGTCAAGGAAAGAAACCGTAGGCCAGAGTGAGTCACCCAATACACGTTGATGCTGACTTACATTCCTCGCTAAATGTAAATATGCGTTTCCCTTCCTACATTGGCCCTTGATCATTAGCTCACTGCGGAAGGAATTGCAGGAACCTGCCGTCCTTGATGATTTTTTTTGTGCTTTGAATTAGTCTCTTTAATGAAATTCCGCGAATACAAAATACTGCTCTGAATCGAGCCTCAAAGCTATACTGATAGACAGTGTGTGTCATCGGTTTTCTCAACCAGTGGCCCCTTTCCACTCGCATAAATCTGATCTGTACCACAGATTAATACTTCAGACTGCTTATCATCGCATTTTCCAAATAAACAATGCTGTGCATTAAGTTGTAGATTGGAACCAAGTAGAAAATAATGTTTCAGTTCTCTGTAAACATCGTTCTGTAGTTGCTGATGGTGTAGTGGCGCACTCGCCCGAATTGTGTGCGGGCATTGTGGGATCGGTGACCGTGTGCATGGATGTAAGACCAAGATGGAAATGTTCTTTCCTCTAAATATTCTTTGGTTAAAACCGTCAGAACACACACTGTAGACAGAGAGCCTTCAGTGAGCAACATTGGTGTGAGGATGGTGCTCGTTCAGACGGAGGATTGGGTCGGATGATTTCTGGATCATAAGAATGGAATAACATTTGCTGCTTTTCCATTAAAATATAGGAAAGGAGGTCTATTTCTGTAGCTCACTTTCACAAATTGGCTATCAGTACCTAATGAATAATTTGTAATGGATGTATATGATGAGTGCTGTGAAACATCCAAAGGAGATGCAGATGAGTGGCATTAGTCATACTCTTCTTTCTGCATAGCACTGCTCCACAGCTCTTAAAAGCTTACCATGTACTTTCTGCAGAAATTGCGCACAATGCACGGATGAGGATTGATTTGTTAATCTGTTTCTTCCATGACCCACCACAGCCGATGATGGAGCTCATGACAGAACATACATGATGCAATGCCAGCTGCGTGCACAATGGCACATGTGCATGTATATCCACGTGTTTAAAATGAGGTTCTGCTCATGCACACCTCTTCAAGTGGTACGCTAAAAGCTTTTTACTCATCTTTTGGATTTGATGTCTGCATGACTAAGTGATCTCCATCTACAGCAGCTCTCCGCAGAGAGAAGGGGGTTTCCCCCTGGCAACATACTTG
Source organism: Idiotropiscis lumnitzeri (assembly GCF_059441095.1). Lineage (NCBI taxonomy): Eukaryota > Metazoa > Chordata > Actinopteri > Syngnathiformes > Syngnathidae > Idiotropiscis > Idiotropiscis lumnitzeri. The sequence goes on from NC_142394.1 coordinate 9,869,502, forward strand.
CAGCACCCCATCATTTCACGCATCAGATCTAATAGCATCCACTTCCACACACATGAACACTCCTGCACCTGGAAATACACATATTTGACGGCTGTTATTTAGCCTTCTACATACACATACCGGAGGGCTCCCATTTGCTAACATTAAGAGACATACATAGTCGTGTGTGCATGTTAGTGGGCAATGCATAAACAACACCCACTGGCTAAGTACTCAATATTGAATAAAAAGTAAACCTGTAAGACAACCGACACAAAGCTAATGTAAAGGAAGGAAATATAAGAAGTGGCAGAGTGGAACAGGAAATGGTTACTTGAACTTTGGGATGGCTTTTAAAAATAAAAAGATCAAACACGGATAAGAATAAATACTGAGAAAAAAAAATCATTACAAATGCTTTTGTAATGAAAAGTTCCATATTGATTTCTTTTACATTGATGCATTTTAAATCGGGCAGTTTAAATCGATTTTATATAGATTCATCGTTACATTCCCAACATATATCCATCCATCCATTATCCAAGCCGTATTGGGAGTGGATGCAATGCACACATGACACAGAAATTAGACATTGCCTAAGGTGGGGGAAGCAGAGGATACTTTATGGCGGATAATGGGTTGAGGGGGATGAAGAAAAGGGAGGAGGGCTGGAGGTACTGACGCAAATTGACAGTGAGTAAGGGAGTCAATCTTTGAAGACCAGCTTTTTCCAAAAGAAGAAATAATCCAATAGAAAAGTTGCCTGGAGAATTTTCTGCAATCCTCTAATCGGCTATCATCGATTACAAGTCCACCTCAGACCTTTTCACTCGAATCATCCTAGCAACATTGTATGTGATTTTCACACCCTCAAGCACCAAAGATCGAGGCCATAAAGGGAAAACAATGTTTAGATAGGGAGAACAAAGATATATTTTCATCTGATGTGATCTCAGAATCAGAATCGCCTTTATCGGCCAAGTATGTAAAACACACAAGGAATTTGTAATCGGCCGTTTGAGCTATACTTATATTACAGTAACGGACAACTGAGATAAACAAAGACATGACATATAAGTATAGAAAATCTCTCATAATGTAAGGGTGCAGTCGTAAAACCCAATGACAGCTGTGCAATATTTTGGACAGCCAGAGCAGAGAGAAAGTGATCAGTGGTGCAGTAGTTACAATACTACGACGGTTGCGCGGATGATGCACATAATTGTTGCATTTTTTTTTTGGGACAAATAGTACATGAAATGCAACTTCGGGTTTGCAATTACGCAGAAAGTCCTTGAGTGCTTTAAAGTGGCAGTGTTTAAGTGTGGAATATTCTCAATGAAAGTTGTGCACGTATGAACAGGGCTGAGGCTAGACTGATCTGATCAATCATAAATTAATATAATGAATAATGAATAATTATTATAATAATGCCCCACGGGGGTGTGCAAAACTGCCAAAAAAGTGTAAAGTCAATTTTTTGGAGAGTTAATGGCGAGAGGGAAGAAGTTTGAATGTCTGCTGGTTTTGGTGTGCATGGTTCCATCACGCCAACCTAAGGGGAGGAGCTGGAAGAGGTGGTGCAGTTTGTTGTGGTGCAGTCGTTATTGTCGAGGGAGAAGATCAGCGGAGAGAGGACGCATCCTTGAGGGGCCCCAGTGCTTGTGATAAGAGTAGGTGATATTGTCCCCCCCAACCTTACCTGTTGTGCCCTGCCGATCACACATTTCTGAAATGTCAACAGCATTTTAGGGTATTGTGATTCTCAATTCCCCTTATTACTCGTTTTCATCATTCCCTTGACATTTTAAAGAGGATGAATTTCGGTATATCGATTGTAATTGTGTCACACTTTTAATGTATGTATACCAGTCCAGGGTGTACCCCGCCTACTGCCTGAAGATGGATGCGATCGGCTCTAGCACGCCTGCGACTCTTGTGAGGATAAGCGGATCAGATAATGGATGGATGGACCTACATTTGTCACAGTAGTGAAGCACAAACATGAGCAGAGGGTAGTTATTATGTTTTTTAAGGTTTTGATTCCTTTATTTAGGGAACCACAGCCATCACCACATCATCGTCTCGACAGACATGATAACATTTTGCGGCCAGACATTAAAAGTGCCCTTCAAGTGAAATTCAATTTCTTTAGTTTTGTCATAAATAAATCACGAGATTGTTTCCATGCCTAAGATTAACGAAAATAAATCCAGTCATGGACACGTGCACAAACGGTAGGTGATGAGACTTTCACACCATGAAACAAAATGTCAAACTGAAAGTGGTTGCACCATTAAGCAAAGACAGACATGTGCCTAGGCTTGCCAATTAAAAGGCACAAATGTCTGCCTCTGGGCAAAGCGCTCTGCTCAACAGCTGCCTGGGGAATATGCACCCTTGTGTCGCAGCAAAGCCACAATTGCGTCTTTTACAGATTTGGCTCATGGTTCAAATCCGGCTTGCTCACCCAAGGGTGGCTTACCTTTTTCCTAAAGTGTGAGGAAACGTTGAAAGTATGACTCCCAGTGCACATAGATCAGGGTAATACAGAGGTTAAGGATTAAATGAAGTGAGGCCAGCATTGACCATGGCTAACAGAGGACACTTGTATAGCTGTGGTGGCTCATGTCAGTACAAGTACAAACTTTCTTTTGTAAAATCTTATATTAATTCGAGGTAGTTAACCAAATATCACAATTATGTAATAATAACCTGAAAACACATACAGTATTATACACTATTTATTTAACAACCGCACATTCCAAAATATCAAATACGTGTGTGAGAAAGCTTGTTTTATCACACAAACAGCATTTTATTTTTGATGGAATTTAATGTGCAGCAAATCAAAACATTTGATTTGTTTATTATCAGTAAGGCCATGCTAAATGTTATTGCTTATCTGAGGTTGCATTTGCCAACTTTAAGAATTGCAATAGCTAATACGCATTGCTATGCAAAAGCTGTTCACAAATGTCAAAACATTGAAAAACATGAACATGTAGTATGTGGTTTTCCTTGGTGAGTGTCATTGTGTAAAAGGTACTTTTAACTTCAAATAAAACTTTGGAGCAGAAGAAAAGCTGAATACATAAAGTCCCTCTTGACCTACTTCTTCCCTGATTAGGGATGCCCTAATAAGACCTCCACTGTCCCGCTTTTCCATGATTGAAAACCAGATTACACATTACCTGGCACTCGCCATTTGAAATAGAGCTAGGACTCGGGCTGCCTCTGTCCCAGATGTGGACAAGAAGGAGGTTTTTTTAAGTCGAGAAAGTTCAAAGCCTTAGCTGCAGGGAGCTTTCCAAAGAACTACAAGAAAGAAGCCATGAAGTGGAGGAGAAAGCATTAGGCGAGCCAGCTACTTCTTCCAATAAACGTTTCCCAGGTCTAAAATCAACTAGGTGGCAGAAGCAAGTGTGAGCAAATATAAAGACAGTTTTGCTGTGGGTTAGTTAAGCTGCTGATGCTGAGCAGGTTGAATTTTGCATTCATGTTCAGGCTTAAGTTAGCCACACACAATTACAAGAGCGCAAATCATCAATAATACAGGATTTGGGGATTTTACTTCCTGTAAAACCAAAGGTATATTTCAGCTGAGAACAACCGTTCAGTGGTGTTTCCCGCATACTGAAGAAAACTCTTACTCCCACTGCTGCTAACTCATTCTTATGCCCAAAGTTTTCTTACACAATCAAAATGACAGGAACAAATGAGACGTTTAGCCTCTCCCATCAGGTGCATGCTACAATATCAAACAAAGACAGTAAGAACAAGACACAAACCATAGAGGAAGAAAATGACAAAGAGAAGAAGACAATGGTGAAGAAAATGTCAGATGCGTTACACTGCTACGAAATATGGCGAAAAGCAATGGTGAAATATTTTCCATTTACAAAAAAAACCTAGGCAGAAGTATAAGCTGTTTAATTTTTAGGGAGGATTGTTTAAGGAAAACATAACTATCCTGGATGCAGAGATTGCAGGAAAAAAGATCTTAGCAAAGGATGCAAAAATTCCTCTCTGTGATCACCACCATCGTTTTAATTTTAAGCAAATTTCATTCATTTTAGTTGTAGTAGTCTATTTACAATATCCAACATGGATTTTTTTGTATTTTAATCAATTTGCCATGTTTTAAAATATAACTTGATATTACTGAATTGATGAAAAAATTTAAAATTGTAAGACATTTAAAAATGCTTTAATATTATTCTTTCTTTTAAGACCTTTCATGTAGACTTTGACACAACAGTTTCTGGCTACAATTATTTTAAAAAGTCACACATGTCACGTGGCTCAGCATGTGTTGAACTCCAACGGCCATCCATGGTAGCTCATTGGTGGTAGAATTGGCTCCAGCTCGCACCTCTCTGTTGTTTTTTTCACCCTGATTCAGCACTCCCTCTCTTTCCGACAGACTCTGAAAGCTTAGCGGTCACATGGAATGCCAGCTCATCGACTATTATCATGACTGCCTCCCCAAAGCTCGTGTTTGACTTTCTTTCTGATCAAATCTGATGATGCGGCTGCACATGACGGAAAGGAGGCAGTACTGGCTCCATTAAAGATATTGTGACGGGTAGTGAAATATGGGAAGGGGACTCAAAGCTTTTAAAAATTATTCATTTGAAACAAAATTAAGTCTTACTCGGCCTTAAAATACAATAAATGACTAATGTAAGCAAATCGCACACGTCAACCGACAAGAACAAAAAGGACTTACTTTGAGTTTGTCAAAACGTTCGGTGAGGGAGGACACCTGATGCTCCCGGTGCCGCCCGACCAGTTTGCAGAGGGCACAAATGAGCTGATCATCCACCAGGCAGTACATGTTGACCTTCTCGTTCTCGTGCTCCATGCAGGTGAGGCCGCGGAGGTGCGTGTCCGGCACAGGCTCCACCAGGCGGTGGCTCGTGAAGGGCTTCTTGTTGGGGTGCGTCGCTCGCAGACAGCGGTCACAGTACGACACCTCGCACGTGACGCAGGTCTTGACGGCCTCGCGAGGCGGCTCCTGCTCACAGAACTGGCAGCAGATGCGCAGATCCATTTTAGCCACAAAAGCCGGGCTGTGGTTGGCGTTTGTGTGGTTAATGTGATTGATGTGATTGGCGTGCGGGTGAGGGTGGGGGTGGCTGGAAGTGGCCGGGCTGCTCCGGGCGCTGCTTCCACTTGTGCCACCGCCACCCCCACCACCGCCGCCAATTGTTCCGGCTATTGTGCCGCTAATGGTGGCGGTGTAGGGCCGCTGCAGGCGCCGGCTCTCAGTAGGCGAATTGGGGCCGCTAAGGGAGGCCTTTTGAAAGCGGTCTATAATGTTCTGCAGCGTCACATTGCGCTTAAGGCCCTCCAGCCCGCGGTGATTCAGCGTGATGACGTAACGACAGGTGGGGCACTGAAAGGCCGAAACAGACTCAAGCGGCTTGCTGGACGAGCAGTGTGACACCAGGATGCGGTGGGCGCAGTTGAAGCACAGGCTGTGGGCGCACGGTAAGAGCAGAGGATCTTCAAACAACTCTAGGCAGATTGGGCAGGTCAGCTCAGACTCCAGTGTTTCCATCTTCAGTTGAACCTATCTAAAGGCAACATCAAATCCCACAGAAGCTGGCCTTTTACCTGTGTTGAAAAGAGAAAAATATAAGCGCCAGCATTTACGAAAACAGGATAAACAAGATGACACAGTGAAGAACCTCTTCAATCTTGAAAATGCTCATCATAAATGCGCGTGTCCTGGGATGCTGTATTTAAAACAAAACAAAACGGGTGTGATGAGTTAGTGTGCAGTGATTTCCATAACAAAATATGGACCACTTGTCACAATTGTCAACACTGGCTTTCTGAAAAGATCTCCTACCATCAAACAATTATTCAAAAACGAAATGGAAAATATGTTTTTTTTTTTTTTTTTTTTCAAATGGAGTTTGAACATGAGCAATGGTGAATGCTTGCCTATATTTGGTAGTGCTTACGTAGAAGCCAACCAAGAAGTAACAGGGAGGCATTTCCTGCCGGTAGGTCTGTTGCAGTCAGCACTCCTAAATCACTCAGCCACCAGTATCCCATTGGATGCACCTTCCGATATCACTGCAACGCTGCTCAATTTGAGGCTGTGTTGCAGTGTGGCGCATATTCATCATGCGGATGCTATTCCATCCTCCAGTCCTTGTAGTACATACACTACACAAGGAATAGATTTGTGCATGTTGCAAAGTGCAGCGCCAAATGGACTTCAGTTTGAAAAAAGGGACTGATCATACCGCCCATGACTGGGCAAAAAGTAAATATTATAACCATATTTCCTTTGGAAAACAGCAATTGTGGCATATGCATCGACCGCTTCTACAACCACATGCCCTCATTTTCTATGCTTTCTTGTTCTTCATCTGAGGTTTTATGTGGTCATTAGCACAGAACCCAACTGTGTTAGGCTAAAAAGAGCAAGTTCAGTTGTGTGCTACCACTGAGAGAGCAAAGAAGGAGCAAACATAGCTTTAACTTTTAAGCAACGGGGTGGAGATTGGTAATATTCAGGGGCAAATGAATGGAAAACAAAAAAAAAACACAAGCGCCAAAGAATGTGGAAAGCATGAAAAACCTAATGACTGTTTCCGCACCTTTATACATGAGAACACAAATCAGTAATTTATGTAAGGATAAATGGATTTCTTCTTCTTCAGCATTAAATGAAATGTAAAATGTTCTACAGAAAAACTATTAGCTACAAGACAGAACCAGCTGATTTAGCCCATCAAATTGATATCAGATATTTTTCTTTTTATCATCCAGTCCACAGAATGACTCAGCAGTCTGGCCTTCCAAAGCTCAAGCAGTGCAACATTAATGTGACTGTGCTTAACGGAGCATAGTGTTATAATTAACACCCCACTTTAACACACGATCAGCAGGCCTATTAAGCCTGGCCATGTCGCCCTGGGGAAACAATGCAGACAGTGAGGGGAGCCACTTAGAGGCAGAGCTGCAGAGTAAAAGTGGTGAATACACACACACACATATTTTTATCAGCATATTTATTGTTGCCTCCCGTTTGCGATTCTTATTTACGAGTCACTGCTGGGAAAGAACAGCAGCTACTACAGCTACTACGTTTTGCAATGATGAAGAAGGGAAATGCAATCATGATTTGGTTTTTCATCTTTAAAATTACTTTGGTGTTTTTAATGCCCTCACTCACACGCAAAAAGGAAAACTAAATTAAAACATCCCAACACATCAAACGTAACATTAAGAAAAACTAATAAACTCAAAATCTTTAGGAGTGAAAATTTAAAGGGTAGTGGTATTTTCCGCTGGGTGAAAAAAGATACAAATATATTTTATGGGACATTTACGAGAAAAGATCATAGAGAACACTAAATTGTTGGCAACAGAAATAGCAAGGAAATAGTCCAATCTCCCCTTCCTTTACAATAAAACTATACTTCCAAAGAAAATTACTAGAATTTGACCCGGCAAATTTAAAATTGGTTAACGGATATTACTTGAAATGCTAATATAAATACATCTCGCACATTGAGTATTAGCAATTCAACATAAAATTATGTGTTTGTAAATGTCAAGAGAGTTATTGTATATTTTAATTAGACGTTAACATTTTCTACTTTAATTGGATTATCTTTCCATCCATACCATGCATGTTTTGGGAATGTGGGAGGAAACCAGAGTACCCGAAGAAAACCCACACAGGCACGGGGAGAACATACAGGTAGGCTGGAGCCCAGATTCAAATCTTTATGCACAGTTTATAATTTAAGTATAAATGTTGATTATCTAAAAATGGAAACCAGTTGGCCGTCCACTATTAAGTGGACGTATTTTTTTTGTCTTTGCATTTCTAACTAAGCATAAAAAAAGTAATAAAAATAATATTTTATATATATATATATATTTTTTTTTTTTATTATTATTTTTTTCACAACTATAGACATAGCATAATATTTATCCCGCTCATCTACTTGACGTTCAGTGATGCTAGCCCGTTAAGAGCACCACTACAAATTTCATAAATAAATGTGATGAAGTTAGTGCTGGGTGATAAGATTGAAAAGTCCATTACAATATAAGAATTTCATATCAGGGTCAGGGTTTGTCAGTTTGCTTACTGTTTTTTTTTTTTTAATTGATATTATATTGCGTGCAATTTCTATTCAAATTGATCTGGTGACTATTGCAATATACATTGATATTGAATTATTGCGCCGCCCTAGATGAAATTAACACCTTGCTTTTTTAACATACACTATTGAATATTTTTCACCTGTATTCTTATCCACTTTAACTGATCAATCATCTATGCTTTTTTTTTACCCCTGCTGTGCGCAATTGATCGGCCCTATTCACTGACACGTTGGCTCTGCACTAGGGCTGAATGATTTCAGGAAAAGATTGATTTTCTGACAGCAAATGCGATTTCGATTCGATTCAAATTCCCAACCAAAAATCCATCTGCAGGGTAATATTCACGATGTGTATTACCATTTAGAAATATGAAAACTTACATCATCCCATCAAAACATTAAAAGTTATTCCTCTAGTAATGTAAGAACACTAAGCAATCCTTTTTCCAAGTTTTCCGCATCCTCTGTGACGCCCAACACCATCCCACCCAAAAAATGACAACTTCAACCACATTCTCAGTGCCCTCCCTTCCTCAAATCCATCTTGTGGCTAATCCTCTCATCAATCTCCACTTTACAACGGGACAAGAAAAGATGAGTGGGATCACATTGTTTTAACGTCCTGGAAAGTGACAAAACAGTCAAAAGGAGCCGCAGTAGCCATGGAAAACAAACTCTTGACACACTGCCACGTTTACCCACGTGGCACTGTCAACAATAGATTTGTAATTCCATCATCGCTAAGAAAGCATTCATCGACTCTGAAGATTTAAGTAATTAGTTAAGCACCTTTAACAATAATTTATTTGACACATTTTTGGGTTTGGGACATTTTAATAGTGGCACGATATTTGCATTTAACAGGATAATAAAGAAATATTTGCCGGTAGATCAAAACCAACAAGCTGTGCAAGACAGTTGTGCTGATGTATTTTATTAAATACCATCCATTGTATTGAACCATTCTAATAAGGTTAGGATTCCAACTATTATCAGTTTGTAAAGTGGACACTCAGACTGGGCCACTGAAAAACATTAAAAATAGTACTAACCTGAAATCCTTTGGTCATAAAAACTTGTCATCATATTGGCCCATCTACCCCAATATAACATTTAATTGCATTTAACTAATTAAAAAGAAAGGAGAGGAAAGAAAAGTTTCTGAATTTTCTATGAACTCTGAGTCTGGCAGAAGAAAATCACAATTTTCTCTTTCTGCATCATAGCCGGCCGGTTTCACTCGGTCAAACAAGGAGCTTTCATTCATTAGTTTATGACGTAACGGCATACCAGCCGAGAGGCCAACACATCTCGTTCCTGAGACTTACTGGCCTGTTTGTGCAATTCAGAGACATCATTCACATTTCTTCCAAGGACACAAGTCATGATTATATGAACGAGTTGCCATAGCACTGCTGTATGACTACTTTCATTATTGACAATGTTGGCAAACATAACTCTAAAACCTGAAACATGGCATGGCCCCTAATACGCTCAACTGAGACTTTAAAACTTTAAGAAGCAGCTCATTGTTTAAGTAAATCAAGTGGAATTCCGAAGCATTATTGGATTGAATTTTGGACGTTTTGTGTCCAGTTGCCAGGTATTTTACTTAACAAGTTATTTGCTGTTGTAATCTATTGCGGAAATAGAAACAACCCCAAAAAGACTTGCTGACCCCGAAACAATATTTTAAACTTATGTTCCTTTGTAGTTGTTGAAACCGGCAATATGCCTGCAAGCAGTTGCTACACGGGATAAAAAGGAACAAATTAATTTGCAAATGCAGCCCTTCCTTCCATTCTAAATGTTTCATATTTTCCTTTATTTTTCCCTTTGTCTCCTAGCCTCAACTTGACTTTTCCTTCTTTCATTATCGCTGTCTCAGCCCTAGAAAAGGTTGGTTTCATCTAACTTTTGATGCCTGTTCTGTAAATGTTAACAGTCACACAGGCAAACCACTGATTCCATTCCCCATTCACTGCAGCTCAGCAGAACAGTTTAGAAAGTGGCTCACACGTCTGCAGATGAAAAGTAACTTTCATATATTTGAGGCAGTCAAGCTAAAACGCTAAAACATGCCAGTGTGAGTGTCAATGTAAAGTATAAAAATTCAAATTCTTAAAAACAAAACTTTTTGCATTTCAAGGTCACTTTCCTACATCAGAGATGTACTAAAAACGGGAGTAGCAGCAGGCATAGATGCGGTTTTCATTCTAAAGTCCACTCCGTAGCTCTTAATGGAATAACATCGGTTGGGCATGCATGCTCTCGGGGAAAGTCAGTGAGTGTTAATTCTTTTGGGATATTAAAAAGGCCGGGAAAAAAAAAGGTTCTACATCACTGTTTAGGGGGCAAAATTGACATTTTCTGCCTCATATCGATACATTGAAAAGCAAAACTGTAAGCGAGCACAATGCACTTTCATCACATACTTTATGCACAGGAAGTTGGAGGCCAAACTATTTGTTTCACGCCGTGGGAACATGACATGCGGGAGCAATCCGGACTAAAAAGCGAGGCGAGCAGTGTGGCGTGTGATCTTTGTAAACCCAAAGCACTGTAAAAATTAACTTTCTGTTAGTCAGTGAGATTTATGATAGTACTTTAGTAGCATAACAGTAGCCCTTTGGCAGGCTAGGTCCCTGTTAATAATAAATATGACTACTGTTGAAAGTGGAAAAAATTATGTTAATAATTATTAATTATAAAAAAATATTTGTAATAATTATTTTGACTTATTCCTTGTCAGCTGGTTTAAGATCATCAATGCATAGCTACAAACATGCACACTGTAATATGTCACATAGTAAAATGCTCATTACTCAAGTGATATTACACAAGGGCTGTTAATGCCTTTTTTTAAGGAATGCCTTTTATTACAGGAAATCCAAAGTTTAAACTGAAATGTATATTTGTATTCAAAATTTCCCCACGGAAAATGTTTCAAGACAAAAAGAAATAGTTTGCTGCTTTGTGAATTTAAAAAATAGGAACCGCTGATTATATAAAAAAGGAAACCAACGGGTCTTCCGTTAGGAAAGTAAATCTTTTTTTTTCTCATTTTAGTCAAGTTTTATCAGACTATTTGATTATTCAATTGAATTTTAGTAGGAGATAGTGAATGATTCAATAGCTGCATCCCTGTAACTCCACCATTATGTACAATAATACAATATACAATACAATTTTATTGATACAGTGCATTTCACAACTGCTGGAGCTGTACCAAATAATTTTAGGGTTTAATTAAATCCTTGCTTTGTGACCCAAGGATTGACTCACAAAAAAAAAAAAAATGGTCCTCAAAAAGTAAGTCGTTGATTAGCAAAAATGTTCCTTACGCAGGCCAGGATAGCAGTCTACATGGTTCTTGCGATTGAGTTTTGTGTGCCTATAGGGCTAAATTTTTTTTGCTTACGCATATTTAAATTGGATTTTTCAGTCCTGCAACTATGCCCCAATTCTGTATAACAAATGAGCTGTGCTTGAGCATAGCATTATCTTGGATTAGGTCTCTGTCACATTATTCTAAGAAGCAACTTTTGCTATCTGCATCCACTGTTTCCTTCTCTGAGTGCTTGCCTTGAATTTGGGAAGACATGTTTGTTTTGTTTAGTTCACGCTGGAGTAAGTTTGCCACTTGTATTTGAAACATTACCATTGCTAAATTGTCAAACTTTGACCCATGGCTGTTGTTTCTAATGTTTAAAACTACCAAGATGGATTTCACTAACATGATGTTGGCGGAGGATCGTTGCATGGACGAATAGAAAGGCCGTCTTTCTTGTTGATTTGGCTCCGGTCACAGTCTCAGTGAATGAATGCTGTCTTGCAAATGCTGGGTGATACACATCGACTGGTTAAGTTCAGTTTTACATGGAAACGAAAGAATTAAGCACGCTTGTGACAGTGGCCTTACCACGTCAGCCTTTAAGATTTTCCAGCCAGTGCATAGTAAACAAACACAGTTCGAAGCCTTCTCATCTCAACATATTTAGGGAACCACCACTGTATTGCAAGCACACTCCTGCATCGCTAAGTGACGCTTCCATTATGAATAGGATTTTGTCCACATGAGCCTAGGAAAATGGGAGGAGAGCTTATTACATATTTAGATGTGGCCGAACATGCTGGAAAAGCCGGGGGGAACAGTGATCAATGGAAAGCAGCTTATGCACCTCAGTTTTGCAGCTGGAACAGTATAACCTTCAAAGTGAAGCTTCTTATTCAAAAACTGAATACAATTGAAACTCTTGTAACAAATTATGCATAAAGGCCACGCTGAGTCCAATATTAAAATTACAGGAGAACAGAGTGAAACAATATTGAGAATAAAACTGTCATCTTACAAACATTTAGTAATTCGTTTTGAAACTTGCTCGAGTGTCTAAGAGCTTCAGTAATATTGATCTTAATGCATGTTTGCTTATATTATTAATGTGGCATTTTCCCGCCAGTATGGACCTAATAGTCTTTAGAAGGTTTGAAATTCCTATCTTCACATTTTTTTTTCTGAATGACATTTAGATTTCTGTATACTACTGTAATGACATATTAAATGTGACCAAGGACACAAATATTTATGAGTGAGTAAGTTACTAGCTTGGCTTGTTATGTCCACAAAACTTTTTAAATTATCCATTTGTGCGGAAGGTTGTTTGTCAGTGTGCCCTCCGATTGGCTGTTGACCAGTTCAGGGTGGACTCCGCCTAACACCTGGGATAGGCTCCAGCATGCCTGCGACCCTCGTGAAGAGAACTGGCTTGGATAATGGATGGACGGATGTGGCAAAGCGGTGGAAAAACTAGTCCACTTTGGTTCAGATCCGTCACGTTTAGGATGAATGATTTTTCACTGCTAAAGGTCCTATGCCATCAAAATGAACTTTTTTCTACTGTTTTGGGTAGGCCTTACCCAGTTTTTCGCATTTCAGACTTCAGAGTGCGTAATAAAATAAAATAAAATAAAATAAAATAGCTTTGCGGTTGATACTACAGTTTTAGAGCATGTGGATACTGGCATAGCCTGAGACAGCAACTTACTTGGGAACAGCTTTGGGTTGTGCGTTGTGGCGGACATTTCATCTGCGAGAACGTAAACGCTGTGTCATCATCAAGCGCGTTTAAAATGGCAGTAAGGGAAGATAATTTAGTGTAAAAAATGGCGAGTGATATTTGAAAAAGGTGATTTGGACCGACTCGAATAGGTTGAAAAATGGTATCCTGGGCCTTTCCAACCAAAATTATCTTGCAAACACAAGTTTTTTGTTTTGTTTTGTTTAATCCAGGGATATGTGCGAGTGTTTGATAAGTGTAGAGTTTGCGGTTTATCAAAATTGCCATTGTTCAACCTTAAAGGAAATCCTTGTCAACTTGTACTATTTTATTCTTTTAAGACCCGTTAATTTTGGTATAAATTGACTGATATGGAATGATGGAAGTGATTATGTAGCACAAGAAGTGATTGAACATTTCACCTTCTTGCAGAAAGCAAACTTGCTTGTGTGTACAGCCTACAATGAATTAGATTTCTGTTTTTCAACACGATCATGATTGCATGCGTTTGAGAGAGAGCGTGACGTTTCCTTAAAGGCTTACCTTTGACTGGAATTTTCTATAAATATGCAAACATACTCCAGACATGGGTGAAAAAGCAATCTGAGCCACATAAACGGCATCCCAAGCTGAGTAATTGCAATTTCTAACCCACCCATGCAACATATAAACAGTGCCGTATATTAGACTGAAAGGAATTTCAAGAAAACAATCAGTTTCTGTATTAAGATTGATGATGTATTCCTGGGTTAAACTGCCAGTAACTACATTGGATTCTGTGCTAAAATGAGCCAGACAGCTAATCCATGAGGTGTCAGATACATTATCAAGACACTGACAAACTCGATTATCATAATGATTCCATGTCTTGAGAGTAAAACGTTTTTAGGTGAATGCACTTATTCTGTACGCTTGTACAGACAGAAGATAAGCTTGCTGAAATTGTCTCGACTGAATGATCCATAAGCCACTTTCGCTTACTAAGACTCATGTTGGCGGTAAAGCTCAAGAAGTGTTGACACTAGATTTTTATATTTCACACCCGGGGGATTTTTTTGGAACGTGATGATACTTTACTTAATGAGATCTTCCGTTTATCTGAGATCGGGTCACGGGGGCAGCAGGCTTAAGCAGGGAAGTCCAGACACCCTCATCCTAGCCACTTTGTCCAGTTCCAACTGGGAGACATTATCTCTCCAGCGTGTCCAGGGTCTTCCTCCCTGAACTGTTACCTTATCGTGGTAGAGGGGCTTGTGTATCGCAGTGATCCTTGGAGCGAAGCTGTCTGGGGTTTTATACCCATGGCAGGGTCACCAAAAGACCCTAAATGAGGGACCAGGCAAAGTAAGATGAATGAAATATTTGGACCTCGATTTCCCTCGCCCGGACACGGGTCACCGGGACCCCCACTCTAGCCTGGAGGCGTGGTCAAGTGCATGGTGGGCTCAGCGCACAGTGGTATCGTGGGTCCCCCTTTCCATGGGCTCAAAAACTGTAGTAGAGGTCGAGGAGGTCAGGTGCGCAGAGTGCTTGGTGGCAGCCGGCAGTCCGATCCTCTGCTGGCTCTGGGGATGTGGAATGTCACCTCTCTGGCTGGTAAGCATTCCGAGCTGGTGTGCGAGGTCGAGAAGTTCCGCCTACATATAGTCACGCTCACCTCGACATATGGCTTGTGCTCTGATATCAGTCTTCTCGAGAGGTGTTAACACACTTCCTGTCTAGAGTTGCTCACGGAGAGACGCGGCGAGTAGGTTTGGGGATAATTTTAGCCCCCTGGCACGGTGCCTGTACATTGGGGTTCATCCCGATGGACGAAAGGGTAGCCTCCCTCCGCCTTTGGGTGGATAAATTAATTATGATTCAGTTTTTGGTTTGGTGTCAGAAACTGGGCAAAACTGTTGATAATTGTTTACCAAATTACAAGCAGATGTTTGCAAATATCTTAGTTTGATTAAACACAAAGGATAAACAGTCTGCTTTCATGAAGGACTACAGAAATCAGATATTAACTGCTGACATGTTGAAGTCAGAAGATTTTGACAATTCTAAGGTAAATGCTATCTCTAAATGATTATCGTAATAGTTGCCAATTAATTTGATGGTTGATTATTTGTGACTAATCAATTAATTTTGACACCACTAATTAAATGTGGACATTTGAGGCACATTTTCAATGTAAGTGACCATCTATTTCTGCCTTCATCATTCATCATGTGTCATCATGGAGGGTGGTGTAGCCTATCCAAGTTGACTTTGAGCGAAAGGCGGATTACACCCTGAACTGGTCGGCGGACAGTCACAGGGCACACAGACACGGTCATTGAGCGGGAACCAATCCCACGCTGCCTGCACACAAGTCCTGTGAGTGTACCACGACACCATCAGCGACCCTGATTCATTCTTACATTTATTTTTACTTATTAATATGAACGGGTTGAAATGTTATGAACAGGCACCGTTCATCACATCAGCAGAAGAGCTACATTACAATAAATAATTCTATAAATTGAGTCACGAGTCAAATGAGTGGTGCCGCTTGACCAAAGGCCGTTAAAGCTTTCTTGCTCAAAGTGCAAGCATGCATTCCCCCCTTCTAAACTTAATACATCCAAGGGGACCACTTGCCACTTCAAATCTAGTAGAAGTTTCATAAATAAAGCAAGAAGTGTTACTAGGCCTCTCAGTTATTCATAATAGCCAGAAAAGGGAGACCGGGGCAGATGAAAAATGCATGCAAGAGTGAACGAAGAGAGATGACCACAAACAAAGCAAGAACAACAAAAAATGGCACAAAAATAGATCAAACAACAATGGGTGGTGAACAGAGTTGGGAGTGGCAGTATAGTGAGACCTTGTGATTGGGGTGACCCAATGGAAGTTGGTTGCATTGGGTGGGGGTGGTTCCTGTCCTCTGTCTAAGTCAGACTTTGCTATTTATAGCACACTAATGTTCGGCATTTCCTTTGATGGGGGTTTTGAGTACGCTATTGTTTTCCCAGGTTGCTGTTTGATTGACTTCAGCCTACACGGCATCACACAAATTTATTTACTAATTAAACACTCATTTGTATCCTCTGCAGATGGTCGCTCTCATTCCAATAACCAGAGGTGACAAATCATTGGAGTTTGTAGACAACTGAAAGAGCTGAGAGAGTCTGTGTGACAAATGTGGGGCAGAAAGTTGTGCTAAGTTTGTGCGGCGCATGGAATAAGTGTGAACTGCCTCCTAACACAACTGGCGAAAGCAGTTTCTTAACCTTCATCAAGCAAAGCATCTTATTACGTTTACATTTCGTACATAGGTCGTAAAAATATATTTGTCAGTAATTTATTAAAATATTCAAACAATTTCAGTAAAATTGGATATTTTTTCACAGCACCCCTGGTAATCTCTCATTGCAACTTGATTTGTGTTTATTGTACTAAAGGCTACTTGATTTGTATCAATTTTGTTTGATAAAGGGTGCGACACATACATTAATCAATTAAACATGTATAGCTGTCAAAGGTTTCATCATCTTCTGGCGTATTTTGTGGCACTGTAAACATTGTGTTTACCGGTTCTTCTTTTTCTGAAACTATTTGAGGCAATTTTCTTAGTCCCTATATTTATTTGCGGGGCCAAATCCAAGAAGAAAGACGAATTAAAGTGCCAGCGCTTACATTTATTTTTTAATCAGAGAAGCGAAATTGAAAAAAAAATATTTATATCAGTCGAAGAGACAAACATAAAAGCAGGGTGAGACTGACGTTTTGCCTGGACAAGACCACAAGGAGCTTCAACACTATTTGGGGAGATGTGGGGTTATAAAGGGATATAATGTCGTCTATCTAAGAAAATAGCTGCGGTTCAGTGCTATTCTTGATCTCGTTTGTTTGTCATGATAATTTTACGCCAATGTCTCTTTGTTTATTTTATCTTGTTAGTAAAGTGTTGTGTTCTATATATATATATATATATATATATATATATATATATATATATATATATATATATATATATATATATATATATATATATATATATATATATATATATATATATACATACATACCTACCTACCTCCCGGTAGCCATGTGTGTGAGGCCAACACAGATCAATAGGTTGTTAACTAAACAATAGATGGCCCACACTGACACATTTTAAAAATAGTGAATCTCCAGAGCCTTGCAAAACCAAAGAGAATAACCATGAAGGTTAACAATGCCCACTGCTGCATCAGTGTTGAACCTAACGATAGCCGGGAGACAAACCACCCTAGCCAACCCACAAAAAAATAAATAAGTATGAACAATAATGCTACAGTGTAACCTCTCAAATGGAACATACTTGTGGGTCGAACTATTTGAAATTTGACCAAATCCGAACATGGCCTGTCATGGCCTGAGTGTTTTTTTTTTTTCATTGGCTTGTTCTGTTAATTTGCAAAAAAAAACAGCAGAGTATAGGGTTAAGGAAGCGCGAAAGTACACCAGAAGGTAGACTAAAACATCCCTAAAGTGCCGTCCCTTATCAAAGTTAGAGGAGAATGTTTACGTTTTTTTACTTTTCCTTTTACTCTTGTATGGAAATCCAGCCCTTAAGAACATTAAAGACCGTATTTATCGATTTTACTCAAAGGGTTAGGGTTTTTACAGCCTGTATCATGTATGAAAAAGGTGACATTTTCTGCTCTTTTTTTTTAATTGGATTGGATTAAACATCAATGATGTTCTTGCGCTTACAGCTCAATCATAGACGAACATATCAATAGCAAATACAATACGTAAACAGCACTACAAAGTATATCCAACCATCCATTCAATTTTATGGACTGCTTGTTCTTGTTATCGTCGTGGATCACTCAAGCCATATCCATTTGACTTTGTGGAGTGGTCAATGGCAGGCACAGACATATTATAATGGGAATTGTGGGAGGCATCGAAAACAATTGATCTTATCTATGCATTTGAGCTTTGGCCTCAGACACATGAAACCACTCAGAAATGATACCCTCTGAAATCAAAATGTATTGTTTTGATATGAGAAGTAATTGGTGAAAGCGTGAAGAACATTGGATGAACAATGAACAGAATCTGCTGATAAGAACCTCTGAGGAATTGGTGGATTGAAGCCAAATCCCTCACACTCACTCATTGCTTTGCTTGGACTACAATCATGTTTGCACCTCCTCTATCCTGAGCAGCCTCTTTTCTATAGTCTATTCCAGGCTAAATGTTGCACACCATTGTTACGCCTCACCAGTCTGTATCAGCACAAAGACAGAAAAAGGGGGCAGCTCTGTTGTTTGGCCGTTAATCCAGCAGTAGGGTTAGACATAATGCCAAACATTTGTGTAGCAGCAGAGACAGTGAATGTTCGACATCATACTGGACCCGCACTGTTGTGTTAAATGTCACACTCTCATAGCGGAACAAAACACTAGGGCAGCATCACTATAATTAGTAGTGCAAATGGGCTTTGTTTTGCACATGATATGGCACTCCCAATAGTTTCTGAATACTTTGAAGCTGTTGCCTCCTCTTATCTCCCCTCTATCTCTCACCTTCCATCTCAATACATATTTCTCTTCTTCCATTTCCCACCCTCTGTTGCTCTATTTTTATCAAGAATATCACCCAAGGCCAATACTGATATCAACATGATCAGTCATGTGTTGGTTAAGAGTTTCCACAAAAGTTGCTCATCCATCCATGCATTTCTACCACTTTTCTTGTTCAGGTTCATTAATGAGCTGAAGCCTATCACAGCTGATTGTGAGTGAACGCTAGATCACTGAGAAGATTGCGGTAGGGGTTGAAAAACTATGAACACCTCATATCACGGTTTGCAGTGGGTACGGGTCCTAAGAAAAAGTAAAATGCTGTGATGTGCTACATCTTGTTAGTACCAGTAATTGTAAGAGTGGCAGTGTGCAGTTGGACAAGCGGCAATCAATTTTCCAAATACAGAGCAAATCTCACTTGCTTCAAGATGATTATTTGTCACTCCAGTTGAAGTTACTCTAAGACACATAAAACAACCAGAATAAAGACTGCAATCAATTGCATAGATGAAGTCTGCATGTATTGCTCTTTAAAATTAGCGCACGTCAGAACGCATTACGGGGCCAATGGCATTCCTGAGGGTTAACTAATGCATATTATGTAAAAGGTTGATTTTTAAAAAAAATTACGACTGTGCTAATTCAGTGTTTAAACAGCAGCCATAAGATATATACGTTTGAAAGTATACCTGAGCAGACAAATGAATGCTCTTAACTTGAAGCCTGGCATGACTATAAGACAGAAGTAGACTTAACACAAATGACTCATTACACCTCCGTTCCCGACAGATTATAGTTTATAGATTATGTCTGTTTTGGGCCCCCCCAAAAAAATATTTTTTTATATTTTAAAGTAGGCTGCATATCTCAGCTACTATGAGAATCGTTTTATTTTTGCGTAATAATTGAATTACCATGCATTTTTTTATTCTATCAAATAGTATTTTTATTTATTGAAAAACTATTGTATACCATCCATTGCCTAAGATTGTGAATTGCAAAATATCCCCAAAAATATAAAGTTTCATGTTTAACAGTCTATGACTCCTCGACTTTTACTGATATTTGCGTGCGTGCGTGCGTGTGTGTCTGGATTTGGATTATTGACATGAGGCAGGGGTTGGGCCTGGTCCTACACTGCCGGTGCCAGCAGGTTGGATCATGGGAAACATATGCAGCGCCGCAGGAGCACACACAAGCAGCTGGCAGCTAACTAGCTGAGTGGTGGAGGTCAGCTGCCTCTTAATCCTCAGCTGCTGTTAGGACGGGGGGGAGAAACAACAGTCTCACTCATTCTTTCCTGTCTGGGTGGAATCATAGGATGTGCACTTAAACTGGGCTCTATTCCACTAAAAATATAAAAAATTGCCTGTGTGTTTACTTGACAACGGGTTCTGGAGGACCGTTTTAATAAAGTTAAAACTCTTCAAAAACAGCATTAGTACATTGTGCTTGGGGCAAAGGCACCCTTATGGATCAACTTTTGTGCCCAGTGAAAGTCTACCGTGAGGTAACTGTTCGGAGGGACGCCCTACACTAAACAGAATTTCTGCAGATGTACGCAGCTTTGCACAGATTGAAACATGCACTTTGAGCCATTGTGGGCGTGAACAAAGGCGACTTGCTTCGGACCCAATGGAAGACGCGCTTCATGTTCCTGATAAAATCAGTGCCTGAGAGGCACGCAGTTCTCGACATGGTAGGAAGCAAAACCGATTTACTGGAGTCCATGATGGAGGTCGCAGCGTGCAAAGAACATGTTTAAGGAACTGCAAGCATAACTCCAAAGGTAGATAATGTTAAGTTGGCGAGGGCGATCACAGTTTCATCGCTGTGATGCGAGCATCTGGAGGTTGCCTTCCATACACGATACTACGTGAGCATGTGTGACCCCTAGCCCCGCCTTCCATGTGCCGCGGCCAGGGGGGTGATTTTAAAAATGTAATGAAGATGTTAACAATGATAATAATTGGTTTAATTAATTAATTTCAACAATGATTTACAGGATTCCATTCACGCTGTTGCGAAAATGATGAATGAAATCTGATGACATCCAACATCCCCTGAGCTCAAAATCGGTCTCCTGACACCTCAAATCAAATTCACCAAAAACGAGTTACGCTATAGGCGCCTCTACGACCATGTGGTTACAGCAGGCACCAAGCTTAGTCTAATTTCAGCCAGTAAATTGTCTTCTATGGGGAGGGTGCCAAAGAAAACATCCTTGGTCAACCGCAATGCCCAGCATGATGTATGTAGAATACGCTAAACGAGGCTTGCACTGGCACGAAAATCAAGTTGCGCCAGATTTTACGTTGTAGCGCACCAACGCTGTCTATGCATATAAAGCTCTTCATCCGCAGTGTTTGGAGAGTGACCGAGTCATGCACATATTGGGCAAAAGTTGAATCACTACTAGGCACTCATCTAGTTATGTTTGAGAAAATTCAACACCTCTGATATAAACAGGCTTTTACTGAAGGTGAAGCTAAATTACTTGCAGATGGATTGCTGCATTATAAGATAAGGGTAAATGGTATAAAATTAAAATAAAACCTCCCTTTTAAATATTCCCATGGGCGAGTTTGAAGTTTCAAAAAGGTATGGCGCTTGAAATGTACCTACCTCATCTTTACCCAGCCATATAAAGGCTACAATGATTATTCAAATAAGAAACATCTGATAAACCAGACTCTACCTGCAAGCTTCACTGGCTACTTCATTAGGTACAACAACATGAGACTGATGGAAACAGTGATAGCAATAATAAAATGAAGTTTTTAATATTGTATGTATGGGCGTAGGTATATTGTATTTACAAACTAAGAAAATAAATAAACCAAGAGAAGCCCAGACGATACAGAGATAGCGGCTGGCTTGATTCTTTTATTGTATTTGAGGTCTCATGCATCTTAAATTATAACTGCCAAAGTCAGTTTGAAGGGCGCACATTGCCTGCAGCTCACTGCTTAGTACCGCTTGAACATTTTCAAACCTCATGTTCCGAGTTAATGCAACACTACCACAGGCTTTAAAGTTAACAGTCAGCATTATTATTCTCAGCACAAACATTTGCAAGCGAACCATCGTCGCTGGCAAATATCGTGTCACTTTTAGATGTAGTGTGTCACATTCCCCCTTAATTTCAGTCATGTTAGCAGCAGACAAAGCAGGTGCAAACTATGCACTTTGCTGTGCACCATATTTGTGTACTGACTGGGCTGACCATTGCAGAGAAGAAAATTGAGTGGAGGCAGGCGAGAAAGAAATGCAAGAGGAATAGTGGCAAGCCTAAAGATAAAGACAGGCAGGAAAGCGACCATATGGAGCTTGGAGATATGTATAGTATGCGTCACTCCATATAGGAATGAATGGCTGGTGCTGAGAGTGTATATGTTAGGGATAGACTGATTGATTGGCAGCCAATGAGGATGATAAGCGATAATTGGAGCTGATGTTTATTTGCAGTCAAGGCAAAAATGTTGGTGACAGTACAAACTTCAACAGTCTACTTTAAATGCATGTTAATTTTAGAGTTTTGAAACTCGTTAATTTTTTTTTATTTTTACATTTTGACAATTTGCATCTTTGTTTTAAAATTCTAACGAAAATAACAGGGAGGCGTCAGCGACGTGTTTTAGGGAGTTACATGAATGCCTTAACAAATAAGATCCTAAACTTTTCCATGGTTAATGGAGAATTTCAATGTAACTGAAATGCCAATTTTTCACTCATCTTGGTGTTCCAAGTATCCAAATATACTGTATATGTTTGGGGTGGAATGGTTCTCAAAATCCACAATTCGGTTCTCGGTTTTGTGCTCACGGTTTTTGGTTCATTATGCGTTGAATCTTCAAAAAATCTATTCTGTCTTGTAGTTAAAAGTGAAAGTGTATATAGACAGAATTATTTTAATTGCTATTATTATTATTGTTATTATTATTATTGTATTGTTCTTTAAATTATTATCGTTTTTCTATCCAAGACAATTGGTATATAGTGACCTGCATAACAAATAACTTGAAAAAAAAAGTAGAACCAACCATCTTTAATTTGAAGGGTTTACTGGACGTACAATAAGGTAACAGCTGTCTGAATTATAACAGTCAGTCTACATGCCTCCCAGTTTTTAACTAGCTAGCTGCATGCTAGTATCGAATATCCTTGGGTCAAACCAAGTTTTTGGTGAGAAATAAAACACCTCATTCATGAACATTGTGATTTCCAACCAGTTTATGTTCCAGAGATCGTGAGTTTGATTAATAAAGGCTCTGGCACTGACAATCCAATTGATTGCTGCGTCGATGGAAGCCTATGAAGCAAGTCATAACGTGCCGCCGTAACCATCATGGGTTAGCGATCATGAGGGAAAAAAAGGACCTGCACAAAAGGACCAAATGGAATAACCTCGCACCGAACCGGAATGGATAATCAATCGGTTTTGATGGTTCCACGTAGTGGTGGGTGATAAGGCAAAAATATCCATCCATCCATTATCTGTTCCGCTTTTCCTCAGGTTTGTGCGGGTGCTGGAGCCTATCCCAGCTGTCTTCAGGCAGTAGGCGGGGTGCACCCTGAACTGGTTGCCAGCCAATCGCAGGGCACACAAGGACGAAAAACCATCTGCACTCACACTCACACCAAGGGACAATTTAGAGTGTACAATCAACTTCCACTGTTTTAATGCAAAACATGTCTCCACTGTGTCTAACACTAAAGAGTAGATTATCATGAATTTATTCAGATTAAATGAGTAGCAA
Organism: Idiotropiscis lumnitzeri; assembly: GCF_059441095.1. Lineage (NCBI taxonomy): Eukaryota > Metazoa > Chordata > Actinopteri > Syngnathiformes > Syngnathidae > Idiotropiscis > Idiotropiscis lumnitzeri. Next base: position 9,892,985 of record NC_142394.1, read on the forward strand.
AGGGAATAAGACATCTGGGACACAAAAAGGACTCAAGATTAAGAAAAGACACTGGATCAAGTTATTTTACGTAAAAAGGGGGGGGGACACCAGTCAAATGAATCTCCTAATCTCATTTACCAACCTGTCCATGAGTTAGAACACAATTTAACTGTGAACACTCCCTCATAAAGTCTGCTGAGCTCAGGAGGATCACAGAGCACGTCTGAAATCAATGTTCACACGTTCAGCTCTGCAGGAGCTGAAATACAACTGCCACACTTTTCACCCTCTCTGGATAGATTCTACATTTTATCACCATGTGAGAAGGTAACGCTCTTGTACCAACAAAGTGTTTTAACAGTTTACACGTAAGCAATGAGGTAGTGTAGATAATAACAAAATATCAAATGACAACACAGCACCAGGAGCAAAGAGAGAGTTAAGCATCCTCTTGAAGGCAAACTGGGTATCAATCCAGCGCTCATCCACTCTGCCTCTTTGCTATGCCACTCTATTATAATCCCACCATGAAGGGAATAATGAAACAAGCAATATCGATTAAAAAAAAGAAAAGCAAAGAAAAAGAAAAAGAAAGAAAAAAATGTGGACTGTAAATGACAAGATATCGCAATGTGGCACTGACATGCATAACTCACAAACAGCCTGTACAACAAAATCGGGGAAGGAATAAACACGTCTATTCATTATTATATATATTATACACACGGATTAAAGGAGCATTCATCTAAATGGGGAGTCATAGTTGATTCTAGCCCCCAATATATCAAACACATCAAATAATTGTGAACCACCTTAAGACCCTTAATACGTGTTTTATATCTTCAATAGCCCATCTCTACTCGAGCCTTTTATACGTGACACATCATGTCTTTTACAAGCAAATGAAACATTACGAACCGAAATGGGAGAAATTCAAGGTGCATACCAGCAGCCTAAATGTAATCACACATTTGACTATTTCATGTGAAATCGCCCGAGAGATATACAATGAACTCTCAGAGAACAGCATGCCGTGCTCCGGCTCTTTACAGATCTTTGCGTAAACACCTACCAGCCCAACATGTGGAGCGCTCTGGTCGCCTGACATCGTGGAGCTGGAGCGGAACAAAGTTAGAAGGAATACGGCACGACTTGAAGTAACACGAAGACAAGAAGCGACTCCGGATACTGTTTGACGACTTCCTCCCAGTGAGACGCTTCCACAGAGTGCCCGCGTCGCCAAGCTGAAATATGAACACCGGAGCCCCACTGACGTGTCTGCTCTAGTGGCTAAAATATTCCAACTCCGGGAAATCGACGCCTCAACTTCTTCAGAGAGAGAGAGAGGGGGGGGGGGCGTGTGGAGTTTGCAGAGTAGCTCCTCCCACCAGTGGCCATCAACCCATACACAGAAGCAGATAGGAGCCACGTTACAAAATAATGAATTGCATGTGCTTTTATTTCCCACAGCCCACACAGTTTGGCTTCATTACAAATGCTGGATAATTCGTCACATGCACCTGCACATCTACAGCAATCACACAATGTCTGTTTTCTAATTCCGTGTTTTCCAGTAGTGGAAAGTAACACAAAGTCTACACATTGCAGACTTTTCAGGTACATCTGTACTTTACTTGGCTATTTTTTTAATAGCATTTTACTTTTCCTCTACATTTATATACAGATGACGGGAGTTTGTTCTCTCTGTTTTGTCAAAATAGGCTCATCACTTTTTTCAACCTTGGCTAACACGAGACAGTCATGACAATGATGCAACATAATTGGAGAAGCAAGATATACCCCCATTCATGGCTTATTTAAAGGAATTATTTGACTCCGTCATCAGGTAAAGACCCCCATGAATAATTTGTGGCAAATGCATTGTCTTGTGCCTGCCTACAAGCCAAGTAATCAAAAAAGGTATTGTGATAATTTACACAAAAAAATATCTTTTTACATTAAGTACATTTGAGAGTTTGTACTTTATTACGTCTACTTTAGTAAAGGAATTGAATCAATACTTCACCAGAGCATTTTCTACAGCGTTTTTGTGAGTACGTTTGTCACTGAACCATTAGACACATATGTGGCATGACATCACACCACCAATGTCAAATGTCACAGTCTAAGTGATGATTTCGTCTCAATTTGCTCACAAATTTATTTATTCATTTTGAGATCTGGGGCCTCATTAATCAAAGAGTGCATAGCACAGGTCCTAAATTAGTTTGTATGACTGAAATTTAGAGTGTGCGGAAGTACAAACAAATCTGCGGGCCTCTTTGAATGCATGAATTCATTTGAATTCATTCATTCAATTATTATTATTAAACTAATATATTTCTGGTAAAGTCTGCAAGCTACAGACTTACATCAGCAATACACATCGTCACGCAATGACTTCAGTTAGGAAAATTGGAGTGGGAAACATTTGAAACAGTGCTGTCCTTTCTTATGTTGGAAAGGAAATAACTTTTCATCCCTCCTTGACCTGATGACGTAATCCAACAAAGGTGAAATAACGGGTCGCAGATTGAACTTTCCAAAGAGGCTGATGGTCTTGTTTAGTTGAGCAAAAATCTATTACAGAGCCAGACCCATTCCCACGGGCGGGTCATAGGGTGTCATGCCTGCCCACCGCCCACCGAAATGCTTGAGTCCCCCCACTTGTAACATAAGCTTCGGAGTGAGCACCTTGATGCTGTCTAGCTAGATGAACAATATTATATTGTTTTCAGTAAATAGATCATATAAATAAATGTATATTTTTTAAACAAAACAAAAGAAGTGAATTTGGATAATTTTCTGCGGCATACCTGATGATCTCCAGCACACAAATTTACTACAGCTCAGTGGTTGGGAGTCACTGTTCTAATGACAGACAAGAATAAAATTGTCCAACTTAATGGACTTTTTATGTGTTTTGAATTTATTATAAGCTCCTTTTTTTAATACATATAAATAGCACCCCAGCAGCATGGTAGTCCAGTGCAATCATTCTCAATCAGGGTGCTGTGTGAGGGTGGGTCGGCATGGTAATCCACAAATGGTCCATATCTCGTTATTTTGGGCCACAGATCATTATATTTTTGCCACATGTTTTGTGCATAAAGAGAACAAATTATTTTCTCTCTATTTCTTTATTTTGCTTGTCAACAGAAATTACATTGTGTAGTCTAATGCATAATGTAACTTATTGAATCAAATGAACCATAACTGATTTAATGAGACACTCGCAGTTTCACTGTACAGGTTCATGCGTGCTTGGACTCGCATGATTTAATCTTTGAGACAAGCATACGCCCTGGTAGGATTCTTCCTTGACTCACGTGACAGTACAATAGCTGGGCCAGATAAAATCTTTATACAAATAATAAACCCATTTAGGGTTTGTGTATTTCTATACTGATAAATACAAAGCCCTCGGAGTAATTAATAAAAAAAAAAAAACACGCCTTTAGTTATGGTGCACAGATTCCGTCATTAATGGTGTAGTGCTATATTTGCCTGACTTTGGTGCATGCAACGTGGGTTCAACTCCCCCTCAGTGGCGATGGGAGAGTGAGAATGAATGGTTGTCTGTCTCTATCTGCAGCCTGCAACTGACTGACGATCACATCCAGGGAGGAGTCTGCCTTTTGCCTGATGTCAGCTGGAGTCGGCTCCAGTTCACTGGTGATCCTGAACCGCACGAGCAGACAATTCAAGTGATGTGCACACAAGAACACGACAACATACTGTGATTTCAGAATACTGTATGTTTAATCGTCAAGTTAAAAATGTTGTGATCCCAGCAGTCTCAGACCAATCATGGCCCATTATGTAGTTACAAATTAATAACAAGAAGGTTAAAATAAATTGAAGTATGTAAGAACACAATTGAAAGGCTGAAAAGGAAAATATATGAGATTCTTTTTCTCCATGGACATACTTAAATTCGAGAAATCTGCATGATGTATAGTGAGCATCAGTATTCAGACCACAATTCGATGTAAAATGCCTCACTTATTCACCTGCTGCCAGGATCAGATAACAAGGGCACTAAGCACAGCCTTCAGAATGAATTTGTGCAGTTTTCCAGGTTTCATGATACAATTAAGTCCAACAAACAACCTTAGTCTTCTCTGTGCAGAATGATGCAATTCCGGGCAATAAAGACATTTAAAATAGAAGAAATCTAGTGCAAATGCAAAAAAGGCCTAAAGGCAGTAATTACAATAATCTCAGATATGAAAGTGAGAAAAAGCTATTCAGAATTATTGCGACATTTAAGGAGCTAATTGCTGGATTAATTGGATAACATTCTGACTTTATGCGGCAGGCAATACCTGTGCAAATTGTGTTTGTGGACCTCTAAGCAGGTCATTTTAGTTTCAATATTGCTTGTTTCTGTCGAGCACTGATCATTTGCATTTCCCATAATTCCAAGGTAGTCATATACTACATATATACAGATAATAGGTATTTATTTCACAACATGAATATAATTGGTTGTTGTATTATGTCATACGTACACACAAATCAAACGCCTCAAAAGAAAAATCCTCTGGACAATGTCACTCACAACGGGCTACTAAGGCAGTCTACTAAAGTTAGCCAAAATGTTTTGAAAAGGTGAGGATGGATGTAATAAATATAGAAGGGGTCCAGAAAAAAAGGAATTCAAAAACAATTCTCAATGATAATATATGTTTCTTACTGACATGCTGGCTGCTACTCTGCAATAGAATTTAAAATTTGGGACTGGACACTGAGTGGAGGGCTGCATTCATTGACTGCCCTTGTTGTCTTGAAAAGGCACATTTTCTATTGAACTCTTCTATGCCATACGTGCCTTCAGAGCCACAAGCTGCACAAGCTGCTGAGGCAATCGGAATCTTTTGGGAAATATTCTGGCCTGGTGGATTTTCCACAGAACCTAAAGCACCTGCAGAGTTATGAAGGTGCACTGAACATTCCTTCCAAGTGGCAATGCGGTTTTATGGATTGTAAAAGGGCAAGTTGAAAGGAAGAGTGGAGAAATTACTTCAAACCATTGCTCTCTTAAAGATTTCACAACTGCTCATGCCAAATACCAGACATTTTTCTCTTATCAAAACCAGCGGCCTTTTGACCACAGAGTACCAATGCAATGTTTTGAGAATTTACATTAAATCACATTATGAGGGTTGCACGGATTTTCTCCAAGTATTCTGGCTTCCTTCAACATTCCAAAGAATGTATCGTAGCAAAATTAAAGAACGTATTTTGTCTGTGGGTGTGAATGTGTGTGTATGTTGTTAGCAGAGGTAACCATCGCATCAGATTTGATCGGTTGGACGCCCATTTTGCTGATGTTAGACAATAGACGGGAAACTTAAAAAAAAAAATAAAAGAAAAGATGGACGAAAGTGGGTTTTCTTTCCGTCAGTGTAATTGTCTCCTCTAACCGGGTCAAGTACCAACGGACCTCACAGTCCTACAATGACGGACGACCATTTTGCTGACGAAGGACAGAAACGCACACTGCCTGTCTCGCGCATGTTTGTTATGATGGCAGGCTTACTAGAGTAGACTACTTTTTCTGTAATTGTCTGGCGACCACTTTAGAGGACCCAAGAACCTAATGACAAACTGTAGAGAAAATGGATGGATACGTTTAGATTGTGGATTTTTAAAAGTACTTTGATCAATGCCAAAAAGAACATCACGACATAAGATCCCATATGCTGCCTTATTCCCTGAATAGGATATTTGGACTGGTACATGCAGAACTTGCAAACTTGTACAGGTAATATTGGGCTGTAGAAAGTTCAGCCTCTGTAAATTCAACACTTAATAATGTTTGTTTACTCTGGGACTGTGCAAGTTAACGCTGGGCCGCAGCTGACAATGATTTAGCAGGCACATTAGCCACTGGGATGCACCTTAAATAAAAGTGGAGTAATGCCCTGTGTTCAGCAGGCACAAGCAAATGAACAACTAATAAAACCTGAAATACAGTCAGAGGAAGGCAGTCAACAGAAGTTTGCTGCTGTGCCATCAGTATTGCGTTAACTCTTGCACTCCCATGCCTGCTGCCACAAAACTCATCTCAATGCAACACAGCCACTTGCAGCATCTCCCGCCGGTGGCGTGTGGAGCTGTCATGATGGGAAGGACAAAGCTATCCATCTTGGAGATGGATTAGTACATTCCAAATCAATTCCATGCCAGTTGGCTGACTGAAATATCACAACAGTCAAGTTGTTGCTAGTCTGTAAACAGTTTGGAGTGAAAGGTGTGATGAATTGTTGCAATGGGACACAGGCATGCTGACATAATGAGAGCAGGCTGGAGCACTGAGGTTGACGGTAAACAAAGTAGCCTCTAGTGACCGGACCTTATACCACAGAGGGTGCATTGAGATACATTTCACATTAAATCATAGTCACTGCCACCACCTGCACAGCTGTCCACGAAGAAGACAAATGTGACACAATGCATACTCGGATGATGAATGACCAAGACAGTCGTTGAGAGGAAATGCATCATGTCTTCCTATTTCCTCCCCAACATCTCAAACAACAGCTGATCGAGGCTGCATTGTGCACCACTGTCTCATCAATTGTGAGTGTTCTTTTGCGAACATCTGAGCACAAATAAATTGATCTTCTCCACTTATCTGTTCTAGTCAGTTCACCATGAATCTCTTTCTACCGTTCAATCTGCGAAAATCTGTTGATTTTTTTTTTTATCCATTTTTTTCAGTCTTCCATCACACCAGGTTACTGTATGGTATGTTTGTTTTGATTTAATGTGTAAGCGTGTTTGCAATAAAATATAATTATCATGTGTTGAATAAAATTAATTTTTTAGCAAACCTCCAGTTCCAGTTCCCACACACACCGGCACAAATAATAAACAAGGCACCACCAAAGGGTACTGTTCCGTTTCATTTGTAGCTTCATTTAACCCACAAAATAATGAAAACATTCCATGACCTTTGAAATCCAAATGCTTGTGCGTGCGCGCCTGTGACTGTACACATGTATGCGGTTGCACATTTTGTGCGCAGTCGAGAGAAGGCAGAGAACTTTTTATCACTGTCACGTTACGTTGTTCACCCTCCAGCTTCATAATAGACAGCCTGGAGTCGAGTGCAACGTCACCTAACCATCTTTGGACAGGTATTACATTTGGTGTCATTGTCAGGTAATTCAAATCTCAATCATAAAAGTAATTATGAATTACATAGGAAGGCAGCATTCCTGAAATAATTGGACCTCGATACTGACAGTAAACAAGGGCATTTTTCTTTTGACAATCATCTCTTGAAGTGCATTTGGACATTGCAACTAGTAAAATATAGTATGCACCAATGTTCCCTCTAATTTTCCATGTGTCTGAGCATTTACACAACTTCCCTAAGCATCCCTTGGACCACGGGGAGCAATATCAGACACGCACAGTTGCACACTGTGGCCAAACAAGTATTACACTTGACCTTGAACCTCTGCTACATAAGCCGTTTTATGTCAAAGACGATCCAAAATCAGGAGGCTGCTTTTCTTTTCATGACAAAGCCTAAAATGTTTTGAAAACATTTCATAAAAGGATTATAAATGCCACTCAATAAACGGGCACAAGTAAATAAAATCATACACAGAGGACCCTAATCCAGAGTGATGAAAGATGAGTGAGACGAGGCACGTGGCAGACAAAGCCTCTGGAAAGCATTACACACCAATGTCTCATGACAACATATTTATATGTGCACGTTCACATGACAAGCTATTGCTTTTGACATGTCTAGAGCCTTTAGAAGGAGTCCGGAATCAAACAATCCTTTGAAAACTTGCTTCCATAACACTGCGTTCATGTTATCTGCTCGAGTAGCAACTCTGCTTGGGAGCATGCTCCTTGATGTCAGCTGTCATAAACTGTTGGCTTGCACGAGCTGCTTTTATGCTCCAATCATGCGGCAAGAGTTCTGGTTTTACCGCAAAGCCTGCTCAAATCAAAGCTGTGTATATCACAATTAATCGTTGGTTTTGGCTCAGGAGTATAACATTTGGCTTGGTTTGTTTTTGATCAAAAATGGAGTACATATTCTAGAGACATTACCATGGGAAAGATGACAATAATGCAAGTGTGCCGAAGAGTTCTATTTCTGTCTGGTGTTCAGAGAAAAAAAATAATCTTGCAGTTTTTAATGATTGAGAATTAAGTAATACATGATCAATAATTTGCTTATTAAATAAAGTAATGCTGGCAAAATAAAAAAGGTGGAACTCAAGGCAACCTTTGCCAAACAAATGATGCTGGCATATTACACTGTGAATGATAACACCAGTACTAAAAAACAAACAGATAATCCATCCATCTTTGTACTTTATTTTGCTTTTGGTATTGTTCGTGAAAAGTACATAATACAGGTAACGTCACTTGAGGTGCAATCAAACACATAAATCACAGTTCGGATCGAATCGCAGATCATCAAAAAAAAAACATTTATTTTATGACATAATTTTGCCATAAAAATAAAAATCAACTCCTAAAAACAATTTTATGCAATTTAAGGAAGGTTATATTCTCATTTCATACGTGGTGCAGTGTATAAAACAACAACGTATCCTGCATTTAAAGGTGAATGTTTTTCTTAAAATTATGCAATGAGCAAATGTTTTTATAAAACAAATGAAGACAAACTTTTGTGTGGCTTGTTTTCTTTTTCATTATGAAATAGAAATGGCATTGCATTACATTGCAAGTGCATTACATAGTAATCTAGGTCCACAATATTGAAAAAGAAGTATAAAAACAAAAGTAAGGCAAGGAACAGCTGTTGAACTACCAGCCGGCCACTTGTTGCCAATGCTAACAGCTAGCAGTTAGCCACTAATGCTCGTGCCATATCATACAATGACTAGCGGTTCGTTAGCGCCCTGAATTAGCGACTGAATATGATTTCAGGATGGCTTTATGTTATTGTTGTTGGTAAATATTTAATGTCAATCAAAACTGCGATAAGCCAAAGCCTCGAAAACGGAAGTAAAGTTAGCCGTTACGCTACCACCACGCGGGCCGACTACAAAGTAAAAGCGTACTAATGCTATTACATTGCCATCAACTGCTCAATGGATTATTTGGTAAACTTTATTCTGAAGTCAGCCTTTGCGGAGTGTACTAGTTAGACAGCTGCACATCCACCCCCAGAAACAGTAGATGTCAATCGTAACGGTGTTCTTGGTGAGGTCCTTCAATTCAATTGTCAACAGTAGGTTTCCTTTTAGTAAGCTCCAGTGTCTAGAAATGTAAGAGTTCAGCTGCTCTCCGACCATCAGGTGGCAAAAAGGAGGCTGCACTTAAACACTGTTTTATTTATGCATAGTGTGAGTGTACTACACTCAAACACATCTTACAATTGCCATGAAAAGTTCATCACCAATACCAACAATAGTGCAGCGGGATGTCATGCTGAACAAGGACACCGACAGATGAGTCTAGAGTGCATAGACTTAAGTGATCAATTGGATCCGACAAGCTCCAACCATCTGGAACCGCATTGGCGCAACGTGTGAAGCACCGCTTATTTAGTTAACGAAACATATCTTCCCCCACAAGCATGCAACGGCACTGCTGCAACGTAAGCAAAGCCAAGCAGAGGGAGGGAGTGACTTGAGACATGAAAAGCGCAAACCAGGAGAAAAGAAATGTGGGTCAGACTAAGAGTCAGGAAAAGCTCTATGCAAATCAGAATGTGTAAACATGTACAGGCCTAATCTCATTATCCCCCATTCTCCCGAGCCTGTGATCAGACGCTCGATTGAAGCCGGAGAAGAGGGAGGACGGGGAAGGCGGCAGCAGGAGGGAGAGATGGAAAATATGAGAGGCATGAAAAGATTCACAGATTCTGAGTGTCTGAGTTCTACACTTGAAGAGATAAAATAAAGCAGAGACATTTTTTTAGGCGCTGCAATATTGGAAAAAAGCTCATTCAAGTCAGCATGCACATTGCAGGGCATTAGTTAGGATCATATCATCATGCCTAATTAAAGGCATATTTTTGTTGTTAAGTGCTTAGTGGATGCCAACCACAATAACAACAGGAAATAAACAGTTAAGCGGTCTGAATTGCAACAAAGAGGAATTGAAGTGGCTTGGCTCAGAAAGTGGCAGTGGATGTCTCAACTGAAAAAATGTAGATTCCATTAAAAGGTTCGGCCCCAGCCAGCGACATTGTAAAAAGCAAAGTGAGTAGCTTGAACTAAGCAACCAAATGAGCCATCCATCCATTTTCTATACCACTTGAGGGACATGAGGAGCTGGAGCCTCTCCAAGCGGCGAGCTACACCCTGGACTGGTCGCCAGTAGGTTGCAGGGCAGCAACCAAACTCATAATCAACAAATGTGATGTACACCAAGAAATGGGTTGCACATTGTACTTCCCATCTCTTCTTTATCATGGCTCCTCCATCATTATGCCCCGTTTTACCCAGCGGGATAGCAAAGCTCTTCATCAGGCAGATGTCAACCATGTGTCAGAGTCCAGGGCAGGGTGGATTTGATTGCTATTTGGCCCGCCTGGGTTTCTCATAATCACCAACTGTCAGCTGTTTTACTACCTACTACTACTTCATGTCACTGCAACATCCCAAGGGTGACTCTCCCAGCTCAAGCATACAGTACTTAACCTAGCAAGTTGACACATCATATACATGCTGGTTCTCCGAGGAGCCACACAATCAATAACAGAAGAGTTATTACGAGAGTCATTAAAAGAGTTTGCATTCCTATGAGAGAAAAGACCCTTTGATGAACAATGTTAATGAAGTTAATATGTGCATATTGCAAGACATTTACTGCACGGGAGGACCATCAATTTTAACTGAGGAGCAACCTGCATCGATGAGCTTAATGAAATCAAGCATTGAGCCATGAGTGTTTATGATACACTGTGACTGTGTTTTAAGGGGCATGCAACAGAAATCCACCTGAAAAATGCTTACCCGCAAAATGCAGATTGTTCTGTACAGTCACCTTCCACTTCATTGGGCACAAGCTAATTAGGGGAGGTCCAATAAAAAAATTAAAATACAAAGATATTAAACCCTAGTTTTGAGGAGAATTATTCATTTCGTTCTAAAGCAACGCAAGAGTAAAACATAAGTATTATTTGTGGGGGCAGCATTTTTCAATTATTGTCTGTATCATAATAGATTTTGCTTGCATTCCAACTGTTCTGGCTGGTGAGTATTTCTGTGTGCAGTCAGGCGAAGATAAAATTGGCCCAGCTGAGTTAATATACATGATGCAATACATGTTGAATTTGGGCAGAAAGTCTGGATTTCATCCGCAGATATAAAGATCTGTAGAATTTGCGGAAGGCGCAAGATGTTACGTTGTCGAGTCAGACCTCAGCCTGACTCGGTAAATCAAAAGGTGGGGACTTTAAGAATCTGTTTCAAGTCTCCTGGTGGCCTCTAGTCTGGATGTCAAATGAAGTCAAAGGAAAACGAAGGGAAGGAGGGAATTGCAGGCTTCTTTGGTCACCGTGAGAGACTTCCACATCAGGAGCAAGCAACCGGATTCTTTTCATTCTGTCATCACTGTGATTTGTCATAGTCATTATCATCATTATTTCTCCTCCTCTGCCTCCTCCCTGCCCTCCACTCTTCCGTTCCTCTCCATCTGCCCGGCAGAGCAGCTCAGGTAGAGCAGAAGGTCCTTTTGAACGAGCTCCTGCTGCAAGGCTTTCATCTTGCGCTGTATGTGGCCAAGGGAAGCTACAGGCTACCTGAGCTGTCAGAAGCCGTACACCACAGACAGGTGGAGGGAGGAGACAGCAGGAGAGATGAGAAAAGAAAAGGGAATGAAGTCCAATAAGACGGACCGAGAATAGATTGGGTTTTTTTTTCTCAAAAAGAGAGGTATCAATTTTAAACAGTACAACTTTGGAAGGGCAGACAATTGAAAAAGTGAAATCTCTAAGGTTGACGAATATATTCCATTATTCTGTATTGGTTGGTATTTCTAAATTATTTAATATTATTCCCAATAGGAATTGTGGAGTTTCCACCATATTATTTCGGACTTTCTCCTATTAATGTTAAATTACTCAAGACAAAGTGAGTGAGGAAAATAAAATAAAAAACTCATGGTGGATGTGTGATATGTGTTCTATTGAAACGACCTTGACAGATGAGGTGTTGATCTTTCACCTCCACCAATACTGATTAGATGGACTTTAAAACTAAAAATATTTTTTTTTTTACAAATGCGTATAAGGTTCAAGTATGTCTGTGTGGGTGGTCACGTGAAGAAAGTCGAATTGAGGCAACTGGACTCTTCTGAGTTGAGACATTTCACCTTTAATCTTAAAAAGGTTCTTTAGTTTGTCAGCCATTGAGAGAGAGAGAGAAGGGGGGAGGATTACCGTCTAACCAGCGCAAAGCATTATTAGATGGAAAAAATAAAGACCTAAAACAGATGTGTGATGCCATCAGTGTTTGATTCATTCAATTGTGGAGCTCAATTTGTTGTGGTATTTCTAGAACTATTTGGAAATATAAAGAAAGAAATCAAATACTTGGACTTGAGCGTCACATGTTGGTCATTCTTAGTGGCATCGACCCAACTGCTGTAATTAAGATCTTATTTTTTGTTTCATTGATGCTACCTTCGAAATATATTTTAAAAATATATTTTAAAATCTCACGCAAGCCCCTAAAGTGACTTCACGTACCTCCAGGGGAACACGTACCCCCAATTGAGAACCACTAATCGAGCTCATCCCACTGGCAGTCGCTGTCTGTCGCCATAAAAGTCTGTAAATTTGAAAAAATGGGTTCTTCTCACCCGTGTCACCTATGTGTGCAAATGTTGCGTGTGGGAGTCATGAAGGAATGCTGTAAGGCAGGTCAGTCCTTAGTCAAAATGCAAAAACACATGGCTCATGATGTGTCACTTTTGAGTTGAAGCCAGATAAAATGTTATTTACCCCAATCATGGCCAGCTTTTACATCAAATACAAAAAAATCGAAGGTCAACCTTTTATTTTGTTTTTTCAAATACAAACTGTTTCTGAATCTACATAACAATGTATTAACTGTAAATATATCAAGTAAAGCTTGATTTAAATGAGTATGGTTATGAAGCAGGATGAAGTGCTGTAAGATATACAAACCAAACTATCTGTGTCAACAATTTTTATTTATTTATTTTTTATGTCCTGCATACCAATACAGTAGTTGTGTGTCTGGAGTGCCTGTCCACCCATCAAGACTGAAGTTACGCAACCAAATATGATAAATCTTTTGTTATCTGCCCACATCTGAAAATGTTTCTGTAACTTCACCAAATCTTTATCCTCACGATCGCAGGCGTGCTAGAGCCTATGCCAGCTGTCCTCGGGCAGTAGGCGAGGTACACTCTGAATTGGTTGCCAGTCAATCGCAAGGCACACATAGACAAACAAACATTTCACACTGACAATCACACCTAGGGGCAATTTAGAGAGTTTAATGAACCTACAGTGCATGTTTTTGGAATGTGGGAGGAAACCCACACAGACACGGTGAGAACATGCAAACTCAACACAGGAAGGCCAGAGCCCGGATTCGAACCGTGCACCACTGAACTGGCAGACGTGCTCGCCAGTCGTCCACCATGCCACCTTGGGTCTGTAAATTCTGCCCACCTACTACAAAAACGAGGAGATTGTCAGGCACTTCATGGTCAAAGTTCTAGGGTGAAAGAACAACTTCGACACGGTGGCCGAAGCACATGCTAAAAGGTAAGCAGAGCTGCAGTGTTAGCACAGATTACCATTTGCTTACAGCGTAACCAGCATTAGAATCTGATGATAATACTCAGTTAAGTTGTTGATGCAGGCATGTGAGGTATTTTTGTTTGGTCATGATGCCAAGTGCCACATTGCACATTGACTGAAGTGTAATTCAATAGCTTTGAGATGAAACACTGCCTCCATGAGCGATAATGCAATGGAATCTGTATGGGTACTCACTTGTAGTGTATGTGTGTTGGAGGTAAATTAGTCAGTGATGACTGGCACGATATGCACAGCGCACAGATTAGTGTTAGCTGACAGCATTAGGTGCGCTAGGCATTTACTTGTTTGCTCAGTGACCTCAAGATGGTGGTGGTGTCGGGTGGGGGATGTTTTTGTTTGGTGATGTGTCCATGCATCACTTGCACTGCAGCCTCCATGACTAAATATTCTTTCTACTTCCATTCCAAACTCTGAGCTCTGCTTCCAAAAGTAGAAGCAGGCAGCTCGTCCTAGCGTGACCTTCACCCTGGTGCGGTGTCATTCAACAAAAATCCTGGCTTGTGTTCATTAACCCAGCAGTGTATGGGTGAGGCAGATCCGCCCCTAAAACAAGCTGATTTCACCAGGGCAAGAAATATGCAGGAAAATAAACAAAATTCCAAAATTCTTCATCCATTCTTCATGTATTTTAATGAAAGCACCCAACAGACATGTTATGAAGGCGTTGGTGACTGCTTCCAGTTGAGAAAAATATGTCTGACGCCGTCAGAGCAGTGACTTAGATCTGCATTGCTCATGGTCTTAAGCAGAAATTAAGACACCACACTCATTTCACTCAAACAGAGCTTGAAGCAGGATACTTATACCCGAGACGAGGTTAAATTCTACATATGTACTTAAGATAAGCACATCTCCACAGACCAACGTGCTGATGTATCCATATCAGAGAGGAGTTGCAGCTGCTGTGAACTGAATCAAACATGTGCAAGCTCTGATTGCAAATAACTCACTGCATGCACGCCTCACAATGACTCTGCAGAGCATCTACAACGCTCTACGCTTTCCAAAGGGACTACATTTAATTGAAGTAGCACTTCCTTAAAATAATGTTCATGAGGATGCATTGGCATACATGATCAAACAGGTTCTGTTGGTGTGGTAGGAACTGAGAGAGTCTGGGATGCAGAGAAAGGGAAAATCCAGAGGAAGAATCCGGCATAGCGCTGCTAAAATTAGAGCATGAAGTGGATGGAGGAGAAGACGGAAGCGGCGTATGGGAATTGTGGGCTTGCAGGCAGCCTAGTTAGCAATGAGCAATACCAATCAATGAATAACATCAGAACTTTCTTTTGTTCTACATTTGATATAGTTAGACTGTGGATGTGTGTAACATAAGAGATGTTTCTAAACTTTGTGTCAATTTAGTTGAAAGACGTACATAGGTTCAAAGTGAGTTCCTTAACATCTGCATATCCCCACACTTTATTTTACTGTAAAGGACAAAAATTGAGAATTGCAAGTGTAAAACTAAAACAGGTTTACTCAGCTCAAAGGGATCCTTCGGGAGCCTTGCGATGAATTCAACAATAAAGATCATTTAAAAAATAAAATAATTCTTATTTATAATGCAAAATTGGCAATGTATTGCAGTGCGACGGTTCGTATCTCCAATTTTTTTAAACAACTTAATCTAACCAGATGAATCGTAATAAGCTGCCATCTCACAGTATGCTTGCAAATGTTTGCAAACAGTGAATGTAGGGGTTGCAAAAAAAAAAAAAGAAAAAGGTTGCAATGCAAATGCTGAGCAGGAGTTATCACTCGAAGACAACAAACAAGCCACAGAAATGGAAAAAAAGGCTTCTCTGACCACAGGGCTTGTCAAACATTTTGATGAGGACTGTTTTGCAATTCTGTGATCTGATCCTGTGAAGCGTACACCTCCACAATTTACCAACATTTACATCGAGTACAACATGAAACGCAAACAGCTCAAAGGACTGCAACCATGAAGCAGTTTCAGGATTTGAGGAATACGTCCAAAATAAGCATAGCAAACAGAGCAACATGACTCAGCCTACAGCCATTTTACAGGTGTCTATTTATAGTTTCAGCTTTATTTATCCATGAACAATTTGTTGCACCCGCTATTTTCCAGCACTCCAAACCACAGTTTCCTGACTAGAGTAATGCAAGTCCGCCCAGTAGAACCACTACCCTTTACTGGCCTACAGAATCACGGTACAAATTGCCCTATGACAGTCGATACTCACTTAGCCAAGCCACAATCTTCTACAGTGGCTCGTCTCAAGGAGATTGTGACCACTAGCCGCTCACAAGCCTATTTAATACTTTCAAACGACTGTATTATTATGTTTGCTTGCAGCACTTCATCCACCTTTGCCCAAATTGGAAAACAACTTTTTTCATAGGCCATCAAATCCCAACTATGAACATGACAAAATGAGATGATGTTTGTAGTGCACTCTACACAAGCTAATAATGAGTTTGGAGCACAGAGGACAAGAGGGAAGACTGCTTTAACGTATTCAATTATCAGAGGTGACGCTGGGGTCGGTCCGAGGGTGACACCTTGGGAATGAACTGTCAAAACAATAGAGCATCACTATTTTTCAAGTTATACGTTTTGTAAAAGAGCTTGTTTGTACAAAACAGGGTGACTCTTACAAGAGAGGGAGTGTGTGGACTTGCTGTTCCAGAATTATCTGAGCACACACCCATCTACACTGGTTATCAACAACGCCACCACACAAAGGAGTGACTTTGGTTAGATTCACACTTTAGGGTAGGAGGCCCATTTTATTTTGTTTTTTTGTTTAGTTTTTTTGGCAAATGCTATCTTTTTATTTACTTGTTCACATAAAAAAAACAAAAAACAAATGCAGCTTCTATTGTGAATGCAATACATCCATGATCCGACACGCATGCGCATAAAGCATGATGTCGAGTGACATGGACCCCCCCCCCCAAAAAAAAGGAGGCGTCTACTAAAGATGACTCCTGTGTAATAAATGAACCATCTGCAAGTCGGAATTACTACCGTCATCACATTTGTCAACATTATGTTTCATGTTTCAAGTGGAATTAAATTAAAGTCCAATATAAAGACAACACTGGCACTCAAAACAAGTTTGCAGATTCCATAGACCATTGTCAGTCGTCTACCCCCTAAGTTCTCTCCCCCGCCTATTCAGAGCGCATATTGGGCTTTGATGACATATTGGCCGGATGTGTATGGATGAGCGTTTATACTGCAGAAGCATCGGAATCATATCTCATTCATATCCAGAAACCAAAGAGGCCCAGGTCAGATTTGAGGGGGGAAAAAAATCACAATATCAGGGGGGAAAAAATGAATAGAATTGGCTTTTTCTAACTAAATAGGAATTGTTTCCGCATTCCATTTGAATTTGGAGGAGTAGAATAATATTTGCCCATTATGTTTGATGGAGCACTTATGGGGCTGCCTAGTTTAGTGACAATGTTTCTCAAAATAACTGATTTTATTGTGAAATGAAGAGGAAAGGACACACACATTGGGCCAAGTCTATCATACAAGTGTGATTTAATTTTGTGGATAATTTAAAATTGTTCTATTTATTTCTATTTATGCTGGCAGACGGTGGCTTTGTAGGAAGCACGTGCATGTGCAATTGAAATGTGCAATCGTCCCGAGCCCACCAGCACCTCTTCCAAACGTCCTTGGGGCAAGAGAAGTGTATCACGCCTGAGTCTGTTTGGGACAAACAAACATTTGAGAGGCAAAAGCACGCCCTTTTACTGATTTATTTTTAAATAGGAATCTCTTCTTTGCAATAGCTGCACTTCGCGGAGCACTCTTTGCTTTCTAATTTACAGCGTGTAAACCTTTCCAAAGTTGGCTAAAATGAATGTCTGAAAAAAGACACTTTTTAACATATTGAATATCTTATATTATATACGATACATATTGTATTATCTTCAAATCTTTCTTTTGAATCCATAAAGCAGTTTTCTTTCCTGGTTTGACAGCAACACGACGCGACCTCAGGCTGATCCAGTCAGAACATGCTAATGTACAAACCCCAATTCCAATAAATACACAAAACAAGACAAGATATTAAATTTTCAAACTGATACATTTGATTGTTTTTTTGCCAATATTCACTCATTTTGGATTTGATGCTTGCAACACCTTCCCAAAAAAGCTGCGGCCGGGACATGTTTACCACTGTGTTACGTCACATTTCCTTTTCACAACACTCACTAAGCAATTGGGAACTTTCACTTTGCATAGTACGAGTTTAACTTGGACTTGTAGATGCAACAATCTGTCATTTGAAAATAGTTTTCTGAAATGATCCTAAACTCACGTGGCAATAATCTTTATAAAATTAAGCTGATTTTTAATGCAGTTCTACCTAAGGGATCATAGGTCACAGCATTTAATGTCCGATGAGAGTCTCGCCACTTTTGTGGAGAAATTCCTCCATAAACTTTGAATCTATTGATGAGATTATGGACAGCAGATGATGAAATCACATAATTCTGTGCAAATGTTGTTGTTAAACTGCTGGTCTATTTGCGCACACAATTGTTCACAAAGTACTGAATCTCACCCCAACCTTTTTTGTAAACAAGCCTTTCAGCGATGCTCCTTTCATGCCCAGTCATGACACTCACCTGTCTTCAATTAACATGTTCACCTGTGGAATGTTCCAAACTGCTTTTTGTTTTTTTCCAATATCCCCAGTCTTTTGTTGCGCCCGCCCCAGCATTTAAAAATGTTTGTCAATGACTGACTGTTCACTATTTCAATACTTTTTTCACAACTTGCTGTTCTCTAACATGGAACTGTAATCTACATAATTCAGGTGTTTGATCAATGAATCGGCCAATGCATTGCAAGGATGTCCACTTGTGTGTTTTTCGGTGGCTCTTCCAGTCTCCCTACCCTTGTGGCAACCTGCTGATGACACACTAAACTCAGTGGCCACTTCCGTCTGAGAACATAGAGTTTGAAGCTTTGCATTTCCAAGGTATTGTTGATCAACCCTTGTTATCTTGGTTTCATGGTGTCATAATGTGAACTGCAAGATGGGAAAATGCATTGTTTACAAAATAATCCTAATTGAAGCAGGAAATTTATTGGTATGTGATTAAACACCTGCTGTGAATTTTATCATTCAGCTTCTTGTTGCAGAACAGATTGTAGAAAAAGCGCACTACATTCAATTCACATTGAGAACGTGGCTGATGAGTGGGAATGTTCCAAGTCTTCCGCCTTGCTGCAGCAATTCCTCAAGCTTTGCTCTGTTCTCATTGTACCGTCTTCCTCTGCACCATGTAAATATTTCATACGGTGCCTGATGTTGTTTTAGGGATTCTTCCGACCCTTTGATCACATTGGCTGTCAAGGATGTGATGCTGGTGCAAAGTCAGCCATTGACAGGGGAAGAAGGCGATGAAGAAGGCAGGCTTCACGAACGAAACGACACAATAGTAAATAATGAACAATCAGTCTATTTTATTTAAAGTCCACTGCCAGTTTTTAACAATAAAATAATCATCATCAGTCAGATGGTGGTTCTCCCTCAGTGTGAAGTTAATTGGATGTTTTAACAATTTGATGTTAAGGGAATGATTAATTATTTTGACATCAATAATAAAAAAAAAAGAAAAAAAATACACCTTTACTGTTATCCTGTAATCAGTGGTTTAAAATTTAATTCATTATAGTGGGAGAACTCGTTCTTGAATATGTTGGTCCTTTCATAATCAAACTGTTGTGCAGTGCGAGCAGAAAAAAAAAAAACATGTATTTGATAGTGTTGGCCTAAAAACCGTTGCTGCCATAATCCTCGGGGTAATCGTTTACATTTGAAAACCAGGCATGAATATGAATGCAGTTTGGCATGTCCTTGAAACTTGCCCAGACTTGGAGTCGCTCAGTGTAGAGGGACTAGTGGGTTGTCTTCAAATGACTTAGATGGCAAACAAACGTCAAATAATGTGGGAGAAAGTGACTCACAAGTAGCTCATATTTGAGTTTTCTCTGTGTACTGACAAAAAACAAACAAACAAAAAAAAAAAAACAACAACATAGAGTACTAAAAAAAGAAAGGAAAATTGCAGGCCACTATTTTATTTGAGCGAAATACAGATTGTTTTTCCAGTGTGGAAGGGGGTTATAATATGATTTTATTCCAGAGCAAACTGGAAAAAATATATTAAGTATGTCAAATATTTGGAATTAATAAAAACAATTCAGTTGAATATTTGGCATTATTTCTCAATACTTTCTGAATTTTGGCATCAGTACTTCTTGTTGTATAAAAGTATAAAAAAAAGGTGTTTACTATTTAAAAAAAAAACCCTAATAAGGCGTAGTTGACGAGCAATTGCCTCAGTTCAACGAGTCATGAGAATAATGAACATGTGAAGTATTTATTTTGTTGTGTGTAATATGAGAAAACATAAATCATTAACTTCTGCTCATGATGAACAATACGTAATGTATATAGTGGCCAACAATTTGCACGGTGTAATCCTTTCAGGACATTTAAATATATTTTTGTTAGTTTGTAGGAGAATGTGTTCTCATTGTGTTTGACCAGAGTTTCTAAGCACGTAGAAGTTGTATAAATTCTTTCAGCACCATGATACCATTTGCATGACCATAACAATTGCACTCTTGCTAGAGTTAAATGAAATATAGTATTTTATATAAGGTTGCATTTAGCAGAAAGGTTTAATAGAAAGTAAAGCTCTACGGTGTTCAAAAACCTTCAGAGCCACTGTGCAACACGTTCTATAGAGGATCTGCTGCACTGAAGATACTAGAATTTTCCAATTAAGAGTCTTATTTTTCTTAATTCCAAAGCAATTTGAGCAAAAAACCTTTTTTAACATTTGGCTATCAACAAAATCAATAAAATGCTGCTTCCACATTACTTTGTGAACAAAACAATATCAACACTTGAATATGCCTTAAAATGTGAGAATGACAAGGCAATGTAGCTGGTTTGGTTGGAGGCTCAATGCCGACAAAATTAGTACACCAACACAATCTAGTTACGCCCATTTGAAGTGCTGCAAATGGCAACCACAATAAACATTCATTTATTCATTCATTTCCCAAACCGTTTATCGCTTATGTGTTTAATGAACAACTTTGACAATCCATGTGCCTTTCAAAAATGTGCACGTTCACCATTGAACATTTTGTGTAATGCAACTCATGAGACGACTTAGGTGTACCAATTGTTGTGTCCATAGTTTTTTTTTTTTAATATAATACATGCATCATATGATGATCTACTGCAGTTTCACATGAATTGACTGAGCGTAACATAAGACAGAGCGAACCTTCCCATTGGGTCGCTGCGTCGCCTTCAATGACTTAACTCATACCCTGTCAGTTCATAATATGGGACTTTATGCAATGATATGACTGAAAGCTGAAACGTGAACGTCACAAGGCCAAACAGTACCTCATTCCCATGAGTC
The DNA here is from genome assembly GCF_059441095.1 of Idiotropiscis lumnitzeri. Lineage (NCBI taxonomy): Eukaryota > Metazoa > Chordata > Actinopteri > Syngnathiformes > Syngnathidae > Idiotropiscis > Idiotropiscis lumnitzeri. The sequence continues at coordinate 9,914,229 of NC_142394.1, forward strand.
AAACCGAGGATACAAACCTCAAGCAAATCGCTGACAATGAAGCCCATTAACCACCCAGGGGCATACTTGATCTCCACGCTTCTAAAGGGTTTGAGCATCAAACAGAGTCTTTGTGCTCAGTCTTACAGAGAACAGTGGCGCAATACCTCATGGGTATTCCCAGATTGCTCATGTCGGACACACATATGACGGACGCAAAGACACACATTCAAGGGAATGGATTAATGCAGACACTTTCTATACTGAGAACACAAACCCGCTTTAACTTTAGCTCATGACAGAGGACACCCTTTGTTTGAGTTCTTTTGGGTTGCTGAGTTTTGTAGATGGAAATGGAAAAAATGACAAATGTCCTTCGCAGCAGCATGAGGCCACCATCTCAACATCAAGAGAAGCATTGTTATCAAAGGGACTTTATAACAAGGGGGATTTTCATCTTATAAAATCCTAGATCTGTAGCTGAACATGTGACCCAAAGTGGACTTTTAAACTCAACATGACACGTTTTACTGACTACAATATTAGGCATACAATGATGTTAGACACACTTTAACCTGAAATGTTTTACGGGACATAGTGATCTGTGAACATAAGGCACAGGCAAATTAGTAAGTACCCTTAAACTAGCCAAAATACACACTTCACAAAGCCACTGGGTGCAAATGGGAATTTTTGATAAGTCACATCGGCTCCACAGTACGTCCACAAATGCAGAAATGAAGCATATGAAGAAAAAGAAACTGTACTGACTGTATCACGGAATTGACATGTTATGGTCTGGGGCTGCTTTGCTGCATCTGAGACAGGTAACCCGGCATAAGACCGTCAAGCATTCTAGAGCTAAATGTCCTACACAAGATCAGAAAGCTTCATAGGTCACCCAATCGGATAAAAACCAAACACTCAGCTACAAAAGCCAACCCAAAAAAAACAAACACGAGATTACGCACCGGGAGAAACCTCAAATAAGCACAGAGTGAACCCCACACAGGAAGGCCAGAGCCTGTTTTTGAAACCCCAACCTCCAAACTGTGAGTTGGATGTGCTTACCACTCATCCGCCATGCTTGTTGCAGCACAAAACGGTTGAAATTCACTTCATCTTTATGTACAGTATTACTTCTGACAGTTTGAAGTTCGTGTGGGTGTTCCTTTCTATATTACAAGGGTTTAACAACCGGGGGGTACATGTGGATGCCTGTTGTGTCTAATACGTCATCCAAGTGTAGACTCTGTAATGGAACAATTGTTGTGGCATATCGCAAAAGGTTTTAAGGTTTGATAAAATGACTGCAGTCACCTGAGGCGATAAACAGAAAGGTCAAAGGTCACCATAGATTGACCTGAACACTTAGGTAACAGGTCTGTATGCAAAAATTATGTCAGCACTAAAATTCATGCACCTGAAAAAGTTAGTCGTGATTTAAGGGTTTCTTTTTATGGTGCCTTTCAGCAGTTGTAATGCCTTTTATTTTGGTGGGGACTTCTTGTTGCACATCTCAGTCTGACTACGGCTGTGGCAGCACAACCTGGGCCTTTATGGCTACGTTGACATTGCAGTGTCGTGATCCTCAATTTGGATGTTTTTTTGTTAAATCACATATTTTTGTGCACTCCTTCACATTACTAAAACAAATTCTAACTTGCCGTGTTGTGACACACATGCGCACAAAGCAAGTCGTTGAGTGACGTGCACCAAAAAAAAAGACAAAATATGTCACATGGGGCAGTGTTTACGAAAGTAAATATAGTCCCGTGAGTATCAGCTTTTAAGCATTTAATCTCATGTCGTCAGAGCATTGAGGCGGGAGGACTGAAGTACATATCATTTGAGAATATGAGGCGACGCTCCTCGATCTAATCATTTAATGGTGATGTCGACTAAAGATGATGTCACATCATTGCTGTGCACGACAAATGAAGCGTCATTACTACTATCACAATAACTGTTTGATTTATGCTTCATGTTTTAATGGGATTAAATTAAAGTAAAATATTAAAACAACAACTCACTAACTCACTCCACTTCCACGTGAAACATAAAGTAGACATTTGTGGTGAGAGAGGTAATTCAGACACAAAGAAAATGGTTGGTAGGATGCACAGACAGTGTTTTTCAAATGTATCCCCAATATTTTAGTGGCTAATGAATGATTCTTAATTATAAGATTCAAGCAAATATTCTGCCCAGCATTCACAATGTTATTGCTTAAGTGTTAGTGGCCAAAAAAGCAGTTATTATAGTCATTATATTTTTTTTTATTAATCACTTATCAGAATTTTACTCTCACAGATTCACATCAAAGCAAGGTCAATTGAGTTTAAATCCTTACATGAAGAGAAAGTGCCATGTCATAGCTTTATTTTTGCAACCTTTTGAGAATTAAATATTGCTGCGCTCGCAAATATCCACATCACTGAAGTGTGCGCGTGGCTCAAGTCCACTTATGATAAGCTTTTAAATGACAATATGTGTACACGGGACTCAATAAATCACATAACCAACAAACCTCTCATTTGCTAATCTTGGTATGTAAACGCTGCTTTAGTGAGCAATAGTTGCAGGAAAATAAAATGTAATTTTTGATGTCTGCTTTTTGAATGGCATGTGAAACTGCTTTCCTTCTCACATGAGTTTGAATGGCTTTGACGTGGTCTCTCTCTCTCTCTCTCTCTCTTTCTCTCTCACACGCACGCACGCACACGCATGCAAAAAAACACACAAACTTGTCAGACAGCTCTCTTGACTATGAAGTGCCTTAATTAGTGTGGATAAATATTGGAGAGCACTTGTTTAAAGCAAAGAGAACATTCTCTGTGATTGATTTGTTGTTTCTGTGGAAGAAAAGGTCACTTGGGATGGAGACACACAACAGCTTTGGCAAGTGTATGTGGAGGGCCACTCAAGGCATTCATTAATATACTGTCGATTACATAATGAAGCTCAGAAAGAAACGCTTGGAACGTAAATCAAAGTACAGAAGCCTAAATGGGTGGAAAAGCAACTCAAAGGAAAATGAAAAGGGAGGAATGGAAAGGGGGGGAGGTTGAGCAAAGGGGGGTAAGGAAATAAGTATGAAGGGAAAGAAATGCAAGAAAATGAAGCAAATCCCACCCACGGATGAAAAATCTGCATTTTTAAGGCAGACGTTAGCTGGGAAATCATCTTTAAATAGCGCTTTTGCTCTCCTTTTCTCCCTCCCTCACTCACTAACTCATTTGCACACATGCACTCCAAGCTGCATTGATGTGTGGCACAGCTGATCAGTACCATAACATTACTTCTGTTGAAATGATTCTTCAGTACATGAGAGACATTAATCGACATGAAAAAGGGACATCTTTCTCCATGCACAGGTAGGAAGTCACACATGAAACAAATAAACCTTATTCCTACTTTGCTCTTTAACCACCCATTGTGAGGCGGGGAAATAACATTTCGATGGAATAACATATCCAGAGTGCCATCTAGTGTCTCTAGGCAAAAAACACATGTGAAATTTCAACTGAGCAAGTGTAGCAGACGTCTATAAGAGCAACTGATTCTCATACTGACACCCTCCTAAAAAGTCAGCATCTCTATTTTTTCCATTCGCTGTAAAAATATAAATTGTGACAAAGGATGAAATTTTCACACTACCCAAAGATGCTGCGCCTCTATAAAACGATCATATATTTGACACTGAAGTACAAAAGATATCCACTTTTTAATTCAATAATTCATTACTCAGATTGTGCTGGAATCTCTCTTCAACGCATCTGATCTTAATTTTTTGCATGAAAATCAAAATCAAAATTCTCTTCTATTATAATGTTAGCAAATAATTTGGGACAATTCTTAGCTTTAAACTTTGTGAACTTTTTTTTGTTTGAGCAAAGCTCATTTTGGTTCTAGCACGATTATTCCCCATTAAGGCCACAAAGACATGCTTAGACAAGTCTGGTGTGGAGGAATTTCAATAATGAACAATTTTGTGATGAACGACAACTGATATGGCATCACAGTGATTGAGTGGTTAGCACTCCTGCCTCACAGTCAAGAGGTTCTGGGTTCGAAGTGCGTCTCGGGCCAATCCCTTTGTAGAGTTCGCAAGTTTTCCCTGGGATTGCATATGACCTTTCTCCGGCATCCTCTCTTTCACTCCAAAAACATGCACGTTAGATTAGTGAAGTGTCCAAATTGTTCATAGGGGTGAACATAAGTGAGAATGTTTATGTGCCATGCAGTCCAAGGTGGACCCCATCTCTTGCCTAAAGTCCGAAAGAAAGAAAGAATGGATAAAACTGGCATTGTGAGTCAGACCCTCTCTCAGGTCAAACATCTGTGACCTCCAACCACATAAATGTTCGACGGAAATTCCAACAGCCAAAAGGTCTTTGCAGAAGAACGAAAAATACAAATTATATTCTCCACTTTCAGTTCATGTAACGGCCTTCTATCCCAATCTTCAAATTTCCCCATTGTGGGACTAATAAAGGACATCTTTATCTTTAAACTCTATCAGAAAAAGCGAGGGAGTAAACAAAGAAAATGCCACAGACGCCTTCTGCAAGTGTCTGTGTCTAGTCTGCTGAAGTATTGAATGGCCGAGTCATGAGAGCTTTTGTTGCTGCTGAAATTCAATACAGACCAACTGGTGGGAGCCATATGCTGTCAAATGCATAATGAAACAGAGCTCGCCTTGCGGGCACAAAGAACACAGCTTTGAATGGCTGTGTGAGTGTGTTCAAGTAATTGCTACTGGTGATAGTACGTGCACTGGGTGGGAGCTAGGGGACAGCAAGAAATATGAAGACGGTACATATCAAGTGCATGCGTATATGTTGTTGTTGATAAGGTTTTTTTTGTTTTTTTGGTGGAACCGCCAAACGCACTTTGCACTTTGTTAGGCCGTTAAACATGTCCAGCCTGGATTCTAAATTACTTTTGGTATAGCTCTTAAGCCTGATTCACAGGGCAAGATTTTAAAATTGTCAGCAATCTTTCAAAACCTGAGAGACCCCACGCTTGACAAATGTTCCCCCAGTTTTGAACAAAGTCACATCACACACACACTGATTTCACTCATAAATATTCCCAGGTTAGTCAGGAAATCTCAAGCATTAAAGATTCAACGTGACCTGAGAGTAAAGAAATATGACAGAAAAAGAGGCAGTAGCATTAGTTGATGCTTTTTTTTTGTTTGTTTTTTTAGCCGAAAAAAAGAAAAGAAAAAGGCGTTGGTTAAAGGAGTGGAGACAGTGAGAGCACAGACTTTCTATTGCGTCACGACTGTCTTTATTTTGGATTCCCCACCGTGCTTCCTTGCCTCCTCGTCACCTCGCTTTCTGATTAGCTGCACGTCACTGTCAACAGGTTGTGTGCTTGCTTGTCCTCGGGGCACACCACACACGGTGAGAAGTCAGGCTAAAACAATTGAAGTGAGCGACCCAAATGTCTTTCCAAGCGGTTGAGGTTGGTCTGAACACACCAGACACCACCAATTACAGCGTCCTTACAGTTTTCGGGAGGGGAAATTGGTGCCAAAATCAGGCTAATTGTCCAGGATTTAGAGTCACTGAAGCACACAAAGGCCCAGACCACAAAACCTCGCTAATTCGAGAAAACGCCTCACTTTGATAAACCTGGCCATCCTACCACAGAGCCGCCGCCGCCTCTTTGGAATACCCGCTTTGCCCGCCCACGGTAACGGAGGAGGGATGTTCCACAAGTCTGCAGCAGGTCTTTTGACAAAGGCCACTTTTCTCAAGCTCTATGAGGAAGGGTCCGGTGAGGCCGGCCAGCCCTACCTGGCCTCCACCTGGGAACCGCTGTGAGCATGCACTCCACCTGCCTGCCAGCAAGAGCACCCCTGACACCAAGGCAACTTGGATGATCCTGCCAGTAGCATAATTACACTTCCCTCCAAGCTTAAGCCATACAAATCTGAGTACACACGGCCAATAAAATAAACATGCAACCTTTCAAGCCTTTGTATGATCGCAAGGACTCACCATTGCAGTTCTCCCCATCTTCCGTTGGAATAGTTGTAAAAAGGACTGGGACTTGTTAGGGATCTGTAATATCCAACCTGTCCAGCTTGCACATGTATTTCATTATGCCGAAGAGAGATGTGACTTCACTTGGATGGAATGTTGACTGATAAACGCTAACTTTATCACTGCTCTCCATTGTAAATCTTCGCCAGCCGCCGCTACTATCCTGCCAGATTGGCAAAGGAAACAAATGCATGCAGGGATCAGTCACGTGACATCCGGTGCTCTACTGGGGGTAGGGAGTTGGTATCACAGAAGACAGTGGCTCTCAAACAGCTGAGGCCCTGGCACCCAGCACAGAGCGAAGGCGACAAACAGACAGTTGAGGAAGCTTGTGTGGATTTGATTTGAGAAGGCAAGGCCTTTGTTTGAGGGGGTTCGCCCCCTCTTGCCCCTGCATGTAGACAACCCCGCGGGGTGCTTTCTTCTGCACTTAGATGTCCTCCTCTTGGAATTTATTCCTACTTAAGCATTTCTGTCAGGGAGTGTTAAGAAACATCCCACAGTATTTTGCAGTGCAGTTCTGCCAACTATAATACATCTTGTTCAATTATTACAGCACAAATAAAAAATTGAGCTTTATTGTTTTTCTAAAAGGTAGACTGTTTTCACACCTCATCAGAAAATGTCCAGTGAGTGGAGTAATATTATCGTATGGATTTTCTATAGACTTTCAACTGTTTCAAATAAGAGGCGTATAATATGACCCTTTTTGCACAAATGTACGATGTATGATTTTAGGAAAAATAAAGGCTAATACTGTCAAAATTCTACTTTTTTCCCCAATAAGTGTCACGTGTAATGTGCGGCCATAGGCGATTTGTTGTAGAGCACAAACCGGTCCAAAAACATTTATACACACATACACAAAACCTTTGTTCACTCTACTGAGCTTTCTGAAAAATAAAACAAAACAAGAGAATACAATTGCGTGCTCAGCATGCTCAGTTTTATAGTTTGCCTTTTCCCTTGTGTGATTTTCCAATGTTTTTTAAAAGTGAATTCAGAAATGTCAATCATTTTTAGCGACTGCATTGTCCACATTGTGCCCCAGTGTGGACGTTGGAGGAATGGCTCACATCTCTTATGTGCCACTCATGATTAAAAAAAAACATGTTTCAAAAAAGGAGGTCATCAAGAAGATATGCGCAAAAAATGCCGGGCAAATCGTCAAGCGCTAACAGTATAAATGTCAATTGTGTGACTTGAGAAATAATTTTCTGTGAAAGGCATATAACAACTTCTGTGGCCACATTAGATACACTTTCATCTAACGAATGATCAAATATTCTGATTTGACTACATTAATGATGTTCAGTTTTGATTGCCTGTAAGAGAGGTATTAGATAAACAATATCCAGTGTTCAGTTGCAACCACATCATATTAAGAGTTTCAATGTTTTTCTACTAAAGAGTGTGCATGCATACTGTACTGTCAAAGTAGAACATCCACAAGAAGGAGAAACTGTAAACATGTCTGTGTTCAAAGGGAAACCTAACCACGTATGTTGGCCATTCAATACATTAAAATACTATTTTTTGTAAAACTTTTTTTTAATGGTGCACATTATGCTCAGTATCAGCTCTATATTTTTTATTCAAGAGCAGCATGAGGCTATCCTTATTTTTATCTGACCCTTTTTGTGGCACTTATCATTTTCTGCCTTATACAGGCTGTGGTAGCTGTCTCCCTAAAAGGCCACTTCCTCTATCAAAGCCTGCTGGGAGTGGGCAGTGCGGGCAGTAACTGCACTTCAAGGTCGGCCCTAATGTGCCCTAGCAGATGACATCATCTGGTCACGAAAGTGAGAACAACGAGGTAGCGTGTCCAATGTGGTATGTACACGGTATTACTTTATAATGTATATTGATTTCCATTTTTTTTTAAATACACAGATATTTTAAAAGTGTTGTGTACTTGGAAAAGTAGCTCTGCATTGAAGTGAATCCTTCATTGACTGCCTGACCACCCAAAGGGATTGTGAGCTCCTTCCAGAAAGTCACGCAATGGCTTGCCCTACTTGGGCAATTTTAAGAAGAAAATATTGAATCACATGAAGCAAGTAGGAGCAAATCACGCAAACCACAGAATGGCTCTCAAATACATAAGGGATGCCTTTTCAAAATATAACAAATGTACAGTACCATTAGAAATGTACAGGGGTACTTTGTGTATCTGAATATTGCTTAAGATTCTTCCAACCATTCCTTCCCTGTACAGTCTATAGTATCAAAAGTGTTGGAGATTATCCCAACTGTCTTTGGGCGAAACGAGGGGCCCGCCCTGAACTGGTCGCCAGTCAATCACAAGGCAGAAAAAGACAAACGAACCATTGACAACCAAGGACAATTTTAAGGTTGACATCTAACTGGGACGCAGATTTGCTAACCAGTCGGCCACTGTAAATAAAAGGTGTGAATGGTGCTTTGATTTTCTAATTAAACGGCAGAATAATATGAGCGCTTGCAAAATCTAGCCGACTGGAGGTTTTGTTCCTAGTTTCATCCATTCCAATAGTGTAGTTGCTCTACTTAGGGAGTCAATAAATTAGTTTAATCAACCATTAAAGCAGTGTTTCCCAAGCTTTATCGAGACAAGGCACCAATTTTACATAAAAAAAAAAGTCTGATCACACACCATCCCAAAAATATATGAATACTGAAATAATGACGCTCTCATCTAAATGTTCTCACTAAATGACTTACCCAGTGTGAAATCAGGGTCCGTTTAACTGAACACAATGCTGACACGCAGGAAGCCATGACTTAGTTATTATGATGTGTGAATGGCAACAAGTTGATACGCAAGTTTGTTTTACCTCCTTCCATCTAATGTAAGAAAAGTATGAAATTGTTCTGCCTGCCACTATAAAGTTGCTAGCATCAGACAAAAAAACAGCCAGCCCTATTGAGCACAGCAGATGGCTTTTGCTTGATAAAAACAAACACATTGGGAGCAGGAAAGATTTTTTTTTTGGTCTCACATCATCTCCTTCACACAACTGCAGAACGAAAGGGGGTGGCGGGAATAGTTTCCCCCCCCCCCATTTCATTTTCTAAGGATAGTAATGCTGCAGCAAGAGAGTATGCTATTATTGGGGGTTTATTTTAGAGCAAAATTGAACTGGAGAGGAGACAGGAACATGGTGTGACAGTGCAAGCCTTTGTTTAGAGTGTGAAAAGCCCAGTGGTGGAAGTGGAGGCATGCATGCCAATGTTCAAAGATTTCTTTGCCACACAAACTGTAGTACAATACGGTAATACATCAAAATGTGCTGCGTTCGGCCACTGAAAACGACTTATTGGTTCAATTTTTTTTTTTTTATTGGGGGGGATGAAAATCTTTTTTTAGTCGCCATATTGGATGACAATAGTGGGAGGCATCACATGAAATTTCAAATTTAAATTTTTGGATAATTATTTACCTGCGACAAAATCTATTGAATTTTCTGCGGTGTCTCTTTAATTTTGAAAGTACTTACATTTATATTACCACATGCAAGCGAATTTGTCTAAAATGCAAACGATAATAAAGTATTAGCAACTATTAGTGACGGGCCAATAAATCAGTCAATCAATTAACTTTTCAGTATATATTCAGTAGATTGTGACATCATGCTTATAACAAGGCTCTTATAACATATGCTAGTACAAAACGGACCAAGAAACTCTCTGGCTTCCTGACCCCATATTTTTCAGATTGTATCTTGGAATTGTGAGACACGTGACCGCAGAGTTAATCACGGTATTCACAAGAATGTTCTAAGAAGCTGCACTCACACTGGGTGATTAGTCATTAATTGAGATTTATAAACCGACATTTTTCCATAGATAGGGTAAACCCTCCAGCCTCTTAACGGACCTTCTAAATGTTGATCGTTATGTCTCTCTGTGAGCATCATAATTAACATTTCAATCAAGTCAGCGAAAGAAGTGACAGATATAATCTGAATGTAAATAGCCTCACATCATTCTTCCGGATTTAATATGAGCAGTGTATGCTATTTGAAATACCTGTTCTATTATATCATATACCGCAGGATGTCCTGTAGCAGGTTTATTGACGTGCTAAGCAACATGTGCATCAAGGACACAGAAGGACAGCAGTTTTTCGAAAGTGGGTTTTAACAGAGTCAACCCTTCAATGACTCAATTCCATCCTTCAGCCTTTGCTGGGGCTTTCACACGCATGTCTTCATTTGTGTGCATGCTCAGTATCTGGGGATTTGTTCCACTTTCTGGCAGCTGTTCCCCAGAGGATACAACAGCCCTCCCACCATTGGCTTTTGCGCTAATCTCACTGAGAGCTTGGTTCTGCATTCACCAAGTAAAAGCCCACCAGTAAGATTGAAAAACACCTGACAGCTGAAGAATGAACCACTTGAGATAAAGAAAGAAGGTGGATTTTGCCACCGAAGTGAATGCTGAACCACCTGACTTTCTCTTTGACACTTTACCTGTCTGCTGACTGTTTGTCAACACATTACCACGATAAGGGTCTACAGTTTGACAGACTGTCACTGTTATAGTGAGTTTCTGCAGGCCTTTGGAACACACACCTTGAACCTTTAACACTGACATCTGGTTCTCTTTGACAGACAGTTTATGCATTTCAATTCGAGCTCAAACTATGTGTGACTCTGTTCACCCTTCATGAAACCAATTTAAAAGAAAATCTTGCTTTCTTCAAAAGCAAACTGAAAACTAAGATGCCCATTTATTAAACAGTGGGGCTGTTTTCCACTACACTGAGCCCATTTTAAACTCCAAGTGCCTCATAATTGAATAATAAACAGCTGATGAGTGGTGAAGCACATCAGTACTTCACAGACGACAAGTGATACTGCTGCCAGTGAGCGTGTGTGTGGTAGCGTCACATCGTGCATCCCTTGGGGTTTTTTTTTTCCATCCATGTCTGTCTTACTGATACTGAGCAATGTTGCACAAAAGCAGGGCTCCAATGATGCAAGCAGAATTGCAGCTCTCATTAGGAATAATTTGTTGTTGACAACTGCAATTTATCCCACTCAACATTTTCTCGTGCATTCGATACACTACTCAGTGAGAACTAAGAATAGGCATAGTGTTTTAATCATCATGAATAATTATTTTGATTGTTCGGATTGATAAATTGTTTCTTGAAACACTTGAGGCCAAAACAAAAACACTACGTGGTTGCAAACTTGATCTATTTCATAAAACACTGGCAAATAGGAGTTCAAAAGATTCAAAACCCTGAAATAATGGTCAAGAAAAACAATGAACCAAACATTATTTGTTCCGATTACAACCTGCGGAATTTAATCAAATAACTAGTTCCAATCAAAACTGAGGATTAGTATATTTGGTAGATACCTCTTATGGCGTATTTCATGAAGTGTTGAGTTTATTTATTTAAATGAGCACATACAACAGCTGAACCTGATTTACATTTATGAGGTGACAACAGTTTTTTTTAACCTCAATTTAGCTCTGCCTGCTCAAAATTAACAGGATGACAGAAAGAGGAGAAACTGAGCATATTTTTTTCATATTTTTGTACATCAAAATAAATGTGGTCTTTCCTGACCTGCCGGGCTGAACCGAAGCAGACTAAGTCAGAAGAAATCATAACAAAAACAGTTAAGAATGCACCATGAAAAGTATAGCATTGGTTGTAGCGTTAACTGCCTTCGCAAGTTGTGGTAGGAAACAGGGTTGCAAAAAACACATCAGTTGAGCCCTTCAGCTAAAGTACCATTTCCAAAATGATCTGTCACAGTTCTTTAAGGATTTCTCAGAATTGCACAGCAAAACATTAGCTATGCTCTAATTATAACCGAGTGCTGTGCAAATACATGACGTAATCTAATCCCCCAGATGATAAGTGTCATCAAATGTGTTTCTCTCCACAGGAAGCTGGACTTCGATTCTTCCCAGGACCCTTTTTCAAAGAGGTTCTGGGTCAAAAAGCCCCTCAGAAGAGCTGACACTTGGTGGAGTAATAGCCCAAATCATACACAAACCAGAATCAACGACGATGACTAACCCCAGCCCAAAATACTGCACAAGCATGATTTTCCTTATTTCATACCAGCCATCTTCACACAACTGCAGAACATTCTATCAAATATTCACATGTACAGATAAAACATTTTTGCTGGTATTATTTAAGCATCCTTAATTAGCGATTGCACAAGATTTCACGATGACACGCAGTAAAAAGTGGGCTCAGGCTGCCCACCAAGAATGTTCATATGCATTACAAAACATGCACCCATGTGCCGCAAGGGCCACCTTCCAAATAAAAGGCAATGAGGTCCATGTATTATTTGGTAGGCTTTTATTTCAAAGTTGGCCTCCACAGCGTGTTGTCGTGTTACTGTTTGGAATAGAATGAACAATTGTTGCTGCAGCTGGCTTGACTTATGCACACCAAATAAGCAGTTACGAGGCAGAAAAGAAGTCCTCGAGCATTTCTTTTTTTAATCAAAGTTCTCAAATTACTCAAGGACTCGTTTCACCCTTACATAACATGCCATAAAGAATACAAAGAAAAAAGACTTATGTAAACTCAAATATTGTGAGATACATGGTCTCATCCAGGAGGGAAAAAAAGTCAAATAAAATATAGAAAGGATTTGGGGGATTTTGATTCAATAGGTTAATATTAATTAATAACGAAACTGGTGCCAGACAAAAAGTTTTAAGAATGGTCTTGCACCCTCCATTGTTTTTTTGTTTGTTTGTTTTGTTTTTGCCAACAATTATTTGTCAAAATTCAAACAACCTCAATGGTCATTGACTAAAAAAGATCCGTGTGTACAGTTCTGCATGGAGCACATCGAACCGTCCATCATGCTTAAGTTTGCAGTCTAATATCGGCCGCAGGGCTCATCAACCTGTCATGCTGCTGTCAATACACCTTCAGCATCAACAACACACTGACTCATTATCCTCCCTGCACGTACTGGATCTGATGCTATATTTTCCCTTGCCTCTTGTACTAAAAAGCCTGTCAGCTCAAGGTGCAATTAGGCAGTGAACTGTGTGAGCAGATGCATGATAAATAGTAGGTGTCCGTTGTATGCATGCAGCTGGAGGGGCATGTTCTATTGGCAGAATCAAGAAGGAAGAGACGACAGCAGCGGTTCCAACCAGACACATAAAACACCTCAGTGAAGCAGATATTTGCTGAAAATATAACTGATCAGAAGACACCAATGAAGATGAGATCGTACAACTCGGCAAGGAAGAGGAGCATCATAATGTTTGGATAGAAGGCGACTCGAAAAGAAATAAAGACTGTGTGGATAAATGAATAAAAAGTGGAGTGCTGCTTCATGGAAGGCAAGAGCTGACTATGGACACAAAAGACAAATATAGCTACAAAGGAGACAGGTAAGTGTAGCTGTGCCCTGACTGGTCAGAGTGGGGAGATTTGAAGGGAATGACAGCAATGGTAAGATAAGACAATGAACAAACTTGAGGAGAAAGAGAGGATAAATTCAAGATAGTCCCCCCCCCAAAAAAAAAAGAAAATTATTAGGAACCCTGAACGAGGAAACGGACAATGGATGGATAGCTTTTCAATTTTCAAGACTTCTTTTTAAGTTTAGTTATCGGCCTACACGAGCACCACACTCCAGCAACGTTAATTTGCGAGGCGAGAACTTGAGCAGGGTATTTTGTTCAAATTCAATGTCAAATACGTTCGAACGTACTTGTAGGCTAAATGCTCCACACATAGCATTTTTTTCTCATAATGCCACAGGGACTTCCGCATGTGTGGATAATGTGATTTTTACTCCACATTGGCAGCTCTGCACTTTATTTACATGCAATTTTATGCAGTGATTCCCAACCATTATGTGACAATGTGAGTGATCATCAGATGTTTTTTTGGAATGTATCCAATGTTACTTAATTGGTCAAAAAATTATTTATTTACTACAAATGTGTCTTTGTTCATCTATCTATGACAATGCCATATAGTGATGAGCGGAAAAATTAAATGCTCTTTCACTAAATATTGGAGCAGAAGGTACATGATTAAGCTATATCCAGGAATCACTCTCTCTGGCAACATATTTAGTGGTAGGCTGCCTTGAGATTTTTTCCTAATGTTACGTATGTAACTGGTTGGGACGCATTGTATTATTGTACACTTATTTTAAGTCAAACAACATGATTGGACTTTTGCATACACACTGCAGTGCTACACTTCCCCAGTCGTGAATATAGTGTTAAATTAATACCTCAGACAGCGTCAGTGCAAAACAGTGCATAATCATCTTCCTAGAGGCAAAATGTTGTCTCATCTAATTTGATTGTGCAGCTTCACCTCGAATACAATGTGATGGTTCGAGAGTGGCATCAATTAAAACAAGAGATTTCTTACTTTGAATAAGTAACAATACCAGTAATCTCCCATGACGGGTACCAGGAGTGGGAGTTAATCGCAGACCACATTCTTTGTTGGAAAATGACCCCCCCTCCCAAAAAAAAAAATTGCAAGGAATGCGAACTCGCAAACGTCATCAGTAGCCAGTTCCATACGAAGGTCTCAATTGACAACATTGCATCAGGCATATATTGTTAATTATTGCTGGCTTTACTGAGAGCAGGTAGACAGATGACAGCACTCCAATATCCATTCATTCCTCAATAAACGCTATTTGGAACACCACGTTGCTTTGTTTTTAAACGTCACCAGCACTCAAGTCAAAGGAGAAACATTCGAACGTGAACAACATTACGGTGCGTGTTACTCACTGTGATCTCTCCAAGAAACGTCGACGTGACAGCCCCACTCTTGCAACGCCACACTTGACAGGATCAACGTTTTAGTTTAGCAGAGAGAAGTTTGGGCGAGTACGTGGACCAGGTGGATGGTTATCCCACGACGTCGTGGGCTGCGTGGAAGGCGACGCCCCAAAAATGCAAGATCGCGGGACTGGATCAGTGGCGCGTGTTTCGTCTTCATCCAAAAAGAGACGCGGACCACGGACTAGAACTGACGCTCTCCTGGAGTGGACACGTGACCAGCCCACTGGGAGCCTCTCTATGCCTGGCGTCGGCGTCACTTTCACTTGGTCTCTCGGTGTTTGGCAAATGAGACTTGTTTCCCCCCACTCAATTATATTCCAAATAAACGCATTCACACTAACAAAGTATTTTTGAAGCTTTTCACAAAGAACACTTTTGCAGACAGGTGGCGATCGAACGACGAAAGGAGTTTAATTCGTTACTTGACATCCTCTCAACTCAAAGCACTCATATACTAATCATCTTTTCTGAACTGAAATGTCATTACTGTAATGCCCCTTTGCAGCAGGGGTTTACATTCACACCCCGCAACACCCCGTTCCCCCAATTCCACAATGGAGAGTCTTTGAATACACCTTAAAGAGGGAGTCAACCCCAAAAAATCTTAGCAAGAACACGTTCTATGCAGCCCCACTTTCGAAACAGGCATTCTGATCTATATTGCGTTTGTAGAATATGAGTTAAGCAGCAAAATTCACCCATTTATTAGCTATTTCAGGGGGCGGCCATTTTGCATTTTTATCGACTGATGATGATAATCACAGTTGCTCAGGACTCAGATAACGACCAATCACAGCTAAGCTTCAGAAAGCAGATGAGCCATGATTGGTCATTAGCCAAGCAACTGTGATATAATTTTCAGTTGATGACAAAAGTGACCAAATGGCCACCCCTTGAGATGGCTAAAACTGGGTGGATTTTGCTGCTTCACTCATATTCCACAAATGCAACCTTAATCAATGCCACGTTTAGACCAGTGAAGGCACATAGTATACATTATTGAAAAGAATATTTTTGGGTTGACTTCCCCTTGTTAAACATTTTTTCTTACCTTTATGGCTCTAAAACATTTTTAATTTCTTTGC
Source organism: Idiotropiscis lumnitzeri (assembly GCF_059441095.1). NCBI lineage: Eukaryota > Metazoa > Chordata > Actinopteri > Syngnathiformes > Syngnathidae > Idiotropiscis > Idiotropiscis lumnitzeri. Next base: position 9,930,157 of record NC_142394.1, read on the forward strand.
ATACTTTTAAAACAATAAAAACTTTCATTTCATGCTAGGAACACTGATGTCAAAATCAAGGTGCGAGGGCCCAATCTGGACCATTATTTTTTATTATTTTTTTTGTGGCCTGTGAAAGCAAATCAAGCATGTCAACTTCCATGATACTTGCTAGAAATCTGTAGCAGTGTGTGACAAATTACGTTGAGGTGATTAAACATTTATATGGTTTCACAGTCATAACAACCCTCCGAGGGAAACTAACTACAATATGGCCCACAACAAAAAATCAATTTGACACCCCTGCGTTAGATCATGCATGAGGAAAGAACCATAAGTGTTTGAGAGAACGCCTATTCTGCCAGATTTGACAAGAAATGCCCACATGTAAGGGTGGCTCCACCCTGGGCGTGTACCACGAGGGCGTGTAAATGACACCCACAAGTCCAGAGGAGGTTCTGCACAGCCTTTTCTGACTCAAGCACAGGGGAAAATGTGCCCCATAATGTATGCACCATAAACCACCACTCGACTCCAGGGTCCTTCCTAATGGCATAAAGCTAGTGACTAAAGTTGACCTGAACTTAAAAAGGATGACAAAAACTATTTGTGTTTGGGATTGATATACCCAGATATATCCCAAGGGATTTTTTTTCCCTAGCAAAAGAAAAATCCAGATGAATCCATCAGAACCTTTCGGTCGGGAAGACAAATGGAGTGAATGTCGTAAATAATAGCGAAAGACTGCCGTTTTGTGGAGCAGGTACTTGAAAAGGGAGAGACTGGGAACATCCATCATTAGTGAAAGGCATTTCATCACAGGTATGTAGAAAAATGTTAATTTGAGTGGCCTTTGAGTAATTCACCAAACCAGAATGGCTAGTCTGCTTTCTGAGCAAGCTATCCATTTCACCGTCAAAAGTGCACGAAAGCGCTCTTAATCTGAGTAACAAAAGTCATTTCATAAACCAATCCTTCAACTGTTAACTATGTCCCAATTTCCGACATATCGGTTTTCAAATATGCTAAACTTTTGCGACACCCTCCAACCTATTTATGTCAAGCGACATCTTCTTAATTAATGAGTTAATACTGTGAAACTATCGCAGTAGAGAAGAAGGCTAAAATCATCATTCAAGCCATTCCCAGTTTCCTCAATCGCTCTGCCTTAATTGGATGTTGGAATTTTCCACCATATCTCACCATAAATTCAATACCGTAAATCACCAGAGCTGGGAACTCGACCCTTTTTTGCCTGTCATTCCCCCACCCTCCGGCTGCGGTCTCTGTACCGTTACGGCCTCAACCCTCCGGCCTTATTCAGAAAAATTGTTGGCCCCCGATCCCATTCACCCTCCCTAAAAAAAAAAAAAAACATGCGTCCATGATGCCGCCGCGGGAGAGATACTAGCAGCAGAGGTTTATTTAGATGTCATTAGCTGGCTAATTTATTATTCAAAGCCGCTTACCTTATTATGGGTTTATTATGGTTTCATTTATCTCCTTCTTCCTATTAGTCTCATTTTTTTCTTTCTTCTTCTCCATAAACGTGCCCAACGAAAGTAAGTACGCACTGTTGGTGTTATAGGGATTGCAGTGTTGCTCAACCTCCAGCCTTTGTTAATCAAACCCTTTTTTAAAAATTGTCACCCACCCTCCTCTCCAACCCAAAAATGGGTGTCCGGCCAGGAACCGTCCATTCCGCCCCTGGGATGCACTGCCCAGCTCTGTTAATCACATATCAATATCACAATCAAGTCTTAATTCCATCATATCTTTTTCAAACAGAAAAAAATCCAAATGACCCACACCAAATTGTTGTCTTCTTTTGGCCAATGGCAGCTCCAAAGAACGTAAACAGGAAGAAGGCTTGCTGTACAGATCAGTGCTAGACAATGGTGAGAAACACACCATGGGGTAAAAATGTCTTTTGTTAATGATTTTAATACTTAAATAGAGAGTACACTGGCGAATAGCCAAGTGTGCTTAAGAGGGAGACATTGCGAGTAAATTAACCACCTTCACATGGTAAATACGTGCTGTTTGGCATTCTAACTCCCCCGCAAAGACATCCTCTGTCAATCACCAGTTTAAGTTGAGTTCTAACCTGCATATGTAAAATAAACGATATTGGACACTTTAGTTGCCCCGTTTACCCCCATCATCCATCACATCATAAATGTAAACTGACAGGATCTGACTTGGATTAAGATCCATTCACAGTTGAGTGTATTCCTCTCACTATGTAAGCATTTCTTATTCCGACTACTGATGTGTGACACTCCTGGAAACACCGGAGGCGATGTAGTGTTTAGATATCGCATGAGCAACGTGTGTTTCCAGTCTCTACAAAGTGCCAGTAGTCCTTTGCATCAAACTAATGGTGAGTGCAGATGACGGTGTGGAGTCCTCAAAACCATCAAGTACCAGCAGTCAACAAAAACATTTAAGAATGGGATCCTGACAGAAAACAACAATTTGAACTTTGCCTTGTGCTCCTTCAATAAAACTCGACTGGATTCCAAATAAGTACGTTTGTCGCTCTAATAGAGAATAAAATGTTGAAAAAGACAGACATGTATTAAATTGGCTGCAGAAGATGAAAATGGGAATTCTTGGAAGAACAAAGAAAAGTTGCTCGGTCAGCAACACTACAAACTGCAACAAACACAGTTATCACAATTATTAAGCTAATACCTTTCTAGCAGTCTTTGTCAAAACTGTGCTTTTTCTTTTTTTCTTTTCTGATGTTCTAATATTTGATCCCATGTAAATGTACTGTATGCGAACACATTTTCTCACCATTTTCCCCCGTTTTGTAAATGGAGCATAATTTCTGTGTACAACTGGGGAGGCAGCCAATAAATCTGAACCGTCCTCACCTCAGCCAGCATTGCCTTTTTGTATTCCTGCTGGAAAAAACTAATAAGACTCCTGGGACATATAGCTTTACTGCCGGGTTTCCTTTCAGCCTCGCAACTTTGGTGTAATAACGTCATATTCAATCTGGAATCGAAGCTTGTAAATTGTAGAGCAGTTACCAGGCAACCGCAGACAGGTCAATCTTTAAAAGAAATAACAAAGGAATTCAAAGCGATGTGTTCTACCAAAAGATACTAGACTAGATCAAACTCGAGTGTTGATTCAGAAATAGTTAATTGGGTGAGTTAAACTGAGAGGAAAGTCATAATTAATTTGATTGGTTACACATGGGACAACGTTGGACTCATAAATGCATTTAGGCACTGACGCGTGCCAAAAAGGAAGCATCCAAGAGAAGTAAATACAAAATCTCAGTTTTTGAAGCAAATTGAAACCTTGAACTAACATTTTCTTTTGAAATAATGCGATATGTGGGTGAATTCTAAACCGTAAACATGGACAATAGAAATTTGCCCATCACAAATAAAAGTGAATTCACACTAGCGTGGACGTTCTGGAGCAAAATCATGTTTGCTTGTGTCGTCAGAGCAACCACTATTTGTTTGTACCGCAAGATTGTTGTCTCTATCAGCAAGGGCAGCAGTTCAATATCCAAGTTCGGCATATTAAATGGATCATATCTGCATGACTCTTTCACCTTATCTTATGAATGTTTTCATCTTTGTTGCTTTTTTCTGAGTGCAACATCCTCTCTTCAGGTTTGAATATCGGCATTTATTATATTAACTGGTAAGACTGGAATGTATAGTTTGTATAGTAGAATTAATTATGATGGATTTACTCAAAGCATTTCGATGAAAATCTATAGTTCAACATCTTGCGTAATGTTCTAAAAACTAAGCCAAATCTAAATGTCATTCCTTTTTTTTGCATGGTTTATAAATTACTATTCAAATTCAATTTCAAAGAACCAATCAGGAGACATTTTGGATGAGGAAGGAAATTATAGCAATTTAAAAAAATAATAATAATATTTGTCCACTACTGCCGTCACTGTGCACACTTTTGCAGGTATTTTCTCTTTGGGTTGATATTCAATAATACAATATTAATCAATGATTCCAATTTGTCTGAATAAAAAGCCCCATGGTATAGTCCAGGAGATTGCTTTTCACACCCATGCCAGTTTTTCCTGCCTTTTGTGAAATCGGTTTTGGCTTTGAACAAAACATTTTTTAAGTGGAAAGTTGACACGCATTCAAATGCCCTCTTTCTCACTTTCAATGTGAGATGGTCTCGGGTGGATGCAGCAATTTCATGGCCATGATTTTGACTTTGGAAAAGTACATGCGTTACTAACAAGATTAAGCCTCATTCTGTTTCAGCGACTGGCCCAGTTTTTAAGTGAAGATTCACCTTATCTTGCCTCCATTTGAGTGTCTGACCGTTGATTGAATCTTGTGTACATTTTTGATGATTTGATTGATGAAAATGTCAGCCATGAAAGGCTTTTTTGTGCTGCACAGTCATTTGCAGTGAAGAAGAAAGTTTATGGGGTATCAATAATATAGATTCAGTCTGGCTGGGGAAAAAAGGGATTGGGAAATGTGGAAAAGTGTTACTGAGAGACTCGGATGGTGTTAAAATCATTCTCAGGGAAGGGAGCCAGCTTTTAGAGATTGCAAAACCAACCATAAAGGCACAAAGCATTCACTTAAATTCCTCAATGTGTCCACTCTGAACATCCTTGAGCTCGTAAATAATTCATGACTGCACGTGCTATCCATTAATTTTATCTGCTCCTGATGCATATTATCCCACATTTTAAATTATGTTCTTTGCCGGCTACCAATAATCTCAATAATCTGGTGCACCAATGAAGAAAAGGTGTATGAAGTAGAAAAGTGATCCAACATGATTGGACATATTACAAATAACGGTATTAATGGCAAAATGATGACATTTGAAAAATTTAGAGAACCAATAAGACAATCAAAATAGTTAAAAGGATTGAAAATAAATAGAATATAATATTATATGCCGCGACCCTGTACAGGATAAGCGGTGTGGATAATGACATGACATAATATTATATGGCTGAAACAAAGAATGACATAAAAAAATAGAAGATAGGAGGTCGTTAATAAATGTTTCGGTGTTAATTAAGCCTAATATGGATTAGCTGGACTTTCATCTTTATAAGGACACGTGTAAACTACAATTTGTGTTGGGGACATGCTTGAGTGTTTTTGTGTATGTGGCTTTTGTATTGTTGATTATTTTGTGCATAGTGGTTGTGTTTTCTTTTTTTTGTTGTTGTAGTAGTCCATAATTAAACAAAAAAAGAAGAAGAAAGATATGGTTATCACGTAGCTATTTTCATCTGTCACACAGATTTAGATGGAAAGCCTCTGTTGACAATTCATTAATTAAAAGTAAAAGCTGATTGTTCTGCATGAAACCAACTGGCGTTTAAAGTGAAACACACTGGCATGACTACATCAAGTCCTGGGAAACCGCAACCACTGCAAAGCATCTCGCTGATCAGCACCTTGTTTGTTGCACACACATCAAAGGCAAATATCTTAAACATTGTCTTACGCATTGCAACATAGCGAAAACTGCGATACATGAATGATACAAAGCAACAACCCACGTAGTCACTTTGATAGCCACCAAAATATCCAGGTCTGAGCTCTTTTTACACATTTTTTTAATTTTTATATATTCCCTGTGTAACGAGAATAGATTCTCGGCAGCTGAACACCTTTACAGTTCTTAAGAAACTTTGTTCCTTATCGTCAACCGTGACTGTACAAAAGACTCATATTTCCTTATTTTATGCAGGCAGTGTTCGGGCAGCTAGGCGGGGTCCTTCATCGCTCCGGCGCCGCGGTCGAGAGAGAGAGAGAGAGAGGGGGACAGGGCGAGAGTGCGACCAGTCGGAGCAGTTACGGCGAAGTTAAAGTGTGCCGCAGATAGAAGTTCGTGATTTGATCCGTGTGTTTTCCTCTGAGCTGAAAATGTGCCAATCTTGAGTGTGCGTCCATGTGAGGTGAGTCGCGTTGCCTTTCAGTGTTTATCTTTCTTCTGACGGCGAAGCTTAAGACTTCCTCCTGCTACCAACGAGTGAATGCGGTTAGCATTAGCTGGCGCTACGTTGTATGCTCGCGTATGTTATTTCGGCTTGTCTACCTGCTTGATGTCAAATGGATAAGCATATTTAACTTCTATGTGTAGTTGCTTATTTTGGTTTATTTCTCCCTGTTTAGAGACCACACATACACATCTCCAGGCCATATATAATCCTTATTGCCAGCCCTGTTTGACATATTTCCATAACTACGGACACCCAAACACACAAGACTCATCCAACCACTCGACGTTTCACCTAGTGGCCTCCACGGCAGGAAACCAAACCAAAAGGACACATTGTAATGGACTTTAATGGACACTGTTGTGAATTTGGATGTTAATTGCCAAACTGTTGGATAAATTGCTTAAAGCAGCCACCTGCCTCCTCCTTATTCCGCCATCCTGCACCATTTGCCCTTCCAAACAACCCGGCCGCGAAGTGGCGCTCTGGCCGGCGCCCCAGGCTCCAGTAAGATAAAAAATCTGAACCACCTGATTAACAGTCAAGACTGACACACACTGCTATCGACATAGCCTCCACAACATTGATGGTCCTTCGAGCCGGATAGTATATCAAACTCGAGCCTGATAGGATGGATGTTCCCCAGTATGAAGCATATGGTGCACGTCCCCGCCACCACAGGCACCCCCCCCTCCGCTACGAAGACTATGAGACCAATCTAGATGGCCTTGGATCTCAACGGTATGGGCAGACGACCTCCAAGGGAGTGGCCGAGATGACACCCCTTTCCTCCCAGTGTTCCACCCCCTCCCGTACGCAGCCGAGTCGGGATGCCGTTCTCCAGCAAAACAGTGCCTCCTACACGCCTGAGGAACAGCTAGCCCAACCGATGCGTACATACAGGGAACCTGGGGGGGGTTGTGATCCCTCTAACTCTCTCCATACCTCGAGCCCTGCTAGCCACGAAGTCTTGGTCTCCGGAATGGAGTTACAGGAAATCCAACGGGAACGACACCTGCTCCAACAGTTCCAACAGCGCATGATGGCCGACCTCCATGAGTTAAAGGCAGTCAGTGCGAATATCCAGCAATTGGTTCAGGCCACATGTGACCCCCAACCATCCAACAGAGTCCCGAGTCATCATCTTAAGCCAACAGAAGAGGCGGATGAGGATTGGCCCCTACCGCCACCACCGTGTGTCTGGGAGGACATGAATCAACCTACAGGTGAATGCCTCAGCCGATTAATGGGAGAACTTCAAGTGCCGAAGCACGAGACTTCGTCAGCTCCTACCCATAATCAACCCAGAGTAGATTACTCAACCCACGCCCACCAGGCTAACCTGAGTCAGCCTCCTGGATGGCCCGGTGGGGCTACATCAACACAGAGGTTGACCTCCACACCTCATGAAGTGCCTCTTCACCTCCCACCAAGCCACGCTATGCAAGCTCCTTGTCCCCCACCGTTGCAATCTTCTGCCTATATGCCCAAGCAGTCCTCAACTTATGCCTCGCCCTCGAATCAGAGCACAAACGTGAATGTAGTATACCATGGGCCCCGTCCAACCATTCCTGATCTCAATCACAGAGACCCTGGTGAGTTTGCTCACCTTAAGATTGCCTTGGAGAACTTGTTACCAGCCGACAGTTCTGAACTGTTCAGGTATCAAGTGCTGATAAACCACCTCAAGTTGGAGGAAGCTAAACTAATCGCTGATGCTTACCTCCACTCCCAGACTCCCTTTACAGACACCATGGCGGCTCTGAATGAAAAGTTTGGACAGCCCCACCAGTTAGCCTTGAAGAAGATTGCCTCAGTGATGGACTCTCCCGATGTCCGAAGAGGAGACTATGCTGCCTTTGAAAGATTTGCCCTGCAAATCCAGGCACTGGTAGGGATGCTGAAGACGCTTGGCCCAGATGGAGAAGTGGAGCTGCAGTGCGGATCTCACGTTGCCCGCTTAATTAGTAAGCTACCCCCAGAGCAGCGAGCTGAGTTTCGCAGATGCATGTTCGCTCGGCGCGGCAATAGCTACACCCTTGACGACCTCGCCCAATGGCTCAAGTATGAGTCTTGGTGCCAAGACCTAGACGGCCAGCTAAACCCAACCAAGAACAAAGACAAGGAGAAAATCTCCAAGTTTGACAAACGGCCACCCCAGCGCCCCGTAACAGTGCTCCATGGCTCCGATAACACACCAAAGGAGGTGCCGCCACCAAGTACTTCCCCTGCCGAAGCCAAACCTCCACCACGTTGCGCCTTCTGTGACAGCCTCGAACACCACCTCAGCCAGTGTGGAGCCGTCAGCCAACTCAACAAATACCAGCTCACTGAGTGGATTAAGTCCAACAAACGGTGTTGGCGCTGTGCTCGTTCCCATCGAGCGGCGCAATGCAACCTAAAGAAGGCTTGTCCGCTCTGCCAAGGTCGTCACCTACGTGTCTTGCATGACATCAACACAGGGGAAAGAAGAGGAGCAACTCCAGCCGTTTCACCACAAGATGGTGGTGAGAGTTCTACCAGAGTGTTATACCTTGGCAGGCCCACAGTGGGCGGAAGGACCCTGCTTAAAGTTGTCCCTGTGTCCCTACACCATGCTAATCGCACCCTCGAGACCTACGCTGTGCTAGATGATGGGTCAGAAAGAACCATGTTACTGCCGATTGCCGCCCAGAAGTTAGGCCTGCAAGGCCCCCCTGAAAGCCTGCCACTACGCACGATCAGACCGGATGTTCAAAACGTTCAAGGCAGTCGCGTGTCCTTCATGATTTCACCCAGGGCTAGGCCACGGACTCGATATCGTGTCAGCAACGCCTTCACTGCAGGTCCTATCGATTTAGCAGACCAGACTTATCCCATAGAATTGCTCCAGAGAAAATATCGACACCTGTCAGGCGTCCCCCTTCAGGCTTTCCAGGATGTCAAACCGCTGCTGCTCATCGGCAGCGACCATCCACACCTTGTCACTCCCACGGCGCCGGTGCGCATGGGACCTCCTGGCAGTCCTGCTGCTGTCCACACCCGGCTGGGCTGGACACTCCAAGGCCCCTCAAGTGTCATCTGCCTGTCGACCGACCCTCAACAGTGCCTATTTGGCTCTGTGTCACCTCAAGTGAGCGACTTGATAAAGCATGTAGAGCGACTGTGGCGGACAGACATCATCCCCCTTCAAAGAGACAAAGCAGTGACACGATCAAAGCAGGATAACATGGCCATCAGCCAATTGGAGGATAAAACCACACGTGTGGAAGTCGATGGTGTACTACGCTATGCTACTCCGTTACTGCGTTGCAGAGACATGCCACGACTTCACGCAACCATCAATGCCATCATGCCCACCTTGAGAGGAGTAGAAAGGAGACTCCACAAGGACCCCGAGAAGACTGAGGTGTACCGGGCAGAGATGGAGAAGTTGATCCGAACCGGATCGGTTGTCAAGATCAACCAGCCAGACGTGAACCAAGGGGGCGAGTCATGGTACATTCCCCACCATCTCGTTAGCCACAATGGAAAACATCGACTGGTGTTCAACTGCTCATTCCAGCATAAAGGCCAGAACTTGAATGATTACCTCCTACCTGGGCCCAGCTTAGGGGCATCGCTGTTAGGGGTCCTCCTCAGATTCCGTGAGCACCCTGTGGCTGTTAGTGGAGACATCAAGTCTATGTTCCACCAAGTTCGTCTCCTGCCCGAGGACCGCCCCCTCCTGCGCTTTGTGTGGCGTGACCTGCGGCCAGAGGACCCGGTGTCAGTATACGAGTGGCAAGTACTCCCGTTCGGCAGCACCTGCAGCCCCTGCTGTGCTGCGTTTGCCCTGCAACGCCACGCAAGGGATCACAGCCAGCCTGGTGATGAGGTAAGGACCTCCATTGAACGATGCTTTTACGTTGACAACTGCCTCCAAAGTCTTGCCTCCACCACAGCAGCAAGAGACCTGGTGGACAAGCTCAGATCCCTGCTGTCGTCTGCTGGATTTGTTCTGCGTCAGTGGGCCAGTAACGAACCCAGAGTCATTAACCACCTTCCAGAAGATGCTAGGTCTGACAGCGCGGACCTCTGGCTCACACATAACAAAACTGACAGTCCTGAGTCAACCCTTGGCCTCAGTTGGCACTTTTCCACGGACTTGATGGGCTACAAACACCGGCCAGTGCAATATGGTGAGCTCACCATGCGCAACATCTACAAGGTACTCGCCAGCCAGTACGATCCTTTAGGCTTCATCCTGCCATTCACCACCCGAGCCAAGATGCTTGTGAGGAACCTGTGGGACAAGCCAAGAGAATGGGATGACCCTCGGCTTCCTCCCGACCTCCTTCAACAGTGGAAGAATTGGGAAGAAGAGCTGCGTTTCCTGCCAGAAGTGCACTTCCCCCGTCCATACCTACCAAAGAGAGTTCATGCGCCAGTCAAGAAAAGAGAGCTGCACATCTTCTGTGATGCATCTGAGCAAGCTTATGGGGCAGTGGCTTACCTCAGGACGGTGGCAGATGATGGCTCAGCCCACTTAGCCTTTGTGATGGCTCGATCCAGGGTTTCCCCAAGACGCTTGCACTCAATGCCAAGACTGGAGCTGTGCGGCGCACTAACAGGAGCTCAGATTGCCAAGCTCCTGGATGAAGAACTCACTCTGGAGATTAGTGAGACTGTCATGTGGACTGACTCGACCACTGTGCTGACTTGGTTGCAATCAGAATCATGCCGCTTCAAAGTCTTCGTCGGCACTCGTGTGGCCGAGATCCACGAACTTACCTCTCAGCACCGCTGGCGCTATGTTGATTCCCCGCAGAACCCTGCGGATGACATCACCCGTGGCAAGGCGCTGCAGGACCTGGTGCGTCCCAATCGTTGGTGCCAAGGTCCTCCCTTCCTCCTTATGAACACAGATCAGTGGCCAACATATCCAATCGGTCTCTCGGCCGATCCACCAGATCCCACTGAGCTCCGCAAGCAAACGTTCTGTGGCATGACAAGTTTAGCCTCCGATCCAGTCTCCACAGACTTGCTCCAATATAACACGTGGAAGGATCTAGTCCAAGCCACCGCCCAGACGCTTCATGGGGCGGCCACAGATAACGTGTGCATCAGCGCTGAGGTCTACCGCCAAGCTGAAAGACTCCTTCTAAGGAGGGCCCAACAAGACAGCTTCCCTGAAGAACTCCGCCTTCTCAAGGCAGGTAAGCCTGTCGCCCACCGTAGTCGTCTTCTTAACCTGTCTCCAGAGTTCGATCACACGATAGAGCTCATCCGAGTTGGTGGTCGCCTACGACGTGCGGAGGATCTGGCCTACGATAACCAACACCCATTGGTGCTTGACCCATCACATCCCGTGACCCGCCTTCTCATCCAGGACTTTGACTGTCGCTTGAAACACGCGGGCCCAGAACGTGTCTTTGCTGAGATTCGCCGCACGTACTGGATCCTGCGAGGCAGAGAAGCCATCCGTCGCTTTCAGAGAACCTGTGTAGAATGCCGACTTTGGCGAGCCAAACCGACTGTGCCCAAAATGGCTGACCTGCCAGCAGCCCGGCTTCGTCTCCACAAACCGGCGTTCTACTCCACCGGAGTTGACTGCTTTGGTCCGTTCAGTGTCAAAGTGGGGCGGCGCTTCGAGAAGAGATGGGGCATCCTGTTTAAATGCCTCACAGTCCGAGCAGTTCACCTAGACCTCCTGTCAGCAATTGACACCGACTCCTTCCTTATGGCCCTCCGTCGCTTCATAGCTCGGAGAGGAACCCCAGCCGAACTATACTCAGACCAAGGGACTAACTTTAAAGGCGGAGAAAGAGAACTGCATGAGGCCTTTGCAGCAATGTCACCGGCCCTCCAGACACTTCTAAGCCCCTTTAAAATCCATTTCCACTTCAACCCGCCTGGTTCTCCCCACTTTGGAGGTGCGTGGGAGCGAGAGATTCGCTCTGTTAAGACGGCCCTATACACCACCGTTGGAGCGCAACCCTTACAAGAAGAGGTCCTCCGCACCGTCCTCATCGAGGTTGAAGGAATCCTAAACTCTAAACCCCTTGGCTACGTTCCCTCGGACGTCAGTGACCTTGATCCTGTGACGCCCAACTGTCTGCTGATGGGGCGGCCTGACGGTTCCCTACCTCAAGTCGTCTACCCCAAGGAGGAACTACTCAGCCGCCGCCGGTGGAAGCACGCCCAGCTGCTCGCTGATCATTTCTGGACCCGCTTCATCCGGCTTTACTTACCTGGACTCCAGTCCCGACAGAAGTGGCAGTCAACTCCAGCCGACGTCGCCGAGGGCTCTGCGGTCATGGTGGTGGACCCCCAGCTTCCTCGGGCCCTTTGGCCTACTGGGCGCATCATTAAAGTTCACCCCAGTCCTGATGGTCACGTCAGGTCCGCAGATGTGAAGATCAAGAACAGCATCTACACCCGGCCAGTTGCTCGACTGGTCATCCTGCCTGCCCTTCCGGCTGAAGATGGGCGGCCTCCTTGAACTGGTTTGGACAGTATCGCCTTTGTTGGTTTCAAATGTACGTTATACATTTGGGGGCGGCTGTACAAAAGACTCATATTTCCTTATTTTATGCAGGCAGTGTTCGGGCAGCTAGGCGGGGTCCTTCATCGCTCCGGCGCCGCGGTCGAGAGAGAGAGAGAGAGAGGGGGACAGGGCGAGAGTGCGACCAGTCGGAGCAGTTACGGCGAAGTTAAAGTGTGCCGCAGATAGAAGTTCGTGATTTGATCCGTGTGTTTTCCTCTGAGCTGAAAATGTGCCAATCTTGAGTGTGCGTCCATGTGAGGTGAGTCGCGTTGCCTTTCAGTGTTTATCTTTCTTCTGACGGCGAAGCTTAAGACTTCCTCCTGCTACCAACGAGTGAATGCGGTTAGCATTAGCTGGCGCTACGTTGTATGCTCGCGTATGTTATTTCGGCTTGTCTACCTGCTTGATGTCAAATGGATAAGCATATTTAACTTCTATGTGTAGTTGCTTATTTTGGTTTATTTCTCCCTGTTTAGAGACCACACATACACATCTCCAGGCCATATATAATCCTTATTGCCAGCCCTGTTTGACATATTTCCATAACTACGGACACCCAAACACACAAGACTCATCCAACCACTCGACGTTTCACCTAGTGGCCTCCACGGCAGGAAACCAAACCAAAAGGACACATTGTAATGGACTTTAATGGACACTGTTGTGAATTTGGATGTTAATTGCCAAACTGTTGGATAAATTGCTTAAAGCAGCCACCTGCCTCCTCCTTATTCCGCCATCCTGCACCATTTGCCCTTCCAAACAACCCGGCCGCGAAGTGGCGCTCTGGCCGGCGCCCCAGGCTCCAGTAAGATAAAAAATCTGAACCACCTGATTAACAGTCAAGACTGACACACACTGCTATCGACATAGCCTCCACAACAGTGACACTGGTGTGTCTAACAGGAAACATTAAATTCTGGCGACGGACAGGAAAGACCATCCCCCCTCCAGAACTCCTACATCCTGTGACACTCCAGTTTTGTCGATAAGGAACAAAGTTTCTTGAGGATTGTTCAGCTGACGAGAATCTATTATCGTTACACCTGTATTATTCTAGCATTAAAATTACAAAGGGGCGGAACATTTTCTGTGACTTTGAATCTGATCTCTAGATGTAGTGAGGCCAAGAGACATGCTTATTCTCCAGTGAACTGAGCGTCATGTTTTATTTTTTGCACCAGCAGTTGCAGACATTGCATGTTTCCCCATAATGTGCCATTGAGACGAACATCCTCCCAGACTGGCCGCACGAATGCAGACCGCTAGAAGCAGCTGCAGGAACAAACAAACGTGCATTTATCAGCAGCAGTCAATCAGTCCCCAAACAGTCCTAACATTGCAGCCTGCACGGGTGTGAATTGCAACTTTAACTTGCGATTGTTGGTTTTCCACTCTTTTTTTAGACTCCTCAGTCATCACCAAAACATTGGAAAGTTGAAAACAAACACCTCTATTCTTTTACTGATCTACTGGGGGCAATGCCATAATTGACTAAAATGGGTGGGTTATTAAAGCAATGCTATTTTGCAGTTGGACAATTGTCAGCTTGGTGATTTTGCAAATTTTGGTTTAATCTAGTCACCACGCCACATTAGTAAATTAACAATCACGTAGTTGCAAAAATGCAAAAGGCAGAGGTTGAGAAGTGGCATTGAGTACCGGTTAAGCCAGAGTGCTCTGTAAAGATAAGCTTGAACAAGCAATGTCATATTTTTTATGGCACGCTTTTAGCTGAGGGCTGTTTGGTTTGTTTTTGCTCCCATTTAAGATAATCAATGACTTATTGATTGCTATTGCTCCATTTTATGGACGTTGCCGTAAACTCTTCACCTGCGGCACAGGCAGCTCTCAATAACAATACGGACATGCTGAAACATGCATAAACACAACAGTTTTGTGTTCAGATCTTTTTTTTAAGTCATACATATCAAGAAGGAACAGAAATAGGCGATTTCTTCCCATTTCTTTCATTTGGATTCTAGGTTTTAGTCTTCCAAATAAATGCATGTGTTGCATGTGAATAAGCTAAAGTACAGGAACAAAAACCCAAAATGTCCTACGTATTATTCCTCCTAAAAGCAATAAATACAGAAAAAAGGAGGCGCCCGAGCTCAGTGTTCCTTTCAGTGACTTAAGGGGGATAGCAGAGAGGAAAAAAACTCAGCAATGTCTAGTTCATCTTTGCTCTTCCATGAAAGCACAAGTGACAGAGCACAACGGGGATTTTAACGCTGACGGGAAACCAGTCACACATGTCGAGTAAAGCTAATAGAAAGAAAACTGAGGCCAAACAGTGGCACATATGAAGTCAAATTCAATAAAGATGAGTGAGACTGAGTGGGAGATAAGGCTCAAAGAGAATTGGGAGAAATCCACACTCTAAAAGAGGCTGCGAGATTTGACTTTGATGGTTAAAGACAGGAAAACCAGTTCATTTTGGTGAAAATTTTAATTACTTCCCAGGCTTATGTCATGGCCGGAATCTGTTTCTGAGAGAATCAGTGCTCACTATTTGGACTCTGGGCTGAATGCTCCCTGTGATGAAAGACTCCCCGCAAATGGTGTGTGCTTGATTTGAACAGAAGCTTTACCTGCCCTGCTGTAGGGCCCACTTTCTAAAGTTGAGCGTAACGCAAAGTCAAGTTTTGGGATTAAATGCCATATCTCACCAAGCAGTGTCTGAATTAGTTTGATCCTGTCTGACCGCTCACAGCCTCTTCGAGCTCCGAGAGAAACTTTCAATGGCATCTTTTGGCTACTTTCAGTGCCCTCTAGTGTCAGTACTAGTCAGTTGAAATATGTTCTTTTGAGTTTGAAAATGTGTAACATTGAACAATATTAATGGGGAAATTATACGTTTTTTTACCATCACAACCAGACTATAAGAACATTTTGTTGATTTTCTACCGTAGATGCTCTCACTCTCTCTCTCTTTTGAATAGAGAGAGTTCTATTCCAGTCCATTCACAAGACATGATGAGAATCTAGTCAATTCCACACATTTCAGACCCGCCCAACCCCAATAAAAGTTCATATTCATTTGATAAGTAGATGTTATGCCATTAAAAAAGGATATTGGTCAAGCGCTGACATTTAAAAAAAAAATATCGTTGTTATCGTATGTTAGACGAGTGAATTAAACTGTAATTGCATCTCATTTGATACGTAAATATATATATATATATATATATATATATATATATATATATATATATATATATATATATATATATATATCCATCCATTTTCTGTACCGGTTCTCCTCACTAGGGTGGCAGGGGGTGCCTAAGCCTATCCCAACTATCTTCAGGCAGTAGGCGGGGGACACCCTGAACTGGTTGCCAACCAATCGCAGGGCACACATAGACAAACAACCATGCACGCTCACACTCTAGCTAGGGGCAATTTAGAGTGTTCAATCGACCTGCCATGCATGTTTTTGGAATGTGGGAGGAAACCGGAGCACCCGGAGGAAACCCACGCAGGCACGGGGAGAACATGCAAACTCCACACAGGATGGCCGGAGCAAGGTTTGAACCCATGACCGATGCTGTCTCTCACTGTGAAATCAACTTCCGAAAAATACATTTGTCAGTCATATATTTTGTGGAAGGGGTTTAGATTATTTCAGCTAAGGTCACTGATTTAAATAAACCAAATGGAATTTTCCGTTTTTCAATGGTTAATAATAAGCAGTCTGGTTATTTATTTATTTATTTATTTATTAAAGAAAGGTTGAGCCGAAATTTGACAAATTGTTGACGTGAGTTGCTATGTTACCAAGTCACCACAAGAGGGAAGTGTCCGCCTGACTTTATCAACCTCACGCGCAGAGGGCATCATTACACATTCAAAGAAGCGAAAGTCAGTCATTTTCGCTGATTAATTGTTCCCACTGCAACCCAACATTGCATTGTGGGACATTGTCGCGGCAGCATGCCTCGGAGAGACACATACCTTAGGCAATTATCTTGTCGTTATGCTCTACCATGAGCAACCATCTGCAGACAGGTATGTTGTAGAATGACCTATTTACAAGGCGTTTAAAACATTCTTCTGCAAGAATATGACTTTCTCTTAACGACTGTAAATCTCTATGACAAGCGATAACGGAATTGGCCAATTTGTAAACAAACAAAATGGAGGGGCGAGAAAAACAAGCACAGCACATGTAATTATTATATGACGTAAAATTCCTTGAAAAAAAATCCCATAATTTGAAGTCATCGGTATTTCAGATGTTCACAGCGTTGTCCAGGACAAGTGTAGTAAAATGTCATTTTACAATGACAATAATGCTTGATTAACAATGTTGGAGTTGTACTTATCATATCAACAGAAATATACATTTGTACAAGATTTTCATTGGGCAAAGAAAAAATTGTGTTAATCAAGCATTTTTGGGTGTTGAGTAAAGCTCTGTATAAACCAGAGCTATTGTTATTATTATTATTATTAAAACCTGATCAGTTAGTTCTCAAATGTTAGAGGAAACCATTTATTTATTTTGAATATAGTAACTCCAGTATTTCAAAAACTAATTTTATTTTACTACAAATAGCTGATATTTCTTAAATAACACATTGTCTGAAACGCTTATCCTCACAAGGGTTTCAGTTTAAGAAATACAAGTGAATGAAGCGAGCTTCTGCAAATTTCTTCACATTTATATATAATACGTCATTTTCACCAGAGATGCTGATACTAAATATATTGTTTGGTTGGTTGTAGTTGGCTGACCCACGTTTTGCTCCGACCAACCAATCAGAGGACTGAAAAAGTCTACCATCACTGAGTGCCAGCTCACTGGCCCTCTGATGATTATTTAAGTTGTAAATGTAAGTCAGTGCTTCTGAAAGGCCACCAGAGAAGGCGTCGAAAGCCCTGATGATCTACCACTGAATTCTCCAAAACTGTGACCTGTAATTCTCTAAATAAACATAATTATATCTGACGCTATAGAAAAAGTTAGCATTGTGATCTTTGTAAATGTAAGCATTAGAAAAGGTCCATTTACTGAACATAATACTATAGTAACCATACGAGTATTACGGTATAATGTAATAATTAAGAATTTTATTTTGCAGGGCATGACATATTCTTATTTTTTTTGTTTATTTTCACACCTCACTAATGAATTCCTGCGAACGTGGCTTTCTGTTTCTTCCCTCAAGCCACTGCTTATGCTGTCAGCAAAGGCAGGGTTTTGCAGCATGCTCCAAAATGTTCCCTCCCTTGCCAAACCAAAAAGAGGAGGGCCCTGTTGCGTGTTACCAGTCTTGCTTTTTACCAATCACAATGGTTTCCCCGCCCTCTTCGTCATCATGCTTGCCTTTGCTTCTTCCCCCTGTGTTCTCAAGCTCAACTCAACAAAAAAAAAAAAAAGTGATAAGCAGCAAGCAGCTTCTGGGTGTTGCTTTCAAGTGCACTCCTGCTGAATGTGTGTGAGAGCATGTTTGTGTGTTAAGGAAGGAGGGTGTCCACTCTGCAACAGTAGGAAGACACAGCAGCGGTGTTGGCCCGAGACAAAAGGCTAAACGCAGCAGAGCCGCAGGAGGGGTGATACAAGGATAGAAGCAGGCAAAGTGGCCCAGTGGGACTGCACTACTCAGGGAGGAGTTGAACCTGCTGCCGCACCTCATTTTGGTCCTGGACTGCAGGCGTGACGGTAAGGCAGGTTCTTTCCCTTTCTATTGCTCTGCTAGAGCTGAGGAATGCACACGCAATATTGACTTTCTTCCTGACTTTGCATTTACTTTTCATTTCCTTGTCTGGGACTCCCATACCGGTACCGCCTGATCCACCTGTCTTCCAAGATGTCAGATGATGAGTGTCGCTCACCCATCGGCCTGGACTGCTGCAGCTGCTGCCTGGACCTGGCCAACGAATGTGATGACTTGATGTCTCAGGGCCTCAGCCCGACACTGGCAAGTCCCACCAGTGTCAGTCACTTCCGTCAACTCCGCAACCAGCTGATGTACCAAAACCTCAACACGGACAAACTGAACAACATCATGCGGCAGGACTCCTTGGAGTCGGTAGTGAGGGACCCCTGCTTCCTGCTCAATGAGGGAATCTGCAACAGCAACATAGACCAGACCATGCTGTCCATCTTGCTCTTCTTTCATAGGTTTGTTTCCCGATCTGCATTGCATGACACATTTGTGGATTATGCATCACCAAATATAGACTGCTTTGTGCTTGTTATTGTTTTTTTTATGTGAAGCAGACAGCTGATGCAGACTAATCAGGGCTCTTTGCATCAGGACTTTTTTTTTCAAAAGGAATATAGTCAGGTCTTAACAATAGAGTTGTGATTGTGGTTATGATAAGGTTTCTACTTGGAATAGACGTCCATAACTAATGCCATAATGCAGTGTCCAAAGGGCATCTATTCAAAACATGACAATCACTTGTTAACCCTTGCAACCTGCTTGACTGGGTGTACTGTTAATGGATTTGTACTCTGTCAAACATGTTTCCTGTAACCACTCCAATCTTCACACCCAAAGTAGAAAGCAATAAAGGCATTTTGTTGGTGAGCAAAGCCAAGTGAAGTAAACAAAATCCAACCTACAGAGAACAAACACACAATTATTGTAAAGCTTGCGCATGGCATCACATGGAATCAATTTAAGTGATATTTTATGACGAGGGGTCGTACAAAGCCTTCACATTTGTGCCAAACTGTGTTTAACAGAACAAGTTTGCATGGAAAAAATGGCTGGTGCTAGTTTGTTTGGCAGATACTGCCGGATGACTTAAGCCTCAACTTAGCAGTTGTACCGCCTTTCCATCGTTGTTAGTATATTACGGTCACTAAGTTGGGACACCTTTACTCTTCACATGTGTAAGACAGATAAAACACGTCCAGTCAGTTTCATTTGAACACTGCCAATTCTCAACAGAAGTTACCTCTAGGCACTTTAAATAGTGACTAGGTCAACAACCACACTACTCATTTCTGTACGAGTTGTGTCAGTGATGGTGTTACAATATATATTTCAACCTACAAACTATGAGTTTCCCCCTTCAATATAGGCCAGCTGATCAACCAGCACAAGCCTGTGAGGCATTTGATTTGTTCAGCATGTGAGAAGAGCCAGGAGTTGTGGCAGTACAACTGGTGGCTGCTTTACAATGACAGCGCACCTGCCCTGAGCTTTGCTGGAGTAATCTCCCTTCTCACCTTACCTGGTTGCTTCGGTTTTTTCTCTTTGACAAGTCCAGTGGTGTCTCCAAAGGGCTTTAATACCTGGCGGACATCAAGATGGTGCGGAACATCCTAGAAATATTCTTCCATAAGTGTATGATGGCTTACCAAATAAGTCTGGGACAGGATGTTAGACTTCAGGGGATGACTTTGATATCCAAACCACAACCTACTCCTTCAAAAATATCTTCTTGACACTAGACCTAGAACTTCTTTGACATACCTTGTATGTACACTGAGTGAAAATCATGTGAAACCCACATTAGCGCAAGCACTTGGAAACAGAGGCATGGAAAATTTCCCTCAAAGTATGACTACTCCTCCTGTTCTGAGTCTATAACATAAACCAGGCTGACGAACAAAACCAAATGGGTATATCTCCTACAAGTGGGTTTTTGTGTGTGTGTGGGTGTGCGTGTGACTTAGTAAATACATCCTCAACGCCGACGGACTGGGATGGCCTAAAATAATAACGGATTCATCATTGATAGACTGATAAACCCACCACTGGAAACAACACCATAGCTAAAACACTTAGAAGAGGACGGTAAAAAGGACATTGATCATAGTTTAAAGGGAGGGGAGGGAAGACTAGTTTACAAATATTTGCAGGAAATTTCAAGGAAAGGGTACTAATACTGCAAAGTACATTTTGTTCAGTACATTCTGCACTAAATCGGCGGCATGGTGGTGACTGGTTAACACGATGGCTTCACAGTGCTGAGGTGCAGGGTTCGATTTTGGCTCTGGCCTTCCTGTGTGGAGTTTGCATATTCTCCCCGTGCCTGCGTGGGTTTTCTCTGGGTACTCTCCAGTTTCCTCCCTATTCTAAACACATGCATGGTAGGTTGATCGAGCACTCTAAATTGTCCCTAGGTGTGAGTGTGAGCGCGGATGGTTGTTCGTCTTTTTGTGACTTGCGATTGGTTGGCAACCAATTCAGGGTGTACCCTGCATTCTGCCCAAAGACAGCTGGGATAGGCTCCAGCACCCCTGCAACACTTGTGAGGAGAAGCGGTTCAGATAATGGATAGATGGATTATACTCTAGATAAATTATATTTGGTCCCAGTCTAAATTGAGTAAACTTTACACCGGGAAGAGAGTAAAATCTTCAAATAAATTGTACTCAAAATAGTGAATTAATTGTACTCCAAACGATTAAAATGAACTTTTATTTAATGAGAACCACTGGGTCCAACATTGACCCCTGAGGGACACCCTTGGTAACTCGCTTTGAGACATGAAACCAGTTAAAACATTTACATCAAAGCTAATGTATAGTTTAATTGCTATTAATGAATGTTGAAAGCAAAGTCTGTAAACAGAGCGGCACAGTGTTATTTTTAGTCAAGTGCACACGATTGGAGCACAGTCCAGGAATTGAAGCTACGCCGCGTGCACAAAAGGGATCAGAATGTACCACTTACACTGCCAATGCAGCCATAATGCTTGTATTATATGGAGAGAATTTCTGGGTGCTTTAAAACCTTTTCCCCATGCCCTACCTAAATGGTAGAATATGCAGTTTTTGTGGCAAAGTATAACATTTTAAACAATATGTCTGCAGTGCATGTTGCAGGTGGTGGAGGGGTAGATATTTGTGGTGAGTTGCTACGCGCTGCTGAAGAATAAAGCAGTTTCAGTGTTTAAAGTGTTTTATATTCGGTCAAATCTCCACTAGAGACTATCAACGCATTGTTCTGGAAAGTCATTTTAAATTTAATTATCCAACATTTAGCAAGTGGATCACCTGACTGTTTAGTAAATAATCAGTCCTGTTAATTCACCATTAAAGTATAGTACCGCAAGTGTATGATATTTTGAGCATAGAGGATAGCAGTTGTTTCAAAGATTATCTCTTTTTATAAAACATTGTATAACTTTGAGAAAGATACAAATTTACCATAACTTACGCTCTTAGGCCCCTAAGTGGGGACAGACATTATCGAGTTGTGAAGACGAAAAAAAAAAAATCATTATATTTGGACATATACTGAATTTCCGCCGGACAGCGATTATATATTAGTAGGTCTATTATATATTTTATTGTATTCTTGAAAAAGGGAGGTCACCTTGCATTACTTAACACATCTCCTATGAACCCAGATTTGTCTAGACTTGCGATATCAAGGGTACTTGTTATCTTTGTATTCCAGTGTCAGCAAGAATAATCATTATCAGTTTCTCAGTTGCTAAATAATTGCAACTGCCAAATAAAACCTAGTTCATTTTTAACCTGCGCTGATGCTGGTCTTATCTCTAAGCTGTTAAAGATGCATAGCACACAGTATACCAGTCATAAAACAATCAGTAATAGACAAATCTATTTACATAAACTGCATTTGCGTGACGGTGTACGTGCCACTGCATCTTTTTGGAAAATAGCTCTGATGTTGCCATTTAACTTTCTTGACCACACTTCTTGATCATCATCCAATTGTCAATCTGGTTTAACTTTCCATTGGTGAGGTGACATAAAATCACTTGAATGTTTGTAACGCAAGGTCAGCAAGGTGAAATAGGTTCTTATGTCAAGTAGCTATGCGCAATCGAGTGTATTTCACTCATACTGGAACAAAAACAAGAAACCAATGTCAGGGATCATCTGTGGTCAATACAATCCTTTGCGAACATTCATGACATGACTTTACCTTGAAACGCCAAGATTAATTGTTTTTCATTGCAGTCTGTGTTTGCACTTTTTGCTTTGAATGACATGTTCATATTTACACAACCGAATTCCGTCAAACTTGCTTTGCAAAAATAATTGCTTTGCTCGTTGGACATGTTTGATCCTTCATGCATTCAATAAAAACTTTTAAAGTGGTGTATATAACTACGTGCAGGTGAATATAAATTCATAAAAAAATAAAAATACAAGTGCAAACAAGAGCTTGAAATGCCTCTGAAGGCAGAAAGCTAAGCAAATGCATGATAACATCATGTCAAAGGAACAGGAATATACGAACGGGATATATACAAATACTAGAACAACCATAAGAACAACGGTCTTCGAAAGAAGGAGAAAAAAAAACCTAGGCTACATTATTTATTAATATGTTTGAGAGATTCATTTTTTGTTGAGAGTCATAGTCATCGTGGTATGATGGCTGAGTACACCGTTTTTAGCCTTTAGTCCCCTGCTTTATAATGCAAATGCATTTCAATGGAGTCAAAAAGAAAACAAATATGCCGTTATCATGCATATGCATGCGTGATCACTCAGATTAATCATGCAGCTAACAGGCAACTGGAAGAAAACACAAGTTGCTAAGCAGTTGATGGCATGCCGAGCGAATGAAACCAGAGATGTCCGGAGAACAGACATAAAATAGTTTCGAAGAGTCATATACTCAAGTCCATTTCAATTTTAGTATTCTCGAGAAGGACTTTGATCAATTGAAAATGATCACATTGCACAGTGACAAAGCATGTTATAAGATTAAAAACAACATTAATGTTTGACATTCATGCATCAGAGGTAACGTCCCAGAATGTTCCTGTAACTATTTGTCAGACAAACACCGTTTGCATGCAGCCAGTACAATTTGTTCCTGAAACTTTCTCCTCAAGAGTGTCACGGATCATGTGACTGTCACGGCTAGACTTTATCGTCAGAATTAGAAAACTGTTTACACACAAACAGTGGCGTAAATACGCTCATTCATTCTCCAATACATTCGCATTTAAATCCTGTCAGTTGATGCAAAAGAGAGAGCTGTCATGTTTTGTTGAGGTTGGCTGGAGTTTATATGTTTTTATATTTTAGTGAGGATCTATATTGGACAGTTGTATGTCAGTTTTAAGAAGACATGTTTAGCAACAGAGAGCATACCAGGTTATCTTTTGGAATTAAACATCAGCCAGTGGCCATCAAACCTCTTATCTAAATGAATCAAGGTTCACAGAAGGGAAAGCAATTTTTTACTCCTGAATCCTGCTTTGATACAAGAGACAGGAAAGCCTCAGGGGGTTCAGTTTTGTGATTTCCTGCGAATAAAACCAGAGAGAAATGTGCTGATTTACTTTGAGGCAAAGTCGATCCGGAAAAGAGCCCTACTTTTGTCACCCTTATTTCAGACCATCACACAAAGATATTTTGCAGCCACTAAACACCTCAGCATGCCACGTTAAAGAGGGGCAAAGAGCCTGTAGCTCTGACACTTGCCCAATCACATAGTCTGTTCGAGTGGAAAAAAACCCAAAAGAATTTAAACAGCTCATGTTGGCTCAGAGATAAGACAGAGTCAGTTTATCTATTCAATCCTCTAAATCAGAACATTCACTAAAATAAGTCATCCAGACTAGCCTTTCCCTGCCTCAAGTTCAGCGTTACTAATGCAAAAAGCTTCAAATAAAAGCATTCCAAATAACAATAAGTTGCATGCAAGACAGGAAGTTGCACAGAGTAGTTGCGTTGTTTTGACTTCTTTATCCAGTCGTTTTGAGCGAGATAAAGACACCTGATAGGCATAATCTTTTCCCACATATGTGAAATAATGATTTATCTAGATGACTTTACCGATTTGATATTTCTAATCTGTCCCAACATTCACATCCTGGTAGCTAAGATGCCATAACAAGTCCCTCACACTGGCCTCAGATCACCAGCGCTGGCTATGGTCCAGGGGACTACTGAACAGCCGTCCAACAATGCTGTGGAGACAGTATCCAGCTGTGTCGCAGATCCCATGGGGAATAAAAACTCTACTTTGCAATCCAAATACAAATCAGAAAATAGCTTCAGTGCAAGAAGCCTTTATTTGATCCACTGGCACAAGGTTATGTAATCCAGCAAGGACACCCGCCGTATATAACGATGACCATAAGTGGCGAGTGTGTGAGACCTTTGGACGCAGAGAAAATTAATGTTGCCCAGAGACATGCAGGCCACATCTGATAATACGTGAACTGTTATGCTTTGAGAGCATTATCTGAATCGACGCGTTCCAACATTATTCACTAATAGTGTGAGGCCATAGTTAATGATTCAATGTTTACGTCACAAACTAGTCTAATGAGTTAGCTCGGAATGTCGGCCTGCTTTGAGGTTAACATTGCAAAATGGATGTGATGGGAGGCACAGAGGGAAGGTCGTATGGTCGCGGAATAGAAGCAAAGCAAGACAATAAAACACTGGCTGTCTAAAGGATATTATTCTGTCCTAAAATACATCACACCACTGTAGACGCAATTTCAAGTATGCTGTATAGAGGCTGCTAGAAGATGAAGGAATATAAGATACATCAAAACTGATATTATATATTTATATATTTAAATATAAAACCAACATTATTATTGACATGTTGAGTCAACATAGTGGGCTATAATAATAAATCTTGCTTTTCATAAAAAATTCTATAGAAAGAGAATTTGGTAGAAAATCACTTCAAATGTTGGTGTTGATAATCGTGGAAGCTAGTGATATGATTGCTTCTCTTCTCTGTGGACTCTATAAGATAGCAGTAATAATAAGTAATAAAAACAATTTGAACAAAAAGTATCCACAATGAGTGGCTGAATAATAATAATTAAAAAAAAAAAAGTATTACTTGAGTGCATGCAGTTATGTTCTGGACCCATTGAAGTTGAGCTTCAAATTTTGTGAAGGGTCCAGTTGAAATCATGATGGATTCTTTGAACCTTATCACCGTGCTTATTGTTCGAATAGCTTCCAAATGGATGAGTTTTGTGTGACAACCCATGATGCATGCTTGACATTTAACACCTGAACAGGCTCACATAACACACCGAACAATGATCATGTGCAAAGAGCAACCAACACCCTTACCGCACTGGTTGATGCAACGTATCACAAGTATGACTGTATTGGAATTGCACATTGCCTCTTTTGTCTTCATGTTATTAGGTAACTTTAGCCTGAGGGAAGACCCTCTCTTGAAGAAAATCGAGGATCATTTTTACAAAATGTCACTGAGTTTATTATACTATTGATTTATTTGGTGGGTAACTAGAAACACTATAAATGAATATGCTATTCATTTTAAGCACAAGAAATTCAAATGTTTGTGCAGTCTGTTGTGTTACGTTACATTGCATATACTTATATATATTCATGGTAATACGAAGGACAATAAAATATCAGCGATAACCCCTTAATAACACATGCACTGTACATATGAGTTTACGAATATCAACACAGATGGTTGACAAAGGTGACCCACAGCGCCGTGCTGTTGTTGATGAATCACAATGGAATCCAGCTAAGCTGTTCTGTCCTGCATAACGGGCTGCTCAGACAGCACCCGTCATGTTCCACAGGTGGATTACCGTATACTGCTTAGAAAGTCAAATCCTCTACATCACAGCTTGCTGATTATACACCTTCTGATCCTCAGCATTAAATGCACCTTCATAAAACCATGCGAAATCCTCAACCAACTGCTGAGCATCTTGTAAATGTCAGTCACAGTTGCATCGCCAGTTGCTTAAAAATAGATTCAAGTTTAAAATCGCAACTATCGAGACACAATAGCCTCGATTTTTTTTTTTTTTTTTTTTTTGCGACTGGCTCGTTAATCATTGCATTCCAATATTCACGTGTCAAGGAATGTGCTGAAGCAAAGCCTTAAAGTATGTTGTTGTGTCTGCTGTAAACGCTTTGAACTCAACCGGTGGCTTTGTCGCATCAACATACCTTTAATTGGACACTAAATCGCAACTGAAATGATTCCAGTGGAAAATGGGGCAACGCAAAATGAAATAAGGTGGCTTTGAGAAGAGTTAATTGGGCAATATGTCTGTATAAAAGAAAAGGGGCCTGTTTCCTTAGATGCATAACCACCCTTCATCTAAAAGAATAGAGCACATCCTCTCCTATTCCTATTTCTTAAAACTTCCTATTTGCTTTGCCTCAGTCTACATCACAGTTGTGTTGTTTGGCAGTCGTCGGTCTTACATAATGCTAAGGGCGGGGTGGAGTGCGAGGGGGGGGGGTCAAGGGTGGAAATTTTGGAGACTGGGCTTATCTGTTTGGACCTTGGCAATGGCACCCATTCATATAGTTAAGAAGTCTGTCAACACACACACAATCTCACCCTCCCAGTACACAGACACAACCATGCACACGCACGCACACACAGCCAGACACACCTAGACACGCACGGTCCTTTCCGTGACATGAGACCAGACGGTGCTGAGTAATAGTTTCACAAATAGTCAATATGATACAATTACAGGTTTTAAATAGACATTAGACGTTGACACACCTTGCGTAACTCATGCGTGAGGGGTCGAGTGCACTTCTTTTGCTTATCGGCCTGAAAGCTGGCATGTAAGAACCTGAAGCATTGGAAATAGAAAATATCTGCAGTCCATTCTTTTTCTTTTTTTTTGTAGCTCGAATGTCTTCCAAGCTAAAAGCTCCGTGGCTGAGGCGCAAAGGATTATTTGTTCTATCCCAGTCTCATTGGCGTGGAATTCACAAGGTTTTTTTTTAGATTGCTGGACAGAAGTGAAAATCATATCACTTTCTGCTTCTGGGATCCCTGTTAAAATGGTGGGGAAATGCAGATTAAACTTTTAATGAGCGTCCTTTTCCAAGCGCCACAGGGAAGAAGTTGTTCTGTTTCCCAACAGAATAAAATCCCCTTTTTTTTTTTTTTTTTTTTTATTGTATTCTGCAACATGTTACTTTTTTGAAAGGCTGTCTCTCCCCAAGCTCACAGACATGCACATTGGAACAATACTGTTATGCATCAATGTGACATCTCTCAAATTGATTTCCAGTAATGTCACTATTCGTACTTCGTTTCTTCGTTCATTTTAAAAATAAAATGATACCTGCATGGAGTGGAAGTTCTTCCATCATGCTTAAGTTCGAAATACTTGAGCAATTGTGTTGCCCAAAGCGTGTTACTGCAAATTGCTCTGAGGTTCATGAGGCCATAGTTTCCAGAGCGCAGGAAGGGTTGCAGCACCAAGTCCAATCACATTCAGAACACTCATAAACAGTTTGGAACTCACGTGCAATTTGCGTTTCCCTCAACTTGAGTCACCTGTCAAATAGTGAGCTATAAGGAAATGAGCTTGTAGAAACAGGAAAGAAAATCAATTCAGTCAGGGAGTACACTTCAGACTCTGCTAGGTTATTTTGGCCTGTTAAACTTTGATATATGTTTACCAGAAAACGTGTTCACTCACACAATGTCCAATTCCAAGTGCAAAACTGTACACGCTATAACATAGAAGGGCATTTTACGAGTTATCCAACATTGTGAACCTTGTCATCAGCAAAACATTGAGGTGCTAGGAAGAAAATAACATGAAGGCAACCCATGAAGCTAAAGGGCGATGAGCACCTCGTTGCAATCCAACTTAAGCACGTAATGAGCGAAGTATAGTGTAGCAGCATACTGGAAATGAACTCTGACCTGTGAATGGCACTTTGTATCGTGAGAGTCAATCTTTAACTTTAATGAATATGGTTTTTTGTTCTCATCAGTTGTTCCAAACTTCAAAATATTTTATTTCTACAGAGAGAAAAAAAATGCGTGTCAAAAATGAAAAGGTAATACTAATGCTTGTGCACAGATAACTACTAAATAATTCCTCAGTCAGGTTTGGGACGGATTCCTTCATTCCCTTTAAATTTTAATTCTTCATCTCGCAAAGATTCGGATAATGATATGCTTCCAACTTTGTGGTTCAATTTTGGAGAAGGCTTTTTTTCAATTCTGACAGGACATTGTACTGGTGGGAAAAGCAAGGTTGGGTGAATTTATTTTCCAAGAACTTTTGGGATAAACCATCAATCAAGACAGAATAATGGATTGGATCGTCTTTGAGAGCAACCATCAGTAACCTCAAACCTCATGAATGTTTCTTTTTGTAAAATAGACAGAAAATCTCAGAGACACCAACCAACTTCTTCTTGTAGAAAGCGTGCAAGGATGTTTTCTTCTTATTTTGCTTCCTGTCAGTTCTTTAGTTCATTAAGTGGGGAAAGAGATGATGGCTATGATGGAGGTCTGAACAGCAGCATTTGGGTTATATTACAAGTTCCTCTCAAAGCAATTTGAAACAAAGGAAAGGATATTTTCTATTAGGTCCAACTTTTGAGATTATGCTTTTTTTGTAAGCTTCATTCTTTTCCTCTCTCTCTCTTCCTAGCACAATTCCTGATAGACAAAAGCCTGCGTAAGAGAAACTTGAAATGGTAACACATGCCAAGTCTCAGGGAATCTCTGATTGCTTTTGGATATTTCTTCAGCTCGGAGACAGCGAGCGAGATGAGAGGGTGCTGAATGCAATGCAGATTTAAATGAGTGCAAATAACAAGATGTATCCTGTCCAAGACCTCATTTCTGTCTTTTTGTACCTGGGTCTAAAAGGAACGGCTGAACCAGGACGAAGGCCAGCCCATATTTAAAATGGGCCAGCTTAGCGCACTCATTGCATTGTACCATCAAGCTTGGGACATTCAATGACCTCGTTCTGCATTCCTCCCGCTGTGGCATGGTGGGGGAAAAACTGACTCACAGATCAGAATTAATACTATATATGCTTCATTGGAACTATTTTCTAAGGAGTTTAGTCAGAAAGTAATTGTCGGTTCTGCAGGGAAGAGTTTGAACACTGATGATGGAATCACAAGTGAGTTGCTGCCAAGAAAATCAGGCAGGAATGTTGATGAAACTTTTCTGCTCACTTTTTTTTTGTTTTTTTTTTTAAAATCTGTTACTCCTCTCTGTTGGCAGAATCATTCTCCAAAAGTCCCACTGCAAAACAACAACAAATACAAAGATTGTTTTTATTTCTTGCATACCAAACTATGGTACATATTGTGGCTCACATTCAGTGTCTTACTGTAAGAACAGATATTCTGATTACAGTTTTGTTTCATATAATGCACTCCGACAGATAAAGTCTTGTCTAGTTAATTATGAAAATCCAATTGATCATCTTGTGTGAGATAAAACTGAAAAATAAATTGGTTTCCTCCTCTAGATAGGGCAGCTCGGAATGTTTGCGATACGATTGGAAGGAGTTGATTTATTTTCATCCATCCTGTTGTCATATTTCATTCATTGCTAAGGGAAAATAAAATATAGACTGATAATAATGACACTTTCGCCTTCAGCCCATATGAAGGAAGTTATCATTTCCATGTTTTCTCCGGCTCTGTACCCAGATGGTATCATTTGAGAGCCTGACATATCAACATGACAAAGAAACTAGTTTTGAGCCTATAAAACGCTTTTGTATTGAAGATGAATTGATCGTTGATAAAGCAACTATTCATTTTTTTTTTTTTTTTTTTGCAAGTGGCTTGTTTGCTCGTAAACTATAGGAATCCACTGTACCGGAATGTGTTCTTTCACACGCTTATGCAAATAACACTCAAGCGGCCATCCACATCCTTGTCAAGAGCCTGCATGTAATGCCCCCATTTATGCCACAGACCTATTCATGTCTGTTGTTAATGCAAGGTGGCATAGAAAAGGGAAACAGAGGCCAGCGCTTCCCTGGCAGAGTCTGACAAAAGAGTGGAATTTATGTAGCACTTGAGGTCACAACTTTTCAGTGCCTCAGAGTGCATTGGTGTGGAGGTTAGCTGGGACCAAGGGGATTTCCTGATGTCAACAGGGCTGTCTTCTTTCTCTTGCTTTGGTGACCGAAAAGAGTGACTGCTGAGAAGGTCATCTTAAAAAACCACACTTTAGTGATCCACACTAAATAAGTCAGGAGGAAAAAAAACACCTGCGCAAGGTTTTAAGGGATTTAGGTGTTTGTCTGCAGGCTGGAGTACAAACAGTGTGTGGTTGGATCTTTGGTTTCTTTGCATCTTATCATATTGGAATCCAAATCCTTTTGAGGTCAAATGAGTTCACTCAAATATTCAATTTGAAAATCTTGTTTCTCAAAACTGCATCATTTGCAAAAAAGGTTCACATTCTCACTTCACATTGTAAGTAGAGTGTACGCCAAGTCCTTAAAGTATGGCAGATGAAGGTTATCTCATGACCCCAAGTGTTATGACAATCAAAATAGCAAAATTATTTTGGCATCTGACCTCGAGACAGTGCCCCATTCTCACCATGTTACATAACAAACAGGTAGAACAATCCTTATGTCATTATTGGCAAAATACAGGTAATCCTTCCATAACACTGGACATTTTGTCAATGAAAGAAATGCCTTGTCTTTATATACACATTGGCCCACTTCCTACTTCACCAACGGTAAATTATACGACTATGTATTGTAGCTCGTATCAATAAGAAATTCAGAGAAACAGCAGACGGATATCTAAAAAGCCCTCTGTAGTGGCGTCCTCTCTTATAATTAAAATAAAAAAAATATTCTGGACAATCACCCCACGTGTTACGTGCGTAACGAGTTAGCGTTCAGGGATTTCAGATTTGACAGCTCTGTGTTTTCAAATATCAACGCCCAATATGTTTGACTGAGGCCGAAAATGTATCTTTGATGCAAATCTGTTCATTTCAAACCTTGTTTTTTTTTATTTTTTTTGGATAGTTTTGATTCAGTTAGACACCCATCCGTCATCGCTCCTCCGTCCTTGTTCATTAAAATAATCGGTCTCTGTTCATGTCTTCATACTTTTAAACAAACCTTAAAAGCCACAATAGCTAAACTTCGCCTTAAAATGGATTTGTACATACCATAGTCGCATCGAACGAATAGCCGCCGGTCTCTGCGTTATTAAATCAGGTATTATCCATATTATAAACACCGGGAGGCACATTTTACCCCCCCAAACAACACCAAACGCAGTTATAGTTAAAGAGCATACCAGAACCTTTCTCAGACTCTTGTTGTGACAAAGCAAAGTCACAGATGAGCTCAGAATGGGGTCGCACTGTTTTTATTGCACTTGATCATTTTGCTCAGACTAAACGCAATTTAAGATTATTCTTCCTTAATTTTTTTTCTCAATTGCTTCTTCACACAGCAGCGCGTATTGCTTCCATGTGTTTGCCCACAATCTCTGTCTCACTCACTCACTCATTCACTCGCTTCGTTGAACTGTCAGATAAAGTTGAAAAATTCTATACAAGCAGTGATTGACCCGAATAGGGACGATTAAAAGGACGGACAAATACCCATTTCCGCCCTTGCTAAGTCAGTCCTTTTTTAAAATCTTCTCATTCTCCATCCCCAAAATGGGTGTCCATCTTGTACTGACGGACAGACAGTTTATAGTGCAAATGTGCAATCACAATTATTGGAGGAAAAAAAATAATTCTGTACTGCAGTACAATCGGATGATTTCCACTAGTGTATACGTATATGGAATGGCGGTATGGCTGCGCTTTTGTACATAGGAGTTTTTTTGTTTTTTTTTTACGTATTGACAGTCCAGGGTTATAATGTAAAAAAACGAAATAAAAATTTTTGGCCGACAATAACCCTTTAAATAGTGCATGGAAATTCTAAACATAATGAGACATGCCCCAGCACAGATTATAGACTTAGATGCTGCTTATCACCCTCATCCCATTATATGAGGCTTACACTATATTTTGCAGATGTCTGCAATGTTGTAAGTTCGTCATCCGTAGATATCTATACATATATATATATATATATATATATATATATATATATATATATATATACATTGCCAAATGGTTTCCTGTGGCATAATTTCCCGACTGCTGCATGGGTGCATTTGGGTCAAGTGAAGTGTCTTCGATGAAGTATTTACCTCAAGAACTGGGAGTACGGCCAAAGCCTCCAATCAGAGGAAACGCCACCTAACAACAGCTGCGAAAGCTTTCTCTGCCTCTGTCGATTTCCTACTCTCTTTCTTTCTTTCTCAATTGTGTTTTCCTGTTATGTTGTTTACCCGGCTGCTTTGTCTCTGCTACCAACCAACTAACCGGTTGACCTCCTTGTGAAAGACAATACCGTGGAATCTTGTTTTGTTTTAGTTTGCGCATCTGTCTGCTAAAGAAGCACGTGCCATTGCAATACTCTTTTCTTTTGGGTCGCCAGCTTGATATGGGGCTAAAAGACAATGGAAAAAAAACAAAACAATAAATATCAAAGCAATATGTTAGAATAAACAATCTCGTTATCATGTCTTGGAAATAAATCTGACTGATCATGTTTGTGTGGACCAAGGACATTCTAAAGTGAAATAAAATATGAGGTGACCAGTTTTATTTTGCCACAGTGCCTCGAACCTCTTTATAGTGCACGTGAAGTTTTATGTAAGATTTTGGCATCGTATTTTGTTATAGAAGAGCAAAAGCAAGTGGATGTGACTGGTTATCTTTCTCTATAAAGTATATGGCTTTGGAACACATTTTACAGGTGAATTTAGTTGAATTCCCAAATTGTTTATCTGTTGAAACATTTGAATAATGTGGGTCCATTGTACACTTGTTACAGTCTAGTGGTTTTTAATATAGGTGATTTTATGCGTTTTCTGAAAAGGTTTGAGAAAAACTGAAACAGCCTACTAAATTACCTGATTCAAGGTCACCACCGGAATATTTTACACAATTTCTGGCAAAATGTTTTCATAATGGGGCTTTAGTGAGAATTTTCTTTAGTAACCTATAGTCTTGCAGCCAAATGGAGGAAGCATTACATCACACTGTTTTTGCATTATCTCTGCGTTTGAGGAAACATGCTTACCTCAGAGTGCACGCTTAAGTTTAATTGGGTGTGTCAGAATGTATTTCTTCAGTATTATCATCTAGTTGAAAAGGTAAAACAAATAAAATGTGTCTAATAATGTCCTGACAACAGGGAGTGCCGTGACAAGACGGGTCAGAGACAGGATAATTACATCGACACAAAGTCAGGGTTAGGCCGTGCTCAAGCACGTCAGATGGGATTTACTGCTCAAAGACTTTGTGGAACGACGGGAATAACAATAGACTTGGATGAGGAGGAGGAGGAGGTGTGCACCATTGGCTGTTGAGGGGCGAGATGAAGCCATAGAGGCGGCACGAGCAGGACTAATAACTGCGCACAAGGTGGCAGACAAGAGACACAAGTCACCATGAACAATTTCATTATCTTCATGGCACATTTAGATGATGATTAATATCGACAGAGCCACTGCACATTTAATTTGGGGAACTCCGTGGTAGTAACTCCTTGTGCTTCGAATACTTTGTAATTTAATGTCATCATCATGATTAAAATAAATTATGTGAATGTGAATGTGGCAAATTGGTTGAAACAAAGACTTCGGTCTCATGTGTGAGGGTGTGGGAAAAATGAAAATACCTGATTTTGTTTCTGTTCTGCAAATCCTACAGTAGTTCCCTAAAATAGCTTCCTGCTTCTCAGACGACAGTATTTCCATTTCCGGAAGATACAGTAAAAACAGAAGAAAAGGTGCAATCAACTTGAGAGCGTGAAGAATGGTTTGTTAGTGATTTCTATCTTATTTACTGAGGCACAACCAACAGGCAAATCCAGTGCGTTAAAACCGCTCATTTCTTCCTTGCCCTATACTTGAACTTTGCGTCACCTCTGCCAGCGCATTTCTTGACTTTTGCAAGTCTTAATTGTCAAACCTTTGAATGGATTTGAAATCATACTGAATATTGCATACTCTGTCTATTCAACAAGTATTTGGTTTTGATTCTCTGTCATATTCTACAGCTGCCACGCAGGTAGAAAGTAGATTTTTTTATTGCCTCAATAAGTAAGTGACTGCTGCAGTTTGGGCATAAAGATAAGATGGCTGCTTACGTGGGCACCTTCAGAACAACAAAGGCCTCTTACGTACTGCTTTTTGAACAAAGGACAAATCTGATGAGAGATTTTGCTCCTGGAATCACTCCAGTACATATTCACAGAATTTAATCAATTTTCAGACATCAGAATATATGTGGCGCCGTACAGTCAAAACACAACACTATTGACTGAAATGAATCTTGTTATGACAGGTAATTGACCTAATGGTTTGAACGTGTGCTTCACATTTCTGAGGGTCATTGTTTGAATGAGTTTGCGATTTTCCCCCTGCTTGCCTAAATTTTTAACAATGTGTGAATGTGAGTATGAATGCTTGTTTGTTTTTAAGTGCCCTGCGATTAACCGGCAACCATTCCAGGGTGCGTCAGTTGGGATAGGCTCCAGTTCAACATCATCACTGGTTAGATACGTGTCACAACCCCGTCACATTTCTTTGTACAGTATGCTCAGCACTTTTCATACTTGTGAGCTTCTTACGTGCCTAACTTGCACGTTCGGTATATTTACCCGTGTGTGTGTTTGTGTGTCTGCCTGTTATTTTTACCGACACGCATCACGCATGGACATGGAATGTTTTGTTGTTGGCGTCCATGCTTGAGTGCCCACCTTTTCATATACAGCCATGTGTCATTGGTTTTGTTCTTTGCAAAAATGTGATACGCACAATGATGGTGTCTTGAACTTTGGAACCTTTGCGTACACGCCAACAGTGTTTACTTGAACTTTTATACTGGACTGGAACAACTGATTGTAGTTACGTGCTCATCCGTGCAACTTTGAAACCAGGAAAATCAAAAGATAATTCTTCTGCTGTCTACTGTGGCCAACGGCAAGTTCAAGAGTCACGAGTGGAAATATTTCCTGTTTGTTGCTTGGGGGGAGCAGAAACATTTGCTTGTGAAATGGCTGGAAAACAGTTTTCTCTTTTTTTCTAGAAGTTCAAGATCAATCTAGAGAAACACACTTCTCATGCACATTATTTGATGATCTCTGTCCTGCAAATTGTCTCTTAATCAAATATATATATATATATATATATATATATATATATATATATATATATTTATTTTTTTATTTTATTTTTTTATTTATATATATATATGTATTTATTTATATATATATATATTTATTTATTTATTTATATATATATATATATATATAAATATATATATTTATATTTTTACATTTCTTTTTTCAGCAAAAAGAAAGACCATCATCTGATTTATTTCAAAACCATTTCTTAATGTTTGCCTTGCACGGAACAAATCAAATGAAAACGGGATACACGTAAATAATTAGTGTATTAATAATCATGTCGGCGTCCTTGTAATGAATCTGAGTCATATAAACATTTGGTGACATTTCATATCCATCACAGCGAACTACATGTGCTATTATGTAACACTACAGCATCAGTCACGTAGGATTTATTCAAACCACTCTTCGTAGATAGATTGAGACCATACATTGAGGAAACTATATTTAATGAAACATAGTTGGGGTAGTTTTGCTGTTGCACTTTCTTCGACAGGCATGGGATTATGTAAGTCATTAAACAAATAATAAGTAACAATTGATGCAGAAACTTTGACCTTTGGATGCATGCTGTTTGTTCACTATCTTGTTATAAGACGAATAACCAGGACGATCCATAATTGTCTACTTTAGTGATTTACGATATGATGGACTGTCAGGACACTGTTAATTTGTGATTATGTAAAGTACTGTTCAGTATTGTGTGCAATTTTTGTACAAAGTGTTCGGAACTAATGTTTGTAAATGTCCTTTTCTTGATCAGCACAGTATTTTATAGATTATAACTGTATGGTGGAACATTGGATACAAATATATCATCTTTGAATGAATACAAATTTGTGCTGTCAAAAAGGACATGACATCATTACAGCTTGTGCGTTTGGAAGTTGCTGAAGGCTGAACGGTTTGGTTGCTTTGTACTATATTTGACAGCACCTGCTCATCAAAAATGCTTAAACGTTTCCTGCAATGATCTCAATGTGGGCCGTGCATTTGGAATAATCTGGATAAATCATGGCCTATCCAATGAAGGTGGTGGCTCGTTACCAGTGAGACATCCTCAGGAAACATTGCATCCACAATGTAACTCCAACTTCTCTGCAGGCTTATCCCTCACTTTGCATCTTTTATCGCATCATACCTTTGCGCAAGTGTACACTCTAATGCGTTTTGGCCTCCATAGTTAAATGAATGGAGGTACAGTACACAAAGTATGAGGCATACTGTTTTCACAGCTGAACACCCTTTGGATGAAAAGTAATGAAAGTCTTCAAGTAACTTTAGATTGTGTGGATCTGTGTGAATATTTACATGTGAAAACGCTTGCTTGAGGTCTTACAGCAAAGAGTCCTTTGCAGTCAATCAAAGCT
The DNA here is from genome assembly GCF_059441095.1 of Idiotropiscis lumnitzeri. Lineage (NCBI taxonomy): Eukaryota > Metazoa > Chordata > Actinopteri > Syngnathiformes > Syngnathidae > Idiotropiscis > Idiotropiscis lumnitzeri. The sequence goes on from NC_142394.1 coordinate 9,966,956, forward strand.
CTCAATGGTGTTCTTCTTATAACGTGTTAACAGGGTGACAGTCTCCCCCAAAAGTAGGGCTCGGATTCCGTGAGAGAACGGTGGAAGAATAAGCTTCACTTTTGTTTCAGATGATAATTAAATATTCCATGTGACAGTTTAATGATCCTGTTAGTTTCCCACGACGGTACTTCGTTCATACTGCTGGAGAGCCAGTGCATGGTTGCAGTATATATTGTATGTTATGCAGAAGTTCGATAACAAATTTTTAGTCACCGAAATTCCATTAAGATTCCCTTTCTTACTATCATTTTGTCCTTTTTTTTTCAAGCCAAGTCGTTTATGCTATACATAACACTATATATGTACACATTATAGGCACTCTACTGTACCAGGACAGTATATATATTTACTTTACATTTGACATTTGAAAAATGTGCATGCATATTTTATAGATTTCACTATAATAATCAGTTCTTTAAGTGAGAAAAAAAACTTGCTGGGTAAATTTGACAATGGATAATAGATCCTTTAATAAATAAATGAAAAAAATAAATAGATAAATAAATGCCGTGTGATCTTCAACACCGCTTATCCTCTACGCGGTAAATTAATAAATAAATGCATAGTAGAAAATAAATGAATAAATAACAGCAGGAATTTGTGCTCTATGATACAATGATGGTGTAATTAACTTGTGGATTCTTAGCATCCTAAATTAGCGATTGAATATGATTTTGCAATGGCGTGTTGATGTTGGTAACAACAATGTAATGACAATAAAAACTGGGATGAGGTAAGTAGAAATGAGGAAAATACAAGTCAAGCTAGCTGTCACGCCACCATGTGGGCTATTATTGTATTACTAAGGGTATTGTATTGGTGTCAATGTATTAGTTGATAAGCTTTTATTTTGAACGTAGCCTCTGCATTGGTGGTATGTTACATGTATGTTTGCAGCTTCCTTGTAAACTACAAACGATCCCTTTGCCGATGACGTAATCAGCTGAGCATGTGACAGGGACAAATGCAACCGTGATTGTGCATCTGTATGCACCCAAAGGCGAAACACGACCTCAAACGTGCCAGACTAGACTTGCTTTGGCACGATAATGAAGTTGCCCCCGTTATTACGCCTAGCACAAGGCCGCCAGTTTACCAAAATAGGGCCTATTGTGTTCTGCGGGTTTCTTAGTAGTCCTGTCACAACAATTAAAAAGATGACTGATTTATGATCTGGGTCATTCTTGTTGAAAGAGAACAACATTGTTTAGTTTGTAGAGATCAGTGGAAAGCCGACTGCAGGAATAATTATTTTTGGAACGCGGAGGTTATTACGTTATTTGAGTAAGTCCCAACATATTGACAGAGAAGTGTCTGATAGATAGACATTTGATTTAAGCAGTGAAATTGTTTGATCAATTATTTTTGCTATGAGCTTTGGTCGTTTTTGTTTTTATCTGTTGAACAACTAGTCATTTTCTCCATCATTTGGGCTTTTAGCACAAGGTGGAGTACACCCTGGACTGATTGCCAGTCTATTGCACAGCTCATAGGGGCAAACAAACAGTCCCATTTCCATTCTTACCGATCTCCAGTTCAGGCTTCAAAAACCAGAGGAATAACCCAAACTTTTTAATGTACTCAAAACCAACCAAATAATCATGAAAAAATCAAAGAAGACAAGAAATGTTAGTTTAGAAAGAGCAATGGCCTTTGGATTTTTCTTGCAGTACACTTTTTTGATGGCGTCCATTGTTCACAATATACACTTTGCTTTATTAAGTGCTTCTATTACTTGAAACCCGGCCTAAAATTGAATATTTTTTAAAACTGCCAAAAAATGTAAATAATCCACATAGCCAGCGGTTTTTCCAGCTGTCAACACATTCAGTCCCCTACGAAGTAACCGCAGATGACATTATCTGCATTTACCCATGGGAACGCGGTCGTTGCTTCATACACACGTCGCAGGTGACAAGCAGTCAGCTTCATAGCTCTGCAGGCAAGTCTGCTTGAGTCTGTGGGAATGTTTGCAGGAGTTAGCGGGGCACCAAAAATCCCCATCTGAAAAGCTCACACATGCTGGGGTGTGCTCAAATGGGAACGCGTGGCCGACTGCATGCAAACAAACATAAGTAAGCCCACAAACTAGCGTACACATACAGAGGGCACGGCACCCTCCAGAGTTTGTCCCAGTTGTTTGTGACTCGGGTCACACAGCTGCATGCTCGACTAAAACAAGATGAGAAAAGCAGGGAAATTAAGGGTATAGTGGACTTGAACTGGAGGGACAGCAAGATAGGCCGTATCGAATCAAATGATGATAGATGATTATTTTGAAATCCCTTTGGTCTCAAGAGAAGAATATGTTTACAAGAATTGTGCCTATATGCATTTCCTGTTTGAAGCCATGTACATGATTGGCCAGTGAATTCCATGTTTTAAACAAAATTCATGACTTTGGAATGCAAATTGGCTGTTTATTTGCAGCACTTGTTATTGCTGAAGCCTTGACAACCGAAGCCACAATGTTTGCTTAGCTAAGTGACTTCTTTGCATGAATTTAACCAGGAATCACTTGTGTGGCTCCGCGACTGCCATTTATGTCATTTTGGGAAACACTGGCAATGTACAGCCTGTCATTTACGCTGGATGATTAACTAATGTGTGTATGTAACCAGTGACGTTGCAGTAAACATCAAATCTGAAAACTATTGGGCTGGACGCGTGGTTTTTGTCTAAATCAGACCTAGGCGCATCCGGCCAGGCCACAGACGACATTGTTTTTGTCTAAATAGATTACAAATAATATAAAAAAAAGTTGAGGTTAGCATGTTGGCATTCCAATTTCTCATATGACCCTTTTGCAAAATTGATTGGCCACCCATGATCTAAATCAATCTGAGGTGGATTGTAGCATTTCTATTTTTGAGTATAACAAGCAATTTGTCTTGGGGTTCAGTAGAGTATGTACCCGTCAGTGTCCGCATTCCACAGCCGAGAGAAAGTCCATTTAGATGTCTACACGCAATCTCACCGAGTCCCAACAGCTGAGGTCCACAGTATGCTGAAGGAAAAGAGGAAGATGAATGCCGCCAGGTGCTTCTGACCCAGCTAACCTTTTGGTCTGGGACTTGATCCAGCAGTTCTTTCGTAGATGCCATGTAAACATTTTATTTCTCCACCCAATCACTCAGTTCATTGAATCCAGTATGCTTAATATTTAGTTGCTGCATTATTAGAATTTATTATTGAGAGTAAGGTGCATATGCCTCCCCATTCTGAGGTTTGGTATTCAAATATCTCTTCAAAACTCAAAATTGTCCACATGTGTCACCTTGAGAGTGAATGGTTGTTTGTCTATTAGTTCCTTCACTCTCGCCCGCAACCTTAATGAGGACAAGCACAATAGAAAGTGAGATGGACGATTTGGATGTGAGCAAATATATTGCAACAAGCGCCCTGCTCTTTGAATGGTAAAGTGACTCATGACAAGTCAAGGACTTTGACATGACTTTTAACAGTTCCCGGCTATTAACACCGCACAGCCAATTGAGCATATGCCTCCTGATATTTTGCAGCGCACCCATTGGATCATTAGTACGATCACTTAATTGCTTCCAACTTGGCCAAAGCCATTATCTTTGAGAGTTGGCCCCTGCGTGTGACGAAAGCTCTATTAAGACAGTTAGACTGCTTGACGTTGAAGTGAAAGTCATTTTATCGTGACATAACTGGGCCACGGTTTCCTAATTGTACATTCGTATTAGTTAAATCAGGATCTGCTGTTGATTGGTTCCTTTTGTATGAGTACAAATGAATTATAGGTCAGTCAACCCTATTTGCAGTTCAGACCCATCTGTATGCCGAAAAAGAATAATATATTATAACGTAAAGAGGCTTTGTGTGAACACCGGGGACAACCGAAAAGCAATATTTGCACTGAATCTTTGTGTTCAGGGGAGTCGACCAATCACGGTGCAATCAGAAATCATCAAATTTTACTCAATTTGTCCCAAATTAATATAGTCAGTATATTGTGAGTATATATTTATTCATCGATCAGTGCGAGTTATCGATAGACATAAAAAAGATCAAAAGTAAATGTTGTAAATGTGCAATAAAAATGTGTATTGGAAACACTTCTCTAAAGTTACAATGGCAGTGACGGACAATATTTATCTAATTGTACACCGGTCTTGCGTGAAATACAGAAAGACATTATTGTCAAGCAAACCCGTTCCGAATTGCCCCTTTTTCACAACAATGCAATACTCCGTATGGAGATGAATCGCATGTAGACAACGGGTTAACAGCACCACTCTCAGGCAAAATCCCACTTGTGTATAATTTAATATTTCCAACATTTTCCCTTTGGCTGAGGAGTATTTGTATGGCATGTAATAGCAGCCTTTTGTGGTTTGTAATACATGTGAAGTATCAATTTACTGGCCTGCAGCAGGCTGCAGCCAATGGATAATAATAGAAGAAAACATATTAAGTAATACATTTTTGTATTAAAGTAAAACCGAGCTGCTTAGATGAAGTCAAACGTAAACTCTTAGCTAGTGGTTTGTGGAGCAGGGCGCATCATCGGAGTGCCAGTACAAGCATGGTACGCACAGTTATGACGGCATGTCAAAGATGTTGCCTGTTCTCAATTGTGCCATTGTGCCATTGTGGGAACAAACAGCAGTCAAAGGATACTGCCTTACTTAGGGGCCACCATGGGACAGCGTCACACATGCCTCTCTGATGCTAATTTACCGCAACGTGCATCAGTATGTGCCCTACACCTGGCGGAACCGCACCATAGATTTGGCTGTCACTTGCAGCACTTTGGCTATCATGACAGACCTTTCAGCTACTCACCTCCTTACTCACCAAGTCTGTTCAAGAGGCCAGATCGGCGGTAAGTTGTGCGGCAGATTATTGATGGAAGTGTGTACAGCTGACAGTTGTTGACTGACACTTTATGATGGTAGTGATAAAAAAGTGTAAAAAAAATGTTCAAGTTCAGAGGATTTTGGAGCAGGGCTGGGCTAAGGGTAATTAATAGCGTGCACTAAAAGATTGTAGATAATTTTGTGGTTGAGCCAGATATTGGAAACTTAAAATGAGTGATTAGGACTTCCTCGACATTCTGACTTAACAACATTGGTTATAACTTAATTTGAGTGCTCTCTTTAGACAGCCCTTGGCAAGCCTCGAGGCTCTCCCCACTTGAGCACGCTATGTGCATTGCTACTTGCACTAGGACAGGTGGAAATGGAAAAGAGATGTTTTTCGGATTTCTTTCTGACGTGAAAGATGATGACAGTGTGCAATCGTGGTGTGCATGCTTTTTTTTTTACTGGCTAAAAAGTGCTCCTCGAGCTGGGAAACTGGTGTTATGGTTTCGCTCAAATCGTCCTCAGCTATTGGTGAAGATGAATCACAGTGTTATACAACCGAGTTGGCTATAGCACAGGAACATTTGATGGAAAGGGTGGCCCATCATTTCAAGCTTTGCACACACCAAACATAGACCGGCTGTGAAGTTTTCCGCAGAAGTATGAGAGAATTTAACTGCGAGTGTCATGTTAACAAACACACTTATAAAATGTATTAATTCATTTTTTTTTTTTTGTATTCAGTTGAATCTGACACATGGGGAATTGCTATGACCCAGCGAGTAATTTCACTCTTTCACCTCCCAAGCCCATCAAAAGTCAGCCCTCACACTCCACTAGTTAGTTCTGCAGTCCTTTTTTCTGCTACTACTGACATGGCAAATCTATGCATTGAGGAATGTATTTAATTTTGCAGAGCTCCATTAGGTGAATTGCAATTTTACTGATAATCTGCATGAAATGGTACTTTTCCTCCCAGTAGTCCTGGACAGTTGTGGACTGTGCTCTACTGTAACAACACAATGGGTCCTCTTTTCATAGACACCCATGTGCTTGGTGTAAAAAGAGTGACAACTGTATGTGCTGTGCCTGGGCCAGTTCAGTATAGCGTGTTTGGTAGACTGTGCTATGCTTCAAAAGGCATTTGGGTGTATGCTATTGCACACCCGTGGCTTATCTGGCAATGGTGGCCAAAAATACACAATAGTCTAGATGAGCTAAAAGTGGGTCTAAGTTGTGGTGCAGGTGGTGTAACGCGTTTTGGTGTATTTGATCGAGGCGCTGGCAGACTGATTCAGGCTCCACGGACACCTGTGCTGGCTGTCATCAAATTTCATTCATGAATATGACAACAGCCAGTGATAACTCCCCCAGCATCATTGTTAGAAATCAATCAATGAATTAATTCTTATTATGTAAAAATATTTTAATAGCACCCGCCCTCACCCGGGGGTGGTGACAGTGGGGCTGTGCTGTCACACTGGGATGCACAATCCTGAGTGAGTGGAAATATATATATATATATATATATATATATATATATATATATATATATATATATATATATATATATTGAACAACTACATTTTTACAAAAACATATTGATGAAACAATATATTTATCACAAGCAAATCAATAAATCAAAATACAGATTCAAGGGACATATTCAAGGTGTTTGTGTGCATGAAAACAGGCTGTGTTGCACAATAATTGTGAGAGCACATGGTGCGTGTGTGCGTGTGTGTGGGGGGGGATGCAACAAGTGTGTTTTTTTTTTCTCCCTCTGTGGGTAACATGCACCACTAAAATCGTTTTGACACTCTGCATGAAGGTTCGGTACTATTGCATCACTCAAAATAACGTGTGTAAAAAGGTCAAGCATGATTGACTGATTCTTTTGTTCGACTTAACATGTTAGTGCTAAATCCAAGTACCATATGGCCGGTCTGCATAAATACCCTATGGAAAAGCACCTACCGGAAAAGCCGGAAGTTTTTAATTATGGATTACCTAAATGCTTCATGGAATTTTCCAATGCCCTAAAAACGCGCTATATCACTGTCTGCACGTTTTGAACGACTTGTTGTAATCTACCATTTGGCCACTAGAGGCCCATAAAGAGCAGATACGCAGAGAGGGGAAATTCACCTCCTCAGAATGGAAAAGTACCTTCACGTTGCACTTGGTGGTGCGGTACTGCACATTCTGTTACAAACAAGTTTTGTATGATAAACTGTGGGTGTGACTGGGGGGGTTGTTTATCGCTTTCATGTGCGCCCTCACGTTTGAAACAACTAAGTAATTTTATGTCAATAGCAAATGACATCTAAGTCCTGTGTTGGCGGGTCCAAAAAAAAATCTCATGATTGCCTAAACTGCAAAGAGTGTGCAGATGAATTAATAAATAACATCTAATAGTGCATTGTTTGGAAAATATCCATTTATGTCATTGCACCATTAAAATTGCATATGCACAGGCAATTAAATAAGTAATTCTCAAACTGTGTTAATCACCATTAGTGGTATGTGCGCTCTCTCAAGTGATGTGTAAAGAATAACAAAGAAACCCAAGTAAAGTTTCGTTGCATTTAACTTTTCAATACAATACATTTACGCATTTCAGGCAAAGAGTTAATGTTGAAACGGTGCAGAATGGTTTAATGCATTTAACGATTATCAAATACTTTTAAATATAAAACATCTGCTTCATTTTTCATTAACAGTTGGGCTTATTATTCCGGTGCTGTAATACTGGTTAGTAAAGCTGGTAATACTTAGAAACCGGGTATATTTCTTTGGGTGGTACTTGGTGTAAACAGTCTACAAACCACTGAAGTAAACGCACACAGTTGACTGTTATAATAGATGAGATTTATTTAGAAAAACAATCAGTTATGATGCATCAAAAAATTGTGATCCAATGCAGAATCCCAAAAGTTCCTTCTATGCAGAAAAGAATACTTAAATTTAATTTGATTGAGACTGTCAACAATATCGGTTTGACCGTGTTTTTGAAGTTATGCTGTTGAAAACTTGGCATCATTATCTTTGTAAAGGCAATTACATTCCTACCATGTAGTAATTTGAGTAAAATGGCGTTTCATATTTTCTCCCCAGTTTATATGTAAAAGCTACCACGGGATTATTTACTATTAACACGTGTTTTTTAATTAAAGATCGAGTTTCTGCAGAGAACAGAAACGCACCACCCCAAAACTGGAGCCATCAGCTAATTTGACTAAATTATGCATGCGTCATCTGACGTCACGGCACAGGGCGTTTATATAGCACTCGGTGGCAGAAAATAGCACAGCACAGCAGACAGTCGCTCAGCCAAGAAGCGAAGCTCAAACAATCTCGACACCGCACTTACCCTGGCAGGTACCGAAGTGCATCGACGGAACCAAAGCGGACTTACTTATATATTTTAGTGGTAGAAACGACTCGCAAACGTGGCGAGAAGCATTTTCCAAACGAGTCTGGCCCTGACCATGAGCACGGAAATGTTCGCTAAAACGTCAATGGAGGTGGCCGTCTACCAGCTGCACAACTTCTCGATATCTTTCTTCTCCTCGCTACTCGGGGGAGACGTCGTGTCAGTCAAGCTTGACAACAGGTAAACATCATCCCGATGTACGCACGATCCGATTCGAATTCGGCGACCATGAAGAAAATGTTCATGCGTGCCGCAAAAATTTTTAAAAAAAAAAACACCCGAAATCGCCTTAAATCTCAGCAATGCTCTTTTTTTTTTTATACTTTTTGTTTATTTGGCATTTGCTCACAAAATAACGCTGCAGTGTAGTCCACAGTATGTGACCGTTGCATAACCGACATGAGAGAAGCCAACCGACTATGCTTTGTTGTCGGCAGCGTGTTCTTGGCCGTTTTTGTGCTGTAACGCTCCGTGCATTTAGGAAGCACTGAATCAAATGTTTACACTTCGAAGGAGGCGACTGTTTTGTGGATTTCCAAGTTAACGGTTTATAATTTTTTTTTGTCTCTTTCCTGCAGTGCCTCTGGTGCTAGCGTGGTGGCCATTGACAACAAGATCGAGCAGGCAATGGTAAGCTTGCAGCAAACAGACATGGATACGCACACACGCACGCGTACGCACACAATACTTGAAATCAAGAAAGTGCTTCATGTTATGTAATGATGCAAAGTTTGCTTACTTTGGTCGACCTTGGACTTGTATTTTCATTACTACTTACTGCTCCTTTTTAATGAATGGACCCAAACCTCCCCAGCATGCATAACACATGCATGAGTTGTTTTATTTGAATCATGCGAGTTAAAAACATGTTTTAAACTGCCATTGTTTAAGATAAGATAACCTTTTTTTTCTTTTTGTAAACATGTGTCCATTATCCAGTATAGGCACTTGAGAACAGATTTCTCATTTGCAATTCTAACCTAACCGCAGACAGCAATGGAACATGGCTTTTATTAGTCCCACAATGAGGAAATTCATTCATCATACAGTATAGCCATTCATCATCATCATCATATCGTAATACGCATCCCACAAAATTGTACATGATGATGCTGCAGACAGTCATGAACAATTTGAGCTGATCCACCTCTCTCCCCTGGATGTTGCAGGACCTGGTCAAGAACCACCTCATGTATGCTGTGCGAGAGGAAGTGGAGATCCTCAAGGAGCAGATCAAGGAACTGGCGGAAAAGAACAACCAGCTTGAGAGGGAAAACTACCTGCTCAAGAACCTGGCCAGCCCGGAGCAGCTGGAGAAGTTCCAGTCTCGAATCCCGACAGATGTTCTCCTTCCATTGGACAATCAGAGCGTGCAGGTGATGTCGGAACAGCAGACCTGCAGCCGCAATACGGGCTCTGCTGTGTAAGTGGCTCTGCCTTGGGGCGGGCAGAGCCACTGTCCCTTTTCAGCAATGGACCTCCCATGTTTTTTTGCGCTACAGAATTGCTGCCGCTGAAAAACTGTCGTGGCAATGATGGCATGGCGTTGTGGCCGCAAATGCCCGATGGGACAAACACTTGACTCTGATAAGCACAAAAATTCCAACCGGCGCTGTGTCAGGACTGTCCTCTGATCCCGTCCAACTTCGCGCCATAGTGTCTTCTCGCAGACACCAAGCGCTAAGAATCAAGAGCAGGCCCACTGGACAAAATTGAGCGCTTGCTTTCAGACGGAGGGTTGCCAGCAACTGTCCTTTTGCTCTCGATTGGGCTGGTCCTGCCGGTGCTAACTTGGAACGTGTGAGTGCAAGTGAGGCTACTTCCTGTCAGCCCGCCTAAGATGTTTCGACAAGCGGTGAGCCCCCAGTTCATGGATGAGTTCGAGATCTAAATGCAAGTTTCAAGGATTCCCAGTTCCACATTAACAAGGACTTATCTCCCGTGTATTACGTGTTGACGTACATTAACAAAAATAATCAACAGGATGAGCAGAGGTGAAGCTTCGAGCTGTATAATTGAGCGGGTGAACTGATTCATAATCTGTTGTCTGCAGTTGGGGCTTGCTGCTCATGGGGGGAATTCATCCTGCCATATTCAGCTTTTTTTTTTTTTGTAATTGTTTATTTTTGACAAAATCAGTTGTTTTGTAAAATAAATGCTCTTCTGAGATTGTTTTCCCAACACTGAAGGCGTAAGGAGCATCATCCCAGGGTGAACAAGCAAGCAGATTGTATCTGCTATGTTGTTGCCCCGATGCCAATTTCAAACGATGGCATAACGACAGTGCCTGTATGTAGAACGAGAGAAATGGACTCCTATCGCAAGCTCTGCTAATTTTTGTTGTTTTTGAACTACCAAAGACTTTTTCTTAACCACAACAGCAGAAAGAAGAGCCAACAACAAGGACCATGTGTTAAAATTTCACAGGAGAAGTCTTGCCTCCAGTTAGTCCGAAAGGTTTCTGTGTTTTGTAAAGATAATGGTATTGTTGCTGTTAGGTATCCAGAAAACATTTGTTTGCTACCCTTTGGATACAACTGCATATTTGCAATAAACCTTTATGTTTACATAAAGTAAATACTGTTGTGTCTTAATTTCACCCATGTTGGTGCCATCATTTAGTTTTGACGTTAATGATATTTTTCAAAATTGTATTCTGTTGAAAGAATCTGATCCCAAGATTAGGTAAACAAGCTAATTAAAAAAAAAGTGGTTGTGTAGAACTACACTGTAAGCTGACCGGTTTCTAATATTTTAATACTTGTCTACCAAATTCAGATGCCAGTTCGAAACGCCTTTGTGATAGCAGGCGTATAAAGACGCGCAATAATTGTGTTGCTCAATGACAACTATTGACTAAACCGACCATTATATTGGCCTTTACATATTGTGTAAGACCTCATTAGCCTATTGAAATATTCAGTGACTCGATAGCCAACGGACAGTAAATTGTTAAATTAAATGATCAGTTTCCTATCAGCTCTTGTTCTTGCATGTTAAATTTTAAAAGAACATCATGTCCAGGGGAATTGAAGAGTGTAAACATACTGGCTTCGTTTTGTGCAACGGACTGTGAAATCAGTGCCATTCACAGCATCTGTTAAGGCACAACAAACCGTGCATTCCTGGTCGTCGGAACGCCATCGTGACATGCTTGGAAAATGATGCGGATTTGTAAACAGCTTTGCGAGCCACCAGTCTGTCTGACAATAAAAAGCATGTGATGTGTAAAACGCAGGCTGGTGACGCAGCACACCATGAGGCTTCTACTTGAGACAAATATGCTTTCATGAAAACAACTTTGCACAGACGCACATTTCACAACGTGATGGGGTTAAGTCTTGGTGAAAACAATGTTCCAAACCAGTCGTTGTTTCCAGTGTGAGAACCCAGGTGGCCACTAATGATAGTGTCCAGTAGATTGGAATCCTAGTAGTTTGTCCTAGCAGCATTTTCCCCCAGACGTATTGGCAGCCAGTCAGTGCAGCCCATGTGTAACTTGATATATTGTGGCTTTCCTACACAGAGCTGTCGTCCATCAAGCACTGTGAGCAGAGAGACTTGACAGCAGACTTTGACAAAAAAGAACTTCCACAGATCAAATCACACGCCAGTGAACGCAATGTTCTTATTTTTCCTTTCCGGAGCAAAACTTGTGTTTTTGTGACAAAACGAATGAGCAACTCCAGGTCCTTTATTTCCAAAGAGAGCGGATGGATTATTTGTTTAGAGTAACAAACAGTAGCAGTTGCTGTCTACCTATTCGTCAGGTTTTATTTGAGCCTCCGCAAACCAGGAAGTAGGTTGCTAACCAACAAGCGGTCAAACACGCAAGTATACTGGCGCAATCTGCAATTGTTTTTCACTTGTGGTGGAGGTCTGCGTCAAAGTTGTTCTTGTTTTCTTAGAGCTCAAGCTCCCCCAATCATTGATAAATTGACATTTGTGTGTAGTAAAATTTGAAAAATTGATTAAACACAACTTTAAGAGCAGTGTGAATTTCTGCACATGCTTAAATTGGCTGAATTATAACATTTGTTTTGTTTTTGTATCCAAAGTAACCCCACGGATGGTAAAACTGCTAACATGAGCGCTGACCACGCTGGTCCACCAAACACTGAATTCGGTGACTTGGGTTGCCATGACAACACTATTGATTGTATAACAGAGTATTATCAACATAAATGGAGGAGATCTTGAACAATTTGGGCTGCTTTTAAGGTAAATACAACAAAACATACACGTCCGCATTTGTTTGGGGTTCAAGGGATTTTTATTTTTATCCATGTACACATGGCGCTAACGCAAACCTAAGGGGCTTGTCTGCATGTTAGAAGTGATTCCATGCATTGCGTGCAAAATACTTCCCCTCTGCTTCTTTGTTAACAGACAAATGATTCTAACTTTCCATGTTACACAACCTAAATCCATGATAACATATTTGTGTTATGCATTGATTTAGGTCTCCCGTTGAGTTGTATAATTTGGGTCAATGTGGTTGACTTTTGTAGAAACAAACACTCCATTGAAGTTTGCCCACAATCAAGCAGAAAAGGAAAGAGTTTGTTTTGGACTGGAGGGATTACGTAAGAGAAAATAAAAAAGGCTACCAATCACCATACCCACATCTGTTTCAGATGGAAATTCTAGCCTTATGCTGGGATGCATTTGCCTCAATGTGGTTAAGTTTGTATGCAGTGGGAGAATTTAGTCTTTCAACACAACTTTTGCTTCCCTTGAAAGGTCACTGTTGAAAAAAATGGAGCACAATGAAAGAAATGTCAAATGTTTGGCGACACTTTGGATGCAGATTGCATTTCTTGTAATATGAGCAAAGACTCGGCAAAGGTTCTAAGAAAAGCAGATCCAAAGCGTTACAAATGATAGCTGACAGCTGGTTACATAATAAGAAATTGTGCCACGATTGCGCTCTCGAGTTGAAGATGAAGGGTCACTGCTTTTAACGCGTCAATCGTCTTCATTAAGAGCTCCCTGCAAACCTGACAGGGCTGTTGTGTGATTTGAGGTCAAAATGCCTTTAGTGTCATGCGTTTGTCATATTGGTTTAGCATTTTCACCCCATTGGGTTTAAAATAATTTAGGTTAAAGCGAATACAATACACATTCTCCATACACATTTTCTTTGGTCAAATGTTATTTTGCATTTAATTTACAATGTTAAATGAACATTTTTTTTTTTTTTTTGCTTTCAATGCAAAGTTTGGACAAAGAGGCTGTTGCAACACAGATGGAAAAAAAGATACTTTCCAGACACTTCATCCAGTTGTTTCAATAATTCAACTACAATAATTTCTGGGGTTTTAATTTCATAATATCTTAATTATGCTGAGAGCTGCCAGTTTTATAAAGTTATCTTTCAATTCCACACAACTGCAATAAACATTTTGTTAAATTAAGCCCTCGCTTATGGTTATTGAACTAGTTTTGTAAAGGCTGAACTTCCAGTTTTCTTCTTGCAATTTATATTATCTACCATACATCTTCATGATGACATCTTTATTCACTATAACTCTTTAAGAAGGCATTAGGCAGAATCCACATTATTAACATTAGAGAGGACATCAACGGAGGAGGCGTGTTGTGCTTGCACGCACTCTTTCTGCCGCAGCACTGATTTATGGCTTACAACTCAACATGAGCATCTGTGACTCACTCATTTCTACATTGGGAGTTGTTTGCAAAATCCCACGCAGGACTAATCCCAATGAAATGAGGACTAGAGTATACTGGATCAATGTATTGGGTATGCGGTCCAAAACATCCACTAGTGTATGATTTCAGACACAATTTTGATTTTTGAATGTCGAATGTGTAATGTTACAAATGCTACTGGCCGTATTTTAAGTGATTCTCAATCTGTGGGTTGGGACCCAAAAGTGGTCTCAGCCAGCTAGTAAAAAGTTCAGCGTATTTGTGTTCAGATTGTTTTCCCCACATGGAACATAGGTAAGTGACAGAACATGTTACTCACCGAGCTCTGTCGTCAGTTTACTCCTCAAACAAATATTGTAGCGTGCAACGCAGCCTTTGGCTCATGAGAGTCAAAGCTAACAATATGCCAGTGGCGGTATGGCCAAATTCATTTTAAACAACATTTTAAAAATATAACATCATATACATGTTTTTTCAATCATTTATTCTTGGCCCCCCAAAAAAAGCTTCATTGTTTTTAATGTCCATAAAGGTGTGTCACGAACTTGCAACAACAGGAAGATTAGTGTCCTCGGGCGACAACAGTTTCGACCCACTGGTTGAAATGTGATGAACATGATGAATCAAAGAGAATTAAGTCTAGACTTTATATGTCCGAGGAATTGGCAGCAACAAAAATTGCTCCCTTCAAGAGACATTAAAATTCAGGAATATCCAACTTGGAGCTTATGATGTTCGTCAAAACGTTACAGTTAAACGTAACCTTGATAGGAGAAAGAGTAAATTAGGATAAAAATCTTTGTCATTTTATAGTTTGATAATTAGAATTTTTTTTCAAAACAAATTGTGTGAAATGGTGAAATCTAGAAAAAAAAAAAGCCAAAAATGAAAAAAAGCCGTAAATGACAATCAGTGTACCCTGATTTTCACCAATTTGATTGTATTTTCAATTAGAAAGTAGACTGCCCTCGACGTAAAAACGGGAACATCTTCATTTCCATCTGCACACTGGACACAAGGTGAGCACACGCCAATGCATGGACACCTACGAGTCAATTTCTATTTCCACAATGTCGAGCACTGTGTGCCTTCATTTTAAAGGCAATGAGAAACACTAAAAGAGAGATAAAACCACCCCAACGCAACGCATATATTGTATTTTGCTGGAAGTTTAAAAACTTTTTTTTTTCGTCTCGATTTAGATTTTACAGAAGAGTGCTGTTTATTAAATGTACTGAATTATGATTTTTTTGTGGGCCGAGCTGAATTAAAATGATTTCAGTGGAGAAAATTGATATGCTCTCTTACGAAACAACCGGTAATTCAACTTGTAAATCAAGGTGCCAGTGTTTATCTACTGTACTTATGGCTGGCATTATCACTCTGACTTTATTGACACGGAATGTAAGACTGAAACTCAGCTTTTTTCAACAAAAATGCTCTCATCATCCAGTAAATGATTTGTTTAACCTTTTCATCTTGAGTTGCAACTGTTGCAACTATTACTTGTTCGCAATTCAGTGGCTTGGAAGGGAAGCTCAAGTTTGTTTGTATTAAAAGTGATCAAAGTTCCTCATGGAATGCGGACGTCTCATTCATAACGACAAAAGGTCATAAGCCACTAGTTCTGGATTTACGGCGATACTGCCGTCTGTGGCACGGCTGCACAGGAAGAGCCTGCCGCATAAATTAAAGCCTCTCAGACCCTGACCTGACTTGTGACACATGGCGGGTCAAAGGGCAGGTTGTTGCATAAGCTGTACATACAAAAACAAAATGAAACAAAAATAAGCCCACGGTCAACCATCACAAAAGCTCTCCTTTCTTTTAAGCAAAAGATAGAATGGATTTCCACCAATCATATCATTTGACATCTTCAAAATGTTGTTTTTGTTTGAACAATAACTAGTTGGAATGTGTAAATGTTTATGGATACATGTTTTGCCTCTTTGGACACAAGTCTTCTTTTTTAAAATACCGTCAAGAGTCTCATTGTTGGGCCTTGCTTGAAAGCCTTAAGAAGGGGAAGGTTGCTCAGATTTCAGTTAACCTCTTGCGCTACACCATGACCACAAAGCATCTTTTCCAGTGACAACTTTATAGAACACGTGCCTGCACGGCATTTACAGCCATTTTATTTTCTGGGGTTTAGCAGTTATTTGGTAGTACATGGTGACGAATGATTACGCAACCACTCCCTCGTTCAGTGTGGTGCATTTGTGCGACTGCGGCCTTTTAGTGATAAACATCCGTCAATCTCTGTTCCACTTTTAGCCCATTCCCTCAGCTTGTCCAAGCAGGAAGTTAAAGATGGAAAAAGAGCAGGAAATGAACTCCAAACAACCTTTTGGTGGGTATATTTGTTTGTTGAGGATCTTCTCTCCACAGGCCAAAATAAGATAAGAAACACATTAACACAGATAGTAATCCTTGCAAAGACTGCCTTTTAGATTTAGAAATGGGAGCACCAGCGGGGAATTGTGACACACTCTCAAGGAAAAGCATAAGTTCTGTCCACGTTTAAATTATTATGCGTGCTTCACACTGATACAACAGTCTCTGCATGTCAGGACTAAAACACCAGCAATAGAAGGCTAAAAGGACAATAGACCAGGAAAATAAAACCTGGAAAAGTATCGGTAAGCCAGATATCGCTTCGTGGTTTAGGGAACTGTCTTCTTGCTTACTGTTGGAAAAAAAAATCCTTACATTCATTAAAATGAACAGGAGAAATTGCAATGATGATTTATTCACTATATTAAGAACCATGATCGATCTCATATGCTAAATGAGCCTGCAGCGGAATAAGGGCAGCCGCTACATAATTCTGTTGTTTCATTCTGTAATCATTGACTTCTTTTTTGGAATTACATTGTTATCAGTTCCATGTCTAAAGAGCAATTTGATCCAGGTTAAAAAGTTGATCTTTAGCACATTTCTTAACCTATAGGGCAGTGTCTGGTACAGTGTTGAGACATCAGGAAGACGGCAGACAGAATAAATATAAAACCCTGTTATATAGTTACTGTATAACAAGTGTGATTAGACTCCTCCCATCAGCACACATTACATTGAAGTTAATGAGTGATTAGCGCAAATGGGTCTTTCGTCTTTTGTTCCATGCACATGTTGAGTGAGACTTCAAGGAAGTACTTGAGAACAGACTGAGTACAGTTATCCAGCATTAACTGATTCTCAGAATTTGACAGTCACTTGTGAGGTGTAACCAATCGCTTGACGTCTCCAAAGTGATGGGAAGAGTCGATTTTTACGTAATGTAACAACACAACTCCTTCTAAACATGCAATTCATTCTGGCACTCTTTGAACTCAGGTGAAATTGTTTTATGATCGGTTGTTCCTACAATACAATACAATACAACTTCACACCATCAAAACCATTACACTTTGACTTGATTTGAATTCCAACAATATGACAATCAAATTAGTGGCGGGAGGCTCGATCCAAATCTTGATTATATCGATATCAAGTCAGTGTTCAGATCGCTACTGGCTCCTTTTTTGGTTGTTTCCAGACAGTGAAATGACTGTTTTGTATATGTACTGGATTCCCTTAACACTAATATTTTTTATTTCGCAATCAACTGTGCCCTGATTATATCCTAGAGAGAGAGAGAGAGAGAGAGAGAAAGAGAGCCCTAATCCTGATTTGCTCTTTGTGCTGACATCGGTGAGCATATTTTACATTGATTTGTACGTTTTGCACTTTTATGAACATACATGTCAGATTCCAACAGACGAAAAGTCCAATTTAATAAAAATGGTAAAATAAGTGCACTTGTATCGCGCTTTATCTACACCATACTTGGATGCCCCACCAACATTTTTTTTTTTTTTACTTTTTAGACTTGCCGTACCTGGAGGCTGTTGTCACATATAGTTTACTGAAATGTAGCGTTTTTAAACATTTAAATCTGGCAAACAGCAACAAGCAAAATATCATGCCAAAACGGTGTATAGTGGCCTGATGTTCTCCCATGGCGTCATCGCTCTGTAAATCATTTGTCATTGTTACTGTTGGTCAGCTTTGAAAGCTCTGAGGTGTCGATTTGTCGGGGAGACACATCAGTAACCAACATTCTCAGCTGCTTGATTTTGGGCTGCAGGACAGCCTGGGAGGAAGATGCAGCAGACCGATAGCAGCGTGTGGGAGTGCATCATGAAATGAGGCCTTCGATAGACTTTCACGAGGGCAGACATGCTTGCACTCCTACACCAAGTGCATACTGTACATTCTCATAGGATTGAAATACAAATCAGCGTGACACAATTTGTCACTGGGTCAAAGAGTGGTTGAACTCAGACACCTAAGACAACTTTCTAAATCATTAGCAGACTTTATAGTCCATAGTGCTGATTTAATTTCAGCTTGATGATAATGATGATGCAGGCAAAAGATTGCGTTCATTTATCACTTGGCATTTTCTAACATACTGTATTTCAGAGATTGAACAACAAAATCATATTCCAGTCACACACACAAGACAAATTATTGCCTGAGAGGATAGTATCCCAAGAAAAACAACAACAACAACAGGAAGTTAGACAGACAAATGAAGGAATAATTACAAAAGAGTGTGAAAACGTATGACACATATTGATAATGCAATTCAATTGACTACAGTGATCTGTATAACATCCAACAATGTATTACACTGAATAACGACCCAATAAAAACTAGTTCTGACTAAGTTTAGGGAAGCCGGAAATGGACCAATAGAGCAAAAATACCTTGAAGGTCAAATTTCGGGTAGCAAACTTGGTGAAGTCGTTGTTGGTGCAATTTGAGCCCGATATACACGTGCTATTTTTATGTGTACTGTAGACCAAATGCGTAACTTGGGCTGGATTCAGTTGGAGCATTTCAAACGTGGTGATAGGGAGGAAGAAAAAGGGGAACGCAGACTGTAAAGTTAAAAATAACCATGTGCTTTTTGTGTACATGGTTATAAGTCAAACACGTCTCTCCAGGATCACATACAAAAACCAAAAACAAACTCAGCAGCAGAACACAAGTAACTTGCACAGACACCGGTGACCTTCCACTGAGAGACTTACGCAATGAATGACAGACACACTTCGCTCTAATCTGTGATACTTGGCATGACCTCTTCGAAATCATAGCAATTTTAAGCGAGGCAATGCTCTGCACACGTAACTAAAGTTGTTTTATTTCGAACAGACTAAGCCTGATTGATGTGATGAGTGATGTGCACTGTGGTGTTGGGATAAGTGGAAATAAAACAGAGTCTGTCAGTAGACACAAACAATGTGAAAAAGAAGCGTGCTCGTCTCCCCTGCAGCACATTCTTCACACCTTTTGATCGCTCCACCCTGCTCTTCAATCAGTCAGTAATGTATGTCACGGTGTCTGCCCCAACAACAAAAACGGCTCGGGGTGCTTTTTAAGATGTCAATGCATGACAGCTCTTAAGCACACCGCAAGCACTTGCAGGAGACGCAAAGTTTTAGCACTGAGTTGCGTGTATTCCACTGAGAAAAAAAAAATCCATTATACAGTTTATTATATTACATGTGTGCAGAACACATGTTGATTGGTTTACTGCGTATTAATGGTAAAATTACAGTCTTGACATCTTATGATGGTGTTTCACAGGGATAGTCTGGAAACCACTGCTAGCAAAGCAGAGTTTTCAATTAACCTATCAAGTATTTGGAAGCCGGAGTATGTGGAAGCAGGGCAACAGAATATGTGACACCGTGCCTGACTTTTGCAGTGATAAGTAAATTATTTCAAATCTTTAATTTTGAGAGTTGTATAATATTTGTTTTGTATTTGTATTCAAATTCTAGCCTCTCAAGTGAAAACTGACACATTAACCAATGTAACATGATGCTCTTTGACGTCTGATATTATGGGGAAAAAAATCTGTCTTAATTGCTCTAAATCCTATAATTACTGTAATTGAACTTTTTTTTTGTGCAATGTCATGCACACACTTAGCACTGCAGCCTCTCTTTTATATAACTCATGTCTCATCATTTCCCACATTAGAAAATCTCTTATTACATAGTCTCGCAATGTGAGTTGGTTATATAACCTTTCACAAAAAAAACAAACAAACAAATAAAATAAATAAATGCAATTCTGCTGGGGGCAAAACAACTGACAGGTGAGATTAAGGATATGAAGTGTCTTGTGAGAGAGTGAGTTTTTTAGTATTTGCTGTACAATTATATGACTGCGTTTGTGCAGCATTTACTTTGCAAAAAGGTATTCCGTCAGATTTGATATAATTAAGAATGCACTAGTCTTTTTTTATGACCTTTGTATATTTGAAAGATAGCAGAAATTATATATATATATATATATATATATATATATATATATATATATATATATATATCCGATCTAAGATCACATATGAAAGCGACCCCTGCCAAAAAAAATTGTAATTGAGCCGTTCAGGCCGTCATAAAATAAAAAATAAATCAGATGTAGGTCGCATATTTGCAAAAGAAATCCGATCTGGGTAGCTTTTGCTTCTAGATTGGGTACCGCATATAATTTTGAAACCCCCAAATTGATTGAGAAAAAAACCCTGAGCGTTTTCTATGCAAAATGGGGGTTGGTTTATGAAAAGCAAAAACACATTTTTAAACATTACATAAATCACCAAATAGGTGAATTTACTGACACTTCAAACATCGAATGTCAATAT
Source organism: Idiotropiscis lumnitzeri (assembly GCF_059441095.1). Taxonomy (NCBI): domain Eukaryota; kingdom Metazoa; phylum Chordata; class Actinopteri; order Syngnathiformes; family Syngnathidae; genus Idiotropiscis; species Idiotropiscis lumnitzeri. The sequence continues at coordinate 9,987,642 of NC_142394.1, forward strand.
GTGAAGATATTTTCCAAGATAACCAGTAGAGAGAGATCCTAGTTTAAAATGAACAGCTCTGGTAGGTGTTAATTGTATGACCTGTCAAGGTGTGTTTGTTTTAGATGGTGACTCATCACTGGACCGTAGACGCGGACAAAGTTAGACATACTTTTGAGTGCTTTAATGGTGAGCCTCCTCCTAATGTGGGTCAAGGTAAAGGGCATAACAATCTTCCAGATGGATAAAGCACCCCTTCAACTCTATTTGGGCTTGTCTATATTTCTCATGTTATCAATCAACCAATGTAGGAAGAGCAAGCTCACAATGCTTGGGTAACGTGAGGATTCAATCGTTGAGATTTACCTCACATTGCTATCCAATGTGCATAGGTGCAAGCCAAAACAAATGCTTCTTCACCCCTCTGTCAATGAATAGTTTATGCAAGTTCAGTGCAACGTTGCGTTTAACCAAGTGAGATAACAAAATTTGGAGTTAACCCACATATTCACATTCACACCCAACAGAGCATGCTTGCAATACGAACAAACTGCAGGATGCCACTGATTTGCTTTTGGTGTTTTGATACAAAATAAACAGCATGCAAAAAACATTTGTGTGAATCCTGTCATCATAGGCGGACTATCCAGTTTAGAAACTGTTAATAGTCTGAGATTAATTTTGTTTCAGTTTTGTGGATTTAGCTGAGACTCTAGGCTGGTCGAGCATAATGAGGTCAAACAGCGTCATAGGTTCCCGTGTGATTCATAGCAGCCACATGTGGAATTTGGATACTTATGTAAGTGGAAATGTAGTCCGCCTTTATTTGATTTCAGTCCCGAAAAACAGAACCAGGTTAGGTTTGTTTATTTAGCTTAGTTTTTCTCCTCCCTATCCAACTGTGCTGCCCACTATTTTGTTGTATATAATGTATGCCTCAGCTAAGTTAAAATCCCGCAAAGATGTACTTTTTTTTTTTTTTGCAATAAAACGTGTCATTAAATTTAAGCAAGCTTACTCTTAAATGTAGCCAGAAAATGTTCCAGGGAGCTGGGATGCAAAGGGTTGGATACTATTAAGCTAATCAGACGGTACTGTGCGGTATTGCCGAGCCTTGTGTTGCGTAACCTCAGGAGGCCGCAGACTTAATAGTCTTCACATGCAATATTCCCCAGCCAGAGGGATTATGTGCACATGTGTGTTCTTCACCATGCACGCATGAGTCTCTGTTTGTGGATTGTACCATAGAACTGCAGCGCAAGAACAGTTCATACAGTGCGACAAGCATCTCGTTGCACACTTGAGTACAATGAGAATAAAGGGATTTCTAATTCTGATTCTAATGTGCAGTGTGGTGCCGAGCGTACAGAGGCAAAGCTAGAAGCTAGTTTAACACTGACCACCATATCTCCAATAATTGGATCAATTGTGACATCTTGTTATGACAAACAGAAGTAATCTCTTTAAGATTTGTCAAAAATGGGAATGGTCAATGAATTACATCCATCCATGTACCGCTTCTCCTCACTAGGGTCGCGGGGGGTGCTGGAGCCTATCCCAGCTATCTTCGGGCAGTAGGCTGGAGACACCCTGAACTGGTTGCAAGCAATTGCAGGGCACACAGAGAAAAACAACCATCCGCGCTCACACTCATACCTAAGGGCAATTTCGAGTGTTCAATCGGCCTGCCATGCATGTTTTTGGAATGTGGGAGGAAACCGGAGTACCCGAAGGAAACCCACGCAAGCACGGGGAGAACATGCAAACTCCACACAGGATGGCCGGAGCCGGGATCGAACCCACGTCCGATGCTGTCTCTCACTGTGAGGCCATCGTGCTAACCAGTCGTCCACCGTGCCGCCCCAATGAATTACAAGAAACTGTAAATGTTTGAGCTCGGCTTCCTTGATGATCTTTTTCACAATCTCTTTGAAATCAATAAATGTACTGGGCAATCCACAGCAGCCGAGAGTCTTTAGTTAGGATAAGAAACATTTTTGGAATGTAGGAAGAAGTCAGAGTAGCCGGCGAACATGCATGGGGTGAACATGCATACATAGGATTCAAACCTTCAACCTCATGACAGTGAGGTGTCCCCACCACATATTAACTGTGCTGCCCACCGGGGATCTATTTGGGGAATTCTGTCCACTGCATGCACCACATATAGAGAGCTGCACGCTAAATTAAGAGAACAAGTATTGCGTCATCAAATGAGTCCCAAGAACCAGCCTGCAGCAGCTTCACACAAACACACATTGTGTTCTTTGTCTGTAGCTGGGATAGGCTTTCAATCGTCTCCAAAGTTTGGGGCGATCAATTACCCTCAAAACAGACTGATTCCAGCGAATGTCTAAAATGAGCGTGAAAAGTGTGCAAAATTGTTTATACCTGGGTAATTTGATAAAAGCATGTCTCAGATATGGATATTGATGGATATTATTAAGAAAGCAGGTAACTGTCATAAATATTATTCTTATTTTTTTTTAATGCCTGCTGCATCCCTCTCCTTCCGATCGTTCAAACAGGACATTTAGTATTAGGATGAATAATACTGGAGAATACACTTTTTGTTGAGTTAAGTCTGACAGCTGTTTTTAAGTTTTTAATGCATTCTTGGGTTCTGTATCAAAAACTGATCTCAGTTTTTCTCAATCACATCAACTTTGTGAGTGATAGGATCCTTGTTTTCTTAAAACGATTGAATAGACGGGTAAATGTAAATTTACAAGCTTTGAAAAAGAAAAGGAAAAAAACAGCTTAAAATGAAACCGAATTTACAACGGAATGGTTAAGAATAAAGCTAGCACTATTTCTGCTTAAATCCTTCGATTCTAGTTTTCTGTTTGCAGATATGGATAGTGCTGAACTAGTGGGAGCTGCATAAACCGCCCACCACACTGTCTCAATTATGACTACATGAAAAATTTGCCACATAGCCGTTGATGAATTCAACTGTAATCAGCTCTTACTACAGTCTTATTATCGCTAACTAGTGGAATTTTGTTTAACAAGGAAGGAAAAGTGGCTCAGATAATGGATGGATGGAGGGTAAGCTGTAGAGAAAAAAATCTTGACGTGCTAGAAAAAAACTAACAGCAGTTTTGGAATCAGCAGGCCCGTTATTGTTTTAATCGGCATAAATATCTAACACAACAATTTTTTCCCAAATTTGTTCCTGTGTAATTTTTTTCATTTTTAAGAAAGGTTTAGCAGTATATCTGGCAGGTGGGATAAAAATGAATTGTGTGCTACTGCTCTGAACCTAGATAGAGGACATTTTATTATTATAAAATGTCAACGTCATCACATGATTTAAAATTCAGCCTGTCAGGTCAAAAAGTAAATTTATGGCTATGGACGAAACCTTTTATTAAAAACTATCAATAAAATGCTGCAATGCTTAATTTTGAAGAGCATGATTCATTGTGTCGCTGCATCCAGCAGACATATACAATCCAAGGCATGCATCAACCATTGTCTTGAATGGAGTGTCAAATAAACACAGGAAAGCCTTGAAAGCACTCTCTCTTCATGCTGTTGCAGCCGCGCTAACAAAGCATTATTTACCTCTGGCTGGGCATTTGCAAGGAGTTTCCTGAGATATTCCAAATCCTCCACAGGGCTTAGATACTGTATTCCCTCCACACCCACTGCGATTCACCGGCGTGTTGGCTGGACAGGAAGGATCAGTGGCCGGCTTCGGTGTCATTTCCTCTCAGCTGTCAAAGCAGTGGCCAGTCACCCAAGGGTGGCTGCGACTCTCTTACTGTCACTGTTGAGACCTTTGCATGATATAAGGCCATGTTTCCTGAATCTGCTGGGCCTCTCCTTACAAATTAGCTTCAACCAAAAATCTAAATACAGCCTTCAGTATCACATGTTTTCGTATTATTTATGCAATTCAAAAAGCCAAACCCTTCACCTTGGTATTTATATAGCACATTGTATTCATTGTTTTATGATGATTAAAAAAGATAAATATTTGGCAAAATCTCGAAGGACTTTCCTTGATGGTAAAACAGGGGGGTGCACCTGTGACTTTGTTGTCATTTTCACATGAATGTAGTATTCTTAGATCCCTTCATACTCTGCCATAATTCATCTGTGTTGTATATTAACTGTTGTTAAAAAATTTCTATTGATCAGGATGTAAACCAAATCTGTCTCATGTAACGAACGTTTAATTCTGACACTAAACGCCAGTCAAAGTCATTACGTTCAAGTCATGCCAAGTAAAGAACATGGCGAGAATTCTTTATTTATCACACCATCCGCAATCATGGTTTCATTCAATAAATTGCAATCATATATTTCCTACTACATATGTTATGCAACACATTCATAACACAAGCAGGAACTAACATATTTAAAAAACTATGTTTAGAATTGTGAAAGATTACGAGATTTTTGTGTCATTATGGTTTTTAGGTATGATTTGTAAGAATGGCCCACCAAGTGCGGTATGCAAGATGGTGTCAGGGATCATTGTAATTGGCTGTTTGATAGCTAATCAGCCTGAGATAAAAATAGTCTATGAGATAGTAATAAAAGGTCATTATCTATAAACTACGTAGTTAATTAAGATCAGGAAAGTCTTGCTTTTTATTTTGACTTGGTCCTCCTAATATTATGAGGGTGAGGTTCTGTATAGGTGCACATTTTACTTCATGAAAGCCCTTACTGTGGATGGTATGATAATGACTTCTTAGTTACAGAAAGAGTTGTGTGCATGAAAAAGTGCACATGCGTGTGTGCGTCTGCCATCCTACTTAAATATTTCTGGCTATGCACCTTGGGACAGAATCTGTTAAAAACCGGCTATAGACCAAAAATCTTCCTGAGGACATAGTGGCATATTCTCCTGTGTGCCTAAATCAGGAAAAGTGCACTGCTGCATACTTTTTTGGCTATGCAGATTTTCCCATCGATGCAAGCACGTAAATTATTCATGAAATGTACGCACTTTGAGTGTAGCGACCTTGACATCAGAGCGTGACACTAACAAATCTGTTGGCGCGCGCATTCTCCCGCAGACTTAAGTGTCTTTTACCATCTGCACTCTGGAAGCTGGATTAATGTCTCGCTAAACATCATATTGCTTGTCATTTCACAGCCGCAGACAGAGATGCCTGTCACCGGTCGATTCAGATGGGAAATCCCATTTACGTTCACTGACTCCCTGCTACACTACAATGATGGGCGGACATCGACATATTAATTATATCATATACCCTGTCGTGAGCAAACCAAAATAATTGTGAACTCCGAAGAGCGATGGACATTTCAATCAAAGGAGACTAAAGAAAGTCAGGTCATTCCCCAGATCTTAAAATTATGAAAAGAGTGGGAGGATATGGTTAGAAGAGTACACCCGCCTAAAGACTCTCTCATCATTTTATCCCAGGCACTTTTAAGGCCTTTCATGCCTCATAAGAGCTCATTTGTTGTATGTCTCGCTATAAAAATCGATTAAAACCAAATGCAGATCCGTATTTCCTCACAATGAGCCTAAATGTTATAATCAAACAGTCAATGGTCCTTGTTAAAAGCCAGTGTTCCAAAGTAACTGTGGTTACCTTAAGATGGAATTTAGTATATATTGCTGCTTTAATGCTGCTATTCTTTCCTTTAGTCCTGTCTTTACATTGTACAATAGCATGAGTTCAGTTTGCCCACAACCTCGATATATGTTAGCTACTTACATTGCATGATTTCAGATTCAGGACATGCAAGTTGGCAACACAAAAGCCTGGTGAACTTTTTTTTTCCATTACGCGCAAGGTTATGGTATGTGACATTCTATGGTGGTGGATCAACTGACCCACATGGATTCACGCATTAACCTCACACTAATCTCAGGCTCCGTCGCTTTGTTTTTAGGTCATGTGGCTCACAGACGAGAGAACATTCCTTCTAACTGTAGTTCGCTTAAATTTCTTTGAAGGGCACCTAACTGTATGGATTGGAGACTGAGTACGGGTACTGTTCTGCATTACCAAAACAATGGACAAATTAGGGTCGTGTTTCATAATTTGCCCTTGCTTGTCTCCCCCTGGTGCTGAATCATCACGTATCATTTAGTAGATTTCAAGGGTAACTTGCTCAATATTGTCCCTCAGACTCAAATGAATCCATTTACATCAGCGGAGTCAGTTTTTTTGTGGAAAACCCATTTGCATGGGTAATCAGTGTTGTCAGTACCTCATCCAACAGATGGGACAAATCCAAAGGTTCCATGTTGCTATATTTCATGTTTATACTGGATCTTTGCGTTTTAATACATGTTTTTACGTAACAAAAAAGAAGAAGCCAAGATTCTACATAATACAGCATGTAAACCCAGGTCTTTAAAAGATCAGCCCAAGCCTTTTATCAAGAATTACAAAAAGTTATTTTCATAACTTGGCAAAGAAAACATTGTGACTCCCTCTAAAGATGGTAAGTAGCTAAAATTGACTTGAGCTGAGTCTTGGGAACCAGCTACTATATGCTGGCACCTTTCAAATCACTCCTAATATTCTTCAGTCTGTGAATAATCTCATCTTAAACACAAAAGCCGATCAGAGTTTTCCAAGTCCAAGGCGTAAGGCGCTCAAATGTGGTTACAAGCTACAAAGAAGTTCATTCGGTTTTTTATTTTGGGTGGGGGGGTCACACACGGATACGAATGATCGGTGTGGAAGGGGATCTCCATGTGCTCACTTAACAGATCTGTGATCTGCACAGCCAACCGCCCATGGAGCTCTGATGTTAGTTCTTTATAAACGTACCGTGTACGCCTCAACCCTCTGCTGGGCTCCAGCAAATCAGTTTCTGCTTCCGTCACGTCAAGGACTATCAGCTGGCCTCTCGCGCGAGCCATTTACTAGGAAAGAGATGAGTCGCTTCAATTGGTGGCGAGTCAAGTCGACTGTGTTAATTCCCGGCACAAAGTGACCTTTTTGAAATTTGGTTTGCAGGTCCTCCTTGCAGGGGTCCGCAGAAATGCCAAAACTTAAGTCTAGCCTGCCCTCGCGCAGAGTAAGACTGCTCCTTGTGCCAGACTTGCATTAGGCATGAAAATACAGGCTAAGGAGTTTTCCCCTCTTTTCAAACATGTTTTCTGGAGTAACATAACAGATGTTCAAAGATGACGACACACCTTTTAAGTCGGAACGGCACTGACACTAGTCCTATTTACTAACCAATAAAGCGAGGCAGGCAAAAGTGTTGCTGAACTGCAAGATGAAGCATTTGACGTTTAGATTTAACACGTCCCTAGTACAAGAGTTTGTGTGCAGTCATTTCACCTCAACTTTACAGCTCTTTTACAAATTAATATCCAGCTAATGGCAAGACTCAAACTCTGAGAAGAAAACCACCTCATTATTTTATGAGCTACATTGATGCTGCTTATCCCAGTGGATGTCACCACACAACACACCAAATGTGCTCACAGGCCAGAGAATGTCATCCTTGTTAGGAATGTAACTGTGTGTCCTTGCAGTCTGTGTGTCCAAGGGCTTTCACAATAGAACAGTGGAGACTCTTGTCCTTTCTGCCCACTAGAGCTTCATCTGCAGGCCCCTAATGTCAAATGAGGGCTAAGCAGTCCCATTGCGTAGGCAAAGGATGACTCAGTGGGTGGTTATGTATGAACAAACAAAAAAGCAACACCACTTTGAACGCGAAGACACATGGTTATTACGTCTTGCATTGAAGTGGTGAGAGTAAACCAAAATGAACTGAAAATCAAAAAAATAATTTTATTGCTTTTTCGTTTTGTTACATTTCGGTGCGGGTCTGGATAAGAGGCAATTTTGTTTTCCTTATTTATCACTAATTAAACACAAAAATGTAAAGGATAACATATACAATGATTAAATGAATTGAAAGTTCAATAAACTGAGTATTCATTTATTCTAGTGTGAATTTTCAGCAAGAAGAACGTAATAGTGTTTTTGTTGTTGAAAGAAGTCCATAAACGTTGAACAGTATTTGCACAGTAGTTTGTTAAAATACAAACACGTAACAGTCTACATAAGAGGCTCAACTCAATCAAAAAGTATTTTCTCAGTGATACGAACAAATGAAGAGTTTTCCTTTTTTTTTTATAACTTGATTACATAATAGCTTCTATTTCTACTCCTTAAGCCGAGAAGATTTGATAGTTTTAGAGTTAGCGCGGGGCTGGTGGTGTTGGGGTTTTAGGGCACACATTCTGGTGTTTAACCAGATGAGCTTAACCTGCTTGGCAACTTTTGGCACCCATACACCATTTAGCCTTAATCAAAATATGAATGACATTCAATTTGCAGTCGCTTTGACTTTTACAAGACACGCTTCTAAACTGAGACGTGTGTACTTACAGATTTTCAAACAGTTGAATTTGATGTTTATGATTACAAAATAACGTCAGTCCCTGGAATATTCCACTATTATGAAAGTATTACTGTCATGCAATTCAAAACATAAACTCAACCGGATACTCTCTTGATTGAATTGGACAATCAGCAACTAAGCGTAAGTCTAGGGGAAAGTGCGGTCTATCTGCGAGTGAAGCTAGTAACGGGCATTTGCGCCGTTGTGGGAGTGAACACAGCCGACTTGCTTTCGGCTCCTCTAGTTCTATTTAAATTTTGAGAAGGAGGCGTATGGTCTACAAGACTGAATTAATGCAGGAGATTGATGCGCGCAACGTATGTTCATAAGGAATTGCAAAAAGATCTCCACTAGCGGCTGGTATAAAGTTAGCCAGGGAGATCACAGTTCACCGCTGTGAAGTGGACACTTGAAGACCGCCTTTCAACCCGATTGTTTGAGTCTGTGAGTTACCCGCCTCCACCCACCTCCCCAAACTGTGCCGTGGTCAAAGGTGATTTAAAAGATTTAATAAAGACAATAATATTAATCCCTCCAGCCACAACATCCAATCCACTACTCACAATGAGTGATAATGATAATAATTTGTGAAATTAATTGATTTCTACAGTGATTCAGAGGGGTCTGTGCACGTTGTCACCAGACTCAATCGCTGGTACGTCGATGTGTCAATATTTGCAGGCTATGTTAAACTAGACTTGCATCCACACAAAAATGAAGATGCTCCATTCTTTATGCCCAAGCGCTGACTTTGCAAAAGAGCCCATGTTGTCACGTTATTGTTGGATATATATATATTTTCAAAGTACTATGCATTCTTTTAAAGCCTACTTTAACTGCAAGAAAAGTTTGTCATTATTCATAACGTCTGGTAGCATTGTTCAAAGCAGGACCCAGATTTCTGTTTTGCATATTATCAAAACAGAGAAAACAACACAAAAGTGTGCTCATTTGTGATGACAAGTTAAATGATGTCCACAAATTCCCCAAATGTTACCACCTGTAATTTGTACACTCAAACCACTGTGAAATCAGACAATCAGAGTTAAGAACTATGTGCTGGATAGTAAAATAATTATTCTATATTAAGACCTGTTTTCCTTAAGATATAAATTTCATTCAGAATGTTGCTTTTGTTTGCTCTGTAAGAGAATACAATTCATTACTTTCATTGTGGTCGTAGAATTGCACTGAATCATGTCACTGTTCTAATGTATTTTCCGCTTACCAGTTATACAATTCACTTGATTAACACAATTATCAAGTCATTATTCATATGGTAATTTAAAGTTAATAATAATTTACTATGGCAGCTTTAAAATGTTCACTTTGGAATTGAACAAAAATGAAATACAATACGATATTGTCACGATAATCAATAGCTTCACAAATGTTTCATAAATGACTAACTATAAAAATAACCGAGCACAAAGAAGAAGATTCAGGAATAGAAATTCACATCTTAAAGGGCAGCAAATGTAATATAAAGTGTAATAGGGTTTGTTCAACAGTAACGTCCTTGCAGTCCAAAGTTTCACGAGAGCTTCAAGGAGCTAAATCAGTGCTAAACTCATGGATGGCGCATTTGAACAATTTTCCATGCAGGCTGCCGCTTTGCACAGATACACGCGCACACCCACACAAACATTAACACACTGCACATAGAGTGCTTCAAGACCTCATTGGCTATTTAGACAGCTGCATACATACTGTAAGCACAGCTTCCTCTTTACTCTCGGGTAACCACGGCTCAAGTAAATCAACACATTTGCATATTGTATTGTATAACCCACACCTGATCACGTCGTTTATTTAGGTTGCTTTCTGTAACAGAGATAATCCATCGACTTATCGGAAAGAGCCGAACAAGGAATTAGTGTTTTGTGGCCACTGGCACAGGCTGCAGCAACACACATTGTGACACACAATGACTACCAGGCACTGCATGTGTGTCAACTTTGTCTGGCTTTCTGCTGAAAGAACTTGCGCTAGGACTTGCTGTGACACATATCGGAGCTGAGTTGGATTTCCAATGCTGACCAGGGCATGAACGACTTCCCAGCTGACCCTCTAGTGAATGCTTATGCTTTATTCAATTTAGTCCAACTTTGAAAGTGAAATATTCTCCTGATTGTGTTATTCTGCACATGCAGGAATCCATTTTTCAATCTGATATTTTATTCTTCACCATGTTCCTGGTATGAGCCTAGAAGGAGTTCCCCAGTGATGATTAGTCAGACTGATTATGGGTTTTCCTCTTGTTTGGAATTTGTTCCCATGGTGATTAAAGCAAGCGGAGACAAAATAACACAGCTGGAAACACTGCGACACCCAAACATGTAAGCGTAATAAGAACTCATCCGTTTCTGTTCTTAGTCCTAAAATAGCTCGCCTCAGGAATGACTTCCTGATGACATACACCGAAACAAGGCGGGTTAGTGTGTGGATATATCTGGGATACATTAGTGTTGCTTGACACATGATGAATTCGTTTTTCCTGGGTGTGTTCCCCCTGAACTCGTACCAACATGTAGAAGACCGTTTTGGGAGGGTTCTCCCCACTCCAAATAGAACTACCAACGCGCCTGCATTTGTTATGAAATACAGAAAGCAATGTCATCCTTTTTAGACATGACTTAAAACACACACACACACAAAACAAACTCCAATACATTTAGATCAAACACTTTTAACTCTTGGAACATGACAAGTCTGAAGAACAGTAATCCAGATTATCACAGTTTTAAATTGTAAAAACACTCCTTTATTTCAGAGAGTTGCAGCTGAACCATTAACCTCACAAGTGTGTTCTTTCTGATGACACACAGAAGGGTTCTGTGATGGCAAGAAGGAAAATTGTGATGACGATAGAACCGCTGACATAGGAAACAATACATCAGCGTCCCTGTCCTGGCTGCTTCTTGCAATAAAGCAAAGTTGACTAACATGAGGAGAACAGATTGAAAGTGAGCTGCAGTTGGTCATGGTCAAGGGGCTCGACACTAAACATTACATTTACTGTATTAACAGCTATCCAGATCCGACCCAAGTATGGATTATTTCCATTATTTCCCATTTCATACAGGCCAAACTCAAGACCGGCGGGAAAGCATCATTTTATGTAGCCCGTGAAAATAATTTGTCCTTGACCTCTGTACACATAGTTATCCATTGTAATTAATGTGATCAATTGCATGCACAAGTTTTACGTTTAGTCAATATGATGAGGCAATGATTGGGGTTTCCCACGCAGCACATATTAGGCAGGGGGCAAGAAGTGCAGCTGTCTCGTGCTCTCGCCACATGTGCTGTCCAAAAACACAGTGCAGCTCAGTTTGTGGCTAACGGACGTCACGGCTCATGACATGCCTCTGGCAAAAGGGCAAACATGTTAATGTATTTTCAATGGCATCATGCAAATGTCAATATCAATATAAAATAAAAAAAAGAGCTGTGTGATTCGAATGCAACACCGGGCACCATTTACAAAGCTTTTCTCAAGCTCTTCAGAAGATGCCAAGGCAATAACACTCTTCGTATGAGTGTTTTTCGAGCATGTAATTCTGTTGAAATTTGTTTGTTTCCTCCATTCCCGAGAAGGAAGACACATTTTTGATATTGCACTTTCCTACAATGAAAAAAAATAATATCTGTTGAGGGTTTAATTTTAAAGACCATAAAATGTGTTCCTTTTTACAAAAAAAAAGGAAGCTGTTTTTTAATTTGCATTTTGTTCCTTTCCCAAAGGTACATACACAACTGTGATTCATCCCCCTTATACATGCAGCTCACCCCCAGGGCAACCATAACATTAATTGTGCCGTTCAATGAAAGCTTCTTTTTTTTTGGGGGGGGGGGGGTAATTTGTTATTTCATTTGTAATTTGTTATTTTTATATTTCGGATTTGATTTTATGTATAATACTTTTATATGCAGCTGTGGTTGTTTTTAAAGTGTTCTTTTAAGTAAAGGTCCATTGAGTTGAGTTTTGAAACTCCTGCCCTGTGGCGGATTTAGATGGTCAACTTGATAAATCAAAAGTCAACCAGCCTCCCATAATGTATTGTGTGAAGGATGCGTTTGAAAAGATATCAGTGACTCACATTCAGGTTTTGCTACTTATTAATACACCTTTTCACGTATAACTTATTTTTCCATTCATGTGGTGAATCAGAGGGCTGAAACAAAACATAGCACAAGTTTCTTTTAAAAAAAGGGCATGTACAGTTCTGATAAAATTGCTGCTGGTTAATGCATGACAAGAAAATTGACTCTGAATAATAATTCACGAGAAGCTCGTCAGATTCATGTTAATGTCAAATCCCCTGTATAACCGATGTTGACAGAGGATATTGAATCGGAAAGAGAATATGAATCATCCCAATTATCGATACAAAATCACAGATTCTCCAAGAATAACTGACGCAACCGAGCTATTTTCAGGTTTGCATAACATAGAAAAGACAAGCTTCCTCTTTATTTGGAGTTGCGACTGATACAACAAACAACCATAGATGAAAAGGATCATACGAGTTCAAAGATGTTATTGTAAACAATGTATAGAGAGTGTTTACAACACGCTGATGCGCTGTTGTAGTGTTAGAATTTAAAGCCAATTTTTGAATCAGTATGGCATTTGCAGTTTGGGCCACACTATTTCTATGAAGGGAGCATGAAAATGAAAAGGTTTGCAGTGGAATAGAACAAAAGATGACGTAAAAATTTGTGAACTTTTTCGTGAGAAGGTGATGGCATAACATTTTATGTAAGAATATTCTAAGTTGAAGAATAATTAAGCATGTGATTTTCTATCAGTTGACCTTCAAAGTGTCCAGTGTGTGTCCTGATAAGAATGTCATTACACAACTTCTTGATTCTCTTGTGTACCAACTTATGTAAGTCATCAAAATATTTTATGTAAGAGTAGAATAAGTCGATTCAAAATCATTTGAATAAATCTTAATGCGTTCAACTCATGCCTTTAAAAGATGAGCATTAGTAAGCTGCTGTTTTGCATCTCTCTCACGCACGCACACACTCTTAACAAAGTGCACAGCCTTGAGCTTTGCTTTCGTGTCTGACATCCAAATACAGCAGTGCGAGGTCGCCAATGGTGGTTTAGGTTGCGGAAATACAAAGTACAAGTACTTTTAAGCTTCGGCCTAAAAGCACCACACATGTAGAAGCTGGCCTACCTTGCACTCACTATGGCAGCTAATTACTATTTATTTTTATTCATTTATTTATTTATTTTGTATCTTAATCGTCCACATCACAACCTTATGATTACTTTTAGAGGTTATTCACGGAATCAAATGATGCATGTTTTTGAGTCTGGATACTTTGACAAAATACGTGTAATTAATATAACATTTCAGGTGAGTCGTATCCTCTTAACAGTACTTAATAAAGGCATTTAGGTAAATAAATAACAGTAAATGCACTCACTGCCCTCTTACCTCTGCTATTATCAGAAACAAGATTATGACAATGCCTTTCACAGATTCAATCAAAACACATCTTTTTAATTATAGCTGCTGCTGCGACCATGTATGATACAATTGCTGTTTTTGCTTTGGGGGTCTTATTAAATTCCACAAGTGCACCAAATGTTGTGGTTAATGTGTTATTACATAACTACAAAAAAAACAGAATGGCAAAAAAAAACAAAAAAACCCCATTGCTTCTGTTCCTTGAACTCACATCCTCAATAGACAAGTGAGTGTTATCTAAGTATGTGCGTCACCCTCCGTTGTGGTTAGCGCCAAACCGACTGAGGCGACAGTGTGAAGAGCAGCACAAGATGATGTAGTGACTGGTAATACATCAAGACAGAGCTGTTTTCTGTGTGGGCGCACACCATATGGTTGGAGCGTCAACACAATAAGTGTTGACATTTCCAACAAGATCTTAGTGGATGTGGTTCCAAGCGGAAGTAAAGACATCTTGACAGATGCAAAGCACCTTGTGCTGAGGTCTCGTGACACGATGTGACACACTGACCCTTGGGTTTAAGAGCCTCCGGGACATGTCTCGTTGTCAGTGTTCTCAGTGCCGCTCTCTGCCGGTAGCACTGTTTTTTTTTTTTGTCATGACCATCTGGCATTCTATACTCTGGTCAACTACAAGCTTAGGGGGCGGTAGTCTTTTGAAAGTGTCCACCTGTGTTTGCAGTTGAAGATTTTAGGAGGTTAACGAAGTATCGAATACAATCATTCAAGCATCTGTCAATTATCATCATTAATAAAATGTCCATTCATCAGTTCAGATCTCTCCATTGTCTATTCTGTGCTGGGTCCTAGACTGAAGCATTTCTCAGATGGAAAGTGTTTGCCATAATTTCATAATTACAATTCATCATTTAAAAAAATATTGGCCTCTATTCTTACAGTGCATTATTTGAACAATAGAAAATCAGACTTGCTCCCACTTGAAACATTTCAGTTCAGAATATGGCAAAAGTCAATTATACTCTGTATGAGTCACTTTCTCTTCCTCTGTGTCTGGTTTCCAATATCAACAACAACGGCTTCAAATATCTCCATAGCAACATGGTGTTTGCAGTGTGTGAGTTTGCAATGCAAATGCAAGGTGTTGCCACTGCACTACCAGAGTGAGAGTATGAGTCACCCAACGTCTGAGATACCAGTCAAGTGCTGCCGAACTAGTTCTTCTTTGAAGGGAAACCCTTCTTCAACTGTTATTGCTGTTGTTTTTTTTTTTTGTTTGTTTGCACATGTTCTCCTGCACATCGCAACCGATCATCGCCCATGTGACCAAAACCCACCTGCTAGTTTTAAGTTCAAACAAATCCCGTTTACTTCTTCTCGAAACCTTGCCATTTCATCAAATGACTGCTTCGGAAATATTAAGAAATTGTACAGTCACATCCAAGTGCCAATAATATTGGTACACATAGTTTTTTTTATTTCAGTTGCTCTTGCAATGTTATTAATTTAACAACATGCTTATTACCGTTGTTTCTACGACTCATTTAGTAAATCTACCACCCAAAATGATGAAAAGATCTTGGATTGGAAACAGAAAACAAGTACACCTTTAGATCATAACAGAATATAGCGTGTATGTAGTTCATGACAAAGCTGTTGATTTATCCCTGTCGACCTCTGTCTAAGGTAACATTTGGAAGGACACCTATAATCTGAAGCCTGCCTTTGTCACCCTATCTGGGTCATTGTTCTCCGTGTGAGAAAGTCCTTGCCATATAGCGGTTCTATTTATTGCCACAGATTGAGACCCTTCATTAGCTCGATTTAGCACCTAACATGCTACCTTGAGAGAACAAACAAAACGTAAGTAAAGGGACTCAAGGGATTTCCCGGGTACTCTTATAGGCTTGGCGTGGCAATATTCATTTACAGTCACATCAAGGAGGCACATGCACAAGAAATATGACCAGACCCCACATCTCTGAGGGTCTACGGACACTTCGAGTATCATCTGCGAATGTGACAAATGCATGGAAGAAATTGTGTTGGCTAAGTCTGAAGTGAAATTCACCAAATTCTCCTGATGAAACTGAAACGTTATTTTCAAATTGTATTCATCTGCAGCCCTTCTTGAAGTCAAAATCTCAATATACGGAACTATAATTTTAGGAATGCCACAGCCATCACGGAATATTTCCCCTGCAAGGAAAGAATATTTTTTTCCTACCAATTTGACACAATTCACTTCAGTAAGTTTTTAGATATTTCGGATTTATATCTTTAAAATTTGGGGAATGTGCCAGAATGTGTACTGTATGCTGACAGAGGCCATGCTCTTTTTAAGTGGCCTAAAAAGTGATGAAAGCAGACCAGCTGCAGTACCACCCCTCCCCCCATCGCCGTGTTTCCATAAACTTTTTAATCTACAGCAAGTTAACATTCATGTCCCCATCCAAGTGCCCCTACTGAAATAAATGACACGTCTCCCGCTTTAGACATCTGGATGGGTTCTCTGCTTTCAAAAGAAACGCAGAAATACAATAAGGAGTAACAAGGAAATGACTTTGCTTCTCAATTTGTGCTGAGTGAGAATTTTTTTGTTGAGCAAACCTTTTTTCCCAAGCCTGCTGCACAGACATAACATCTCACTGCCTTAAATGAACATACAGCAGCAGTAAGAAAACAAGCCGTGATGTCAGCCCTTTTTATCTGCTTCCTGTTTACCTTCCTGCACGTCTAAGTCTGTCAGCGGGAGCCTCGGGAAACACCTACCACTTAGCTCCCAGGGGAAACTCGGCCGCTGGCCTATTGTCGCAACACCTTATATGGAAAGGTTCCAACTCATCAGCGAATACGGAGCAGGGAGGTACGATAGTGAGTGGAGGCCAGTTGGAATGGGAAACTAAGAAAGGATAGTGAAGAGATGGTCAGAGTGACTGCTGAGTATTGGGAAACTCCATGGAAATGATCAGGAAGACAGCCAGACCCAGACAGCATTTCCATGTGAAATCTCCCCTCACCCCCACCCTTGCTCCACTCTAACCGTCTGGCCTGTTAAAATGTTATATTGTATTGTAAACTGACATACAGTATGCAGTAACTACATAAATGCTCACTTACAGTATTTATAGTTTCGGAATTATTTCACTTGGTAGAATCTAAGACTTTTCTCTGCATTACATTGTTGGATTTTGTGCTCGTCTGTCCATTTTTTTCCCCTTCAGCCGGTTTCCATGGCAACATATAATGCTTATAAACAGCCACGTGAAAACAGGAAGTGAGCTTTCTCAACAGTATTCTGCGCAGTCAAACTAAACATTGAGTGTGTGTGGTACATTGGCTACAAAAGCACATGCTGCTTTTTATTCTCTCAGCCAAGATGGTCTTTTCACCACTTTGTGTTGTTTTGACAGATTTGGCAAAATCCAAATCGATTATTAATTATAATTAATCAGGTGGTGTATGGGCCAAGGCAAAAAAGGCTTCTGTTTTAAATTCAACACGTGGCCAATGGCCATATTATAGAGGAGAGTGGGGACGGAAAGAAAACAAACAACTGGAGCAAAATTAATTATGCTACTGTTGTTCAGAATCTACTTTGAACCAAACAGACAACCAGTAGTTAGTGAGTTACGTCATCCAAAAGCTATCAGCTTTGCACGCTTGGAAAGTTGCCTGATGGCTGACCAGATGCAACAAACGGTGCTAGAACCTGAAGTGTCTCATGTTTGACTTTAAAAAAAAAAAAAAGTGCTCATAACATGTAGTGCAATGTGGATTAGTTGGTTTAGTTTTCTTCATCTTCGATCTAATTTGGTCATTTGTTTTACTGATAATGCTGCACTTGGATTTTTTTTTTTTTACTTTTACAAACAATTTTTCTATTTCTGAGTTCCTTATGTATTCATTGACCATGAAACTGCTCTAACGGTGGAGTGACATCATCTGGCTCTGGTTTCACTTAGCCTTATTAGGTTTGAGGGGGGAAAATACATACTTAAATGATTGGCTGTAGAAGATATCATACCACCGGGCCGTCACCGCCACATGCTCACGCGGCAGTTTCCAAACAGTGCACATTACGTCGCGCCGTGTTTCTATATTTGGTGTTAAAGTCAACACAAGTGGTGGTCAATGAAGCTGTTGATGCAGACGTGACGTACAAGAGGTTCATTCATCCACTTTCGTTCCAGTCGTCAGCGACCAACAGAGTCCTTTCATCACGATCGGAGGTGATTGAGGAAGGTGGAGCAAGTCAGACAGACTAAATACAACAGATGGGAGTTGGTCAAGATGTTTAGTGCACCTCCTATAAACCACCCATCTGAGGAATGCATCTCCCAGGGTTGGTTTGGTTTATGAATAATAAACTGCTCTTGGTGGCAATAAAATCACATTTGTTTCAATAGAAATTGGGAATTTTATGTTAATATTATTGTATTCGTCATTTAATAATTGATTTGAAAATGTTTATAAAACACTTAAGCACTTGAACTCACACTCGTTAGTTATGCCATTGAATGTCCCATAAGACTTTTCTTATGTTCTTCTTGTTTTTATTTTGGGAGGGGACATTTCATGTTCGGAAGAAGGTTGGTCGCCCCGTAATTTAGTTTTTCCACCAATGACCTCACTTCAACAATATGGCTCTTTTTTTTTGGGCCCTCACCTAAAGTTTCCCCCTACTCGAATATAATAAGCCACGTTTCTGTCACGGTTGCGTTTTTAGTGTAGGAGGATCCAAACACAGGGAGGCAAGCCAGGAGTAACTGCATTGGGAAAAAAGTCAAGAAAACAGGCAAAAAATACACGAGGAAAATAAGAGAAAAATACTAAAAAACACAGAACATAAAAAAAAAAAAAATTAAACAACACTCAGACAGAGGACTGTCTCTTAACTTGACGTAGTGAGACGGTCAGGAGGACAACTGAGGTAGGAATGGACATCTGACAGGGACAATGAACCGACAAGAACTGAAAGCAAACAGGGAACTAAATACAAACAAATTAACGTGACATCGAGGAGCACCTGGACAAGACACAAAGGGTTGGAAGGATCTGATTGCTTAACACTGAGGCTTGAGTAAATGAACACAGGTGGACACAATGAGCATGATGAGACATACCGAACCAAGGAAAAATCATGAAACTAAATACTGAACCAAAAACAACAAACATAGATCATGACAGTTTCACTTTCATTCACATCTATTTTAATGTTCTAACTAAAATATGCGTTGGCAGTGGACATATTGTACCGTTTTAATGTGGGAAGGAAACTGGATGTTGATCTCACTGGTTGTGTTGTTGCAGTTGGACAAAAAGGAACCAGTCTGAAATGTTGCATGTGGTGTGGCATTAGGATTAACCCAGCAACGATACAAAACACGACAGTAGGTCAGCACTGCAGATTTGAGAAAATGTGGATGAAAGCCAAGACCTTGTAAATCAAAAAGGAATTTGAATTTTTCAAGCCAAGCATATGCTATTGAAACTCATAATTTCTGCTGTTGATTTAAGGAAATAATGCACAATTATTTGAGCTAAAAGTTTCAAAATCATAAGGATTTTAAATTGCTTCTATTAAAAAATTTTTTTTTTGCTATAGTTACATCTTGGCAACCTTTTACA
Organism: Idiotropiscis lumnitzeri; assembly: GCF_059441095.1. Classification (NCBI taxonomy): domain Eukaryota; kingdom Metazoa; phylum Chordata; class Actinopteri; order Syngnathiformes; family Syngnathidae; genus Idiotropiscis; species Idiotropiscis lumnitzeri. The sequence goes on from NC_142394.1 coordinate 10,007,066, forward strand.
ATCATTAACATTGGTGAATTGATTAAATACAGTCAAACTGAATAAAATGCATTTTTATCGATAATAAAAAGAAATCTTTGTATTTTATGACAGTGCTGTGATGACAATAATTTATAATATTTTGCATAATCTACTGTAAATGTAAAGTAAAAATGAATAGATGAAAAATATTTTTTTTTTTGCCTCCAACCTCTTCTCTCATAAAGCAAACACTCTTGTGCCCAAGTGCTCCTGTTTCAACATTTGGTTTCATTCAACAAGAGGGCAACCAAAATGTGTCCTCACAAAGTCCATCCAGGAATTGGATTGCCATCCGACATGACACCCTGGCAGGTAAAGTGTCTCTGACAGAACAACAGCCAAAACAAGACCTGGCCCAGTCCCAATCCTATTAACTTGGTCCTGAATGGATGATTCACTTTATAAATAGAGCTGTTTTTCCAGCACAGGTGGGGGGTTGTTCCGAGTTATAAACAACCCAATCATTCACGTTCCCAATGCATGGTGACTCATTTTATTTAGAGAAGAGGTACACCGACTTTCTGATGGACCACACCTGCACATTTAAATATCGGCATTTTTAACCTCATTCTGAAAAACTTCAAGTAATCTCATTCAGGGCAGGAGTAAAAAGGAAGCTCAGTAAGCTCATGTTGGAAGAGTGCTATGTGCCGACGTCAGCAGTCATTTGGCTTCAGTTAACGCATTTAAGCCATGAATTTTCAACTTTGCCTCTTAAATGTGTGTTTTCTCACATGCAGCAGAAGCCAGAGTTGGCGTTTCATTTTCCTCTGTGGTGGAAGTGAAGTCATTTAGAAATGTCCTAGCAAATAGAGCCAAAAGTACAGAAAGAATTAAAACCTCAACATGTGCAGCCAAATGTAATTAGCTTTTTGTTCACTTGCATGTGCAGTCAATCAGATGATCACGTTGTCAACACAATGTGATGAATGTGAATTCCACTTGAAAGAAGAGGTGTGAATGCCACGTGAGGTCTGTGGATAAATAGATTATCTGGAACGAATACTCATGTGTGCATCTCTCCAATCTTTTGCATGTGCTTGCATGAGTTATCTGTATGTACTCCAATTTCTTTTGGCATTCCACAAATCCCCAATTGCAATGAAGTTGGGACGTTAGCCACCAGCAAATGCACAGGGTTTTCATTAATATAGCACGTGAGCACAAACCGCTAATTCATTCTGAGACATTGCTTTGAAATGTTTTTGGACAGATTCAACAACAATGTGAACAACTGTGCTTTGCTTTGTGGTGTTCTTTCAGTTTGCTTTTTCATGCAATCCACAAACACAACAAGTATGGTCATACTATACTACTACTACTAAGAATAATGAAGAATATTTAATCTAATTTTAAGATTGAATTTAATTTAAGAATGATTTAATCATCAATCGATGCAAGCAATGCATATAGCGACCTTCCATGAGATGGCAGAAGGTACAATAAACCTGTGTATGCGTTAGGGATGTAACGGCGATATTGCAATATAATAATTGCCGTCATGTTACGGTATTAAAAGCCGTGTCAAAAAACATTACTTTCAGCCTGCTTGAGCCAAAGAGCACTATGAACTGCATAGACTTCCTACAATATCGTGAGTTGTGAGTTTTTTTTATATCGCCAATCTCCCCACAATGTCGCACAATTATCATCAGCTGGGAGATGGAGCAATCTAAGAGTTACGTGTAGCAGTGATAAAGGCTTGCAGTATTTCTTGACAAACTTTCGTATTTTCTTGTTACGTGTGTTTCATTCTGCCCTTTTGAGAACTTTTCACACTGCACTGAGCAGGGCCCTGCATGTCATCTTTGAATCCATTCTTTGTGTATGTGCTGTGAAGGCGTGAGGATGGAATGCTGTATCGCTTCGCAAGTGTGCATGCTATATGTGGCAAGTATCAGTGCAAGTAATGTTGTAGCCAAATCATGGACTGTTTTTATTCAGGAATAACAGTGTTATTTAACACATGTTAAAATTGTCCCTCCCACTCCTTAACTCACCAAAATTTGAAGCTCATGAGACGCAAGGGAAACAGTTCAGGCTGGGATCTGGATGTATTTAAGCAATGAAAAACACAAAAAGGACTATAATTAGAAAAAGGCTCTCTGACAATGATTTCCACTCTATTATTAGCAGCGGCTTTTCTCCTTTGTTTTGAAATCCTGGCTTTGATTTAAGGCTAATAACAACTATAACCGACAAACAGCTGGGAAAACAAGTACATGTAAGCCTTGAAAGTGACAACGTGAAGCATAAACGCTGAAGGAGTCTTGGACGAATAGAGTGACATATGGAAGAAGGGCAGAGTGGATGGAAACTGCTCCCAAGCATTTCCAACACCAACTGTGGATGCAGACCACCCCATGGACTCAACTCTCTTTGGAAATGATCGAGGGTGTTCATGCCAGTGAATCAGCAGTGGGAACCCTATAACACAATACTGTAGTTTTTCACTAAATAAAAACTGGGACAAAAAAATAGGTCAAATTAAATTCGATTAGCATGCAAGAAAAGATGGCAAATGAGAGCACATGATTTATATCTTTGGCTGTCCTCTCAGACTAGCTGCGGCTGGTTCAAAGTACGGTCATTGGCAGGGAACCAGCCACAGGCCTGCGAAAGCACCCACGCGGCCACTTCAGACACGGAGCAAAGCAGAGAGACACAAAATGTCTCTTGTATCAAGCAAAATATTAGCAGAGGCGCTACCAGAATATGCAGTACACATACTAGAAACTTCATCTGGTGCTATGACATGCAATGAGGTCCAATATAGCGTCAGAAATTTATGTAAAAATCAGATTTGATGGGCACCATCAGAGAGGTGAGAGCTGGTGTTGCACTTGTCAAAACTTCCTAAAAGCTAAATAAAATGCAACTCTCCATGCTGAGATTCTTTTGTCTGTTTGATTGCTTGCATGTTACTTTCCAGAGATGGGCATTCCATCCCAGGGAAGGGACGGTCCGGACGAACACCCATTTTAGGGATGGAGGATAAAGCGTTTGAATGAGTATTTTTATTTACATTTTTATTTTTTTCATAAAAGACTGAGTAAGCAAGGACAGAAGTGTTTTGTTTCCCTGTCCCTGTAATCGTCCCCAACCGGGTCACGTACCACATATATAGAATATATGTAAATATTTGCAATCACTTCAAGATGAAATCGTGTAATGCTGTTCGGTGTTTTGGCCCCTTAATTGAGAGTTCTTTCTGATTATCTGATCATTTGAATCAGGTGTGTAATAACACTAACACAAAATGATAAGGTGATGACATGGCGACTACAGTGCTTATCATAATCGCCATATGCCTCAAGTGTGTGATAAACAAAGCGGAGAAGAGGGATAAAACTCCGGTAATCTGACTAGAAAGGTAAGTGGGTTAGTGGAGGGCTAAGATGAAAAGCGTCAGTCAGAGCTGCTAAACGTTCGTATCAACTACAGTATTCAATTCTTATGATATATGTATATATATATATATATATATATATATATATATATATATATATATATATATATATATGTATATTATTGTTTTTGGTCATTATTATTTTTTGGTCTTAAAGCTTGTGGTGTATGACGGTTGTAAGTAAAGTTGACCTGGCCCGACCTGACCTGAAAAGTGTGCTAAACTGAGGCTACCTTGCTGTACGCATGCTCATAATCATGCACTTGGAGTTACACGTGCTTGGCCGCAGAAGGACATTCCTGAATGCCACATCAAGCCAGGACATTCAATCTCTGCCTGGATAGATGGTCTCCCGCCTCGAATGCCCTTTTAACTCCGACCGGCGCGTGGATTAAGACCTTGGATCCAGACAGCTGACAAGTCTGTATGTGTCTGCTACAAGCTGGTCACCCATTGAAAATTCTTTATGACTGGCGAGAACACGCGCAGCCACCTCCCACAACCTCCCTCAGGGGGGCATTTGCAAAACAAGTGCTTTGCCGAGGGGGGAGGGGATTGCAGATGGCAGTGAGAGTAGAGTTGTCGACAACACAAGTATTAAAATTGTTCCTTTGGTTGAATGTGCATTGAACTCTTATTACTCATTCTGTATGTTTTAGCAAATCACATAAATACAATTCTTGGCTCAAATGCAGATCAGGATATTGTATACAGTCGTCCGATACAATTAGTAGGTTATCAAGTGTTTTCCGAAAATTGAACCTTGTGTGATGTACGGATAATCTTTTCACATGCGTGCATAGATCTCGTTCTGACTTCTAATATTTTTCAATTTCTGAAAAGTGACCTTGGCTAAGATAGCAGACAATATAAATACAACTAAAGCAAAAAGGAAAATAAGCGTCTGGTAAGTATGGAAATGATGTACGTTTGATGCGTTTAATGTAATCTACTTCTTATTTCATCACTACCCAAGAAGGCTTCAACATTGCATCAGATTTAGGGCGTGGGAAAATAGAATAGTCAGAATACTTTGTGGCGTTTGTCAAGATGCCTTTGGACAACTCCTGTGCAGCTACACAAGGACTGACTCATTAGCACGTGCTGAAATAATACCGTGACTTCAATTCTTTTCTTTTTTAATTAAATGTGACCCCTCCTTTAAGTCAGATGTGACTGTTTGTAGTGACTATACAGTTGAGTTGAATCACAGATCAGTGTGACTGAAAGATACGGATAATTTTTTCTTAATGACAATATAAATGAGTAGTGCGTTTTCTTACTGCAAAGTAATGAGACTCAAGTGGAACACATTAACCTCACTCTATTTTTTTATGATGTTAAAGCAGTCAGGTTTATTTCATTTCTCAAACATTGTTGCACAGTATCAGAACACATACCGCCCTCATGTTCTATTATGACATTTCAAACATGTTCCCTCCCCAAATGTTTGTTGCAACACACCCGTTAGAAAAAGCACAGACTCCTGCACACCAGATTTTATGATGCTGTTAAACATCCATCCATCCATTATCTGTTCTCCTTCTCCTCACAAGGGTCGCCGGGGTGCTGTAGCCTATTTTAGCTATCTTCGGGCAGTAGGCGGTGTACACCCTGAACTGGTTGCCAGCCAATCGCAGGACACACAAAGACAAACAAGCACTCACACCTAGGGAGAATTTAGAGTGTTCAATCAACCTACCGTGCATGTTTTTGGAATGGAAACCGGCGTACCTGGAGGAAACACATGCAGGCACGGGGAGAACATGCAAACTCCACACGGGAAGGGCAGTGCTGGAATCGAACCCACGACCTCTCCACCGCGAGGCCAACCTGCTTACCAGTTGCCCACCACGTTCATAAATATTACAATAAAGAAAATCTGCGAAAACGCCAGGGATCATTCTTGAGCTTCAAATGAGATCATTTCAAGCTAAATGCTACTGCAACAATGGATTACAGTATTTTTTACAGTGTGAATATGAAAGGCAATAGAAGAAAAATCTGTCCTTTTCTTCAAAGACCAACCCGTGTTTTGCACAGCAGGATGATGAGGGAAAAACGTGTGCCTTGGCATGAAATGTGAATGTTGCTAGTTTTCTCTTATTACATAACATCTCCAGACAGGTGAAAAAATAAGTGGCCAATTATTTGAGTTACCCTGGGTGGTGGCAGAATCAGCAGTTTTATGAAGTCTGTCCAACGGCAGGTGCGGTTTTTTTTCTTTTCAGCATTGCTTATTCCAGTTGACATGTTGACATGTTCACGTGGCTTCGTACTACCCAAAGAGATTCCATATACAAAAGCTAAAATCACAAAATGTATATACTAAAACATAGTATGAAAAAATAATGACAATATTAAACAAGCTCTTGAGTAGAAGCACCTGTAGCTAAAAAAAACAGTTGCAGTGTCATATTTTTGGCCGTTGATACATCAAAGAGGCCAAAAACATGACATTAAAAGTGAACACACTCAATTAAGCACGATGGGCACATCTGCAAAATATAAAATAAAAAATCCGGCACATACAGAGGATGTTGCCAGGTCCGAGCTCTTCAGTGCTGTGGACACAAAAATAACATCAATTTCCTTTTATATCTCAGCAAAGGGGAAGTGGACCACATGACCGAGATGACACTTCTTGAGACAAATTCTCATCACACCCCGCTGACGCCACATGCACACTCCGAGATACAAACGTACCTTGTGAAAGACCACCAACTTCCACTTTTTTTGCTCGCACCATCAAGAAGTGTGTTGAAATGAGAGCCCAACCCAAAAGGTCCTCTTCACTTTTGGGTGGCAGCGCATCTTGATGAAAGTAACCACAAGGATGTGTATGAAGGGCCACCTATAAAAACGTTTATGAAAGAACATACTGTAAATTGTAAAGAGAAAACAGAAAGACTAAATTAAACATTTGATTGTAATAGTGTCTTGGTAGTACTTAAATAAGGAACTTGAGTCAGAATAATGGAGTGACACAATCAGAGCATGTTATGCAACAAAATACTAGTGTGGGCTCATCAAATCACTTTTTATATCAGGAGGATTTGTTCAACTCACACCCTGTGGAAAAAAATGAATTGGGACACATGACGATTAGAAAAAAAAATATAGGTGTTGGTCTCCTCTTTGCAGCTGCAACCGCTTCCACCTTCTATTTGGAAGGTCATCTACAATACTGTGCTTCCTTATGATATGAGTGTACTCAATTTATGACCACACTCACAACTTGGAAAAAAATGTTCAACTTGGTTTCCACAGAGAGGTCAATAGTTGTATTTCCTGTGAGATCATGTCACATTTTGGTTGAAGCAGGTGGGTGTCTACATTGGCTATGTCTGTGGAATTGTCACACTCTTGCCCATTCTTAAAGAAAAGGCATCAATAAATAGTTACGTGACTTGTGAATTGCAAAAATAAAAAAAAAGGGTTTATCTTACTAAGCCATGTCGGCCTGCAGAAAATGGACTTGCGTATATAATGTGAATTGTTTTGTGTAAATATTCTGATAGTAGTCTGTTTTGCTGCCATGTGATTTTGAAAGTGCCCCAAAGACTCTGCAAGACCACAAAACATCTAAACAGTCATTGTGTCATTAACGCTTGTACATGATGAAACATTTGGCGAACCAGCCAGTTGTCAGTGTCAAAAAGAAGGCAACAATCAAGCAGAGAGTTGCGACACTATCAAGACCAGGTGTTGGGGTCTTGTCAAATATGTAATGACTAATGTTGCCACTATCTCCTGGGTGAAAAACAATGAAACTAAATACCTGAGTGAAATGTTTGCATGTGTAGTTACTCAAAATTAATCTCCTACTTTTGGGAAAATTGTATACACCTTAATGACGTAAAGCAATTTTTTTTTACCACAAATTTTACTACGATGGGTTTTGACAATTACCTTAATGCATTTAGAATTGAGGAGGATTTGTTCACTGTTGGTTGTGTCTGACCTGATTTTGTTATTGGCATGATGGGCAGTTTTCACATGAAAATGATGAAAGAACATGCATTGAGCCCTTCTGCTGTTTTGTGCGCTGTCTGAAATTGATTTCATCAAAGGAAAGTGTTTTGAATAGAAATTTTGTATTGGGTTTTATTCAAGAGGCATGGATAATTTTTCCCGACACTGTATAGTGTTAGCATGGACACTCATCATTATAAATTTAAACACACAATAGTGTCATTATTTCTGCACTGTCAACACTACATTTTGTTGCTGTGACACACTATTGGGTGTTGAACAGTTAACTTTAGAGCATATAAACACTTGCCGGTGTTAAAATTAACACCCTATGGTGTTTAATTGACACCAACAGATTTTCAGTCTTGTGATGTTTCTGCAGGATTTTTTGTCGATAAATCCAGGAAAGATTTGTGAGTTCAGAATTTCACTGATTGCGAACCAGTCTCAATTTTTGTTCACCCAATAAGATGTTTCTTGAAGTTAAGGGTAACAACTCTTGATTATTTGAACGTCCGTGCCCAAGACTTAAGTGCGTAATGCATATCTTTATCAATACTTCAGTACTTCATGTAACATGACGTCCTAATGCAAACTATTGAACTGAAATTGAATTCATGAAGGTTTGCGGTTGTTTTGAACTCATCAGAGTTATTTTTCGTGTTTTATTAAAGTGCTCATTTCCTTTGCGTGGCTTTTCACCACCTTCAAAAGCCAGCTTCTTTACGTGCCCAGGAAATGAGGACAGTGAAAGCCAAACAAAGTAAAACCTACTGGACTGACCACACAAAAAATAAATTATGACTCCAAAAATATAAAAAGGGTAGAACAAACATTCAATGCTAGTTGTTAAATCCTTGGAAGGCATTCTTGTGGTGTGGAAGTGCAAAAGTTCATATGTTACCTTTTGCAAAGGTTATGAACACGCTGGTCAAATGCGCCATGGCTGGTACCACATTGTATCTCTGGCTCTCCTTTTTTTCAACTTCTAATAATATAATTCTCTATGACAGGCACAATTATTTACTGATCATATACCGACTAGGACAGCCTGCCTGTGCAAGCAGGATACTGCAAGGAAGTTGAGGTAATGGCAAGTTGCAAAAGCTTGGCAAGACTTACAAGAAGCAAACTCATGACGACAAAATGCTTGTGTTTTCTTTCCAGATGAAATTAGGATACATGTTTTTGCCAGTGACACCTAAAATGTCATTCATAAAGCCGTGCATTTCCACACCTGGGCTGTTTAAGGTATTTCCATTGGCTAAAGTTTACAAAATGTGCATGGTTCCACTGAAGTTCACACTCCAGATAAACATCACTAGCTCATATAAACACAACAAGTACAACACAATAATATGGACATTTAACACAGTTAGTGTTAGTGGGCCCTCTAGAGGTCAGTGTTTATATGGCTCTTGATACCAAAGTCTATCTTTAGTTGCCAACCAAAAGAAATGTGTAATTAATTCACAACTCCAGTTTTATCACCAATGCAAAGCCTGGTGTTCTAATTTCCTGACCTTGTGGCAGCTCCCAATAGGAAAATGAAGAGAAGTGACCCTTTAAAAGAGGAAATACATGTTTACGCCACATACGACATTAGAAACGTGCATTGTCAGTACAGCACAGACTGTGCCTTTTGTGCTTGTTTGTGCTTTTCCCCACCACAGCAATGGATGTGAAACATGAAGCAGTGAGCCCCCTAGTTGTTGACAATCGAGTCGCACCCTGGCTGCAAAACAATGGAGTTTCCAAATGTGATACAGCTGTTGAATGCGTGCACAAATATGTAAGCCGATTGAATGCCATTTTGGGGCACATTTCTACTGCGTTGATCTTGTTAATTCATTTTCTTTCTCAGATGTGCTCCTTAGAAGTATCTGTAGTTTAGTAAGGGAATAATGAGTTGTGCAGGTGACTCCTCCTAAATGGCTGCTCACAATGCACGTGAAATGTTTTAACTTGAGGACAAAGTTAAAGATGGTTGGCCAGAAGTACTTTTCTCTCAGAGCACATTGCAAGGGCCATGCATAGTGCACATTTAATAGCTACATGTTTCTGTGCTAAAAGCTACAACTGCACCAAAACTATCATTTACGTAATAAATGAATCATTTTTTCTGCACCGATTAAACCGGCTGGCTTGAATGTGTGCATGCCCACGTCATTTCCTTAGCACAGTGCCTTTTGAAGGTTGGCACAACGCCCAGCTGCTGCTGCTGCTTGCGTGCCATGACTGTTGGAGTAGATTTGCATCTGGGCCCTTGAGTAAACTGTGATGATTTACCAGTCATTTTGTTTCTGCGTGTATGTCTGTGTCATCTTTGCAGAATATGTTGTCTCACTGAGCTCGCTCTACTCTTGTTTACCATCACATGGAGTACAACGTTTTGCAGCACTAACTTTTTCCATCCAAACTCATTTTATTTGAGCAACTAAAATGTGCAGAAACATGTAATGCTTGCTCTCCGGTGGCGGGTTGTAATGGTCACATTACATTAAATCTATATAATCTTGGGGTATAAGATTCAGACGGTTTGGTATGTATTTATTTTAAGTTCAGAATTCAGTTCACATGTTGTACAGTAAGGGAACAAAATACAAAACAAACAATATGATCTTTTTAGGAAATGAAGCATGCAGTCAAGTGACACACATGACATTTTGATTGATGATTAATTGATCACAGTGTGGATTGTTATGCTTTAAAAACACAACAAATGACAGTTGTCATTGCTTTGGTTCCATATTGATCTTTTTTTCCCAACATTTGGCAACCAATCCTGTCTGCAGAAGATGAGTTTGTTTACAGACAAGGCATGTGCCTGCAGCGTGAGACATTTACACTTCTTATGTGTGTGTATATCATTAATAGCCATCCATCCATTGTCTGAACCACTTGTCCTCACAAGGGTCGTGGGGGTGCGGGAGCCTATCCCAGCTATCTTCGGGCACTAGGCAGGGGACACCCTGAACTGGTTGCCAGCCAATCGCAAGGCACACATAGACGAACAACCATCCGCGCTCACACTCATACCTAGGGGCAATTTAGAGTGTCCAATCAACCTGCCATGAAATGTGCGAGGAACCCGGAGCACCCGAGGAAAACCCTCGCAGGCACGGGGAGAACATGCAAACTCCACACAGGAAGGCTGGAGCCGGAATCGAACCCACGACCTCTGCACTGTGAGGCCTTCGTGCTAACTAGTCGGCCACCGTGCCGCAATAACAACCAATATTAAATAATTGAACGCGCATTTGGTTACTATCATTTGTTATGGCTTGTTTTGAACGTCAAATACAAACTGTAACTCACTTTCGTGGGTCGCATAAAATTATATGGAGGGCTCTATCGGACTTGAGTTTCTCACGTGTGAGACAGAGGCACAATGCCAGACCTTTGTTGTCTTGAATACATTTCATTCCAGTAATCTTTGACGTAGCGCTCGTGTTGTCTCTCTTTGGATTGTGCAGAATAACCTAATGCTGTGCTAGGTTATTGCTGGTACATTGATGTACTTGGTCATCCAAAGCAGTAGTTTCGCAGTCATGTGACAGCCAACCTTGGGATGGAGGCTGCCCCACTGAGACCTGTGTCTCAAGGTCTGGTCATGAAGAGGTGAACATGGAAAAGCAGAGGAGATTGTCAGGTTTTTATTTATCTCAACACATCCTTACAATTCATACAATAAAAATACTTGCTAAGTGTTGGTATGTCTGTGTGCACGTGAATAAAATGTGCACGTCTCTGTCAGTGTGTTGGTGGTTTGCAGCCACTCCCTTCATAAAAGCTCAGCAAGGACAGAATGTGCTTGTTTTCACGCTGCACAGCAGCTAGAGGAAGTCTGATGACATGCGTGTGACTGACATTTTTTATGAGAAAGAATTTTAACAATGACCATTCAGAGTGAACAAATGCATCTTGCTTTGAAGTCAAACATTTCTGCATCCATTTACCCCACTGGTTATGCTGTGGGGATCCAAAGCCTTAACCCAACTGGCTGCATGTGCCACTACCAGTGAATGAAATCAAACAGTAAAACAAAACACAAACTTGGGACAGGTCGAGTAAAAAATCCCATTAAATCAAGTTTTTACCTAGGTTTAATAATTATTTTTAATTCAAGGAGCTTTTACAGCCACAATCAGATGGAAACTAAGATCATTATGTACACTTGTTCCTCTTCACGTATGCACCCGCATCTTCCAGGTCTGATCATATCTAAACACACACACACACACACACAAATATGTTACATAACATAACAAACAGACCTGAACTTTTTTCACAAAATTTCTTATTTGGCACAGCTCTGATTGCCACCAGTGTATCTGTTTCTTTGTCGAAAGCGAGGCTTCCATTTATTTCCTCAACACGTGCATAAATAGGGCAGAGTGTGCCAGAAAACAGCACAGCATTTTTCTTTCATTCACCGCACAAGCACATGACACTACATTCCATCAGAGCATAATTTATTTTTTCAATCACCCCAACATGATGGCTGCATGCAGTTGACTCATGTCAACCAAAATAGTAGCCACAGCTCGCAGTATAATGCATATGCTGTTTAACATCACCAGAAATTTGCAAGAAGGGTAATAAACAAACTTTTGCCTTTGAGAACGACATGAACATCTCTCTCTAATCCAACCACAAGACTCATGTCTGCACTTGCCAACGTAAATTGGATCATTGTCAACAAATGTCCCTGTCTCAAAAACATACAGTAGCACCGCTGTTCTCATGGAGGCCTGAGTTCGTTCATTCAACAAAGGTCTGTGCCATGTTCTCTTTCTTTTGGCTTCAGATGACTGAGCTGTTGGCTGATAAGCTACTTAACAGCAGTTGACCTCTTGTGAGATCATGAAGGGCCGACGAGTGAGACGGGAACACGATGTCCTAGACGCTCACGGTTGAAACTAGGTCAGCAAGTTTTACAGACAAAGCATGTGGTTCCTCCTACTGTCCGTTATGTGTAGTGCTGCAGGGCTTGATACAATATCAGATTCTTGGTGGATTGTGTGACAGTATGTTATGAAAAACTTGGTTGCTTGCTGCTGTATTTTGGTTTCATGGGATTTGCTTGCAGTAAATGTTATGCTTTATTTCAACAATAATCATATGGAAATACTCGCGGAAGGAAAAGCACTCTGTTAACATTTTTAGCAAAACAAAAATGCTATGTCATTTGTATACTATCAACATATGGAGATCTCCCTCATATGCTATAATTGCTCACAACATTGCTATCCTGCCCAATCTGATGATATCCAATACAGGAACTTTATTGACAATTCGGAGACGGTAATTTTCCATTTTTGATTGACAGTCTATGTCAGGTGTGTCAAAACACCTCTTCCTTACAAGGGCCGCACACAGAAAAAAATGAAGGACACAAGGCTCACTTTGAAATTCTCTCTCTGTCTCTCTCGCTCGCTCTCTCTTTTTATTGTTATTTTTATTTGTAATTTGTTACTGTTTTAAGACAAACACTTTAAGATAACCCAGAAGCGGATGATTTTGATGGAACGTTGGCTAAACACTATGTTAAAGTTTTCATTTTTATGCTAAAAGTGGCTTACCTTCATTAGAATCCCACGGTGCATTTTATCCACATTACAGGGTCCAACTTTGTCTTTTGAGATATATTTTCATTTTTTTTGTTTTTAAGTTTGACCTATAAAAGCTTGATCAATATGAATTTTACCATGCATTGTTATTTCGAGCTATGACTTTTTAGATAACAATTCTACCTGTTGCTGAAACCAACCCTTAAATCATAAATATTATTAAATATATTACTATATTAATATCATTGTAATTGATGAAAAGCTGCATTATAATTGCCTTATTATTACCCTGAAGAATATCTATCTATTTGAACTTCACCATCACCCTATCGATTTTTATTCATTTAGCACACTTGTGCATCACATCAGAACTATGTTCCATCAGAACGGTGTTTATTTATTTTATTTTTATTTTTTACGTTAGTTCGAAATACACTCCTAAGGCACAAAAGCCTGTCTTGCTAAGTCACTATGTAAAGACACTGGAAATTTAAATTAAACGTTGAGACAATAAATCCATGACATTTCTGGAATATCTGGAACTACAGCTTTGAGTGTGTGCTCTGAAATCTACAAAACATGTTTTTCTTTCATTCCGTGACCCGAGGGACCTTCAATAATGTGCGTATGTTTGTGTTCATACGTATGCAAGCTTGGGAGAAAGAACAGCTTATCAATCCATATTGCTGATAACGAGAAGCTCTGTGATCACCTGCCTCATCTGAAAAACATAATGTCCTGTCCTTTTTGCTCCTGGAAAAGTACTTGTAGTAGAGAAAAGCAGTTAGCTTTTCACTTGGATGTAAAATATGTGTATGTCTGAGTATGAATGCATTAAGTTCTAAACTCTACATGCAGTTCACAAGAAAAAGTATGTTAACACTTGGGAATTGGCTTGATTTATAGCGAAATAAAATGGATTTGCTCTTCAACTCACAACAGTCATCAACCAGTTTTTGCTAAATACCTCACAAATATTGATTTGTCCTATGTTTGTTCCTTATGTTTTCACTGAACACAAAATATAACCGACTATGGACAAAAATTCTAGGCGTATCCGAGTATTTATGTCTCTGCTTTCTGCAGATGGTATGGTTCTAATCAAGTCGCAATCTTCAGCTCTTGCTGGAAAAATTCGCAGCTGAGTGTGAAGCGGCTGTGATAAAAATTAGCACTTCCAAATCTGAGGCGATGGTCTTCAATGGGAAAAGAGCGAAGTGTCCTTTCTGGATCGAGGAGGAGATGCCGCTTTGAGGAGTTCAAGTATTTTGTGGTCTTCTTCACGAGTTACGCAAGAATGGAGCGGGAGATCGACAGACCAATTTGTGCAGTGTCGGCAGTCCTGCGGACATTGCATTGGTCTGTCGTGGTGCTGAGGAGCTTAGCCAAAAGGCAAAGATCTCGATTTACCAGTCGATCTATGTTCCCACACTCACCTATGACTGAAACAATAAATTGCGGACACGGGCAGCCGAAATGAGTTTCCTCCACAGGGTGGTCAGGATCACCCTAAGAACAATTTCTGTTATTCTACATTTCTCTTTTATTTCTGTTATTTTTTCCATTCTTTTGCAAACTTCAAACAGCAGCCCTGTCGTGCACTCCAATGACATCTATTCCTGTTTTGTGTTTTAGTAATCATCAACCAAGATGTTGGCTTCTGCCAGAGATTTCTGTAAGTCTTTTGTTGAAAGCAGAGCTGGACTGGCCGTCGGCCAAAGCAAGCAGATGCTCGATGCGCCGGAGTCTTTTGCGGCCATTGAAGTGCCATTTAATTATTTTCCTGATAAAATTAAATATTATTTTCCTCCATTTTTCCCCAAGAGACTAGCCCACAATTTAGAGCAAGATGCCCTTTAATGTATTGGCAATCGAGACTAAAAGCCGAACCAATCAACATCTGAATACAAACCCAATTCCATTATTTTTTTTAGTCATCTTTTATTGAATATAACTTGCTCAACCCAAAAATAAAAATCACCATTTACAACTGTGAAGGATTCTGAGATTTTTTTTTTTAATAAATGGGCCATTCGTCAAAGTATCCAAACTGGTGTCAGCCTTTATAGGCTGCAAATGCAAATCACAATATAGAAGTAGACTATAAGCAAAGGGCCGGCAAATAAAATGGCATTAGCTAGCGAATCAAGCTCAGCAAAATGTTGATTTTTACTTTGATTTGATCCGGCGTGTATTATGAATGTATTGAGCAAAGTTCTGGATATGGTGTGTTCATGAAACCCTGACTGTGGATGGCATGACAACCATTGACTTGTCAGTTACAGAAGGAATTCTGTAACTGCACGTACATGGTCTAAGTGGGGGGTAGAAAATCCGTAACTAGATTGCTGCTGTCCTGCTTGTTTTAGAAGTTCCCCTACTTCAAATAATTTAATTTAAATGATTATATCATCAGCAAGATCTGTAAAAGCCTGCTAATAACCCTTATCATTTGAATCAGGTGTGTTGGAGTAGGGAAACCGATAATACCTGCAGGATAGCAGGACTCTGGGACCAGAGTTGTCTACCCCATGTCTAAGCGAATAATGCCTGGGCTGATTCGTACTGCCAGTCCAGCCCTGGTAAAGACACACACGCTTCTTCTTTACCTCACTGAGCATTCTGCATCGTGTGCTCTCGCAAGGTCATCTTTAAAGGACAGGAATGCTTAGGGAGAGAAGCAAGTGTGCTGCACTTTATCCATTTAATGAAAAACTCTCTTACCATAGACTGGTGAACATTAAGGCTTCTCGAGATATTTCATGATGTAAAGAATTCTTAATCACATACTGTAAAAAGGGTTGATAGCGAAACACCATCAAATTGCAGCAACAGAGGGCAAAAAAAACAAAATGTTATTTTACTGTATTAAAAATGTTGAATATCTGTTAACTGATACACTGGAAAAAACGTTTATTATTACAGTAATATTTATTGTAATTATAAAGATTTACAGTTAAAACAAAAAAATGTGTGTAAAGATAAAAAAAAATATACTGTAATTTTAAACACATTTGAAACCCGTAAATTTTCTTCTAATCGATAATGCGGTGAGCATTTTTTATACTGAAGAAAATTACAGTTACATTGCTGACTGTAACTAGATTTTTTTACTATAATAAAATTTGACACCATTGTTATATTTTGCTAATGCTGTAAATTGTTAGTGTACAATTTGAGTAATTGGCCACTTGCGTGATTGGTTGACCATAAAAGGCACGTATATGTACTCCACGTACATTTTATGAACTTTTCTAGAAAAAAAAAAAAAACATCCAATCACAACCGGTGCCCACCCCTTTTGAAAACTGCATGAATAATTACCTAACAACACCGTTTTGCCTTTTAAGGTTTCTTCTTTTTTTTCACTGTACAATTCTGGTAAATTGCCAGAAATTTACCATAAATGTGACAATTTTTTGATTTTTTTTTTTTTTTTTTTTCAAGATATATGTGTTTAGAGACCGCTTTTGCGTGGGCAATTCTTCTTCTGAGTAGAAAAATCAAAATGCTTGCATGTTTGTGTGTGAGCGTGTGTTTATAGGGCCAACACCTCCAATCTAATCACTGGACTCCAGGTTGGCTAACCCCAGACTTGGATTAGCTCTTGCGAAAGTCATTAACCTGGGAGTTCACATACATTTTCAAACATGCACTGTGAATGTTTATACTTACACTTTTTTGTATTTTCTTTCAAACAAAATGTCTTTGGCTCTCATCATTATACTAAGATCACAAAATTACGTTTTTGCTTCTGTAACTTCAATGAGAGCTGACTCTTCCAACAAATACACCTACAAACTTTGGATTTTTATTTGAATTGTCTTTAAAGGACAAATGTTTAAGTTTTGTAACATTGTGAACTACAACCTGCTGATAACTGCTGACTAACAGAATGGCAAAATTGTAATTTGCCAGCACAACCAGGGCTTCTTCTGCATTATTTCCTGATGAAAAGCCCTGCACACAAGTACACACAAAGCTTTGATGGCAGCCACAATTCAAATAACCTGTGGTCTCTCATCTGACTTCATTATCTTGCAGCAAGGTTGGCTGCAGAACAGACCCTTTTCATGTCGGAAGACAAAAACTACAGGAGGAGAAAAAGACAGCGAAGGAATCTATTGCACAAATACACTGGGAAGCAAGATTAAACTGTCCTTTCGGCCCCTTCATCCTGACTCTTTGTGTAGTCGGGCCAAAACACAAAGCAAGCCTCGGAGAAGGTTTATCTCAGGGAGTAATTAAGGAATAAAACTTTTTCGTCCTCTGATTGTTCCTATCACTATCGTTCTGATGATTCCCCTCCTCAATCAACTTTTCTCCCTCTTCTCCAAGAGCCCTTTGTTGGCATGGTGCTCGGCTCTAATCGGGTGTGCCATTCCACCGCCAATTTGGCAACTCATTTCTCAAGTTATTTTCTCAAGACTGTGTGATAAGAAAAAGATGTCTGTGATGGTACCACTTGTTAAGATATCCAGGTGTGCTGTGCGTGTTCCATGGCAAATTGTCTCAACTATATATAACAGAATATATGCTCTCTATGATGTTCCTCAAAGTACAGAGGATCCCTTTGCAACAATACCATGCGAGACTCTGTCTGAACATCTTTCAGGTTCAATGTTACAAAAAGAGAGGCAAGGGGCGAGTGGTTGAGGAGTAAGAAAGCAACTTCACATTTGATTCCTAAGACACAAGTCATTTACCCCCATAATTTGTATGCCAACAAAAGTAATAAACCTGAAATTTACAATATGTGTAAATGCTTGTGTGAACGATTGTTCACTTAGATATGGCCCGCGATTGGCTGGCAATCAGGCCAGGGTGGACCCCGGTTCTCGCCTAAAGTCATTTGGGATAAGCTCCATCTCTCCCATGAGCCTAATGAGGACAAGCGGTAAAGAAAATGAATGAACAGCAAAAGCAGTCTAGAAAATGAAAGGAAGGATAACGCTTCCACTACCATATTAAAAGTACTTATTCTTTTCACCACATGATGGCAATAGAGAGTAGATTTTGAAGCCATTCAGTGAACAGAGCATCCTTACTCATCATCACCAAACTGAGAACCTTTGATTACAAATGTGAGCAGAACGAAAATGAATTAATTTGACTGCTGTTATGAAAACAAAATATCTGACAAAACTGATTATGAAGCACAGCATAGAGCAATTTTGATTAGAAGAGAAAAAAAAATAATTTCACAATTATCCTGGCATTTGATTTCAAACCGACCTAGTAGTGCATGGATGTATTGTGTGAGAAGAAGAAGGAAAAAGAATAGGCCATTTGTGCCTCACACAAAAGGATGATGAACTCATTCTACATGTAACTATACTGTGTGGAGTTTCTTTATGAAGCACCAAGGTTAAAAATATTCTGCACCACTGTTGTTGAGTTGTACTCCACAATACTGCATCACGTAAAGTACATCCAAGAGACACATGCGAGAGGATTATGTCAGAGCCCTTCTAAGAAGCAGTCCGGCTGTCGTATACAATATGAAATTCCTATTTAAATGAATGACTGTTTTGTGGCTTATTTTCTCCCTAATTCATTTTATTAATACAACGTCATTTGAAATATGTCTTTTTTTGCTCCCACAAATCAGATAGGCATCATATATATATATATATGATACTAGCTTTGTGGAAATTCAACACAATTTCAAGAGATCTTTTTTTCAGGTGCAATATGCATCATCACCCCCCCCCCTAAAAAAAAAAAAAACTTGACGGTTGATAGATATTTTGCCACACTTCTCCGCACACTAAAAAACTGTGCACTGCACATTTTCTGAGTAGTTTGCAATCGAAAAACTGCAATCCAGGATCAGATTTTGGGGCTCTATATATAGCATACGGTACTAGATTATCTTTTTGTCAAACCACCAAAACACAACACGGTAGTCAAACAAGCGCGAGAGTGAAGAACACTCTCCAAGCTTTGCTCTTTACACATATCCAAATGAAATATTTTAATGTAGTTTGATTTTAAACCACTTCAGGGGCACCGTCGCGGACAGGATCACAAAGTCCTGACTTCTTTTTCTGGGAGATGTCTGCAGCCTTGGCCAGTGTGAATATCAGCATTGGCGACGGTGGTCATTAGATAGTCCCTTGCCAAATTAAGTTGTTCATGAAATGACCACTTTATCAATAGTGAGTCACTGCGGGACTTTTTAAAATGAATGGATTCATTATTAATTATTTTAGACATTTTTCCCCTCCACTTTTAGGTCCTTGGGCTGGCAGAAGCTGACCTGAAGGTCTTTTTTCCAGAACATACGTGAAATAGGATCACACGTCAATGAAGTGCGTCACACCCAGAAGAAATGAAAAGGTAAAAAGCAGTTTAACGCTATAGCTCCACATCTGAGTACTCCTGTACACTATATAGATCACACACCTGGGCTTCTGGTTCAGCTCTCAAACACTGCTCGCTGTCATGCTTTGCTGAAATCATCCAAAATGCGATGACAACAACTCATATACTTTTTGATTGGCTGCAATTCTCAGTGGCTCTACCTGTATTTTCCTCTTGTGCTAATGGAAGAGGCAAGCTAGCAACTACATTGGCTTCACACATTCCTTGAACCTGGGCAGTATCCTCATGGCAAGGCAAAGCAAAGGCAGTTCTATTTGTATAACACATTTCATAAGGCACCTCAATGTGCTTCACACACGCAAACAAGACACAACACCTACAAGCATTTGCAAACACAACAATAAAATACAAAAGCAGAGCAGAGAAAACAAATGTAGCTTACAAAAATTACTAAAACGTACGTTGTGACCATTTAAAAACATTAAAAAAAACATCTAAAAGTAACATAAAGAATTAAAAAGTTGATTATTAAAATATCTCAAATTAAAAAATTATTACAAAGTTTAGAGTACCTTAAACAAACCTGAATTTAAAAGCATTTACACTCGGGCTGAATTCACTTTTGTTGGCAGCTTATTACATTTGTGTGCAGGATAACCGTGAGATGTAGCGTCACCATGTTTACTTTGGTCCATGGGCCATGGGCTTATATTCTTCATCACTGGTGAAAATATTTCAAAGTGAAATATATTAATATAAGCAAACAAAAAAATAATAATAATTGTATGCATTCAAACATAATGACCCACCCTCTGGATGTATTTCAATTTGTTCCAAGTTCTGGCCTTAAGTGCCATCAAAAACTTGATAACCTTGACGAGCTGTGTGGTCTTTTTAGGGAGCCGGTAGAATTCACAATGTACTTTCACGTCACGCCCATGGAATTAAGCCAGCTGGTCCATCTTAGTGTCCCTAATGCTCGGCACAGTCAACAAGACTGACGGATGCTTAAACAGCCTGGCAGATGTACAATAAGTGACATGGGAGACTTTGCACCACAATACTTTGCATGACCACAAAGGCGCTCCTGGTCTTGGAAAGATCTTCAAAAACACGACATGGCTTCAAATGCTGAGTTGTATTGCACTAATGCACAAATCATTTTTGGTGTCAGGAGAATTGGGACAGGACGTCCACGCTGCCCCCTGGTGCTAATCCTTGAAGAGTGCTTGCACAGCAGCTTTTTTTCTCCACGTCGTCCAGTCCACATCCACGTGGGGATCAGGAGTCTCTCTCGCTAGAAATGCAGATAAGGGCATGACTGCAACTTTGCCCCGCCTTTGCAAGTTGATGAGAATTATCTGGCTGAGACACGTTTGTCACCTTCATCCAGGTTTTTGTCGAAGCACTTTGAACAGGGGATTTGTATAGTGGGACTCACACAGAGCCCATAGAAATGTCCAGAATTTCTGATGAGGTTCGTCTAAAAGTGTTTGCCTTACGGAGACTTGTTTTTTTTAAGTCCCCGTGTCTTACAATGGAAACAAACCTATGTCCCCTTGTCGTGATGAGTGCAAACACACAGGGTTAGATTTGTGGGTTTTAAACGGACTTCAATGTACATCTTGTAATCTGTCATGCTCAGTAAAAGTGTAATTTATTTTTCAGCGACGATGTGTGAGCGACCTCATTCTTTGGGGGTGGGATGGAAAAGAAAAAGAAATGACGTAAAAAAAAAAAAAAAGTCAAACAAGACAAGAGATTGCTTTTGGAATGGAGAATGGTCGAACAGAAGAAAAAGATTCACTTTACAAGACATGTTGAGTCTTTTTGTCTCCATCACACACACGCACACGGCATTTATTCTGTATTTAGAAGACAGGTCCTTGGTATTTGAACAGCTTTGGTATCAACTTTGAGCTGAATAAAAGCGCAGACCTCTATTTGAGGCAGTGCTTGTCATACAGGGAGCATTGAGCCATCAGGCCTGGCAGCCTGAAGCATTGTTGAGAAATGACTCACGGGGGTTCCAGATTTGGACTTAGCTTAACAAGGGAGAGCAGGGATGGAAGGAAGGGATTCAGCATTCTGGATTTTCAAAGCTCCCAAAATAAAAAGAGAGATTTACATGAGTAGGCTTCTCTCTCTCTCCATCGGCTCACTATTTGTGGTTGATATAGAAAATAATTCAGTTCTTTTCCCAGCTTTTGTCAGCAGCCTTTGTGAGGAGGACTCTGGGTGGGAGCATCATGACTCCGGCATGCTGCGATCTGAGGAGCTGTCCACCACAGAGGACCGGCTCCACTGAGGCCAGATCAGTCAGTGAGGATTGAGCACTCAAAGCTGCAGTGGCAAGCAAGAAAGTGTAACCTTTGGACAACACAAATTCAAAGAATCCCTCGATAACACTGCAAAGTTGACGTTGGCCTCACGCTGTGCCGACTCTTGCTGATCTTTTTTTTCTTCCTGGACAGTCGTAATTGAGGGAGTGGAGGGGATGGAGGTGGAAATAACAACAAGGAAGAGCGATGGTGGTTGAGAATAGCACCAATTTAAAGACAATGTGCCAGCAAATTTACTTTTGTTTTTTTCAACTCTCTTGTTCCCTTGTTTGATCAGGTGTCCTGTTGAGCACACACACAAACATTTAAACACACACACACACACAGACTCCCATTTACATCCCCAACAACAAAGAAGACGGCCTCCGTCTGTACAATGACGCCTTGACAGAAAATCTATGTTCTTCTTGGCTAATGCATTTCTCTGTTTGTCGTATACACGTGCCTCATTTCCCCCCATCTGCATATCTCTTTCAAAGGCATGACCAGCATAACTGTTGCCTTTCTTCTCTTCAAACATTTCCCAGGCTAAAACGACTTTCTCAATACATTGAAGCCAGAAAAAAAGATGAAAATGAAAATTTTTTGGGGGTCAATAATTCCATGCAAATGCCACTTAAATTTGTACTGTTTCTCGCAGGCCACCACTAACTTTCAGCAATTTGACAAGAGAATTGTTTGACAAAAATTTCAGCATCAGCATCACTCAGCATACTTGACTGTACAGAATTGTATTTTTAGGAGTTTTCTGGTCAAATACAGAAACTGGAAAAAAAAAAAAAAATTTGATATAGCAATTGTAACATTGTAGACTGCAGTACATATTGTAGATTAGATGAACACTTTATTAGACATCCCCACACTATTTAAGAAGACACAGTGAGAGCCATTAAAGAGCTGTGTGAAAAGATTTGCTGTTATAATCCCCAGATTTGATTGCCATCAATGTTGGCCGGTAAGGATTTCTACTTTTTAAATATTATCCTTGAAACAATATTACTATCACACCGTGTTATTTTTAGCTACTTCACGGGGCCCATCACTATTCGAGCAGTTTAAACATTAAATTGACGCCACAGTCAAACAAAGGATTAATATGAATACAGTGTAGTATAGCTTGTATTGGAAAAGTTTCATGTGGGAACAAACTAAAAAAAAAAAATAAATAATAATAATTAAAAAAAAGAAAAGAAATGTGTATCATTCCTGGTTGCTAATGTCAAATGTAACCATGCCTCTTTGATTGGAGCAAAGCAGCAGTTCAATGACAGTTTCTGCCTTCCCTTTAGAGACGTCCTTCCCTTTTCTATCCATTAGGGGGCAGTCTTAAATGAGATATTGCTCTTCCTTGTGACTTTGGAGAGTGATTGGGGCTGGTGCAGTCTTCAAGGAAGAACAAATGGGAGGAAAAAGGTGGAGCCCAAAGAGAGGAAAGGCTTGTGCTTGGTGACTGCGGTGCACAAGCCCCTCTTGACAGTGGCTTCACATCAACATGGACACCCCTCAGCATCTTGTTTTACATCTCAACTGTGTTTGGGGCTCTCCCCACTGTACATGTGTAATTACCACTGACACTGGTACATTTCTTTCCAGACACAAGCGAGGGCCGCGCCAAGGTGATTAGTATGCTCGCTGTCTCCAGGGCACTCATAAATACAAAAACCGCAGGCCATCAGTGCGTTAGCCATATATTTGTTTTGTCTCTTTCCCATTAATGTGAACTTACTCTTATTAATAGCTCTCAAGGACAAAGGGGGATTCATATGCATGTCTTATTTCCGCGAGAATAACATTAGTGTTATGAATAATTCGGGGGAGATTTGCAGGCTGCATTTCCTTCTTCCGGGATTTTTTTGGAGGTGTAAACAACAACCAATCATAGTAATCACAAATCATTTGATCATCTATCCAGCTGGGACAAAAGGACAATAACAATAGTTGCTCTTTCGACGAAAGTATGCGTGACAAACCCTCAATGGCAAAGATTACATCTTTTGAGGAAAATTAACATTCATCTCCACGCACTTGATGATTAAATCCAATTCTCAGCCGTCACATCATGTTAACAGCCTTCGGATGCGACACAGACACAGTAAAAAAAATATATATATCTATCTTTCATGTGTTTTGTGTTATAAGAGGCAGTCCAAGCCACATAACACTGACGTACATCAAAGAGTGTGTGTCATGCATAACAATTCCACATGAGTGGAATTTATTGAAAAGTCACAGTGCGAACACAACCTGATGCAACCTATAATTAGTAGCTGCGTGAATAAAAAATATATTTTTGATGAATACAGATTAACTCGTATTTTCGCATTCTGTAGGAACATGCAAACTTGCACAAACACTTATCTGTAAATCCTAATGATGATTTTTTTCTTGCATGCTGTGTAAGAACAAAACTGCATAATCAAGCATTTGGAAATGTTGTTATAGGAATTCAATGGCTCTCTTTGCGGTTCGTCCGCAAAGGTTATCTCATTACCAATTAATGAAGAGGTGAGAATCTTTTTTTTTTTTTGCAAACATAATTTTCCCCCAATGCAAAACAACACCTGCTGAGAACGGTAAACATATTTTTTGCTGTCTTCACCAGTTTGTAGTTGAATGCAAGATTTAACTTGTTTTGAAAATATTGTGTTAAGAATTTGCTATCGTGTTCTTTAGAACTAGGCCCATTTAGATCATTAGTTTGTATTTATTCATTTATTAGTATCATTAACTCCTCGTAAGAGTAGTGGACTTATTTTTATTCTTACACTTGCATTGGAATGACTAAGAAGAAATCTTGAATATTTTGATTCTTGAGTGACGTTGGTGCCAAATGACTATTCACAAACATGGTGAGATCAAAAGTCTAAAATGTACAATGGAAATATGCAAATGTCAAAATAAATTTATTGCTATTATTCCACAACCTCCTCCCTGGTGCTGTTCATTTGATGAACAGAGCTCTTACAATGATTGAGTTGAGTTTTTTTTAACATTCAGAATAAATAGCAAGAGGGCATTAGGGGCACATTTAGCAGGAAAGGAGCAGTCGCAACTCTATAGAAAACATGAAGTGATTCATAACAGCACATTTATATGCAGATCTTAGAAGAACAACAAGTACAAGTGCTTCAATCAATCATGAGCAACTTTTGCAATTGCCTCAGCAGATCATAAAAAACACATCACAATCCAATGTGTTATGTCCACTTCTGGAAACCCTGAGAAAGTCAAGTTTTGTTTGTCACCATGTCCTGATAATATTGTTGTTTGTTTTCCTTTGTCTTTCATTAACTAATCAGCGTTTGGAGCAGGGACGATTCTAGGACCAGAAGTTTAGGGGTAATCAGAATGATTATTACAATTACCAAAAATGTCCAAGTTATGTTTTACGTTTCAGGAGGCATGCTAACTAGTCTGCTAGCAATTGATTCAAATTCTCTAAAATATACTGGGAGGCCGTTGAAATGGCGTCATGTCACTGTAAATAACGTGTTACCTTATTAATTGCTCCAGTTATATAAGTGTCGGTGAAGCGATCAAAGCACCATATCTCATTAAATGAGCCATTTGCTGTGTCACAGTTGTAACCCGTATGTGAGTGTATGTGTTTGTAAAGCTCTTTGGGCAGTCAACATATGAATAAGAAACACTGATATTTAGTGCACCCAATTTACCATTTTAATCAAATTGGAATTATTATCCGTTGGACGATTAAAATGCATTTAATTAGTTCTTGAGAGACAGATTGACGATTGACGGAGCAGTGAAATTTTCTGTGTGACGTGTGACGGAAGCATGGTTTAAAAAATGTGACAGACTAAACTACTGGTGATAACAGTTTGGGTCGGCTTAAAATACTGACGGACTGACGATGACAGATATGAACCGAGGCCGTTGACAAAAATGAATCACGGATCGGCAATGTTTTGGAAATTGCCCAGATATACCAATTACCACTTCAAAACACACTCACCCAAAAAAAAACAAAAGACAAGAAAAAGAAAAATATGCAGTAAGTCTGCGAATAAACCAAATCCGATAAAGCACAGAGTAAAATCATTGTAATTGTAAAATATTTACATTTGGTAACCCTAATTTCTGCTTTTGATGCAACAGCACCTCAACATCCACATTGACCGTATACTTGTTTCTGGAGTAAACCAGCCCCCTAAAGTGAGTACAGCATTTTATTCCACTTTTTTACAAAGGCAGTCTCTCCCTGCTCTTTTCCTCCTCATACAGTCAAATTAAGCAACTTGTAAAAAATTTAGGTAATTATTCGTTATTAAGATGCCCCGTCGAGAAGTCCACTGATATATAAGTGTCTGTGTGGTTTTCAAGGTGACGATAGACATAAAGATAAAATAATAAAGTGAATACTCATACAGTATATCAAGGCCTCTCCTTACTCTCTCTGTATGATCCACCAAAAAGCAGATAACTCACCAGAGGATTTTATATTTAACAAGACAATGCTGATAAGTTGTATGTAAAAAAAATGAGGCTACCAGTCTGTCTGTACACACACGCATGTGCACGCGCACACATGTCAGTTAGGTAGTCAATAGCAGCTCTATATAGACGTTATTAACACGTACACCTTGCATAAATCTGTTTATCACTTTCCAATCAAAAATCACAGCGGCATGTCTACTGTCAGACCACCTGTAATGTCGCTTGGAAAAAAAAAATTAGCTAACTCCTACTGAGCAGCTTGATTCAACAGTAAATGCAGTCCCCGCTGCCCCCCCCCCACAAAAAAACCCCCCAAAAAAACCGAGTCCCTTAATGACAATGTGTTCGTATGACTAAGAAAGTAGAAGTAAAGAAATGTGTCACATATTCAGGTTGAAGCAAGGGTACAGACAGTTTGCTCTGCTCATGCTCGACCCTCCAGGAATGGTAGGGTTTTTTACCTTTGTAAAAAGAACACAGTAAAAAAAAAAAATATATATATATATATATATATATATATCAAGATCTAAAACAAATTGGGTTGTCGGGTTTCTGGAGATAACCAGAATCAAGGGGATGCCTCAATCGTAGACAGGGATAAAGGTAAACAAATTCAATGTGTTTACAAAAAAAAATGAAAAAACAAAAAAATACAAAATAGGGCGCTGGCAACACCAAAAAAAAGAAAAACTATAAAACGCTTGCGAACAGCAAGGATAATAACGCAAATTCACAAAAAAGAAACTATGAAATTCCAATCACATAACACAAAAGCACACGATTAACAAAACCCAAAACATACACGAGGAAAAACACGAGATCGGGAGGATTATGAATCATTAGCTGTTAGTTCAAGAAAATCAAACACTTGGAACAATAGTAGCGAGCTAGGTAGAAAAATCTGACAGCGGGAAGTTGACGCTGAAGTCCTTTTAAAGTCCAGTGATGAGAATGAGAAACAGGTGCGATGAATCTGATCTCACAAATTCACAAATTGTCTGCTGTTAATTCTCAGGGCACTGAATCGACTGCAACTCAACTGTGTTTGCTGTGTAGTGTACCTCAGTTGTCTTAGAACAGGGTCACCAACTCTTTTGCAACTGAGAGTTACTTCTTGTGTATTGATTTATGTGAAGGGCCATCAGTTCGATACACACTTCTGAAAATAACAAACGAGCTCAATATACTTATGATAGGATGAATGCTATTGTTTTGTTATGATTAAAAATTAATGGTATTCATGTACTGAATGTTATAAGGGAAGTCAACCCAAAAACCCGGCACTCTAAACGCGGCATTCTGATGAATATTGCATTTTTGAAACGTAAATTAAGCAGCAAAATTCACCCATTTTTATCCATCTTAAGGGTAGGGCCATTTTGCTTCTTGCTCTCGACTGAAAATGCTCAGGGCTTAGTTAACGACCAATCATGGCTCACCTGTTTACTGAGTTTTGTCATGTGTAGTTCGTAAACTGAGCCAGGACTGGCCGTTACCTAAGTCCAGAGCTACTGTGATGTATTTTTCAGTCGACAGCAAGTGGCAAAATGGCCACCCTCTAAGATGGATAAAACCGGGTACATTTTGCTGCTTAATTCTTAATATACGACGCATTCTTGTCAAGAAAGTTTTTGGGTTGAATTTCCCTTTGACACTGATCATAGAAAGGATTTCTCTCCATGGGGGCGACATTCCCACGGGCACCATGTCTCATAATCACATGAGACCGGTTCAGTTATTCCCAAATTCTGTATGGGATTCTTTTTTTCTTTTATTTTTTTTAATAGCTGTGAAGTTAGCTGGGTATTACCAATTAATTAGTCATAAATTGTCTATATCATCACCATGCAACAGATTGTACTGTGTGTTGCACATAAGATCAGCTCTGCTGCCACAACCAGTGTCATTGTGTACTTAACGGCAAAACACCTGCTCTGTGTGTAGCCGCACATGTGCTCACATAGCGAATGATGCATTCAAGAGTAGCTTGTCATTCCATTTAAAATCGTGTTGGAAACGAATATAATTGTTTTAATGGCGGTAAAGGTGTGTGTATGAGAGGTCAATTAGAAGGGGGCTATATTCTAGGTTGTAACTGCAGGTTTGCGTGTTCTTTTGTGGGGCTTCTGACTCATTGCTTTGTGTAAATGGCCTATTCACTTGTGTAGCGCTTTTCCTCTTACAAGGTGCTCAATCCACTTCACACCAACTCCTCATTCTTCTACTGATGATGCAGCATCAGGAGTAACTGGGAATTCAGTTTCATGCTCAAGGACACTTTGACATGTTCATAGACGGAGGGGATGGAACCCACAACCTCTGGGTTGGGAGACACCCACTTTCCAACTGAGTCATAACTGAATTTGTTTTGTCTCATCCTATTTGTGTGAAGGCTGCCGACAGAAAAGCACTTACAAAAAAAGGACAAAAGGGCACTTTGAGCATCAAGGGAAAAAGGGGCAGGTGCTCGTGCACCCAAAGATCCCCCCCCCGCATGTCCCTGGCGAAATGTCTTCAAAGCCAACCAGAACAGTCCAGTTGAAATGGGCTCAGCATTATATCAATGAAATAACTTGGATAAATGAAAATATTTACAGGCTCTGCATTTCATTCTCTTTCTGTATACTTTGGGTTTCGATGATTCAATGGAAGCCCAAGCTATTAGGCAGCACGATAACTGGGCATGAACGGCAGTGATTGCAGTGTTGCTGGTGCTCTGTTGTGACCACACCGATATTAAACTCAAATCAAACAGAATATGACTGACAAGTTTTTTCCAACAAGCAACATTTACTACAACAAGTAATTAAGCCCTCGCCTACCTAGTCTTAATCGTTTGTGTTAAGGATGTGTCACAAAAACTAATGGCGATAAACGCGGTCTGATCTGATCCTCGGGGGACTTCCATTTCCTTCCCTCCTGTGAGCCCCTTGGTTAAGCATGCACCTCCAAAAGCCATCCTGCTATTTGATGTTCCAAGAAAAGCAATTAGCCACTCGCCTCTCTGCATGTAAATGAAACGACTCGTTTCCATGGAACCTGTGGGACCTCAAAGACATATCCCAGTCGCTGCTGTGTGTGACGTTCGCTGTGCCAGCATTAAGATTTGATAAGGAGGGTCGTTTACAACTCCCAGCTGCTTGCCAGCACCAGACAGTGACCTTTCAAACAACAGTAAATTTTACGGACCTTTAAAAATGCACACCTCGCCCAACCTACACTTTGTGTCCTCATCTCTAATGATTTCCCTCTTTGGACCTTGACACATGGGTGTTTGTTCTTCTTAACTAACGCAAAGTCATTCCTGCATTTTAATCTGTGCTATATTTCGCGTTGTGAATTACTCATGAGAAAAATATTCATTTATTCAGTTTTTTCGTTATTTGGGTAAGCTCCATTCTTCAGTGGGCTCTATTGGGTTATATGGCGAGGCAAGTTTTCTTCTTTTTGTGCAGATTGCCTGTCTGCCCCTTGCCTCTCAAAACACAACACAGCCCTCATTATAAGGCGGATTGTGTCAGTGACTGATTTTCATTATCGGTCAGTAGTTTATCACTCCTGTGGCAAATCCTCCTTAACGCAATTTGGTCATGTGAATAGCAAAATGCAGCGCCAAATTATGCTTGATAGAGAACACAAAGTAGATTATCCTCGGAGTGGGAGCAGCGAGATTGAGAATGTGAATCGGGTGACTAATACACACCGCTGATGCAAAGGAAGAGCAGCACAAATCTGCAATTATGCAGCAACTTTGAGAGTTACACTACAAGGACTCAGAAGAGCCCGCAAAGTTACACGTCAACAAAAGGGCGTGAGTAATGATCACCCCATTATAAATATTGCTTAACATTGCCGCAGATATTCCCAAAATATTTAGTTAATATACACAAATCGGTGTTATAAGTCTCATGTCAATGACCTTCACTGCAATAAATTCAAAGATGTGAATTGGTAACCACACTGAAAGAACATTCGCACATTGGAGTGATTTCGGCAGTTCCAAAATTTTAATGAATAGTCGATACAGCTTGATATCATCAGAATTCAAAGGTTTACCTACTGGTAATTATATTGTGGCGGATATACTGGAAAAGAAATCCCACCTTGGTCCATTTGTGTACAAAGCAAAGCACGAAAAGAAGCGAAAAGATGAATCCTGAATGAAAATAATTTGAAAGCTTGTCCATCTGCTAATACTAACATTTTTAAATTGTGGTACATGAACAATGTCAAAATGTTTTTGGAATTGTTTTGGTTGTCCAGGGAGTGCATAAGAGGCGACTTCAACATTTTGTTTGCATTTAGCTGACAAGAAAATCAATGTTTAATTTTATTGTCAAATTTGACATATTGTAAGAAAATGCCATTGTTGCTTGAATGAATTTACCTTTTTGGGGAAAATATACACAAATGTGATGTTTTTTACGCTATTTGCTGGTTCTTTTGTTTGTTAAAAATTGATTTTGTTTATTAGCACGGCAGCATGAAAACACAACCAATTTTTACAATCACTTTGTAGTGGAGTATACTTTTATTCTTGGGGTGGTCATGGGATGGTCACAGTTTTCTCTAGTCATCCACAAAATAAAAACTTGTTATTCAACAATCAACATCCATTTTTATGTTGAATTAATTTCTCACACTCACACACGAACACACATGCACACACCTACAAAGACATACATTGCTCGATGCTTCAGCATTCGCCCAGGACCCAACAACTGTAAAAAATGACAGTTGGCCACATGCACCCACTCATTGGGCGATTTAGCATAAAGAGTCCTTCCTAGTGAACGGTGCGGGCCAGTATCGCGTTCTGAGACTCCTCGAACAATATCTTAACAATTTTACACTACTTAAAAGAAAGTCAGGGGGCACATTGGTCGACTGGTTAGCACGATGGCCTCACAGTGCAGAGGTGCAAGGTTCGGTTCCAGGTCCAGCCTTCCTGTGTGGAGTGTGCATGTTCTGTGTGGGTTTTCTCCAGGTTCTCCGGTTTCCTCCCACATTCCAAAAACATGCTTGATTGAACAGTCTAAACTCTAAAATGGTTTCTCTTTGTGTGCCCTGCGATTGGCTGGAAACCAGTTCAGGGTAGAACCTGTCCTACTACGCGAAGTTAGCTGGGATGGGCTCCAGCATGCCTGAGGTTCTCGTGAGGAGAAGCAGCTCAGATAATGGATGGATGGATAAAAGGAAAGTCTAAATGGTAGGGCGGTTGGTTTAATGTGATTATGGTGTATTTGATCAAGGCACAGGCAGACAGATTCGTTGCTCCGGGGAAGTGTGTGGCGGAAGTCATTTGTTTCATTCATAAATATTACATCAACATTGAACAATCGCTCTGAATCACTGTAGCAATCAATCCAGCGAAGGAACTATAATCAGCACCATCATCATAGCTCCGCCCTAACCGTGTGGCACAACTGTTTCGAGGGTACGGGTGATTTGGTCACACACGGTCATGGGTGCAAGGCGGTCTACAATTTCCCACGTCACATGCGCACGACATCATCTGCAAGGGGAGATCTTGCAGTTTACATGCACGGACACAGCGGGTCTATTTCTGTTTCTGCAATGTCACATATTCCATACTGCGCACCAACCAACCGGATTTGAACGCACATGAGGGATGATTGGCCGGGGCTCAGCTTGGTTCCATCCCACAATGGCAGAAACATCCGGTTATACTCAACAATGATTCTGCCTGTGCAAAGTCTGTCTAAAAAAAAAAACAAACAAAAAAAAAACTCCCCATGCACGCAGCTAAACTGCGCTTTGGACCAAACTTGACTTTTCATCTTTTTTTCAAAATCTTTGACCCAGCCCTGAACTTTGCTGTGTGTCTTAATGTAAAAATGGATTTCCTTTTGTATTTTATAATCTGTGAATTATTAATTTTTTTACACATATAAACTGTGATTGACAAATGTGATCTCTATTCAAGTGTTGTCAAATGTTGCTCACCATTGAATTCCAGAGGCAATAAATGACATTGTCACTTGATAGTGAATGGGAAGTTCCAGTAAGTACTCTGGAAGCGTCTCGTCAACATGCTGCAATGCGTTTCAATAGTGAGTTGTGAATTTGTGGCCGAAGCATAAAAATATGTTATTTCACTGAGGTAAATTACATGTTCGATTAGATGTTACCGTTAAATATTCATTAATTAGGTAACCCGGCACCACTCGTAACAGCTGGGCTTTTCGAGCGTACCCGGAGTCAGTAACAACAATATTTAAAAAAGTAATGAGGAATGTGTCAGTTACCACCTAAATATAATATATTACTGTAACACCCAACGATAGCTGGAATAGGATGTTGCACACACGTGACACTTGTGAGGATAATGGATGATAATGGACATTACTTTGGTAACACATTACTCCCTAAAAAAATGTCAGTGAAAATATACCACTGTTTAAGGTAAGTTAGTTAAGTTTAATATTCCAACTTGGTGCTGTGGAAGAAATCTTCAAATATCTGTTGTGTAAACATTTTACCAGTGGAGGGTGCTGGCTCCGACAGTGGCATCGTCCATATATTTATTTTCACTTTATGATGAGACAGTTGGCAGAAAAAATTAAATGCATTTTACTGCCACCTGTTGGATTGGAGATGGAAAGCAGTATTACTATCAAAGTTATTTTTGGTATTATTGCCATTTTTAAAATTATATGTCATGAACCAGAGTATTCAACAATTGCGTGTTGTTTCGTAAACACAGATACATTTAAAAGTGTTGATAAAAAAATGCTTACATTTCACGTTACTGCTTTAAGAACTAATGACCACTGTTGCCATTTTTATTCAGTACATAAAAAGAAAATACCTCAGCAGTTAACGTCTGTAAGCACCTTAGTTACATATATTGTGTTAAGTCTATTGAGGAATAAGTTCCACCTGCTCTGGGCGACCATGATACATGGCGACAAGCCTACTGTGGGTACAGCGCACTGCTCATGGCTTGATAAGTGTGATGTCGAGGGATTTCAAAGGATTTGAATAGATGTGAGGATCGTAAGCTTCCTCACCCCCCTTCAAATGAATCTTTTATTCCTTTAAGCCACATCTGATGGGACCTCAGTGGGCACTCAATCAAAACCTCCCTCTGTCTCCTTCACTTGGACTCAGTAAAATTATTCATCTGAGCCCCCTTCACCTAAACAATAACATACATATGCAATAAACGGTAGTGAAAGTGCATTGCCTCCCAGTGTGCTGGTCTTTTTGTCCATTCTCGCACGATAACTAACAGTTTTCCATAGTTGTTCCAAACGGTTCACATTTCATAAAGCAGGTGTCATTTTCCCCACGAAAAACAGAAAACATGTTTATGTTTTTCTATTTTACACTTTTGAATTTACTCACTGCTGCTTCACAGTGAGAGGTTGCGAAACTGCCACGATTCTCAAAATTGGTCCCAAATAAAGTTCCCCAAATACATTATTCATTGTTTCACATCCTACGGTTGAGAGTAATGATGGTGGTGGAACAAGGTGGACCCATGTGCAGGGAAAAAGGAAATGCAAGACAAGAGTGCAGGGTGTACTCAAACAAAAAACAATTGATTTCCAAAAACTAAAAGGCTAAAAATCTGAACACTAAAATGACTAAAATCCAACAAAACACAATACAAATAAAAAAGAAAAAAAAAAAAACCCACCACACTCGGGCTGGGTCATATGACCTAAAATCAATATTGCGGTAAATTGGGCAATTTTACCTCGATAACGATAAATGCACGATAAATTCCCCCTGAGGACCAAAATCAAAATAAATGCAGGAAATGCATATTAACTGTTTTTTATTGACCAACTGGTACACATTACTTTCAGTGAAAAATAAAAGTACAAAAACCATTTGTATAAACATTCCAAATAGCTTGCTTTGCATGATTTGAACAATGTCACAAAGAACAGGAGAAAAAGGGTACCTCTCACAAAATTCTTTTCTGCAAATAGATTGTGCCGAGATGCTGTAATGCCATTTGCAAAGGCCTAGATTTGTGTAAAGGTATCTTGTAAACAATATAAATCATGTCATGTGCAAAGGAGCTAGTCACCTGGAAACAAAATGCTAAATAGAATGAAAAAAATGTCAATGGAATGCCAGTGCCAAATAAACAAGTGTGCTTCATCAGGAAAATGCCCTCTCGAGTAATCTGGTGCGCAGTCGCCACTTGTCGTCTATGTAATGCACATTCAGGCTCAAACAGGGATGCATGTTGTGACTCGACCACAAGTCGGATGTGGATGCAAAATGCCCGACATGTCTTCGTTCCCGTCCCGATGTTGTCCATATCGGGAAGTGCTGTTTGCGACAAATATTTTCGTACCTCTTGTCGGCTACGTTCATGAGGCGTTTAAATCCTGTGCGCTCCACTGTAACTAGAGGAGCTCCATCTTTAGCTATGTGCTAGGCTATCGCGTCCACCTCTGAGACGTTGTCTCGTATGGTGTCGTCTCCGTTATGGGCTGTTGTCACTTGTCGAACCTTGCTTCTCACTTTGAACTTTTAGCACAAGCTCCAAGTCAACAGCATGGTTGTGTTGTGGGTGGTGAAAAAGAAAAGGTTGGACGCGCTGTTTTGGTGCTTACGATGCACTTTGTAGTTCATGTTCTTTTGCTTAAACATCGTCTTTATGGAACCCAAAACCTTTCCAAACGACAGATGTCAAATTTCTTTTCGGGACAAGCGCGACAGGAACAATTTCAACTAACGTTACTTCGTCTTCAGCCGTGTCAGCCGCTTCTGAATTTGAATCGCCAGCTACGAACGCGTCTTGTTTACATTCTTGTTCAGAAGGGTGGGGTCACGTGACGACACGCGCTGTAGCCGTCTTAAAGGGGCATGAACATCGCCGCAGACAGAAAAGACTTCTTTTTCCTTTTTTTTTTTTTAGACACCAAATTTACCGACATGGGCAAAATGATGTCGGTCATTGTAAAACATTTCGGTAACGGTAAATTTTCGGTTTATCGCCCAGCCCTACACCACACTGATGGTATTGAACGCAGAGCTGAAATCCACAAATAAGATCCTTGGGTCGGTCCCTGTGCAGTCAAGGTGCTCCAGGATGTAGTGCAGCCCCAACTTGACTGCGTCATCCACCGATCTGTTTGCCCATTAGGCAAACTGCAGGGGATCCAATAGGGGTTCAGTGATCTTCTTTAGGTGGTCCAAGTACCAGGCTTTCCAAGGATTTCATGAACACAGATGTCAGAGTTACAGGCCTGTTGTCATTCGGTTCTAATGCTGAAAGTTTCTTGGGGACTGGGATGATGGGAGACTGTTTGAAGCAGGATGGGACCTCAAGCAGCTCCAGGGATCTGTTGAAAATATGAGTGAAGACGGGAGGCAGCTGGTCAGCGCAAACTTAAAGGCAGGAGGTCGGAATTCCATCCAGTCCCGCAGCCTTCTTGATTTTCTGCTGCTTGAATGTCCTGTTCATTGATCTCCAGCGCTTGGGGAGGAGTTTGAGGTGTGATTGTGGTTGTTGCTGGTGGCGCGGGTGGTGGTGGGGGGTTGTCCTTGGCCTTTTCAAATCTGTAGAAGAACATGTTCAGATTGTCAGCCAGTCTCCTATTTTTCACTGGTTGGCGGGGCAGTCACCTGAAGTTACGAAATGAATTCAGGCAATTCCACACATGACGCAGAGTCATTAGCAGTAAGCTCTTTTCTCAGCCATTCTGCATAGCTTCTCTTTGCGATGTTTCCATTTGACTTGCCTGTTAGTTCCGTGGCACGGTCTGCCTGATGAAGACGGAAGCCGGGTAGGTAGGTGTAGCATGGCATCCGGGATGTGATCGTTGAGCCATGTTCCGGTGAAGCACAGCACAGCAGAGAGTCCGAAGGATTGTTTGCTCCTCGTGAGGTGAAGAAGTTCATCCATCTTGTTTGGCAGAGTCGTAGGTTAGCAAGATGAAACGCCGGAAACGTGTTTGAAATCCCCGCCATCTGAGTTTGACTCGCACGCCAGCTCGCCTCCCCCTCCTCTTCCTGCAGCGTCTCCACGCTCCATCTAGTGCAGTCGCTTCCCTAGCAATTATCTCCCAAAAACTTTGTTGGTTTGTGTAGGTTGGTGAAAAAAGTCTGAGTGCAGACTCTCTAATGCTTTGCAGCTCTTTTCTCGCGTAAGCAAGCGGCATATTCGGAAATGAACGAAAATGACAAAAACAAAGACAATATCAGAGAGCGCAACATTGAGGCGACCACTCGTGGCGGTGCCATCTTTGTAATGGTGAATCCAGTAAGAAGATTCTTCCGACTCCCGTTTGCGGATCAAAAAAGGAGGTAAATAGAAACAAAACACACTGCAGTAATAATAAATAAAAAATAAAAAACACGAACATACACGCACACATGCACAAACATGTTTATATTTCGTTCAATGTTCATACAGTATGGTCAAATTTGACAATGGGAAATCCTGTACTGTAAATAAAAAGCGAACCTAAGCAGAGGTATGTCACTTCCGATTCAAAACACGCTTGTGTTTGCTACAAATACAAATTTTTTTTCATACATCCATTTTGATGCCGCTTATCTTGTTTAAGAACTGCGAAAACACAATTGTTCAAGGATGAAATACATTGTGACAAGAAAGAGCTACAAGTCTTGGTTGCTTCCAAGTAAACCTATCAACCATCTCTGGACATACAGTATAGCTCCTCTGAACATGTTACATCAAGTTTGTTACTTGTGAGCGTATATGCTTTTTCCCGGAGCACTCTGACGGTTTCTATAAATTATGGCAAGACGTGGAAAGAAAATCCCAATGTATAAACTGTGAGCTGTGTCAAAACAGTCTCACTTGAACAATGTGGGTGAGTCTGAAATATGTGACTGCCGCTCCAATGGTAACAGCGGAGCACAAGAGGGAAGAGGAGAAGACATCTCCACCCATCTCTGTGACACTAGAGAGGATTTCACAAGCTCTTCTTCTCTTCCTTGATGTGCCTCATCCTTAGCCCTCTCCTAGTTTTCCTAAATAGTAGCACTGGGCCAATTAAGAGTTGGCACATGAAAAGGGCTTGCAATTATTCTGTTGCAAGACATACATGGATCCTACTTTTCTTCCACACATGATTGTATCGCTAGGACCCTACTCTGAGATGCCCAGCCAAGCATTAACTGCAGCCCCTCACACTTCTGTCAGCATGGCTGATCTTCTCCTATCTGGCTGTCTGCACTGACGAGGACCCGATTGCAGTACATGCTGGTCTGAGGCCTATTGGTGAGCGGAGAAACACAAGATAATAGGCGGATTATTAAGAGAAGTCATGTCGCGGGGATTTTTTTCTGATATCATTGCAACCACCCACGCAACTTCCATTTCATCTCTTCTAATGCATCCCGTGGCTTCTTTGCACCCCCCCCCCCCCCCTAACTCAATTTTCCCTTCCCACCAGGGATGCTACATGCAAATGAGAGACAATTCTGTGGGTTTAATGCTAATCAATATTGTGCAAATACTCATTTAGACAGTTGGGAGCACAGCGAGGGACGGGCTTGACCTGCTTGAAATGCAAGGACTGCTGGGTTTTGTACAGAGCATTGTAGTAAAAACACATGCATACATGCACATGACCCAGCTGGAAAAGATGCTTCAGTTAATCAGTAGGCAAAGGAATAGAAAATGAGATGTTCAAATCAGAGGAGATAACAACTAAGCGGACCAAAAGGTGGAAGAGGCGAGGCGGTGTAATGTTCCCAGACATATGAATAATTGAAAGCTCTCTCACTGTCATTACATAAGGAGCTTGAGTAAAAACAGTGCATTGATTTAAATCAAAGAAGTGCAAATGGAAAGGAGTAAAAGTGCGACAGGTTCAGTGCTCATCCCTGGCCCTGGTATCCATAAAAGTGTGATAAGTAGACAACTACAGGGCTGCATATGAGAGGAATTTGAGCGCACACACACAAACACACATACTTAAATTATATATATATATATATTACTTGTACACTGATCCCTAGTTGTATAGTTATAAAGCATTAATAGAGAAAGCATGGTGCATTAAATAAAAACAACCAATTGGATCGCATGTCAATATCATATTTAAGTGATTGTACTATTAATTTGAGCATAGACTCAAGTATGGAGGAGGTGAGGTTAGAATTTGCCACATGGTTCAAAGGTCCCATCCCAGTATGACGCACGACTCAGGCAGGAATGTTAAGGTGAATGTTTCGTATGTGCTCACTGATTGGCTGGCGACCTGTCCAACACAATGCAATACAACTTTAATTGTATTGCAGTGCGTAATGACCTCGCCGCCCCTTCCTCCCACGCCGTCAATGTCAGTTGTGATACGCTCCAGCTACCCATGACCCTAATAAGGACAAGGTCAATAGAATAGTATGGATGGTGTTGACATAAACAAAAGCTCCCAAATTTGGCATTGGAGTTTGACAAACACCTGAAGGTTATAGGTTTAATGGGCTTCTGCAAAAGGAAAGCAAAGAGGAAATGACCATTGAATAGACACATTAACAGCAGTAAATACAAGTTCACAACAGTTCAAATTACACACAATTAAAATTAAAACCTTCAACTTGAACATGAAACCCAGGTCAATACAATCTGGATTGGCAAAGCAAACTCAATCAACAAGCTGCCTCACCAAGGTCAGGGCTTCACTTCTGAGATCTTTTCAACCATTTTTGTTACGAAAGCCAGCCATCGCAGCAACTGAGTCACACTTAAACCTTTTCAAACTAACAAAAAGAAGCAGACTTTGAATGACAGTGACCTGAGGTTTATTAGGATCTACTGATAAAATTTGAAACAAACAACACAGTATGTGCGTCGACTGTGAGAGGTTGAAGCCAGGAGGAGGTTTCAAATGTGCTTGTGTAACTCTCTCTTTTTTACTCTTTGCCGCAAATTTCTCTCATCTTTCAAGTTCCCACCTCAGCATGACTCTTGTTTGGCTGCATCAAAGTCCTTGAGAGAATTCACCCGATTACCTGTTGACTGTGAGAGCCCAATGACAGTCACAGTCTGTGGCATTGCTCGAACGCTTTTGTCAGATCCTTAATTTTCTCTGACCTAGAAAATCAAATGAAAAAACAAATAAGCTAACTCACATATGATTAAAGTGTCCAGCTAAATTCTTACTGAGCATTATACGAAGTGCAACTATGGTAGTCTTGCTCAAATCTAATGAGTTATTCGAGGTGAGAAGTAAAGCGCAGTGTATAGACTGTAAAAGTCATCGTAAAGTCAAAATGTTTGACACATTACAGTGAAGAGAAAAACAGTGAATGATTCCTTCATTTGATTTCCAAAGTCAAACACTTACTTAAAAAACAAAATGACTTGCTTTCTGAAATATTCATTCCAAAACACCAAATGGCAACACAAACAAACCTATATAACCCTTTTCAGATTTCCAATTTTGTGCACAGACCTGCCAAATTGGAATGATTGTAAATTACATTAACCATATAAATTGAGGCCGTTCTGTCTGCTGTTAAACGCTGTGGGCGTGTCCAATGAATATAAATATCCAGGCCCCGCTGAACTATGACTAATAAATCAAATAGCAGCACTACGATCAGGAAAAATTGTTGCTATTTTGTCTAGCATCGTTCTTATGCCTACGCATAACCACGTTTGAGCCTGGGAAACATAGCTGCTAAATGCCTCCGGTGGAAGGAATGCAATGTGAAATAACGGGGCTTTTCCACCTCATGACAGTGAAGGGCAATAAAGCAACTACTACAGTGGATTATTCCGAGGGAAGATCCATTTTAGGGTGTAGACATAGCTAGCTAGCTAATGTGAGTAAAGGACTTAAAATACCTTTACAGCCTGGGAGATGCGAGTCATGCCGGACTCGCTTCTTGTCCTGGATTGCCATTTTAGCTACAATCACTGGAAACCTCAGAGGATGTTTATTCGGATGTTTAAATTTGTTCAAAAAAAATCAAGCAGATTACAGGGATGACAACAATAATAATTAATTTCAATATTTCTGGGTTTATCAAACACGGAAAGAAATGACATCACACTAAAATTAATACATTTGGAGGAAAAAATTACGGAATCATGAAAAAAAATAAGACCACATCAACACATCACTAGTACTTTCTTGCATCACCTGTGTCTTTTAGAACATCTCACAGTCCCAAAGGCATGGTCTTGAAAATGATAAAAGAGTACTGTTCAACAATCTGGCTTTCATCGATTGTTTTTACAAGATCACCTTTGCAACCTTGTAATGGATCCTTTTCTTCAAATTCCACCAAAAATGCTCAATTGGACAAAGACGTTTAAAACGATTGGACGTTTGCAGACCATGAAATTGAACTAAGGTGTCATTCTTCACGGAATGCACACAGTTTTTGCTCTATGGCTAGATGCATTATCATGTTGGAAAAATATTTCTTTTCAAACAAAAAAGTGTCCAAAATGTCAAGGTAAAATTGTGCATTTATTGAAGTTGTAATGACCGCCATCTCCCTTGTGCCTTTACCTAATATGCAGCCCCATACCATCCAAGACTGTGGAATTTTGTACGTTTTCTTCAGGCACCCATTTTCGGCACCCATGTAGTGGTTTTTTTGGGATACACAACATCCTTTAGGATCCCTATAGAGGGGTTGAACTTATGTAAATGCATGTGCGGCAATCTCATTGGACGCTTTGGTCATTATTTTGACTCCGTATTTGTAATCAAATATCTGAATTCACTTTGCATGGTCTTTAACAGTTTAATTACCTAACATGTTCTATCATTCAATCCCATTGGAATTCAGTGCATTAAGGCATGAAGACATTGTCAAGACAAATGCAAAAGGGAGGAGGTACTTTAGAGAAAACATCTGAATGAAGAGCATATCTTTGATGGTTTGTTTTTACAACTGGAAAAGGCCAAGCTGGGTGCAACTCAGCTCCGATAAAGAGGAAATTGATGCTGCCATGCACCAGCATTTTAATGCAAGATCTAAATGTGATGATGAAAATTACTTCTGGTGCAACGTTCCAATGATGGGTCACATCAATCACATGCTAGGTTGTTGACGAATAGAGTGTGTCCCACTGGACATCCTCAAATTTCATTATGCTTCGTATTTATATGCACATCATAAAAGCTGAAACGATGACATCTTTCAATGAAACTGTTAACCGTCTTTGAATGATTCATAGAATCCCCTGTAGATACACTGCAATGACATTTAAAGCCTTTCTACCAATGGCTCTGTTTCCATGGAGTGCCACAATGTTCTGATTATGAACCTTATCGAAGTGTGGCTTCCCTGGAGTAACACACTGACATGTATGCAGCATGTTATGGTTCTAGGTCAAAAGCAAGAAACAGATGGGTAGCTTTTGTTGTTTTTTTTTAATGCAAAATATATACTCAATCGCAATATTGCTTTGAGAATAATACAAAGATAGATAAATGTTGAATGGGAGAGTCATGCAATCGCTATAATTAAAGTACTGTCCAACGCAGAAGCACGTCAATCGTCTTGTTTGTTATTGTTGTAGCGGCTGTCCTTGTAAACATAGCCAATGTCTCGAGGGGGGGGGGTTGAGTAAAACAAGAGGCGCACATAAATGGATTGGTAGCTAATCAATCACTGTTTTCTACAAGCCTTGTTATCCCTCCCAAAAGTTTCTTTACCCCAAGCCTGTCTCGCTGAGAGACCTGTTTATCATGGTGCCTTATGTGGGGATTAAACGCTTCTAGGCAGCATGTCTACTTCTCTTTACGGATTAAGACAGTTATCCATTAAAGTACACACTTTACACTTGTACCAATAAAAGGTCAGATCCAAATATATTACTGGCTGAAACACACACACGCTCCACACACACACACCGAGTAGGTGAGCTGCGATGTGGAGGCACCAGCGGTCATCTGTCAGGCTGCAGTATAAATAAATGAGAGCCTCTTGCCCTGTCCAACGAGCCTGCTAATTGTATTTTCTCTTACTTGGTGGCGTTTGTCAGGCTTCATCAGTCTTCTGTGACATGTATAAAATGACAGTCCACCTAGTTGACATTGTGAATAGTTGTCAGGTCACAGCCCCACTCTCCTCTGGGCCAAAAGGTTTGTTCCAACATTTTGATTTGCCTCATTAATTCTCCCACAAAACGTGAATGTAAGACACAGACCCCCGTCATTTCTGGCTGTTTGCCATCCACTGTCCTTTGTATCCGCCTGGACATGACGTCAGCTTGCACACAGATAATGAGAAAGCTACCATTCCGCCCTCTGACTTTGCATCGACAAAAATGTTGCCTTAATATGTAATACGGTACATTCTTCCAGAAGTTAATAGCGAGCAAATGTTAACAATGTCAGACGTAGACTTCTTACATTGGAGGATGGTTGAGTTGAGCCAGTTTGTCAACTCGGGTATTGAGGGAAAGAAATCTAAATATGAAACACGAAAGCATTTGATGACATACTAATGAAATATACCACATACTACAATGTTTTGTCTTTTGTTATTAATTGGTAGCCAGTAATACTGAACTTGATCTCGCATATTTGAGTTCAGATTTTCCTAAATGAAATAAGCATCATTGAATTACTATACATGAACTATATATATACGGCAACAGGGCTGAAAAGAGAAACAATTCCCAAGGGCCCCCGAACTTAAAGGGGCCCCGTGGAACAGCAGATTTTTAACTCATGTCAATGACAAACACTGCTTTAAGAAGGCAAATACTATGTGTTGCTAATCAGCAACCGAAGTGTATTCAAAACATTTACGATGGGGTGGCCGCAATTGACTAGGAGGGAAGTGACGGCCACATAATGAACATATATGTGTTTAGTACTTTGCAGAGAAGTCACTGTTTATTGTAACAACCGCAGTCATCTATGAGTTTTGTTTCTTCTGTCTGACGCATGCAATATAGCTCCGTGACCCTGCGCAAACTAGGTAAACTCGGCAGTTTATATTGCCAGTCACTAGTTAAATACTTCATGTCGGTTCTGCATTTCATTGAGAAACCAATAAAGCGATTAATTAGACATCACCAACACTGTAATCTTGACACTATACCATTTGAAACAGCATTCATTATTTAAGCGTAGACATTGATACATACAGTCTAACATAGAGAAATATAGCGTTAAATAGAAAACTTTTCTGGTCGTGAGTTTATGCGCTATATTTGACGTGGCAGTGTCCCCATAAACTAATGCTGGTCATATATTTTGCCAAGACAAACTGCCCAACAAGATCACAAACACAATCCTCATGCTTAGCTATTATTTCCTTCTTTTTTCAAGAGGAATACTTTTGGGCTCCCTTATAACACATATCACAAATCCCAGTAGGATTAGTGAAGTGTTTTGGGTTATGTATATGTTACCTATGAGATTGAGCAAGATATTATTTCCTGACAGTGCAAGTTTAAAGTTGATGTAACCTTTTCACAGTTTACCACTAGATAACCCTCCACGGTCTATATGACTAAGAACCAAATGACACTTTGATGGATTTGTCATTTGTTAACATTCGTTTGCAAATGGTAAGTCGCACTCCTCAAATGTCAGCGTAACAAATAATCAGCATTTATTACGGCAAAGAGTGGAACCTGGAAGCCGCATTTCCAGTACTGACATTTAGATCAGTTCTCCAAATATGCTCTAGGGGAAGCTGTAAAAGTATTTAATGTGGATGCTGCTAAATGAGCGCAAAGCAGTGAGTGAGCGCTGAAAAAAAAAGAGATCTGAGAAGAGTGAAAAGAGAGAATTACACAGGAAGAAAAATTACCATTGTCAAAGGCACAGACAGTGTTAAATGGCGCATCATTTTGCAGTAATTTACAAATCACAGAGTGGAAACAAAATTAGATTATGAGGGACTGTTGAAATGGATCTGCTAAACGATATCGATTCATTATGTAGCTGTCAAATGTGTGAAAATAATCTCCGTGGCCGAGAGGGTCAAAATCACATCATAGGTAATTTCACTGGACTTTCATTTGTATGTCTAAATGCACCTCCAAAACAACACAGGGAAACAAACATTCAATCAAAGGTCGATTATTAAGAGAATGAAATGGCGAACTTGACTTATTGGAGCGCAAATGTGGCCATGTCAGTGCTGTCAGTAACGAGGGCTGCTTTGTCATCCTCCAAATGTCCTCATAAAAGTCTAATAATGGAAAGATGGAGCAGGACATCCGAACGAATGTGCTTCTAACGTTCCGTGACAAGAGATAAATCAGATTCTGGGGTTCATCACACAATTACAAACAACCAAGAAGTAAAAAGGCTCTGGTGTTGCATGCCATTGCTGAAAAACAAGGACAAATTAACAGTTTAATGGAACGTTGCGTTGTTTTTAATTGGCTCACAAGTTGCAACTAAGTTATTTAATCAAAACTTTGTTCACAATCATTAGAGAACTGCCACAAACGATTTTGTGGTCCCCGGAGAAGGGACTGCTAGGAACAGAATACTGTTTTTTGCCATGGATGTAAAACAATAAAAGAACATTTATTTAAGTAAAAACAGCTATTATGTGTCTTAAAACACACACGCACTCACACACACAGATGCAAGATGCACAGAGTTGCCTCGCCCCCCAGGTCATCCAATAATTTGGGAACAGAAAGTAGTCCGCGCTCAACGTAAAAATGTGTGCTTCGGAATTTCCGTGCCCTTTCGTGAATTTGGTAGACGCGCTACGCCCTTCTGGGAG
Source organism: Idiotropiscis lumnitzeri (assembly GCF_059441095.1). Classification (NCBI taxonomy): domain Eukaryota; kingdom Metazoa; phylum Chordata; class Actinopteri; order Syngnathiformes; family Syngnathidae; genus Idiotropiscis; species Idiotropiscis lumnitzeri. The sequence goes on from NC_142394.1 coordinate 10,051,855, forward strand.
TTTATGCCTCGTCCCCTGGTGCTTCTGCAAAAATGGTCACATAAAGTAAACTACATTTTCGACTTCTCAGAAGCAGCTCTATTTTGCAGCGCAGGTGCTCAAATAACATTTTGGTGTATTTAACCGAGATGCAGGCAAACGGATTTGTCACTCTGCGGATGTGTGTGATGCATGTCACCGGATTTCATTCATAAATATGACCCTAGCGTGGTACAATCCCTCTGAATCATTGTAGAAATCTCTTCATTTGACGAATTATAATTGTAATCATCTTGTAAATATTTTAATAGCACACTTGTCGCCCATCACTTTTGTGTGTGTGCGTGCGTGTGGGGGTGTGTTTATTGATTTTTTTTTTTTTTTGTTTGTTTCTGCAATGTCAGGCACAGTGTTGTCATGTTCATGCTTCCAATGCCCTAATTTGATGCAAATCAGGGCTGGGAAGTTTTCTTCCAAAGTCGCCCAATTCTACCAGTGCAAATTCTAGCAAAAAAACTGAAAGAACAAAAATTCCACCCGAGGCTTGATGATGCCCAAATTTTCCAATTTTCCTGCATCTTTTGAAGCATTTATTAAATTGAAAAAATATATCAAAATAATCTCACTGGCAACCACCATGAGGATAAGCAAATCAGATAATGGACGTATGGAAAATTATCTCAACCAAAAAAATTGAATATCATCCAGCCATCAGATTTCAGGAAAGATACACACTGGACTGATCACCAGGAAAGAGGAAATAGAAGTAGAAAACGAACACAAGCATCCGTAGAACAAGCAAACTACAACCTGGATGCCAACACCAGATCTCAGAATTGTATGATGGTCATGCTAAACACTTGGATACTGTGCTATTCTAAAAATACGATACTTTGCGCAGTTTTGTTTTTTTTGTGTCTTCCTATTTTCTCATATCAGATGATGCCGTTTGCTGTTAAGCTTCAGCTTGCTCCACTTGCCATCTGTCTGACTGACTGTCCCCGAGTCATTAGGCCCCTACTTGGGTGCCCAGCTGGGAGGGCGTGCAGTGGAAGGCTCGCTCTGGCGCGCCTAGCATTGGCCGCACAGGCGGGGCATGTGGCGAGGCAATACCCTGGGTCAGGCTATCTGGCGACAGAGCACTTCATGGAAGGCTCACTGTCTGTCCCTGGCAGGTTGTCATTTATCACTGCTGAGCAGCGCTGTCAGCTGGGAATGTGATGAATTTCGCTTTACCATTCTCAGAAATAAGCCTTATAAATCATCCTAAACTCAGCCTGCGTGCAGGTTTTTGTTGTCGGACACTGTGACAAATCTCTCCCGTGTACCTACAAGCTGCCCTGTCTCTTGTCGGTGGATGTAGCAGAAGATCGCCTTGTGTCAAATAGACAGCTTGGTGATTGCAAGTGTCCACTTTAGAACTGGAATGAGTAAAAAGAACAGATGACCCAGTTTAGACAAGAGTGGAAGAGAAAAAAATGATTTGCTTAGAAAATTCTGTGGCATTAATCCTGTCAAAGAAACTTTAGCCACACAGACAAATTAGAACACGAACAAAAACTTTTCTTGCACTCAATCAAGCCAGACCATCACGAAGACTAAATACAGTATTATGAACCGATATGGCTGCTAATGGATTTATTTTGGATTACTCCATTTCTTAATACATTTTGAAGAAAAATATTGAAAAACAAGCCCTCTCCCTAAATTGCCAAGGTTTTTCAGGAAATACGAAACAAATACAACAGTTTTTGCATAAACATACCAATAAATGATAGCAAAAATCTGTCTTTTACATCATCACTGTCAAAGTGGTATTTGTCCTGAGTGTACCCCGCCTCTTGTCCAGAGTCATGGATAGACTCACGACCCAAGGACACGCAGAATAGAAAATGCATGAATTGATTTCAGTCTGATGCAATGCAGTTGTGCACCACGACATTCTGCAGAACTATTGTATCCGGATAAAAAATACGTTCCATATATAGATTGAAAGAGAGAAATTTTAACTTTGCATACCAATATTATATATTTTTGATGCAACTCATATATTTTTAAGATGTACCTAATCAAGCCGCGCTTGTGCGTGCACACGTTCGGACCATCTGTCGACTCTAAACGAACATCAGGAGCAGAAAGTCAAAGACAAATGCATTATGGGATGTCAAGCAGTCAATGGGGGTGTGTGGATGTCGGGGGTCTCCATTTATGATGACACCTTCAGAACATATCACATTTTGGCCAGATGTGATAAGGACACCGTGGCGCAAGGTGGCAGAAACCTTGTTATTGATGGCTTTTCTTTTCATTACGCGCTGCTGTTTTGTAAGTGACTTCATACGCTTTACAAGATAATCCACCCACTCAGTCCCACTTTTTCTTTGACTTTGAAAAGGGTGTCGAATTTAGGTTTTTTTTGAGGGGGGGAGTGTTTTAATTCTGAATCTGGGATAATATACGTAGTCTGGGGATTTTCATTAAAGTTGGATTTATTTAGTTTTCAGTCTTTTTAAATAAAAGTTTTAATTTTTAAAGTTGTCAGAGTTGTCTTCTCAATTCAAGTGGTGTTAAGTGACAAAAGCAGGGGAGCCATTGGAGCCAAATCAAACACGCAAGTTGGCCGTCCAATAGCGATGTCATTTGGTGGTGATTTTTTATTGGCTTTCGCTAGATGATGTCACTTATAAGTTACCCATTAGTTTTACTTGTTTCAATAGTTTTGTCAACTAAAATAACATCTGAATTAGTTTTGAAAAAGACCCGTGACCTTTATGGCCCAATCAATGATTAAAGCCATTATGATGGTTGTAGTTCATGATACGCTCCACTGCATCTATACTTTTGTTCCCTTATTGAAACCAAGAAAAACATTTTTAGAAAAATCCAAATATTCAAATGATTTTTGATTTTTCAAAGATTGTGTCAAAGAAATAAAACTATCTGTAAGCATTATCAAGGAAAGTTTTCTTTTGGTGCTACATTATTCATAGTAACATTTCTGGTAAGAGTTATGATAATTAAATTCCAATTAAAATGACTGTAACTTAACAGTAAGTTGTGTTACGTTCTGTTGATGATTCTATCATGTGTCGTCACAGCAAGTTACTCAAAGTGTATTTGTCTCAGGTTTTAAGCCAGACACCCTTCCTGGCACAACCTACCCATAACAGTTGTTGGGCAAATGAAAGTGACTCGAGGGTCTTGCCGAGGGACCCAAGTGGACGCTACCATTCGCCTTGACCATGATTTGACGACTGGGGTGCTATCCACTGCATAGAGCCATCCACCCGCCAGTCATGTTATGTTCTACTTGTGAACACCTGCATTGGAAACATGCTCCTTAATTAAGCAAAACTGCTCAGAAAACAAACAAAAAAAAAGTTATTTAGAGCCTTGATACTGTATTTTAAATGACCGACATACATCACTGTGGAAATGACTGGTAGTCGTTCTCAAGCTAGATTGCGCCCCCCAACTACCTTAAACTCCTGATATCCATCATTATTTATTCATAACTTTCAAATGAAACTCAGCTCATCCTACTTATCCTTTACAGCAGCTCACACTTTCTGGATTCATTCATGAAGAAGTGACCAATGTCCTTTGCAAATTAACAGCACCGATCGTGCGATTCAGAACAGGAATAATTGATTGAGATTGGCTTCATGTGAGCACGAAAAATATAAAACAATGAGAGGTATAGAAGGCACAGTTACACAATTGCAGACAAGTCAGTCGATTTCAATGATAACTGAAATCCATATTCAGCCGAACACTACCACTCTTGGCTTCCAAATTTAGTCTCACACTGAACAAAGCAAGGCCAATTGATTGTTGAATTGGTCGTAACGAAATACAGACTGTTCTCCTTTCAAAAAAAAGAAAGTGACGGAACGAAAAATAAATTTCTGTTGCACAGTAAGAAGAAAATGTGCAAATTATGAGTGTGCCATAAAAGTATTCTTTTGCTGCACAAAAGATCTGAGTGCTTCCACTTTAATTTCCTGATATTCTGCTTCTTTTTCTTTCCATGGTGAACCATGGTGCCAACGCCAGATTGCATGACTAAGTAGTCATGTCGAGCTCACTCTTTTTGATATTTATATTCCCATTGAAGTGCTCTTGTTCCTGAAGTTTTAATTGGGATCTAATAAATAAGTCATCCCGACGCTTCCTCAACAGATGTGCAAGTGAGCGTTATGCTGCATAATGCCTGTCGAGCTATGCAGGTGTATGTATGCATGGTGCAGTGGAACAGCTCAACCAGGCAGTAATATGGTGAGCTGCGGCCCAGTGAGACACAACATGACAAACACAGGTGACAGGCCCTGGAGATGCATCTCGGCATACTGTGACCTGATTTATGAAACCAAGGAAAGCTTCACACGTCTGAATAAGGTGTGGTATGGTATAGCGCAGGTAAAATATCGGAATGTGACAGACTTCTGACGTATTCACATTTCTTTTCCGTCCATATGTTTTTAGACGTTGATTTCTTTATTCACGTTTGCTCGAAAACCAGACTGTTTCACCACACCCACAGGTTTGCCCCAAAAAAACAGCAGGAGAGGCTGATGTTTTAAAAACATAAGTCTGCTTATGAAAAAATAAAAAGGGCAATGGGCAGGAATATAAGCGAATGCAGCAAAATGCTGAGTAACTTAAGCTCAGATACAATACACCAGAGGCTAAGCCTAACTGCATCAATTAAGTTCCACACATGCATAGAGATAAGAAATGTATGGTGAATTATATAAAAGCAGCAATAATATTTTAAAGAGATAAGCAAAGCGCACCAAGAGCAAAAAAGGGTCAAAATAGACATAAAGCCTCGCTCCACTAGATTAAATTACAACTCCAATTGTGCCTTTTTTACCGAGTGATATATAGCATACTTCCCGAAACAAAACAAGTGATTGCTAAGAAGGAATAAGTAAATATGAATAACTAAATGAATATTAAAACAAAGGCCTGTTAACTAAATCTAAATGTGGGTAAAAACTGAGACAGATCATTGTTGCACTTGCACACTTTACTACAGAAATACATAAAAAATGTTTCGCAAATATTGTCTATAAAAAACTAATGCATGCATCAACCTAGAGACAACTTCCAAATATGTGTGGCACGTACAAATTGAACAACATTCACTAAGTGCAAGTTATTCATTTGAAAAATGTTTTAAATAGATAGATGCTATTTCACAAGCGATGCTCGCATCTGTTGGCCTCAAGCCTGAATGAGCGGGAAAGAGAGCACGCAAGAGAGTTATATTATGGCCCTGTCCCAATACGCACACGTCCACCCTTGGACCCCTGACTTGCTCATTCCCGTTGATGAGTGTGAGTATGTGGCCAAAGTATTATCAACAATCCATTGCGGCTGCAAATATGCATCCGTCATCTGAGCCGCTTTTCCTCACAAAAGGTCGCGGGCGTTCGTGGCAATCGCAGGGCACACATAGTCGAACAACAATTTGCGCTCACACCTAGTATGCCTTGTGTGAGTGCCCGTGGGTATGTACAACGCCTGCATGTCTCTTCTCTTTGAAACAACACGTCTTTTGCAACATGGCGACCAAAATGGCTGTATTTATTTATTTATTCTTTTTAATTTCATGAATATTTTTGAACAACACACGAAGCACTGAAGCTGCAAAACATGCATACCCGTTATTCTTAGGCGTACGAATATGTGCACCGCATACACATACACATGTTCGTTTCACTACTTTGCTTTTGGATTTTAACCCATTTTAACCTGATATATGTGAGATTGACTAAACCTACAAAACATTTTCAGCCCACCTATTTGATCACCTAACCTGGCTTCCTTGGTCACAAAGGATGTTGAGATACAGTAGAGGGGCCTCTTGCATATTTTTTTTACAGAATGTTTTTTGCAATGACTAACCATTATTTGATTTGTGCGCATTTGGTCTTTCCGCATACTCACCCACTTGGTCTTTTGCTCACCTTCTTTGTTTCTTGATGCAGTGTCTTCCTGAGGCCAACACATGGAGATATTACCATTCGTCCAGCACCCAAAGCAGTGCCAAGACGTTTGTGAATTCATATAAATGGTTGCCTATAAAATGCCAGGAGTAAACTCCAACACGGTGCAATTTCTGGAAAGTACAATATGTGCTTGTAAATTGAGCTAAGAGCTTGCTGCTTTTACAGGCTGTTTGCACAACTACATGTTACTGTTAATTGCTACTTATTTCACACTGATGTGTGATGGTTTGTTGTTTTGCACTGTTGTGATTAATTGTTTTGTCTGACACTGATTTTAATTTCTCATGCTTGACATGGTGCTTAGTTGAGCAATTCTATAGGAATTGATGATCTAATGCAATCCATATTCTTAGAGACGGTACAATATTTGAATTCATTTTGCATAATGGTTAATGCAAAACAAAAAAATAGCAGAATGTATGGTAGTTAAAACAACACAGAATTATAGTTGATTTGACCGTGCATTTGGAGTTGCTAAATAACAAAACCATGTCGTTAAATCAACCCAGAACTGTAGTTCATTTGACCGAAAAATTTGAATAAAATATTTAACTCACCTTTTGGATGAAATGGACCACCCCATCCTGCTGGGTCCAGTTAACTACCGTTGGAATGGTGCTGTGATAACCCAGCAGGTGGGTTAAAATGAAGCAAATTGGTTTTTTCTTTTTTTTACCCAACTGTGTTTTGCGTATATTTGATCAATTTATATATATCACGGGTCGCACTATTTCAAGTTTTCTTCGACACTAACATAATAAAAGTAGACTCAACATTGACTGATGACGTCATTGATATTGTTTCAGTATTCTAAAAATAAAAACAAAAAAATTGTTGGAGGGAATGCGTTGCAATCATCTATATTAGCTGACCTCTCATGAACTCAATTTACACAGAACATACACGTTTGAACACAAGAGCATTGATGTGGGTTGGCTGAGGGCCATGTGGTGGTATTTCCTGCCAAAGAAAGGTCTTGTTGGGACAGCCAGGTAATGTTTGCACAATTTGGGTCGAAAGAGAAAACCTATCTTTGTTCTGGGACTATCATATAGTGTAGATATGTACCACAATTATGTACACATTATGGGATATTTTGCGGGCACAAAGAGTGTTTTTTGAAAGAACTCCAAATGATTTTCTTAATAGTTTTAGTACAGGCATGGCTCCAGGATTTTCTTTCTCACGCTGGACTTAAGCGGCGTTTGAGCGATACAGATACTTTAGAAGGGCTGAGAGAATAATTTCAAAATATATTTTAGAATATCAAATTAAATGCTGAAGAGCCTTAACGGGGGTTACAAAGATTGCGTCTGGTACCACTAAAAGATGGATTGGATGAAAATGGCTCAATATCAGCTCGTAAATTAAACATATTTATTTTAGTTGTCATCATTATATTTATTATTGTCCAGACATATTGGTTAAAAATTTACGACAAGAAAAACTGTCAGCGACCCTTAAGGAAAATGTCCGGCAAATGTCTTTGTGACCTTGAACAAACTTGATGAAAAATCAATCCACTACATTCGCAAACAACCGCAAAATTTTGCGCTCAGTGGGATACAGGCTCAAGACATGACCGCAGTCAACCGGTTCTTATATGCAGTTCGGCACCCGTCAATTCGCATAATTACAATTTATTTTTCCTTTTTTCCCCAATATATTTTTTTTATATTTTTGCTTTTTTTTCTGGAATTTATTTTACCCTTTGTCCCCCTGTTTTCCATGGAAAACATTTATTGTTAATCAGTGTTTTTTGAAGAATATTTGGAATTTGTAAAAAAAAAAAAAAAAATCCCCTCACATAGGGTAATAATGTTTTACAACATTTCTTATAAAGCGTGACTCAGAGAGTGATCCTGCAAACGATCAATCAATCACAATCAATCATTGCTCTGTCAAAATGAAATCGTTAATAGTTTTCAAGAGCATTAGTCGTTCATAATGACCTACAAATCAGGCTTTATAGACAGACTCAAAGTCCTGTTCATTATGCACAGGTACTCTATCTTGTGACATCAGAACAAAATCAAGTTACCACTTTATGCAAGCTTGTTGGCATTGTCGGTGACAAACTTTCCTCTTATTGGCAGAAATCTGAACGGATCAAGAACCCATTTTGACTTGGCAAGTGTCTCGACCATTTGGATTGAGTGTACCGATGGCATTTTGCCTTGATTATCCTATTCAGCTACAATGTCAATGTACTTTATTTCTACTGGCAGATCTTACCACCATGAGTGGAATACAAAGCATTGAAATGAGGAGTCTCTCCAGATTCACAGACCACAAGGGGACTATACTCATCAGCTAAAACGAGATGGGTTTGAAACACAGGTTAGGTCTTAGACAATGAGCCATAGAGCAAATAATTAGGATTCCTAATGAATGGCTTGGAGAAAATAATCCTTTCAATTAGTAGTGTTGCATAATTGCAAGTGTCATAAAATTACATTTAAATTAAATTAAAAAATTAATAAATAAATAAAATATGTAGATTGGCAACTTGTGTGTTGTGATTTAAAAAAGAAAAGCATATATTGTTCTAATCATTGAGCAATACTTAAATGAACGATGACCAGGAAAAGCAACGGATCATTGGTTGAGCTGGCTGCAGATTTTAAAAGTGGATCATTGCAGCAACTTTCAAGGAGGGATAGATGGCATATTTTGCAAATCTGCAGATATACCGTAGTTGCTGTTAAAGGACGGGCTTATACTGTGACCTAATGAACCCAAATATTTGGCGCAGTTAATCCCCAAAGCAATCTTCATCGCAAACTAATAGCTGCTTCGCAGTGAGCAAGCATGTTCATTTTTGCTCTTTGATCTGGATTGGAGACAAAAGTAAATGAGACTCCTGAAAAGTTGGAAAAAGTAATTAATTCTGTGAGAGTGAACTTCTCTCAATTTATTACTGCAATTGAACAACACACTGAACAATCTAATGAGATTCTGGTGTCTGCCAGAGTATTTTAGAAGAAAACTTTGAAACATTACTTCATGGCTCCATAAATTCAGAAGCTACTTTTGGGGTGATTGCTTGAACTTGAAGGTTTGATAAAAATGTAATCCTAATCATAACCACTGACGCTACATGAAAATCTGCTCTTTTGAACCATTGCAGATGATTATTGTGTTCCCTTTTGTCTTTGGAGTTCACGGGCCTTCACGTGCATACAACCTTGTGTATGTGTAGGTGGATTCTGAACGTGTTTCTTCTGCGAAGAAGGCAACTTGCCAAACAAGATCCGGAATGGCTGAGGAGATTGCATAAAAATGCATGCACACATGCTGTTTACTTCAACCTTCCACCCTGCGCCTCCTCTGCCCACATCCAAACACCTGGAATGAAACTTCCTCTTCATAGGAGTGGGCAGTAGTCAGGTATCCACAAAAAATCAAATGCAGCCAAAATCATCGAAGGAGAATTCTACCTGCTGACAATAAGCCTTAGCTGATGATCGGTGGCCTGAAAATAAATATTCCTGTCAATGCTAACATAGTTGGTTAGCTTTAATTAATTCAATCAAAAATACCTGACTTTCAATAAATCGATAATAATGATAAATGTTGAAAATATCGTCATTGTACCAAAAAATTAATGTGCATTTTTTTTAAATCTCATATCTCTGTCAAATTGTATTCCAAAATATTTAGCTGGCTATGTCCATCTTACTCTCTCTCTCTCTCTCTATATATATATATATATATATATCTATATATATATATACATATATATATATACATATATATATATATATATATATATATATATATACATATATATATATATACATACATATATATGTGTATATATATATATATATATATATATATATATATATATATGTATATATATATATATAAATTATATATATTCAGTTTGTCTTACTAAAATAATTAAAAAAAATATTATTAATACATAAATCAGTGACCCATAAAAAGGTGAACTATTTCACCAACTATTTGCCCAACCGAACCCCCGACCAAACACCCCCCCGAATGACTGCTGGTCACTCTGAAAGCTAAAACACTAATTACACAAAATAATTTGGCCACATAGTAAAGCTTGTTATTCACCTTCATTTCATTAGGGCATCCAAGCTCATTGCCAGCAGCCCATCCTGTACCTGCTTATTAATTTAAAAACATTTGCAACACCTCTGGGGGGATATAAATGCCAGGTACAGAGACAGGGCAGTGGTGAACCTATAAAAAACTATTACGGGGCCCCCCTTTCCTCACCTCTATTGCCTTGGCTTGATAATAACCTCACACTGCTGCAGTAAAGCCAAACCAAGAGAGAGTACCATGTTTCTCTGCCTTCTAGGCACTTCGGAGAATTCAAACACACAGGCATAGACACACACACACACACGCACACCCCCACACACGTGCACACTCACATGCGTGCATTTCAGCCAAGTTGCACGGAAGCTGTGCATCTCCTTAGGGCCCACCCACCCTGTCCATCCATATCAAAATGCCACTGAAAATATGTAAAGGATGTAAAGGTCATGAAAGGATGACAAAAAAAGTAGCACTACCCCCGTGGACAAATGGGAAAGTGAATAAATAAACATTTATAGATTGCATGAAAAGAAGTTTGGGCCAACATGCAGCCAAGTCTTGCTGGATTGTTTTTTTTCCCTCGAGAGGTAAAGTTGAGAAGGTTTTTTTTTGTTTTTTTTACTCCCAATGAGAATTCTATATTTAAAAATGAATTGTCATAGAATGACAATTTATTATTTAGTTTTTCATAATTGCACTTCCTCTTAAAAATGCTGCTAATGACGACATAAACCAGGGCAGGCAATTATTGTATGAAAATAATGTGTTATGAGTTGCGAAGACTTAATGAGGGTCTTCTCATCCATATGGTCCAAACATTAGTCACACTTTGGAGCAATTCCTTGCAATACGAATAGAGTAAAGAACGGGAAAACTTATATTCATTCACCCTAACACTTAAATTCAGGGCAAGTATACAACATAACAATGTTACATTGGTGAGCTGCTTTTCTGTTCTCAGTGTGTGGAGGATGGCGGCAAACTTTGGTCTAGCCCCTTTAAAATGAAAACTTTACAAGGTAATGCAGTGAATTCCCTGGATTACTTGCAAACCCTGTTAAAAGCAACTAAATAAAGACACTTTCTACAGAATAGAAAGGTATTGATTTATTTTAGTTTCAAGACACTGGCATTATCGGACAAAGCAAAAAGAACAAAAACAGTGTCACAAAGTGAATATAACTATATAATACTGCATACGGTCTGTAAAGCAGTTTGAGAACGACCTACGATGAGATGATCTTTTTGAGGGGGCTAATCTGAGGGTTTGCAGCATAATTTGAATCCAAATTTCTGAATTATGTTGAGCTTTGTTAACCGTTGGCTATTTTTCTGATTCATTTAACAAAGTGTCAACAGTAAGTGGAGGCAGGGGGGACCATGTGCAAAAATCAGCGAGCCAACAAACCTAAGGAGACAAACAACACATTGTGAATGGCTGCTTTAAGTGTGCAAACTGCAAGACAGAAGATGTTAACAAATCTACAGGGAATGTGTAGAAGGCTACCAAGAGAGTTAAAAGGCCTCTCAATTGATGAGGCAATTAAGAACAGGTAGACGGACGCAAGGAAATTGGGCAGCTGATTGGTCAATAAACACACATACGTGTTATGTATAATGACATTGTTCTACAGCAACAAAATATTTTTTGACAGGTGATTTTTCTGTGTTGGCCCATTACCCTGAACACGATGTTGTATATTGGGAGACAAAGTTAGCAGAACCGCCTCACAATTCAGAGATCATGAGTCTGTATTTAAGATCCGGCATCAAATTCCCCTTAAACTTGGACTTGATCACACCATCACTCTGATATAATTCTGTGAGTGTTCTGATTATCTGTGCGGTGCGAGACATAAGAGTGCACATGTTGATGAACTTTTGATGAAAAATATTGATTATGATGGAGGAAACACAGCCCAGAGGGCCCGGGTATGAATCTTGGCTCAGGCCCACCTCACTGTGCTTGTGTGGGTTTTCTTCACAAACATGCATTGCGACGGCAAACTGTTAATAATTCAAAGGTGTGTACATGAATTTCAATGCCTGTTTGTCCTTATGCGTTGTGTGAAAGACTGGCAATCGGTCTAGGGTGTAACCAGCTTCTCACTCAAAGTTGAAGATTTTGGCGCAAAAATAGTTTGTCCTAATATCCATCCATCCATCCATTTTCTGTACCGCTTCTCCTCACGAGGGTCGCGGGGGGCGCTGGAGCCAATCCCAGCTATCTTTGGGCAGTAGGCAAGGGACACCCTGAACTGGTTGCCAGCTAATTGCAGGGCACACAGAGACGAACAACCATCCGCACTCACACTAGGGGCAATTTAGAGTGTCCAATCGGCCAACGATGCATCTTGTTGGAATGTGGGAGGAAACCGGAGTACCCGGAGGAAACCCAAGCAGGCACGGGGAGAACATGCAAACTCCACACAGGATGGCCGGAGCCGGGATTGAACCCACGACCGATGCTGTCTCTCACTGTGAGGCCATCGTGCTAACCAGTCGGGCCACCGTCCCGCCTGTCCTGCTATTATTATATTTTTTTATAATTGAAAAAAAATAAGCGTGTGGCAGATGTCCTCTAAGCGTCATAAACAATCAGTACTATTTAGAGCGACTGTCCATATTTTGAATACGCTTACAGGACACAAGATTAGGTACAAACAATGTTGCCTCGAAACTAAACACTAGGGGCAGTTGCACAATTCTCGCCCACGTTGATGCTGGTGCACACCACGCACACACATTACATTTCAACACTCATTCCTTCATTTCCATGGCAGTTTTATCTACAAAGAGGAGACCAAAGTATTCCCACTTTCCTTCCAGTTTCTGTGGCGCGACGAAGGGGACATGCTCTGTTGTTCTAGTATAGTGCACTTTGATGTTGCGATGGGTCCTGCGCATTGAATGAGTTGAGTTTATAAGAGCTAAGTCGCCGTGTCCGGTGGGCTTGGAGAGAAAGTCCCTCGACCGATACGGCCGTTGTATCGTTCAATCGTAAGTGAAAAACAAAACTTTCTGAAGAAGTGCATCTGTCTGCTATTTGCATCTCTGACTAATGAAGCACGCATCTTTTGAAGTAATCTTCCCTCCAAGTCAGTGTGCTAGGGATCCCGTAAGAAGAACAAAGGATTCCACCTTGTGGAATCTCATATTGGCAAATTGGATTTTCCTCATTTTACTTTCTGTGCCTTCTACTGGATGCGAGTTGCTTGAACTGAGGTGCGGAAAATTTAGCTCAAAAGTTAGCAGACTGCGTAATTACAGCAGTTGAAAATTGACAGTGTGGTGTTAATCCCAGGGAGAGGTGTCTGAAATTAATTTATAATGACATTCGTTTCCTAAAGGAAATATTTTAGTAGTTTTTTTTTTTATATATCATACCTCCATACACTGCATTAAAGCCGTAATATGTTTTGCCTAACTGTAAAAATGTGCATTGAAAATGTTTGGGTATACGTATTTAATATTATATTTAATATTTAATATCTATTATTTATATTTTGTTTAGGCACGTCAGCCACATAAATACCTTGTGAGAGAGTATTTTCCAATGCAAGAGAAAATTTTGAAGAATAGAAATCACTTCAATGCTAAAACACTGGAGAATATTTGTTTAAATAAAAATGCACATGAAAATAATATTTTTAGGACTCTTTATTTACGTTATCTAATTGAGTTATTTAATTTTAGTAATGACCTGATATGCTATCCGTCTATTAGATGACAATGCGCATTTAAGGTTGCGTCCGATTGGTGAAATTTAGATTCAATAGGAATGTATTGCATGTCTTTTGCATTCTGTACTGCATCTCCCATTAGTACAAAGACAATATTTTTTTTCAATATATTGCACCACCCCAATTTAAATTATGCCTGTTCTGTAAGGTTGTAAAGTAAAACAAAAAACATAAACACACAAACTAGTGCTGATTTTATTCATGTCACAAACATCTATTCAATGATATGTTCCATTTTTATTTTTATATGTAGGTGGTTTGAATTTTTTTGGCAACATACCCACATGATATAACTGAGGTGTCACCAACATGCTCGCGGTAATTATAGTTAGATAGTTAGTTTTATAGACATAAAATGTAGTTTCAGCGAGTTTTCCTTTTTTTTTTTTTTTTTTATAGTTATTTCATTAATTAGAATAACATTGGATGCAACACATTATTTTTATGAGTCATTTCCAGGGTTTTTATTTTTGAATGATCACTTGAACACCATTCCTACAAAGAAAAGGAAAAATCATTGGCCAGCTCTGATGTAACTTGTGATGTTCTCAGTTTTGGATAGGTGTGATATTGCTCACCGTGCACCAAAGAATGCTCAGGGAGTTTGTGTGAATGCTCAGATGAATGGAAAATTACAAGGAACATTGGGTACAACTGTACAAGTAAATTGGATACAGTATAAAAGCTGTATGAGTTAACAAAAATAAGAATAGAATGTCAGCAGATCTCATACCAACTAAAAATCAAAGACATATTTTCAGTGTCTGACTAATGTGTAGTTTGCCCAAACAAAATTAAATTTGTATCATACCCAATTTGTATCCCTGTATTTCTTGTCACACTTGTTTTGCCATAGTTTCGAACACAGACATCCTCTTATTTTTGCACAAAGACATTGCAACATACAGAAAAACGCCACCAAGTAACTTCCATTTCATTTGAAATTCACCTCTTTTCAGTCCCCAAAAACCTTGAGAGTAGGTGATGTGAATACAAAACAAACTCGGACTTTGTGGGTTAGTGAGGTCAAACACATCTACTTCCAATAGCCGTTGAGATTTAAGACACCATCCTGTCTCCTCTTAGTCAGGACTCCTGGGGGGAAATGGATTGATCCGTTTCAGATCTAACTGCCAAACAGCATTTCACTCACCGATTAAACTGTCAGCAAATCAAACGTGGCTAACAAAAAGCAACCATGCAAGATTTAAATGTGGTTATGTCTCCTGTAATGCTGCAGTAGACCACACCGTACACTTTGACACATAACCAGATTATTTATTTATTTTTAAAAGTTCAATGAAAGTTTTAGATCGACTGAGTGGCAGGAAATTTTATAGGCTGCTTTGAGATAACATATAACTAATATGAGATGACCTTGATTGTTAAAAAAACAAACCAAAAAAAAACACTTGCTCCTGTCCTATTGTTAAGGTCCGATGCGATTAAAATCCATTTGTTTCTGTTTTATGCATAACATAGGTCAAAATGAGTCAGTGTCATGGTTTAATTTATATCCATGATGTGTGCTGATTGTATGGTTAAGGTTAGATGAAAGTGAAAGGCTTGCAAAACGAGCAAATCAGATTTTGGCTTTGTTGTGGTGTCGGTTTGCTGCTCATTATTCAAATACCTTCTCTCTGAATTCAGGAAAACGGCTGAATAGCTGCGCAACTGGGTCTTACACAAAGCTAAAAGTTTGCATCATCGGCCAACCTTCGGGGGAATGGATGAATGAATAGCTTCATTGTATTTTGTGGAGAAATTCTTTAGCATTTTGGAACACAAATTGTGCTGTGTACAGGATTATTCTGTGGAGGATGACTTCATCAGCACAGCGCTAAAACACATCTCCGAATTTTAAACATGCGATACACAGCATACAAGCTATATTGAGGTGATTAACTATATGATTAACTATGAAACACACAATGCTGTGAAGAACCATTTTTCACTTACCCTCCAACCTTGTATAAAATCCTAATTTATCTGTAATTAACTTTGCTCAGCATCTCTTTCGCATTTGTTCACACTTCATGTATGAATTCGACTTGGTCATTCAGGATTGGTCCACACCACAAAGTGTTCTGATGCAAAAAGGGTTATTATAGTGTTGGATTTTTCATTTTAATTTATATTTTATTCCGTTTTGATTTTTATTTCTTACTCAGTTTTAATTAGTATTCAGAATAGATTTGTTAGTTTTTATTAGTTTTAGTGTTTGGGAAAGTGCTTAATTTTAGTTGAGTTTTTATTAGTTTTAGTATTGTAGTGTATTAATCAGGTGTTTTTTGTTTAACGGCAACAAGTATTGTCCATCAAAAACAAAATTGAAAAAAGTATTAACTTGATAACAATAATGCTGAGTAACCATTAACAAATAAAACATAGCTTAAACTTACTGCGCAAAAAGTCCTAGAAAAGTGCAGTTTCTGAAGTCAAAATGCAGATGAAACACACAACATACTGTAAATGTTGCAAAACTCAGTGGTTTTGCAAAGCTATTTTTTTTTTACATTAAAAATGACACAAATTAAATCATTTCAAAAGTTACTCCACTATTAATGTGACCTAACTCAATTGAAGAAAAAATAAAACGTTTTCAAGAGGGGGAGTGAAAACAAACAAATTAATGACTTTGTGTGCAGTGTTCACGCAGTCTTATAATTGGGTATATAACCGTGTTTATAATTGGTTCCAGTCTCAGCAAAAGAAAAACAGGCTGGAAGCAGGATGCTGCCATCACCATGCTTCAGGTATGGTGTTCTTTAGTGAGGAGCATTGTTGTGTTAATGCCCCATATACCTTTTCGAAATGGCCAAAAGGTTCAACCATGGATTCCTCAGCCCAAAACACAATTCCCATGTGTTACGGAAATTTTATTGTGGGAGTAATGGTGGAAATTTGGGGGAAATTAATTATCACGGTCTCATTTTTTTAATTATAAAAACCTGGCAAATGAACAGGAGTGTGCAGACTTAAATTACCACGCGTGCAAAGTCGTCAAATTTAAGTCCTTGCATATTGAAAGTGTTTATGAGAGAGACAGAGCGAGAAAGAGAGACAATTGGCAGCATGCCGCAGATGAGACCTGTTTCCGTGACGATGTATTTGCTTTTGTTGGAGACGCATCCCAAATGGGGCTTTGCCATTTTCTCCTAACTTCGGCCATTATACTGTTGTTTTATTTTTATTTTCTACAACCAAGACCTCATTGTTAACGTGTCACGTCACTTATGACGCCGAGGTGCCGACAGCTGTACGGCATTCTTGTAAATCCGATTTACATTCTAAATGATCACAACAAACTTACAAAGATAAAAAAGGTGGACATTTTCTCCACAATTATTGATCGTTTTAGTTAGTTTTGTGAGCAGACAATTTTGTTTTAGTTAGTTTTTGTTTTCCCCAAAACATTCTTGTTTTAATTTTATTTTGTTAACAAAATTATTATTATTCTTTTTTTTAGTTGTCGTCATTCCGTTCGTTTTCGTTTACGATAATAACCTTGTCCCGAACAATAAAACACTTTAGCCTAACAGGCCAAAAGCAACAAAAATCAAATCTAATATAAGCATCTGAAAAATACAATTGTTGGTAATATTCAGGGCTCAAAACAAAGTGAGCGACGTGATTCTCAGCCTGATCTTTAAACCCTCATGGATTGCTGTTTCGTCAGACATCGATCAGATTTTACTTTTCTATGTCGGAAAGGAAAGTGCAAGCTATATACGTGCATTGTGAAATACTTGAAGTCATTTCAGTGAAACCAATCTGCTTACAACGCTGACAGCATTAGCAAGCACAATGTGAATTCCACCCACGTGGCACTTTATTCAACCGGATTTTTTTATCTTTGCACTTGTATTCTTGTTGAATAAAAATGTTCCATCTGTGTATATTCATTATAAAAGTTTATGGCCCATGGAGAAATCAAGCGATAAAAACAAAGATAACAAACACTGCAGATGAAATGCTGAAATCTGGACGTGTCTCTCCCGACACACAGGGGCTATTAGCATGGGGATTTTAAGACCAGCGTGTCGAGACACCCACACATTTCTAATTCATCACTCTTTGCAAAAAAAGAAAAAAACTCTGGGGATACATTTTTCCCCTCATTCTCTCTCTGACTTTTATTGCATCTCAGCTTTTCTTCACACTACAAACCCAATGTTTCATGTTTATTTTTAGATGGGCGTCAACAAGAAAAAGGCTTTAAGGGCCAAGATGAAAACAACTGGCCATAAAGTGCACTGAAAATGAATAAACCATCCTCGGTGTAATCCGAGACTTGTCATGGAACTACAAGGGTGTCAAAGGAACTCTATGAGAGCCTGAAACACCCAAATCCCATTAAGCCTCTGGAAGGGAATGGCTGACATTCTAGGCTCTAATTAAAACGTTCCCAGCAATAGCTTGATGAATAAATGGCAAGCAATCATCACCAACTGGCAGTTTAGACATGATCACATAAACTGTTCAGCTTTGTAGTGTTGTCCATTTTTCCACTTTTCCAACTTTCAGGAAAAACATTGGGCTGAATTTCTCCTCTCTTGGCCTTATACATTTTTCGATAAAACCCAATTACTTAAATTATACCCCCAAAATGTGTATTTCCCAAACTTTTTTTGTTTTGTGGACCCCAAAACCCTTTGTCATACCATGAAGACCCCCTGATTTATAAGTGTTGATGATTCTCCAAAGGTAGAACGTAACACAACTGATTATTAAAATGAATGCCAGTTTATTAATTTCCCATATGTGACCATTTAATTCATAAAATATGTTTTCTTGAAAATATAGAGTTAATATATTACATAACAATGATAAATAAAAAGACTCAAATAAATATTAGTTACAAAAATACTGGAGCTACTTTGAATTAATTCTCTTCGACTTGCTATATATATATCAGTAAGAAAACTGAACAAGAATAATATTCAAACTCACTATAGCAGTTTTCCTTTGCTTTTATCAGTCATCTGAGCATTCATGAAAGTTGACATGTTGTTGTGATTTTGGTGCAGCAGTGCCACCGGTTATTGATCTGGGGGAAAAAAATATTCCACATACCGCCAGCTATATACATACTCCTGTTTAAGAAACATTGCAATAGTCTATCCACTGTAATCATAAATGTTCATGTTTGCACAACAAGCCACCCCCCTGTTTCCTGTTCATTTGAATTTTATCCAAATGTCTCTAAGCAACAAAGACGCGCAGGAGGACTTGGAGTGGCCTCAAACCTCTCGTCGACACCTTCTAAAGATGCTCTTTTGTGTCATGTCCATTCCTTTGTCACGCCTGCTGTTAAGGTGCATCCTTAGAAACCACCCGGGTATCATCAGACTTCTTTCTCCAAAGACACAAGGAGGGCAGGCTCGCTTATAATCATTCTCACAGGCCTCTGGTCATTCTTCTTGGTGATCAAAACAAGAAAAAGCTGTCACGGAGGCTCATGTCGTCTACCAGTGATCATAACGGATAATTACACGGCCCTCTGGGATGACACAGTGCGGCCCTAGACCTCCCACGAGCGCAGTTTTCAGCACTTGTGAAATGACCTTGTCTTAGTAATGAGCACAGAGCGGCAGTGATTCAGCCTGAAATGGAGCCAAGTCAGACTGACACAAAGGTGCGCCAACATTGAGAATCTTCCACCATTTCTCCATATTAACCATCTTTTTTCTCCTCCCAAAGTACAATTGTCAATCAGCAAGACGGTGTGAGTGTCAGAAATTGTTGCGAGGAGTCATTTTTCAGATATGACACCATCTTGTCCGAGTGGCAGATGAGTGTGCGACCAAAAGGGGGCAGTGTTGCTGTGACTTTGAAGAAAAAGTGGCACTGATGGAGACTGCAGTGACTGAGCCAGTGAGCGAGTGAGTGAGAGTGAGTGAGTGGGTGATTAAGCGACGGGTGAGGGCGGATAACATGCTCAGTTGAGTGACAGTAGGAAGCTGCAATGATCAGAATGGATCGTGCATCAGACCCCCTGATCAGACTTGTTGTTGCAGGACGAAACCACGTTTGATCATCGCCCTGCATCATTGCCACACAGCTGGAATGATATCATCCGGTGCAAAACCAATGTCTAACCATTATGTTGTATTCAAGTAGCGTGCGGCAATTACCACCAAGAATATGATGTTTCTTCTGAGGATCGTTGTCAATGTTGTTTTTCATACAAAAACACACAAAATTCGGTGACGTAGTGAATTTAAAAAAAAAGAATCAATCAAGTATCCATCTAGTTTAATGATCAGACGAGTGAATTGTGAAGGATGCACTATCTAACAGATCTTAAAAACTTTGAGGAGTTTGTGAGCAGTCATAAAACTACTCTACCTAGGTCCACCAAAGTTCATGCAGCAGTGGATCACAAATAATAAGAAAAAAAATGATCTAGTGGGTGCTTATCCAACGTTCAACCATTAACCTTTGAATATCACCACTAGCACATTGCAATTATACAAAACATGAAACAGACACAAAAGCACAATATAACCGCACTGCAACGATGCCTCATGCCGAGTCTTCTAGAGCAGTTCAGAATCATTATTGAGCTGATATTATGACAAAAACTTGAAAAAAAAAAGAATAAAAATACATCAGACTCGCCGATAAGTGAATCTGTCCAGATCTGCAGTGACTATATTTCAAGGTCTAGCTGTGTCTGACCGCTCACCACAGCACTCGTGGGTTCAAGTCTCATACACTGTGCACTTGCTCTTGGGGATAAAAACTGTTGCATAGTGATTTTTTTTGCAGGAGCAAGTCTCCTTGAGCATGTTTGGGATTTTGTCAGACTGTGTGTTGAGTGAATTATTTTACGCGACCATTTGGTGTAGACAATTTGGTGGCTGAAAGTAGACAAAACATTAGACCTGCTGAAAACAGGTCTAAATTGTGGTACATGTGGTGTTACGCGATTTTGGTGAGTTTGATCGAGGTGCAGACCGATTCTGTGCTGAGATTGTCTGGGATGTGCCAGGTGGTGTACTCTTCCGAGCAGGTGGAATATCCATTATGGCGAAATAGTAGCTACTGGTCACGACTGTGAGACAACATCGACAACGTGCTATTTTTCTCTCATCTTTGTGGACTTTGGCAGGCTGGGGGAAATGCATTTTTTTTCAAAACTGCAACCAAAAGAAAATTTAATGTCAGGGCCCCATTAATGTATTTTTATAAAACAGCTCTGGCATGTTGTTAGAATTAGGAAATAAAATGAAAACTAAAAAAAAAAAAAAAAGAAGTTATTAAATTACATACCGAGTCATATTAATAACCAATCCCAGATGTGGCGCAAATCATCCATGAAGTTGGTGGGTTTGGATAAAATTAGGACATCAAAACAAACGGGCTACTGATAATAATATACAGATGGATACTTCCTGTTTCAGAGCAAATATGATGAATATACATACATACATATATGTGTGTGCGTGTGTTTCAGAAGTTTACGCCAATATAGCAACACAAAGAAGCTGATTGGAAAAAAAAAAAAAATAACAACAATAACCCACAAATGACTGCAAATTGTGCTGCAAAGACAGACGCTTATTGAATGAAGCTAAAAGATTGTTGGAGAAGGCTTTGAAGGCCTTTACGGCACGCTATTGTTGAAACACAAAACTGTGAATTATACTATTGATTTGGCCAAACGGATAGCAACCGAAGGTTACGGAATCACGGAGTGAACGCAAACCATCACACATCAAGATAGCGCTAAAAAATGAAATATATATATTAAAAAATAAAAAAATCAACAGTTTCCTCTTGCTCAGTGCCACATGTGTACAATATGAGACGGGGAACAAATTTACATCAATATGGAAAAGGGCCCTTCTGATAAACAGGGGCGCTTTCAAACAGGTAACCATCTCCGACAGAATGAAAAAAAATTTAAAGAAATGAAATTAATTCCGATTATCTCGCACATTAAGTTAGTTGACTAATAATTACCACAAAGGATTTGTAATGTTAATGTTTCTGACCAATTAAAAGGCAAGAAAAGGCAAGTTGATGTATGTACAAGGCTTTACATAATACATTAAAACATTTTAGAAAGAGAAAATATTAACACATTACAAAGTCCTAATTAAATAATCTAAAGTCATTTGATTAAAATGATTAGAACCAAGCATCAGTCTACATAAATTAAAATGTAGCATGCAAATGGGTTTTAAAACAAGATTAAAGGATAAATTAACAAATATGCTGCAGTAAACAACAATATTTTCAACCCTGATTTAAATAAATTGACAGTTTGTGCAGACCTCAGGTCCCCAAGGAGTTTGTTCCACAGGTGCGGAGGATTTCGTTAAACGGTCTGAATTGGAGAAACTCCTCTTGGGGTTTATTTTCTAACAGAAGAATCATCATAACATGTTAACTGAAATTGATGACAACATTAATCAACATTTAACACAGTTGACCATTTTAACTGTTTCCACTCAAGGTTTATTCACTTTCAAGTCTTTTACATTTCCAAAACTTGTTCTACTGACTATATTTCTCATTCCTAGTTTGCTGGCCTAAGCACATAAATGCACACATGCACATCTGCTCAAGCGGTGTTGCAAAAAGGTGTTTAAGATTCTTATGTCTTATGTCTTTGATACAAGTAATGCAAAGTTTAAGTTTAAATTGAGATTTGAATGAAATTCCCTCACCAGAAATGTATTTAGACAATAAAATACACACGTACACACAGGCACACTTATATATATATATATATATATATATTTATTTATTTTTTTTTTCAAGGGACAGCAAGACCTCAAACCCAATCCTCCTGGATTATGTGAAATCACAGAGGTGGGAGAGATGGCAGGCCACCTTATGATGAATGAAGCTATTCCAATCTCTCTCACCTCCTCCTTTTTCCACACCTCTCTCATCTCTACTGACATTTCTTGTCCCTGAACAGCTAGTCATTGAACAGAAATTTTCTTTAAAAAAAAAAAAAAAAAGAAATATTGCGAGTCACCCCTTCCTGTCATGTGTGAGAGCGCTTTTGTTGAAGGGGGATCGTAAATCGCAAACCACAGTGAGGAACCTCTGACCCAGACACGATGCTTGCTATTTAAGAGCAGTAAACACTGGCTTGATGACCCTCTTCCTCTCCAAGTCTACGCCAGGCTCCCACCAACATACACATGACCACGTGCACACACACACTTTTCTCCTTCAGACCTCTCGAGGACTTTAGATGAGAAGAGGAGGGGAAAAATGTTTGAGGCAAAATCTATAATCGTGATCCCTCATTCGACTCCCCCCTGGTGTGGCCAATTGGTATTCTGCAGAATCTCCAGGCCCCCCTATGGTGCTCCCAATCTCCAAGTAGGAAGGAAGGAATTGAGAGCGCCTAAACCCGTGGACGAAGGATGTCTAGGTGTGGATTAATGGCCAAGGAGAACAAATGAAGTCCAGGAACGGGTTTATTTCTATCAATATAAAGTAGCAGATTAGCCAGAGACGCTCTGTGTCTCTGTTTCCATTTGTCAGGTTGTTTGGCCACATTACTCAATTGACAGAATCAACATAGCGTGGCAAAATTAGAATGAGATCAATGGACAGAGGGACGGACAAGCTCTGCATTTCAAATGAGCACATGTTCATTTTTTTTCAGTATATTAGGGGGAACCATTCGTTCATTCCGGAGAAATGGTTTGAATTTTTTTCCCAGATGGAAAAAGAAAGGTGCATTTACTTTGGTTACATTTATTTGTGTGAACTATTATGTGTCCAAAACGTAGCCCGCATGGTAACACATGGCGAATGATGCACAATGTAACCCACCCGGTCACCCTTCATTCATGATCAGAATGTAAATGTGCCCAAAAAAGCTAACAATATGGAATAAGGTAACGTGACAATTCTAAATTGAGGAAAGAGAAAGCACTTTTGGTCCTTGTTGGAGTCTTGAGTGAATGCTCAAAACTAGACTGATCCAAACAAAATTGGGACTTGTTGAAATAATGTAGTAGCATCATTTGATGTAGGATCACTTACAGTCTCAAGGTAGGATATAAAGGCAGTTAAATTATCACACTTGAATGCACCAATTTCTCGAAAACATCTCTGCATACTTAGCCATTTCACAACTTTTCTTTTTTTTTTGGAAAGATGAACTGATTTGACACAATACCATCACGGTTCACTGCCTTCACAGTTTGATGTGTTCACAGCCTGAGGCTGTGAAAGTGATTTTTACTTAGAGCCTTTTTTGTGCTTCATTTTAACCTTCCAGCTGCTTTCAGAACCTTAAACCTCTGCACCTCTCTCGAACAACCTTGGTCGATCCTGTAATGAATTTAGTCTGGAGCAATAATGGTGGCAATCAATAGCGATCTGTGCATGCCATTGACAGGTTAGATTAGTTGGTTGGCCATGGTGGTTTGTCAAAGGAATCAAAGTCAGTACAGCAGTTCACATATTATTTAGCCAGTAATTCAGTGGGTTTAAAAAGTAACCCCCACAACATCAATTGACGAATAGAACCATCAATACAAACATGGTTCATCAATCATCCACAGTTGCTTCAAGGCTATGACCTATATCATTTTGCGTCAATACAGCCACCATGACTTGTGAGGCTACTCTGTACCGCGTTAACCTTTGCAAAAAAAAAAAAAAACTTTACAAAGATGAATGCCAGGAAAAAAAAAAGATACAAGGTCAGTAGTGGTCAGTGGCTAGCTCAGGTTTTACATTGGGAACTTGCACAGTAGACAACATTTACAGGGACCGTTCGTTTTGCTCCAGGATTCGCAACTGATTTTCTGCAATTAATTTTGCCCAACCCTACCATGCTCTTAAAAAAAAAAAAAAAAAAAAAAAAAAAAAACACTTTAAATTTGGCAAGACAGCTCCTACGTCACTTCCACTTCAACAAATCTTGACTTCATCAGCAGTCGCGCAGGCCACCTTAGAACCTCGATACAATCCCTGATCACATCTATGCTACTAGCATTCACACGTTAATCACTATGAAACGTATGACTCAAGAATCACTCACGTTCTCGCATTGAACTTGGAATGTCCTCATTGGCGAGTGAGGACATTACCAGTTTGGTAAATGAATGTGAGTGAGTGATTTGCCAAAGAAGGAACGGCAATGTTTGCAGCACTCGCAAGGATACATTTTCATTGGCATTTGTTTATCTTCGAAGCAAACAGATTTAGATGATGATAATCAATGTACAAAAGCACATACGTTTTACCCCCGACAAATATTACAGCTGTGATGTTCTTGTTACCACTCATAATAATAAATCAGACTAAAGAATAACAGTAAAAGGAGAGCGAGCATTGAAATATTCGTTGCATTTGCGTCAGCGACGCTGTCCACTGCAGACAGTTTTTTTCTATTTTTTACACCCTTGTTAGGGATGAACAATTTGGTGAATGAATCTTTTGGTAGTGTCTTTTAAATAATACTGATTCTAAAGATTCTTTAAGAATAAATTGTTCAAGTCGTTCCCATCACTTATTCACTTCTCCTTTCTGAGGCTGTTGACCGGTGTATCAGGTAGATTTCTACACTTACATGTCCATCAACCAAAAGGGGAATAGTTCAACCCAAGACACACGTAGAGCCGGCCTTTCATTTGAATAACCTTTTTTTTTGTGCTGACATTGTCTTCAGCATGAAATAAATAGACTGTTTATTTAATTTATTGATTTGTATTTAATTTCAATTTAGCCATTTATTTTGTATTTATTTCCACGTTTCTTTTTCTATTTAGTCATTTGTAGATCTTGTTTTATTATTAATTCTGATTTATTTATCGATACATGTTATTTTAATTCTCATTTATATATTTATATTTTGTTTTAATAATTTGTTAATGATACTTCTTATGTAAATTTTTTTTGTTTTTACTTTTATTTATTTATTTTAAATTTTGACAATTTTGATCCTCCTCATTGCCCATCATTACCAAAACATCAGCTATCTCGGCGTGCGTGATGTGTGAGCACTAAAAAGAGTGAAATATAACCACTCGATTCTCCCAGCACAACACCTCCATAACAGAGCCATCAGACATATTAGCAAGGCTGGTTATGTCATGTTCCTTTTACAAAGCAATATCCTCCAGCCAGGAGACACGAAGGGATTAGAATTTTGGTCCCTTTGTCATTTGTATTTGTCAAGCTTGCTTCTGTGGCAAATTGCAATTCAACATCCCATAAGGTCAGGCCTCACACCTCCCCCTTGTTTCTTTCTTTGGGCCAAAAATGACACTCTTGGCTAATAACTGGAATAAAAGATATGGTGGACTCTTTTAATTCCAAATATTTTCTAGTGGGGTGCAGAAGAGTGGTCAAATCTTAAGTGAGTAAGGATTCCAAGTTTTAATTATTGCAACATTCTCTCACTGGCCACTTCATTAGGTGCACCGGCATCATTTTGTAAAATTTGATAAAGCTAGAAATACATTTGCCAAGAAGCATCTAATTTCTCTCAAACATTGATAACGCTAAATCACAAATAGCATTTTATAACTATAAATAGTTGCAAAACACATATTACTCACATGCTTTGAGCTTGCATCGATGTTACATCAACGGGGTTGTTAGCTGTGAAGCTAATGTCTCAAAAAGGGTAGGAGTCAAGATTTCTTTCTTTTGTTATTTTTGAAGACAGGCACAGTTAGAAATGGCAGTTTTGTCAGTGTGGGAGTGAACATAGCTGACTTGATTCTCAATTTTGATTATCAGAGCATGCACTGCTTCAGTCTAACCATTTGGAAACTCAGGTCCAACTTGGGAAGACAAATAACAAGAGAAAGCCCACAAAATAGCAAGGTAAAACTGCAATAGATGAATTTTTGGTCACAAATTAAAATATGCAAAAGAGTGAATGCGCAATTACCGAACCACGAAGTACCGAGGGAATGCTGTACAGTAATAATAATATATTTTTACCATCACACTACATTGTTAAGCATCGTCATTTGACATGGACTTATCAGCCCTATTTTCATCCGCTTGGTTCATGTTATGTCCTGTGCATGATCAGGTACTATAAAATGTGTTTGCATTACCTTTGTCCTAATTAATTCTACCGTCATAGACCACAGCAATAAAAGGTTTTATTGCTCAACATGGAGGCACAAACATGCTTGCGCCTTCCAGGCATAAATAAGATAAAAGACAGATGGGAATGTCCCACTATGCTATGCTTGGACGGAAATGTGATGACCTCTGATTCCACCAGAATTGTTATCTTTTTTGGTGCTGGTCATCTTCCCTTTGCACTTATTCTTGAATGAACTCAACTGCTTTCATTTTCTTTGTCCCTCGCTCTCTTTGTTACCTTCCCACTTTTCTCTCCTGGATGGATGCGGGCGGCAGATGGCTGGGATGCCTCACATCTCGCCGGGATCGTGTTTGCCTTGTCCTCCCCTCATCTCTCCATGTGCCGGGAGGTCAGGGAGGTAGGCAGAAGAGTAATTGGCAACTGGCAGACACACAAGCGCTGCTCCTGCTTGCATAATTGACAATTGTAAATAACAAATGGAGCTGATGATTCAAATGACCTGTCCACTCAAATCCCCCATTAATTGCGTGCTGAAACATTACCTGACATGACAAATTACTTAAACCGTGGTGAGGGCGTCAGTGGAGACAAAGACGAGGGGGAAAGGGAAAATAAAGTGTCTGAGCAGGTGTGTGGGTGTGAAAGAAACACATAAAGGAACAGATTGTTGATATCAGCCGTTTCATCCGGCCGATTGTGAAATAAACGGCAATGGGGCTTGCAAGTAACATGGTGCGACCCGCCACAGCACCTAATGGGACGAGCAGCTCTCCACTAGCGGGGACCTAATGAAGCGCAGCGTCGTTTTTCACCCCACGAGCACGACAATGTCAAGGTGCTGTAACACGCCATTTGTGAGGCGATGGTGGCAGGAGGTGCACCTGCTTGTGAGTGAGCAGCCAGCCATCAAAGCCACAACAACAGTTGGATGACTTTGGTAAAAAAATAAATAAAAAATCTGACATCAATCAATCGACCTTTGGTTGACCGTGAAAGTGACACGCCATGCCCCAATTTGGCCACAAACACACAGGACAACATGGCCCTGGTGGGAAACACAAGAGGCGACCTTGTTCAACATACTGCTCTGGGACGTGTTTCTATTATTACAGCTCTGCAGGCACTCATGCACCGCGACACAAAGCATGTTTCACTGGGGCAACTTTGGACTGATGATGAGGTGATATTTGTAAAAAGTCTGCTGATTGTCTTCTTGTTGCTTTGTAATGAGGAGTAATTCAGACTTCTTATCTCCTGTCTGCTTTACTCTTACATATGGCAACATTTTGTTGCCGCATTGGGTCCACTGCAGTTTTAAGGATCTAACCAGAATGCACAATGGTCTTTATAGATGAGATTTGCATCACATTACGAGTGTGATATTATTCTAATACAGTGGTGCCTTGAAATGCGAGTTTGATTTGTTCCATGACCACGGTGGTACATCAAAAATACTTTGTTCCCCATTGAAATAAATAGAAATACTTTGTACAAAAAATAAATTCCAGCCCACCCTAGAATATCAGGTTTTTTTTCCTGTTTTTCTTCAGAAACATTGCACTCAACACTATTGTACTCTATAAAACCACACCGTAATAAATTATGCTCTCCACTTAACTTGTAAATATGGAGAATGCGAGCAAGAAACACGACTACAATTTTTTTTAACTGTCCGTGTTCTTTTTCTGTTGGATTTATTTGTCGCTTGGCAAACCAGCTTGATGATAAATTAGCGCCACCAAGTGAAATTGTCTTGCCACTGCAGCAAACCAATATGAATAGTTGCAGGCTGATATACGCCTCGCCAGTAGCCATATGATATCAAAATCATCCAATTGATATCAAATGGACGTTGGATTGACGTACACTCGTAACTCAGATTTTCTTTTCATATCTCAAGACAAAAAAATTGGCCAAGCTACAGTTTGTATCTCAAAACACTTATAAGTCAAAGGCACACTCATGACACCACTGTAGTTTTTCTAATAGTTAGGTCACATCGGTTTCCAGAATTTTAAAACAATTTGGTATTCAAAGGTACCTTTGGTTATTTTACTTTTACTTTCAGCAGCAATCACTCGTTTTGCACTTATCACACTCACACAATATGTCGAAATGCTAGTTAAAACATTTGCTGTACTGTTTGAATAAAACAAAAAAAAAGTAAATCCTTTGAATTTGTCAGACGCTTGGGGCCTCAACCTCAAAACCAATGTGTGCAGCATGAGTCTTCTGAACCGAGTCTTACTCCGAGTTGAATGATGAAAGTAAATGTCCGGTCAACGGGTTGTAGGGACTAATGAAGAGAAGTGTGTTGGTGTTTCAAAGCATCAGTGCTGTTGTTTTTGCTACTACACAGCAGTTTGCTTTCCCACTAGAGGTAGAGTCAACAGTAATTTATTTCTTGTAGATGAATTCCAAATAGGAATGGACACCACTCTGCCTCCCTTGCCCTCATTTGCTCTCTTTCTCTTCTTCACCATTCAAGAACTTAATTAGCCAACGGCGAAAAAAGTCACTGCATCTTCGTGACAGAACGGGTGTCTCACACTGTTTGTATAACTAACTTGAATCAAATTTCCCCGTGTGTGTTTGTCTAAGTTCAATACCTGCATGAGGCCATCAATTATCATTACGGCTTTGCCCGACTATGCCAGGAAATCTGTGACCATTTTGTTCTCATTGAGTCTTCACACTGTGGTACGTGAAGCAATTTAAATACACCGAGGGAATAAATCCATTGGGCTAAATCAATCGAGCTCTTGTATGTATTCACCGGCGTAAATGATTGCAGGTTGTTTCTTCAGTGGTCAAAGCCTTGTTTGCCTTTGGATAATTTATCCCACAAACTTACAGTGAAACTTGTTTAAAAGCATCCTCAGAAATCCATCTACACAAAGTCTATTTAGACAGCTAAAACTGGAATGAACTTTACTTCAAAGAATCATTTCACACCAATGTTTTTGTTATCCACTGTTCTGGTCTGGGCAGGCTCGCTTTATTGTCAAGAGCTTAGGAGATAATATTTTGAACATTTGTTCTGCCTAAAATTGCCCAGCTGTGTCCTAGGAATAACTTTAAACATTAGGCATCAATCGCAAGGGTATGTTGGATGCGGCAAAGGCTCTGAATGGATCCCATGTCAGCTGCATGGAAGTCATTTATGTGAAACATACCACCACCAATGGCCTCTCTAAATAAAATAGTCATAAATTATAACCCTTGTAGAAATGCCTTGGCAGGGCCGACTCAAACAATAGGCTTGAAAGGCAGATGCTAAGGGTGCCATGGTCTATCGAGGGCACCAGAATATGGGTGAAAAGTCCCCTTCACTTCAATTATATTCAAATAAATTCTAACTATTAATTCTTAATTGGAAGTCAAAAGGAAAGAAGAGTTACTACTTCCATTTTTGCATTTACAATGACATATTTTCCAGTGTTATTTTTTTTGTGGAATTTTTCAAAGTCCTAAATCAAATGAAAGTACCAATGTACTTAATCCAAATGATTGCAAGTGACTAATGTAAGGAAGGAAACTTTTTGATGAACTGTCAAAGTACTGATTGTTCAAATATTGAAAAGAAAAACAAACAACAGAGAAGAAAGAGGAAGGAAATGGGGGATAGAGAAGTTGGAACTACTCCTTTTGGTTTGTGCAATTAGGTTTCGCGACAGCATGTCACTGGCATGATATATTTGACAGTAATGAAACAAGGAACAAAATTAAGAAAATGTTCCATTTATATGATAAAGTGTCAAGTGAGGAAGTGCAGCTCCTTCCTGTCCCTTGCCCTGCATGTAAAGAGTCAAAAAAGAAATAAAACAACTTATCATGACGATAAATCATTTTTGTTCAATGATCCATGCTTTCCATTGATTTTCTTTTTCAATAAAACAATTTTTAATAATTTAATTAAATAACAGGAAATGGGTGAGAAGGGAGTGTCTCCGGCCACTAAACACACTTGAATTGCCAATATCCGTGTTTTATCACACACTAACTGCACATGATGTTCAACAGTCTGCCGCATATATTTAATGAACGTGTCGGACGTATCGGGTCACTCTTACAATCAGAAAAGCGACTCAAACATGTACGTTGGAGCTTAGAAATTACTACGCTCCTGCCAGCATGTGGCCGTGCCGTGCTCCATTGTCGCGATGTGTAGAAGAAGACATGTAAAAACTCGAGGCGATATGGATGTGCAGACTTAGCAACCATCTTGAACCAGCAGTCCCTATTAAGCTCTTCCATTCACTTGTGTTGCGCTATCTTAAAAAATTAAATTCATCCAGAGAAGTCCAATTCCGGCCGAGTAGTCCATTAACCGCAGGGTCAACTGTTTGATTCCCGCTCTGGCCGAGTCATGTGTCATTGTGTCCTCGAGCAAGACACTTCACCAACTTTGCCTCAAATGCCACTCACGCTGCTGTATGGCTGGGTGAAAATGTTTGGTGGTAGTCAGGATGGGCCCGAGGCGCACACTGGCAGCCACGCTTCCGTCAGCCTGCAAGACAGCAGTGGCGATACAACGTAGTTTACAGACAACTGAACGTTCATGCGTGAGTGCATGAATAATGGATCCATTGGGAGGACTTTGAGTGTCCGGTTGTCCAGAAAAGCTCTCCATAAATCTGATGCAACATTATTAATTCTTTATTGAGTTTGACACCGATTGGTTGGTCAAAAACATCAGATTTGCAGTTACCAGACAAACACCTAGGTCATTTAATTGCTGCTTTCATCATTTATTAAATATAATAGAAATAATAAATTCTTTTTTTTTTCCACTTTAAAAAGAGGGATCAGCAAAAATAAATCAACCACCCGAAAACAAGCAGCATGACATTATATGAATTATTCTTTAGTTTTTCTTGCTATCATAATATTGAAGAGTGCAGAATTAATTGAAGCATAATTGAAATCTTTGCAAATATATATAAAAAATATTTCTTTGAAACACTTTTCAATGAGCAAAATTGAAATATAGGCCATTCTTCTATTTTGGGTGTGAATATTTATATCTGACTTCAGAGGAGTAATGCGTCATGAACCTCAATGTACGTCACTGATGTGACATCTCATTAATTAAAGGCAATATTAAAAATTACATTTCTTTTGTAGGCGTATGTAAATCATTGATGGAGGGGGGATGACAAATAAAATCTTGCCTCAGGCACCACATTGGCTTGGGTTTGCTCAATAGATTTATAGTTAGTATTTGGATAATTTGGATAATTTTGCATGCCATGGCATCACTGGTACAACACTGCTCCTTTAAAATGTTTGACAAAAAAAACGTCCCATATTTCAAAAGTAACAGGTGTCTGGAGTGAGATAAATCACCCATGTTGAACAAGCCAGACAACTTCATGTTTGAATGAGTTGAAATGAAAACAATTGCTGAAATGATAGCTCCATTATGGGCCCTCTAAAATCAGGCAAGAATCCTAAAACTATTTATTGATGCACAACAATGGAAATGCTTCACTCTGAGCATTCACACTACTCATGATTACAATATATATGAATGAAAAATAAATAAAGCACTAATGGCAGTGAGCCTGCTATGCCCAAATAAGAATTGTATTAACGTGTTTATCCATATTTATAGCAAGTTATCTCAAGTAATTGTCATGCAGAAGTCTAGTTTTACCTTCAGTCCTTTTACGCAGGTATATATTGTTGTTACAGAATTGATGATTTCGCAAGTAAGTTTTCAATACTTGGTTAGGATAAACGAATGAATAAATGAATATCAAATCTGTCCACAAATAGTGTCTCCTGCTTCTAGCCACTTTTTCATTTCTCTGACGGTCCGTAAAGTACATCATTCAGTCCATGGATTTGTGTCTCAAGATAAAGGAAGTTTGGCTATTTCAGCACAATCCTTCCCCCCCACAGGTGGATAAGATCCCCATGGCACAACTCTAACCCTTTCTCACCCGCATGATAAATATTTCAGGAGAAGGAATCAGTAGATATATGGGTAGCTGTAAAGCCGCTCTGTATGACTTGGGAGACTCAAGTTCACATTACAAGGATAGAGGGAAAGGAATCTCAGGAGAGATTATCTGCGGAATAATATTTTGTACAGTTAGCAATACACTGGTGTATCCAAAATCTGGCATCAAGCCTTTTTGAGCTGCCTTGCACAGTAACATGCATATATTGAATTCATCAGTTTTACACTTTGTATCTCCTCTGGTGTCAGTGCATCTCAAGGAAGCAAGTTAAGTTTTAGTAAGCGAGGGAGGCCAAGATAAGTTTGGGGGAGTCATGGATGATCACGGAGGAGGAAGAGTTTCTCTGTGCTCGAGGTTTTAAATCAAGAGCCATGCTTGGGTTATATTTCATTTTTGGCATCACAAAGGGACTTGTACAAAGGTCTGTTTGTAAAAAAGCCAAGTGTTTGTCAGAAGTCACGGATAAACAGCATAAATGAGATGCGTAGTGGAGAAACAAAACAAAATGCATGTACTCCACTGGAAAGCCCGATGTTTTTAGTTATTTAGACATATGTAAAGTGAAAATCTTTTAGTGGTTTTGATTTGCTGCAACAAAGAAACAACAACATACAACATCAATTTGATGTTTATTGATTCCGTATCAAATCACATTTGAAGTGGTGTGCTTTGGCATCTGGTTTGAACTGTTGAGCATTCTTTTAGTTTTTATGTACGGTGTCTGAAATGAAAAAGTCTGTGCAAGAGTAACAGGACTGCATCAGGCGCTGTCTTTTTTTTACTTTTTACTTTCACACCCAAACTATCATGGCGGTTTAGATTTTGGGTAGTTACAGTGCCAGAAATTTGCCGGGGTCCAGACTCTCTGCGCAGGATGACGGCTGAGTTAGTGCCAAATATGAGATGACATAAGAATTTGGGAACAGAACACTACCATTCGCATTCTGTCGCAGGGGAACAATTTCTTTTTTTACTCACAGGTGGACGTTCATTTTTTTCACTCAACTATTTCCTCTTTGAACATTTTCATCTACAGTAGTTAGGCGCAGAAATGAGATGAGGTTTTCCTTGGCACGTGCCACCCTGTCATAAAGATTCATGGAAATGGGCTGTGTCCTTTGCGCGCTATCCTGCTGACTAACAAACAAAGAACGGCAATCCAAACAATATCTCTCGCTTTCACACTTGGCAGAGGTAAAAATGACAGTGATGGGCCACAAACTCTGCATCAAGGTACTTCCATTATTTTATTGTTTTTTTATTATTCACACCAGCGCCTCTTTATTCCGATCAAATAGGTCACACGTGCAGGTCACTGGAGCATTCCCCCTCTCTCACTCTTTGCCACATGCACAACGCCGTTTTATTGCAGTGACTAGGGTGTGAGCTAAAGGACAGCTCGGGGAACAGTCCATTCACCTTGCGTATTCTTCCCCTGGTTTATGTGGAGCAGGTGAAGGTCGAGCTGAAGCCGAGGGGATATCAAAGCCACGCTGGCTGTTAGACCTCTGTCACTTTATGTTCCCTTTCAGTCTGGCCTTTCTCTCTGGCTCTCTTGCTTTACCCGTTTACATTACATCCAGGCCAACCTCTCTCTCTCTCGCGCCACCCTCCTCTCCTCGCTCTCTCCCTATCGCTGTGTCTTGCTCTTGGTATGCCCGCCAACTTCCCTCTCGCTATCTTTTCAGCTCCCCCTTACTCTTTGTGTCTCTCATTCAACAAAGTCCTGATATGAGTCACTTTC
Organism: Idiotropiscis lumnitzeri; assembly: GCF_059441095.1. Lineage (NCBI taxonomy): Eukaryota > Metazoa > Chordata > Actinopteri > Syngnathiformes > Syngnathidae > Idiotropiscis > Idiotropiscis lumnitzeri. Next base: position 10,086,441 of record NC_142394.1, read on the forward strand.
ACTTCCCTGTGGCACAGTCACTTCCAGCGCTGTCTCCACATCTTCACACTGAATGGCCCCCCCTTGCAGCCTGCACAGCTGCAAAGCTACGGCCGGAGAGCAAACATCACCTATACCAAGGGAGGCATTGTCTCATGTTCAGGTAGCAACAGTATCATCGCTGGAAGCTACTGTCGTATGTTCAGACTCCTTCATGACTAATTAACATTGTTTCATAAATGCGCATAAAATATATAATTAGGTGGCAAATGTGAACTTTTGTCTATTCACAACGCTGAGAAACACTCAACACTGTGCGTCCCTTGAGCATTTCTTTGTTCATACAGTTAAATATAAAATCACCGCTCTCCACAAATTGCAGTTCCATCAAAAATGACATGTGAATGATGAGATGCTGTCACCGCGTTAAAATGTTATAGGACAACACAAATATCACACCACAATGCTTGTTAAAACCTTGCAGCATGAAAATAGACCTCCTCACATCAAAACTGTCAGACTTAAATCTTGCAATGTTCTGTTGATGCCATGACAACAGCTTGATGATTATGTTGTATTTAATCTACTTGTACTGTGTGTGTCGTGTTGACAAATGAAATGGCTCACTGATCAAGAACAAGCCAGAAAAATGTGCATCAAGTCTTAAGTGGTTACAGTATGACTGCTGTTGAGCATGGTAAGTCTGAGCAAATAATAATAAAAGCAGAAAATAAGTGAATTAATGTGAATTCTTGTTTCTCTCATAGTAAATTCCATTTTTCTACAGCTGCAACAATGGCATCTTCGGACCATTTAAATTTAATGCCATTCTTGGGTAGAGGCAAGGACCCTAGTGTGGTTTTTCAATGTTTCTCAGCTCCCCTGGCTAGAAATGGTTGCCTGCTAGCCACGGACAGAAAAAAAAAATGCTATTTTATATTTGCTGCAGAGCTGAAAAATGGCCGCCGGGGAAATGACAATTTTCAGGGTCAGACCAGGAATCCTGGTAAGGGTTTGGAATATTTCCCAGCTGGGAAAAGGGAACCTGCAAAAGTCTGTTTATTTTATGCTATTTGCCGCTGGTGCAAGCTTGGGTTTGTTTCGCAGCACTCCTAGCAGGAAAATGGGCTGACATGTTTGGGTTTTATATGACAGCCACAGACATGCCAAAATTGATAGAAATTCCACCCTGCTCATTGGGAGTGCTGAGGGTGATGGCAGGAAAGGGTGAAGGGTCTGTGTTGGCGTACCTTTCGTATTCATTGAAAATCCATACTATTTTAATTGAGCCCCAAATTAATAGTCAAGGTAATATTTTCATTGACAGAGAAGTTCTGAGGCACCACAAGAGAATAAAAAAAGCACCAAACATAAACTAACCCTAACAAGCATCGGGGAAGAAAACACAAGTTTCTCTGAGTCCTTGGAGAAATGGGTCGATATGAAGAGTCAAATAAGATCCAATGGAGGTTTTGCTCCAAATCACAGACTCACACACAAACTCCTATTAAAACAACATCTAAGGAAGGTATAAGATGATATCATTTGATCTAAAGTGATGCAAAATTATTAGAATACATAAATATGTGATTGGCAAAAAGGTAATTAAGTGAAATAACTAATAAATTGAAGATTTTTAGTAATTCTTTAGGCCTATATCAGGTGGAGGCAACAAATGCATTTGTTTTACTTGCTTCATTTTGATCCTCACCACGATTAACCACTTTACTGAATGGGCTGAGTCAATTATTCCCCTTGCTTGACTGCTTAGCCGAAATAAACCTTGGGATAATTGCTGGAGGAGTGTATGGGGGAGGCAAAATGAGGTTGTGCAATGCCCTACAGCCTATTTATAGATGTTCAGCCAACTGCTTCATGAGATAAAGCGAGCGCTAACTTGTGCTTTTGTGAGGACGCTAATGTGTTAGTGGGTGTAGGTGACTGTGGGTAGGAAACTGAATATGTGGGAGTGTGAGGAGCTGTGTGGATGTGTGACAGTGCAGCACATGCTCAAAGACGCACATCTGCAAACGCTAGTGTACACACTAGCTTGGTATGCTGCATGCCAAGGTCACATCTAAGGACACAAAGACTTGCGGTGCTTTTGTTCATTCATCTTTTGTTCTTTAAAGCCGTCACACAAATGGTCGTCTATGTGCAGGCCTCAATAAGAAGGACGCCATCAAATAAAGTAGCTGCAGCACCCCTTCCTTCTGTCAAAAATCATCTGTTTGTGTGTGAATGAAAGATCACAAAAGCTGTGTTCGGGATCTGCTGAATCAATATGTAATTTCACATTTGGAGGTACAGTCCAAGCTAATCTTGAATCCAGAGAAAGTTGGAGGCTGCACCAGAGGTGGAATTATATTGTAAGCGATCAATATTTTGAGCTGGACTGAGTTTCAAGTCATCAGTACAGTTTTGATGCCTAAACAAGGAGCATGTCTAATACAATCTCATCAAACAGGGCAAGATTTTTCAGGCCCAAATAACCGAGGGGGGAAAAAAAACCAATACCATTATTTGTATACTCAGTTCTATTTAAAAAAAACACTTTTATAGCATAAGAATTAAACACAAAATAGACTTATGTGAAATTAAAACAGATGTTTGTTACATAATGCTGTAGCGAGCCACTGTCCAACCAGGAAGCAGTAAAGTATTTGACAAAGATGTCGACACATTTCAATTGTTTATTTAAAGCAGAGGTCTTCAAACCTATTCCTCGAGGGCCACTGTCCTCTCTATTTTCCATCACTCCCTGCTGCAACGTACCTGATTCAAATTATCAAGACCATTATCTGGTTATCAGATCATTTGAATCAGGTGCGTTGCAGTCGGGAGTGATGGAAAACAGGCAGGACATTGGCCCCTCGAGGTACAGGATTGAAGACCACCGATTTAAAGGCTGTAATGTGTGGCGCTGCCAGACTGGACTAACTCTTCTTAATCTAACATGTTTCCATCTCATTTCAGAAACATCTGTTGCTGGGAAGAAAATTCCAGTCCACTATTATGTGGTTTGGTAACCCAAATACTTTCTAAAAACATTTTTTGTTGTGGTGCAGTGAAGGTCTTCACCACAGGAGACACCAGTCACAATAATATAGCAAACAAGTATCCCTCGGGAACCAGTCGAACTAACAAAAATCAAATGAGTATTATTATCTTTCAGCTACGGGGTTCAGTGTGGTGGAATGAAGACGAAGGCAATTTGATAAAGCACAGGGAAGCAGGGAAAACAGGTGCGCAGTAACTTGCATTTTTTGGAGATTTCTCAAAAAGGCAAAGGGTGCTGAAGGTAATCAAAAGTCCCAAAAAATGAGACAAAAGCAGGAAGAAAAACTTAGTCTTACACATGCACGCACGACCACAACATGCCTTGGAGCAGAAATTAGTTCATTCTTTGATTTTGTAATTTGTTAACTACTTTTAGTTTAAATATGCATTATTTCATCAGTCTGTTTTCAATCGCACTGGATATACTGTAATTTTAAACATTACTTTAGGTTAGATTGGTCCAAGGTTGGTGTAGTGTTGCACGAGCTTGACTTTGGTGCAGGCAGCGTGTGTTCAGTGCCTACTCATTGACTGTGAGTGACCGTCTGTTTTTGGATGTTCCATGAGATTTGACTGGTGTCTGTTTTACAGGGAGGCGGTGTCCACCTTATTATCACCCAATTTGACACCCCTACTGTTAAGAAATAATCAAAACTAAGTACAATTATATATTATAAATTCTGATTATATTTCTCCAAAGTGTGGATAAAAATTATGTTCGGAAAACACTTCTACTCCGACCTACCCTCTGTCAAGAAGAAATGTGAATTTTAACTTGACCACCCCTGGTGGACCACAGATAGTCAGACAAGCTGACAAATATTTTTGGTTGCTCTTGTCTTGTGTTCAATATGTTCCAATGGACTGTCAAGTTTGACATGTTAAACGGAGGTAGCAGCAGTATTTCTAACTATTGGGGATTTATTGAAGCGGCCCAGCAGCGCTAACTATCTCTCTTACATTGAGTCTTGCTTCCTGGCTGAACTGTGAGGCGGACTTGCTAACCAGTCATCCACCGCGCCGCCTGTAGAGCGTTCAAGAATTAGTAAATAGAAGAGGTAACAGAACATGTCACAACCGCTGCATGTCATAGCAGCACCTAACAATAAAACATCCGTAATCCAGTTTGTTTCAATATACAGTGATGTGACAATGCTTAAAAAAAGTCCCTCCTAATCTCCAAGGTTTTTTTTTTGTTAATTTGTTTCAGTGTGCATATCTCAGTCTGATTTTGTTGATGAACTTAGTACATTTAAATTATAAATACTATATATATATATATATAAATAAATATATATATATATATATATATATATATTCATTGCAATTATAAAATTAGAAGAATTGTTCTTGAACTGTTTAACTATTTGCCGACGTAGTTGTTCACAAAGTGGGGAAATTTTAAGGATGCTCCAGGCTATTATACCCAATCATGACACTCACCTGTTTCCAATTAGCCTCTTCACCTGTGCGACTGCAAATAATAATAATAACATTGAAGAAACAAGCAAAAAGCAAAGTTCACTAGAAACACATACAATTTCTCAAGTTGATTATTTCCCACTTTATTTGTACCGCAAAAGAACACGTCCTAAACTGCATGTGGCAGTGTGTAGATGGTTCGGTAAGTCTCCAAAGAGCTTCCAACTGGTCAGAAATGACAATTGACTAGAACTGGATGATGAGATCTTATTCAGCCTGGTCAGTATGCATTGTTGTGGCGTCCAATCAGATTTACAGTAGAACTGAATTCAAATTCCTTCTCACCAAACAGGCACTAAATTTTCAGGCATCGCTGTATCTCAAAGCTCTTTAGGTGTCCTATCAATTCACTATAGCACTGTTTCCCAGAATTCACAATTACTTTCCCCATGAGTGTCACAAAATAAGTCTACACACAAACACAATGTAATCAAGCATCAAATGAAGCCTGCAAACATCTGGTTGAGTCTCTGTTAATTTTGACTGCTGAACACGACAGTAATGAAAGCGGCTGCTCATCTGATGCTAAGTGATCGAGCAAGTCCCATGGGGAACATCCATGTGCACAAAAGGAACAATTGCATTATTCAAGTTTCTTGAAAGGTTGAATCAATTAATTTTACGTCAAGCCCTGTGGTATCCAGGGGAATCAAAATGAGAAAGGTAATCCTGGTAATTCTTTTGAGGCTGATGTGAAATGGTGAAACTGTGTTTTATGGTACAGTTAAATACATTTAAAAGGACATCCAATATTTATTTAGTGGTCTTTATGTGGACCACAGAATGTAAAGGGAACATATTTATCGTGTTTACATCACAAACTTGAGTGTCACAACACAGTTTGTTCAAGTTGTCGGTAAAGCAGCACAACACTGTTTACCCCTAAATGGTCAGGGCATGGAACCCAATTTAGGATTAGAGTTTAATGGGGCTTTTGGAGCTGAATCAGCTCTCAACAAGACTGCTTCCTACAGCCAAGCCACTCCCGGCAAAAGACTGCAGGTGATTATGCACGGTTGTCAAGTCCATTTAGCCCGCGGTCCCCAACTTCAAAATGGACACAAAGCCATCTTGTTTGCGCATTGGCCTATCCATTTAGATTATGCTTTTTATTTACCCCATGCAGGACTGTGTGTGTCTTGGTAGTGATAAAGAATAATCTTCAGAATACACATTTGGTGCAAATCATCATTAATGTGCAAGTGATGGTCCATGGCTCAATTCATTATGCCCACTCCATGACTGGCATTTACTAAGGGGAGACTATGAAAGAGCCCATAGAGCGGCATATCACCCCCTCTGTTTCACAGTTATTTTCTCTAAACCATAAACCATGAGCCTGAGAAATATTTCCAAGAAATAATTGTTTAAGGCGTTAATTTCTGTGGTGAGCCTTGAAAATCTTATCAGGTGCTGCTGTTATTTGACATTGCCGTAGGCACTGAATATTTAAACAAATCTTCCCTTTGCTGTCTTCAGACAAGAAATACGCGGAAAAAAAGCCATTGCACCCAGCAAAATTAATTTTCATCTTACACTGTCTGATGGTAAAATGAGCCGGCCAAAGTTGTACGTCCAATATCTTGGTTTATCCTACTACCCTATGACAAAAATGCCCATCTTTGCTACTTTGTGGAACTAACAGGATATCATTTGTGGAAAGGACAGTTTTCCATTATTTTAATTTAAGATTTAATCATCATTACACTGGAAGCGATTGTATTTTCACACACTTTAAGCCTTCCTTTATTTGTGTCCGGCATAATGTTGAACTATTTTAGCACCATTAAGCACTGGGGAAAACAAGCTCTTCCTGGTGTAAGACTTATAACTCTTCAGTTATTTCTTCAATGGCTGATGCTTACTCCATTGTCCCCTGAAGTAACGCGAAGGCTTTGTAAATACACATCCATAATGAATTAAAAAGTTTGGATAAACTGTTTGCTTTATGAGGTCATTGGGATCCAGCACATAAAGAGAGAGGTGTCAAACTCAAATACGCAGTGGGCCAAGAAGTAAAACTTCAAAAAAGCTGCGGGCCTGCATTTAATTTTTTTAAATTAATATAAATGCTGATTTTTTTATTGAAATTTTTTATTATATGTGGTTTTATTAATGCAAGACTATGCTTCGTTTTTTTAATTTATATTATCGTTTTGAATGTAACTATTATCGTTCTTAATGTTACCATTATCATTTTGAATGTTACTATTATCATATAGAATGTAAAATGGTATAGTAGTCATTTGGTACAGCCTCGCGGGCCAAATAAAGTTACACTGAGGGCCAAATTTGGCCCACGGGCCAGAGTTTAACACCTATGCATTAAGACATTGTATAAGTGACTGGCCATGATGGAAAACAAAGTGTTACATCTGAACTTGACCCCAGCAACCTCAGACATCTAGGATGAAATTAGTCTTCATTAATCTAAACTCCCATTGAGAAATAATACTCAATTTAACTAGTCCAGTTGAGGTGACTTCAGTACAACAACTTTTGGATTTTTACCTCAAGCTGCCTTAATATGCAGCACCATAGTTCAAAAGTGTGAGTAGAGTAGACATAACACTGATGGATAAATGTTTCCTTGTTAAGAGCGAAACAAACATGTTGTTGTTGTTTTGTTAATCAAAGCTGACACAATGGCAATCAGAATTAGCAGCTGTGACAAAACCATCACAAGCTGTGATGAATTTGCCAATCAGTTGGAAGAAACTTTGTGTCGTGTCTAATGTTATTGACCATATTGCTAATGTGGTTAACACGCTTCAGATTTTTCTTTTTTTTTTTTCCTCTGTAAAATTATACTCCAGTGAACATATTACCAATAGAACAGTTTATACATTAAACTTTGTGATGTCATCTTGATTTCTTCCAATTGATGTCTTCAAAATATCCCAAAATCAAGTCTTTAGCTACGACGGTCCGCCCTTTGACCTCCACTGACTGACCTACACAATCTCTGGGAGCCAGATTGGCGGAAGGCTAACATCCATCCCTCCATTTTCTTTACCGTTTATTCTGTTCAGGGTTAAGGAAAGCCGGAGCCTACCCCAGCTGACTTTGGGCAAAAGTCAGACTACATCCTCGACAGGTTGCCAGTAAATCACATGACGTATACTGATGTTTAGACCAACATTGAGTGGCAATTGCGTGCCTCATGAAATTCACGAGAATGGTACAGCTAACAACCTACCACTACTGAATTGGTTGACCTGCCTTAGACCCACAGTGACAAGTTATTCTCACACTTGTATTGGGTTTTGTCAAAAATAATTAGCTATGATCAATCAAGATTCATAATCTAGCAAGACACAAGATTATTATTAGCTGATATTATCTGATGGACCGAACTCCAACGGTGGGTAAAAGTTCGGCCCCTTGGCTGGGCAGTCACCAGCATTTTGACATCATACCAGTGATAGAGTGTCGATCTTGAGGGATCATATTCTACAAAGCAGCGACAGGCACTGGCCAGCCAGCAAAGCCAGGCAGGAGACTGTCACCTTGTGGAAGGTGCGAAGAGCCGAATTGGGCCAGCAAAAACGAGAAGTGACAGGATATTGATTTGCTTATCTCGGCTGTGCAGACACACAGATGTGAAGGGCAAGAGAGAGGGGTGTGTGAAGGGGTGGCGGGGGGATGAGGGCAGTGGTTATCAGGCTTTCACGTCTGATAGAGAAACTCACAACAACAACAAAAAAAGATTTATCAGCTGATTGCTTCGTCTCAATTTTTATTTCACTTTCTTCATGGCCTTTACTGTAAAATGCATATAATAATCAAAGTCCTCTGATTTCTTGCTCTGTAAGCAATCTTAAAATACCTATTGACGTACCTCATCAATATTCTGTGACGTTTAACAACAAAACAAAGATAGGCATGGTAATTAAATGACACCGAACAATTCTAATGTGGAGTTGACAAGGTGTCTTTGAAAGCGTTTTTTTTTTTTTTTTTACAGCAAATGCCTAAAGGAGAGAGATTAACAATAAATAGCAGTCTGATACTTTATGGAAGATAAAAGCAAATAAAGAATAATTGTTGTGAGCTGCCAATGCTATAGCTACTACTTATAAACCTTATGCCTTGGCGTGTGGAGTAACGGATTACAAGAACAGGTAATGTTTCATAATAAGGTTACAAAAAAGGTAACTGGTTCAAGTCTGTTGAAGTTAAATAACAAAAACAAATTAGTGGTAGGTAAACTACTTAAAATTTCGCGTTATTACAATTTTGATACTGGGAGAGAAAGGCTTGTTGAAAAATCATGATGAAGAAAAAAAATGGTAAAGTGGTATATTCAAACGTGGATCGCTATTTAAAAAAAAATAAAATAAAAAAACATTCATATTTACTGCGTGGGCTAGACAACTGTGCTGCATACATTAGAAACAGTTGAATATGTGTTCAATAAAACGAAAAAAAAAAAACCAAAATCATAAAATGCATCAGATTCAACAGAGCAGCTGATTATCATAGTTTGTTTCATGGGCCAGTACAAATTCTGGAGGCTGTGGTTGGGGTCCATTTACACTTAAGTCAAATGTCCCAATTATTCTGACCTTATTTACAACTGTATAATTGTTCTTCAGCATCTAAGTCCCCTCAATATAAACTGTGCTCAATACTAGCGGATTTATGATTTTGCTTTTACATCCAACAATCGTACTATTCTGCCTTTACAAAGATATAAATGTTCATGTTCTGAAATAGCAGGAACCGGCAAATATTGGTACAAAGTGATGCAACATGAGAGAAGTTGCATTGTTAGAGCCAAGTAGCCACAAACTACAGTTTTCTATTACACATAAGAGACCCTCTAATCCTGACGTATGTATTGCACTATGGAGCTATGCACTCTATCTTATCTGAGTCGCCTCATTCGCATTGCCTCAGGTGCTTCACACTGCGGAGGCCTTAGTGTTTTTGGGCCGGGAGGGCCCCCATGGTCACTCTTGCTTAGGGCCCCCAAGGTGACAAGAAAAGCCCCGGCCCACACCAAGTGTTGCATCTTGCTTTACAAATCATCTATCTTGCAAGGTTTGGGATGGAATTTTGTTTCAAATAAAGAAATTCTGAATGTATATTTGCAAAGGGCGGCATGTTGGTTGACTGGTTAGCACGTCCGCCTCACAGTTCTGAGATGGGGGGTTTGATTCCGGCCGCGGCTTTCATGAGTGGAGTTTGCATGTCCTCACCGTGCCTGCGTGGGTTTTTGCCAGGTACTCCGGTTTCCTCCCATATTTTTATTGATTAATTAGACCGTTTCTTCTTTTTCCTGAGATAAAAACGCTCCTCAAAATTAGTAAATTGCACCTCCAGTGATGTCAAGGAAAATTTCCAGCCTTGCATACCTGTCATCTAGTTGAGTTAAACTGGGATTATTCAGTTAGCTAGAGTCATGGGTCAAAACTATATTCTTCAAGTACAATTTTGAACTAATCCTTTTCAAACGGTCTGGGATAATTACTGTACTAAAAAAAAAAAGATTTTTAAGTAAAACCATCCATTTTCCAAAGCACTTCTCATTAGGTTTGGCTGTCGTTTGGTCGTTTATCTCATTCACACACAAACGGGATAGTTGTCATGCCCATGTGAGGTATATTTCCATCGCTTTCTCACCTTCTTTACAGATGCCTTATTTTTGGGGCGTGTTGCGGTTATGATGTCTCCTGCGACACATTGTGGTATCAGTCACAGTGAAGCTAATTACAGCTACCGAGTGGCACCATCTGTCATATTTGCGGCACTTATTTATTCAAGTGGATGATTATGCTTGACAATTAATTGAGGCACCATGCCCATTTGAGCGGATGCGTCTCTTTGAGGATGTACAACATGTCAAAATTAAAACCTTCAAGTGGGGAGTTATAAATTCTTACCATTTCCCCAAATTACACTACATATTTGTGCCACTTTGTCCCCATTCATTTATATTAGCATTTTGATTATGCTTCAATCTCATTGTTTAGAATCATAGATCATCTCATGTCAATTTTATTAGGAGCTTAAATAATCCTAAAACATTGTCATTAGGAGCATAGTGTGGTCCAAAATGACCTCCCAAATTTATTAATGTGTGGGTGACTCTCGGGTCTTGTCATTATGACAGGATAAACAAGGGCACCAGGTGGCCATTACTGTTACCATGTCAACCACCAGGATTTGTCATTAATTGAAGCAATCATCCTTTCCTTACCTATATTTTCTGTTTTTACTACTTGATCTCACTAGACCCCAACTTTCTACAGTCAAAATAGTGGTAAGGAGCTCATTAGACGGTTAGGTAAGAGAAACACATTTTATAATGGTTTGTGTGTAAATATTATATTATTTTAATTAGCTGGGCTGTTTTAGGGTGGATAACTGAATGTTCTTGCATGGAATCTTACTGCATTACAGAAATTCCTCGTTTTTGGCAGTTAATTGGGACCAGACAACCCCCCCCGCGAAAATTGAAAAAAATTGAAGTAGAGGTTGATTAAATTTTGAATATTTTTTTTTTCCAATAAATGCTTCCTAAGCTTCAAAAGACTTGTTCCAGAACAAATTTAACATTAAAAATGCTAAATGATGAATAAATACCAAGGTGCAGGCTGTGAGAGGAACATGATCTACAAGCCCCGCAGTGGACGATTATGACCGGATTAAACATTAATGTTTTTTGTTTTTTTTCTTGCCTAAAATTGGCTTACCTAAACTAGAATCTTAAATCTTTGAGATCAGTTCATCAAAAATGTAAACAAAATCAAGTTTTGTGTGGATATTTCTGTATATAACATTCAATAGTAAGGGTTTGTGTTTAACTGCCAGTTAGTCTTTTGGCGATGAGAATATAGAACTGCCAGCTTAGTTAAAAAAAGATGATCTAAATTGATCTTTCAACTTCTGTCTTCATTAAAAAAGATAACTCCATCACACGAAGAAAAGATTAAAAAAAGAAGTATGGGGGGGACTGATTAAATTGCCTTCATTTACTTAACTGGCTGCTAATATTTCAATTAGAGCTACTGGAGGCAGTGACACTGTTAGGTTAAAAATGGAACAAGGGGAAAATTAGTCCAACTGATTAACAGAAGGAAATGAAGATTTCTGCGCACACAGGAGACATAGCTGACATCACCTCATTCCCCTCACTCAATTCATAGCTAAAAATGGCACCATTTTATATATGGGGGCCAGGCTTTGTGTTCCACCCTCTGGTGGCTCGAGAGAGTTTTACCTGGGATGGCGAGAGGGTGTCAGGAGGTTCAGCTGGGAGAACAGAGGTAACACCCACTCCACAAATTAACACGAAAACATATGCAGGCACTCACACATTCTTAACGCAGGTTTGATTTTCTGCATTTTCAGTCGACAGCAAGTGGCAAAATGCCTTTCTAAAGTTGTTACCTTATTTTCCGGACTAATTGGCGCTCCTTTTTTCCTAGATTTTGAACTATGCGGCTAATACAACGGTACAGCTTTTCTGTGGACTTTTCTTTCACCGGTAGGAGTGCTTTATAGTTCAGAAAATATACTGAATAAATCTGGATTTTTTTTTTTCTCTTGGGTCTGTTCTGTTTTAATTAGCAAAGTTGTTGCCGTGTTAAAAGGCACGGTTTTAACAATCTGTTAATGTACCTTTATGTGCATTCACAGTACAAAATCGCTCTGTACATGCAGAAAACAACACATTTTTTTTCAACATAGAAAACTGCGCCTTATACCCAGGTGCGTTTTTTTTTTTTTTTTTTTTTTTCATAAAGAGTTGCTGCGACTTATTGCAGGTGCGCCTTATTGTCCGGAAAACGTGGTGATTGTAAATGGAAAAAATGATTATGTTATGAAATTCTTTATAGACAAAATCCTAACTTTTTACTGCAGAAAAGCTTTAAGGATTACTCTGAGTACTTCTATTAATGAGTTTGTGAATGTACCACACTTTTTGCACATGTAGGCTAAATAAATATGAGGTTACGGTCTAATGTCGCAGGTGAACCATGGAAGACGTTACACTGTATTGGTTACAAAATATGGTTTAGAACAGCCTGGAACAAAGCCTCGATATAAGCTAGATAGCGATGCCGCGGCACCTCGGTAAACCCTCAATATCTAAAAATATGGCTGCTCACAGAGCTTGCCCGACTCTCTGTGGTCTGCTAGGGACAGTCAAGTTAAAATGCACTTGATTCTTTTTTTCCTTAATTGGTAGCGCGGTAGGATGCAACCATTTACTATTGAAAGATGGGACGGACTTGTCATGCACTAATTAGTTTACATTACATTTGTATTCAGCATGATGCTAAGTTGTATTTCTCATTCTTTGTTTCTACGCTAGTCTGGCAAAATATTCACTTATGTGATAATGGTTTGTGGTTGAAAAAACTGTAGGGACTGCGGCAATACATTCATCTTTGGACACGTAATAATTTTTTCAATTCAACGTTTCGCCCCAAAAATCTATTAAAATAAAAAGAAAAATCACATTGCATTAAAAACATTTAGCATCCAAGCGTAAAGCAGAATGTGACACTTGAATGATGAAAAAAAAGTGAATGACAATTTGCTTGAAACTGTGCATTTCTCAGTGTTTATACAGAAATGGAGGCCACAATGAGGAAGCTCAAAATAAAAATTTACATATTCAATAAAAGCTAACAATAAAACATATTCCTGAGATTGGAATGGATAATGTTACACATATTTTGCAGGTAATGCTTCCTATTATTGATTTAAAAGGTGTGAATTAGCGTAATTACTTATTTTTGTAAGACTTTACTTCCTACAATTTTTTGGAAGCTGCTGGCATCAGCGGCCTCGAAAATGGGCAAAATGTGACAGAAAACACTTCCTTTCTCCTCCTCTGCCTTTTCCCATTACCATAAAGCCACTCACTCATGATAACCATTAATGCAGCGTCTTATTAAAAACCTATCAATACAGCTGCTGCCAGTATGCTAATGGTCAGGAATCTTTCTCAGTTAAACCTCGACTTTGCTTTCCACTGTGGACTAATGAGAGCCATCGCTCAGCATCTCTTTTGGCTAAATCACCTTTATTTGTATCTGCCTCTGCGTGCCGTTGCCAGTTTTATACAACTGGTGCAAGATAGGGGCAGTGCAAGGTTGCGAGGATTTGGAGAAAAGCTATGCTTACATGGCTATTTCATTATTTTGCGACTGTGTTGAGTTGTTAATTGTTCACCGTCAAGACCTTGGCTATACAAGAGGCGCCCATCACTGCTGCCACTGAAGAGCCATTGTTGTGTGGAAAAGTTTATCTCTGGTGTCGAGTCGCAGGAAGGGCGCGCTTGATACAGGCGGCACCACAGGAGTTTGCCCTTCTCGTCTAGGGATGAATTGAACGTTGCACTATCAATCTAGGCATTTTACAGCTCGGGCCTCCCTGCCGTGAGAAATGTGGGGGAGTGCTTATTCTGGCGCTCATTGTCCACACTCTAAAGCAAACAAACTAAACACTTTGGAAGACATTGATGACAGAGGCACTCTTGCTATTCATCTCGTGACGACTGCATGGCACAAATCAAATGTATATGGTATTGCGATATGCAAGTCCATTTGGTTTGGTACATAAAATGGCTCTGGATGATTAACTTGTTACTACAAGGAACCAACACATTTCTTTTTGTGCAAAAATAGTCAGTCAGTATTCTGAAATGAGCGATACAGTCGTTTTTTTTTGGAATTTTTACATACATTGATGGAGTTTTGTCTTTTTACTTTGTGTGTTTCTTGGTACATACTGGATGTGTACTGCGTCGTTACATTGAATCGGTTGACTGACACCAACAGCCAAAAACAAATTCCTTTTTTACATTTTTTTTCTCTTTTAGATTCTGTGGTTCTAAATAAGTACATAAAATAAGACATTATTGAAATTCAAATAAAGCAAATTGAGCAAAAGAGTATAAAGATAAATTAATACTCAGAGTGCATGTTAACTGTGGTATTCCGTGGCACACACTCTGCCATACCTTAAAATAATCAAATTATATTAATCACGTCATTATTTGACAATCCATTCATCTCTTTTGTTTAAGTTGGTTTTACTCTTTTAGCTTCTGAACTGTGTATTTTTGTTGTATGGTTAAATATTGCAAATATTAACATTATAATATCATATATTTTTATATTTTTTCACAAATGAAAATATTTCCCAGGTGTCTTAATTCTCCTTTTAAATAGCTAGTAGCCTCATATCATGCAACTTTTTGGAGCATTATTAGAGAGCTATTCCCTCCAGAGCTTCATGGTCTTTTGGCATTGATATGATGCATGCCTATGAGTGACCTTGCTGATAATGGTCAACAGCTTCCAGGTCATGGACGGAGAAAGTCATGTGGGTGCGATTTTTTTCTAAATTAACTGGCTTATGACAAAAAAAAAAACCCCATCACTGAGAAAGTCTTGCTCATGGACACTGTTTCAAAAATAGGCTGATAATTAAAGATTTACTGGGCTGTTTAATTTCACAATTTATGGGGGTAGGCAGACACCCCAGAGATCCAACTCTTTGTTAAAAAACACTGAAGAAAATCAATTTCCTATAAAATGCCCCCCTTTTAATGGTGCCAAAGTAAATTGCACATCCAACTATCACGAAAAAAAACATAAATTACTTATTGCCTCTCTAAGCAATGATCCTAAACACAATACGGTAAATGGTATTAGCTTTCATTAAATACAAAAACACAAAATATTATTCTGTAAGTCAAATGTGAAACTAGGAGTTGTCTCCTGTCAATGAGAATACAAAAAGCTGCCGTACACATTCGATAAAACTTCTTGTTCTGCAGCAAAGGTAACCAAGGGCAGACAGAGCCATTTAATATTTATGACAAATGTCAAATCATCGAAATCACCTATTTATTAGTGCCTATATATGGTTACATCCCTGAAAAGGAGGGGTAGAGTGAGACGTATGTGCAGTATTTTTTCATACACTTGCAATAACCAACACCAAACAAGGCCAATAACAGTTTTTATGTCATAGCCATCGTAATGATAGTCAGTCTGGGAGGCGCTTCAACCTTAACCGCCGGAGAGGCCTGCCTGCCTGCCAAGAGTGCCGCTAATATAAATGCACTTTGAAGAATGGAGGGGATGGCATGTTCCTGGATGGCTGCCAGCTACACATCGGAAGCAAAAAAAAAAAGAAAATCACAGCTACGCTGACTCAGAGAGCAAGGCAGTTCTCTCTGCATTCTTTCTCCACGGACTTATTTGTAAAGTGTAATCAGCGCTTGCGAGTCTCTGATGCATTATGCAAAAGGTACAAACAAATTATGTCACTTCGTTAACACATCACAAGCGTGCAACAGAAGATGGGCAGCCTCACTCCAAAAAGCTTGCATTGCAAAGGTTTTTAATTCACGTCAACCATAGAATGCACTGGGGGGCAGCATTGCTGTATGTGGGTGGGCTCTAAATGTATGAGACTTAATTTAACATCTTGGCTGACAACTCCGACAATATTAGTGCTCTATCAGTCACAACACAAAAAGGGACGCAGATTTGGAGCCGCAAGAAAGCAGAGGAAAAAACAAAAAAAGTTAAAAAAAAAAAAAAAAAGCTTCTTTTAAACACACCACTGACACTGGGAGCCATCCAACTGAGGTGCGCCTCTAAGTAGCTTGTCCTCAGCTTGTTACATTACGCATCATTACAGCGAAGCAAGTAGGCGAGAATGTGAGAGACTGCCAGCCACACGAGCAGCAGCTCTCATTAACAAATAGGGGGAAAAGAGACAAAAGTTCAAGTTTGTCAGCTAATGACTGGGTTTGTGTGAGACGTGCAGTTTGGGGAGTAAAAATGGAGAAAACGTATATTGCCATGAAGGAGGATTTAGACGTTAGCTATGCTGAACCTGTGATGTCACCTGAGATATAATTGAATTACAGCCCATGTTGCAGTGGTACCGCCAGGCTTGGCCCAGCTCATTGAAAAGCAAACAAAGTGAAAAAAAAAAAAGAAAGGACACGGGAATAGCCCATGAAGAGCTTTATCACCCCTAAAAGCTTCATACCTATTCCTGGATGGATTGTTTGAAGCGATGCATACAGATGAGACTGATGTCAATGTGTCCTGAGAGTGTCATTGTGCTCAGTAAATGTCACACAAGTAGAAGATATGGCTGCCATACAGAGCTAAACCAGAAAGTGCCACATATTTATTTGACAATGGCAGGACAACCGGCAAACACTGCGACTGGCGTTTCCTCGCAATCCACACAAATTCGGGATCCTATAAATACGCACTAAATCATCCACAACATTAGGTACATTTGCACACTTTAGACGCGTTACAAATTGTCATATCCAATATCTGTGCTCTAAAATTACAGTGTGACTAACACTCAGTTGGTGTGCAAAAGCTAAAGAATCGTAGTGGGCCATGCTTGCACACTTTAGTTTGCCAGCGGTAGACTTTCTGGTTCACGTAGGATGATGTGAGAGCATCTGAAAGGTCAGGCAGTGGATTTTTTTTTCTTTTTAATTTCTGGATACTGCAACGGTTCATTGAAGGAATAGGGACTCAACCTTGAAAATACTGTACATGTTCTTACTTGGCACAATTGTTTTTTTTTTCTAAACAATATTTTAATTATTTGAACTCTAAATTAGAAGCACAATTAATCACACACAGTTGTTTAATTATTCAATTATTTTATTGCTATGCACAAACTCGAGATTATGTTTTTAACTGAAACTTGGGAACATCCTATGGGAACTTTGATTATTTTGAATATGTCGCTCTTCAGTCCAAATTACAGTACTAACAAAGTCAGTCTTGACATCTACAACCATGCAGGAATGTGAAAATTGTAAACAATCATTCTTCTCAGAGGTTACCGGAGAAAATGTGACAATGACCGTACATTGTTTTCAGTTGTAAACAGACTGACAAACCCCACAGCATCGGTCCCTTCTGAACTGCTGCCCTACAATTCATGCAATGACTTGCAGCCTTTTTCATAGATAAAATATTACAGATAAGACAAAAAGTAAATGGCTGTATCTCGGGAAAAAAAATCACAATGACAATTGTACCATCTTGTTATCCATTTAATCTTAATTATTTTAACCTTTTAGACAACACAATGAAATAAATTGTTTTAAAGTTAAGATCCATATCTGACTTCATATGCTGCATTCACATTTTTTCAAAAATTGTTTTGATTGCACAGCTTCAAATGTATTACTCAGTTCGTAATTGTCTTCTACTGCTCGACAAACTAGAACAGCGGGTGGGACTTACTGGCACGGGCCAAATTTGTACATCTTACTCATAAGATTTGCCCTAATTGGTAGTCATGAGTCATAGTGAACAAAGATTGCATACGGGATTCCACAAGGGTACATTCTTAGACCACTTCTATTTTCATACTTGCAGATGACATGAAACATTAAAATTCAATGTCATCACATGCCTATAGTCCCTTACATTTCATAAGTGTATTCATTAAATCAATGATTGGCTGGGCCAGAATTTTCTCCAGTTCAATCCGGAAAAAAATGTAAGTGATGGTTTTTGGCCTCAAAAATGAAATGTCCAAGATCAGCGCTCACCCTGACTATGTCATTGAAGGCTACAAATGAAACCAGAAATCAAGGTGTAATTACTCTCAGTCCAGAATTTTAACAGCCACTGAAAAACTATTACTAAATCTGCCTATTATCATCAAATGTTAAATGTTTAAACGTCAGTCGCAACAAGACACAGAAAAAGTTGTTCATACTTTTAATTTTTAGTAGGCAAGATAGTCCGAGTGCTTTTACAGGTTTTAATAAAAATGTAAAAAAAAAAAAAAAAAAAAGAAAAAGAAAATTAGTTAGGCTGCTTCAGTTGATCCAAAATGCTGCCAATGTCCTTAAAAACACCAAGAAACTGGACCACATCTCTCCTGTCCTCAAATCACTACACTACGAGTCAAATTTCTTAGATTTTAAAATCTTCCTGGGTTGTCTAAAACAAGTCTATTGTGTGCTCCCAAAACTAGAACCAAACAAAGTGAAGCAACATTAACTCACAAGTGGAGCAAACTCCCAGAACCCCTGAGGTCTGCTTAAAATCTCAGTTCATTTAAATCAGGGCTGAAAACATTGTTTACTGCAGCATTCTCATAAATCTGTCCTTTAATTCTCTTCTTTTAATCCCCATTTGCACGCTCTCATTTCATTGATATAAGATTGATGCTTGCTTTTAATCATTTCAAACAGATTATTTCAGATGAGGTTGTCATTATCAAAAGAAATTAGATTGACAGCTCGTGGTGAAGTTGGCTGCTTGCTTGCATATATCTTTAGTAGAAGAGAATGTAGAGATGCTTAGGCTTGGGCTGCCTTGCGAATGCTAGAGCGTGTCAAAACACTATCATCCAGTTCACATGGATCCCAGTTTGTAGCTCTCCAACTGCAGGTCACAAAGTGACATTGTGCTTTTATTGCTGCTCTCCATGGTGCTTCACATAAGCCCTGAAATGACAAAATCCCTCAGTCAGTGTCCCTGACCCCCAACATCCCTGTTAGTGCAGCTGCATTCACATTCTTTGATGCGGCCCTGAATCAGAATCCGTCATCGGCCTTGTTCCAGGGATTGATACCTCCTCCACTGTTCACGTCTGTAGGTCCGACAGGTTCGCCAGTCAGCAGGAGCAACTGTGCTTCTCTCTTCTCCTCTCCAACATTGAGTCGGTTGGAAATTACAATACACCCGCAGTGACCTTGAGAGTCTTCTCACTGTGTTCAAGAAAGAGAACTCTTGTAGATGTATTATGTTAAGAATGAACTAGTGGCTGTCTTGCCACATCTCTCAGCTCATTTTACTTCATTAAGTGGAATAAAATAATTTCATATTCCACAAATCAAGTAGACTGACTGCACAAACACATTCTTGTAGCAATTTCAAGACAAGGTCACATTGTGGAGAAAACCATTATAAATGGGAACAATTTGTATTTGTCTGAAACCGGATATTCCTTGCCGTGCAGCTATTTTAATAGTCAAGATTCATCAGATATACACTATGATGCATGCATAGACCATCTACGCACATTTTTAAATCAGTTCAGTATAAAACAAGGTGAGCAGCAGTAACAATGAACACAAAGAACACACTTTCCATTCATTTTCTTTCAATTCCATTTTACCATCTCTCACTCAACTCTCACTCTTTTCCGACTCCTTTTCTTTTACCAGATTTAATTATTCAGGTTTGTTGGTATGTTTTATTTTGTTGTCATTTCCTAGAAAAATCATTATAAAAACCAATTAAACCTTACATTTTTCCTCTTTTGCTGTAAATTCCCATATAGATTGGCATTAAGCAAGGTTACATATTAAGATCACAAGTTTGTACATTCATTGTATCTGTATATACTTTAGGCAAGGTCGACGTTATAGATTAAAACTATTGGACAAAAAAATAATGTAAAAATAAAACTGTGCATTCAACGGAAACCATAACAGTGAGCAAACTTTCTTCAAATGCCAATGTAGAATGCTCCCTTTCGCCCCATTTCCATCCATCCATTATCCGAACGGCTTATGCTCACAAGGGTCATGTGCGTGCTGGAGCGTATTCCAAGTATCTTCAGGCGGTAGGCAGGGTACACCCTAAACTGTTTGCCTGCAATTCACGGGGCGCACAGACCTAAAGACAATTTAGAGTTATCAATTAACCTACCATGCATGTTTTTTTAATGTGGGAGGAAACCGGAGTACCCAGAGTCAACCCACGTTGGCACGCTGAGAAGCTATACAAATTTCACACAGGAAGGCTGGAGTCAGGATTCGAACCCCACGCCCTTTGCATTGTGAGGCGGATGTTCACCCATCGTGACGCCTCCCCGTATTTCATCATTTAAAAATGTTAAATCAAAAGGGTTGATCCTTCGAGACATGAGCTGTTGCCTCCCCTCCAACAACAATGTATGCATACTAAGTCATATTCAGTATGCATATAAAGTCACACTGAGCCAAGTCATACCGTCCAAAATTCATCCAGACAAATGCGCTTCCATAACCCCTCCATTCTCCTCAAGCAAGACACAAAGGATAGTCACACAAATTTGGAAGCGTAAAAGTGTCTTAATGTCTTGATAAGATGAATGATTAGGATTTTGTAAGAACTAAGAAGTCCAACCTTACTGATAAAAAGCTATCTCAATAGTTATGTCCATGTAGTAGCCCTCATATAATGTATTTTATTTATTTAATTTCATCTAGAGGAGAATAGGATAATACCTAATTCTTTATCTGGGTGATCCGCTCAGGCAGGCCCGCCTGAGAAGGTGCTATTAAAGAGCAAAGACTCGACTAAAACTTTCACACTGTAATGAAATGCAAGCAAAGTGAAAGTAGGTGGAGCTGCTTAACGAGCCAGCAAAGATATGCGGGAGATTTTAGAGCATGGTGAAATGGCTCAAGGGTATTCTATATGAGGCAGCATTCCCCTGAGATTTGCGCTGGACTCAAGTTGGGCAACTGCAAAGACGTGCGGGATATAAGTGTTAATGAGAATATACTTATTACAGCCACAAGTCTTAGCTCGATGTGCTCTCATCTGGGTTAGTTCACTACATTTTAGGTTCTATTGCAGAATGCTGCGAGATGCTTCATGCAAGAACACAATTAAGTAATTATTTATTCATGACTTAATGGGAATGTTTATTGGACTGGTTCCACTGTGAACAAGCAATATAAAACATATAGAAACATTTAGATAACACTTTTAGGAGACTGTTTTGTTTTGTTGCTTGCAAAAACATGGTGGAAGCACAGATAAAAGAAATTGGCCATTTGACCTGAAGGGGTAGATTTGCTAAGGGGGAAGCAAAGACAGGCAAGTGCCAAAAATCATGGACCATACTTTCTTCAAAATCTAATTAAAATTTAGAGACGTTTGACTGGGTGAATATTTGAAAGCCCACTAAGTCAAAGACATTTGGATTCATAATTCATACAACAGCGTTGACTGTCATGTTCTCTCTATTAATTAGTGGGTTACTCTGTATTGCAACGCTACGCCATGCTTTTAATGTGGTTGGCCGAGCTTCACCCAACCAACGTGCACAGACCCCCAAAATCGGCTTCATGTATTCTGTTCAGCGTCATGGCAGAGGCTGCAGCCTATCCCAACAGACAATATAGAGGATCACACCACGGACTGGTTGCCAGGCAGTTGTGCCAACAGTGAATAGAGCATTCTTTGGGATCCCTCGCCAGCTGCATCAACGTCAACTATGTCAACCACTACAGTACCCACAGCCCAGCAGATCAATGCTTTCATTCCAAATTGTACCACAGCGAGCTGAACTGAACTGTACCACTTTGTGGATTTGTGGCTTTTGAGTGTGAAAGGAAGGTGGCACCTTATCAACCCTAACTGACGGGTATAACTCCTCCACACCACCGCTCACCAGACCCTGTTCTAATTGTTTCTGTCTACAAGGTAGCAATGCAGTTCTTTGAAGTTCAAACCTCTTCCTCTTCACAAAGGAGTCTGACGGCAGGAGCAGAGAGCGAGGCAGATGGGCCACGACAGGAAGCTGTGAACCTGACGTCTCTCTCCCCCTTTCAAGTGCGCCAGTTCAATCAGCCCATGCCGCACAAGCTGTTGTGGAGCATCTTTGAAATCACGGTGTCTGCGCAATAGTCTTGACTGTTAATGGCTCCTGATTACACACCATTATGCACGTGCACATCACTGATGAGCGCAGACAAGAAACACAATGCTGGCCATCAACATGTGGACACATTTGGACATGCACATGTTCAGCACACACCAACCAGTGAATGCGTGCTCAGAAAAGTGAGTTGTAGCGCCACAGTAACACACTTAGTAACAAGGGAGAAGACAAAGATGAACAATGACGATGTCAATTGGGTTGCATCCCTTGAACATGTGAACATCAAACATCTCTGGTCTACTTGACAATATTGGATATATATATATATTATTTTTATTACCGTCTTATCACTGTGAATATAGACACTAGCTTCTGCACCTGTTGGAATATTTGTTACTGGAATCACTGCAGAATTCTCTCTCGTTCTTTTTCTCAAATGTATTTCGCAACGGTTGGGTGTGATTTCCCTCTAGCCACCTTTCATTCACATTTTTTTGCATTCTCTCTTTCACCTTTTTTCCATTCACTGCAACTTTTGTATTCCTCCTCACTCGTATCTTCAGATCCAGAATTCCACTCGTGTGCTCTTCTCACCACCTCCCCACCTCTTTCCTTATCAGACATTTCATTTCACTCTCCTCATGTCTAACAAGTAGCCTTTCTTCAGTATCTAAGAGTAGTGCTGCTCCCGGGCGGTAGCAGGTCTGGAGTTTGCACCCCACTGCCCCTTCAGTGATTGGCTGTGTTGCTGTCAGACCATGATGTTTTTCTTCTTCTTCCATGAATCTTTCTACAAAGATTTCATTTGGTGGGTTTGGTGCTTTGAAAAAAGCTGAACGTAAGTTGACCAATGCAGCTTTTTGTCCGGTATTCTTTGCAACTGGAAATAACACCTTTTTATGTTCACAGTTTGTGTGCACATATGTGGTGCATATGGTGTGATGTTTGACATTTTTGGGAAATCAGTCTTAAGAATGCAGGGGTTGGATTTTTATTAGAATTTATTTTGAAGGTGTACCTTAATGGAGTGCCTAGTCTCTATTTGTGCAGTTAACGCAAGGACATTAGGCTTCAGTTGAACGCACTGGTCCCTCTATTAGATCGACTAATTGCACATTTATTACACTAATATACTCACTAATTTACTGGGGACAACATCTGCTCAAAGCATTGCAGTCATCACAGTGTTACATTTGTCATTGCCAGAGATATAGACCATGATTGATGCAGCACAGAGAGGATTGTAATGGAGGTGTTGAAGTAGATGCACTGAGTTCAGCTATGTAAAGCGCTATTAGTCTGACCATGTAGACAGGGCTTGATTAGCCTTATGACTCAAGCGCAATTGTGCGTAGCCAAACTTACCCGCTTACTCATGACTCTGCATTAGCATGAGCAACCTAGAAAAATACATGAATCATGTTGCTCAGGCAGTTGTGCAAATGAATGCAAACATCTGCATTTTCACTGCATATCCACTTGAAAGCTCCATCGTGCATTTTTTTTTTAAACACCAAATCAATGTTACAACCACTCGCCCCTCAGAGAAGCCTTTCACTGCACAGGGCAGGAATTACTGATGCATATGTTAGTCTTCGTAGAGACCTTCTGAAACTGTTAAAGAATTTGCACCTCCTTCGTGTTTGGTCAAACAAATCTACTCAGTGGAAAAATCAGATACTTACTCAATGTTCCATAACCAAATTAGTGTTGTAATTACTTGCAGGATGTCTTCATTAATAATTGCTACATTGTTTGTCGTAACAAAATATCAATACGGTGCACAGCATAATTGAATTGAATACCGATATTAGATGGCTTCACAGACACTTGATTTATAAATACTGTAATGCCTTTTGGATAATCAATTCAACTTCTCCATCTAACTTGGCTATTCAATTCCAGCAAGCTATGTGCTATTCTGCAAACAGAACAATTGCCTAGTCGATTGTGACATGTTGAACAAAGAAACAAACTTTAGTGTCACTGACACAAGAACAATTAAAATCAGTTGTACAGCTGACAATTTGCAGTGTTGAGCTAAAAAAATCAATGCACACAATTGTCGCTCCCCCCCAAAAAACATTACAGAACATACCGCTTTTCACATTTGTAAGAATGTCTATATTTTGATGGTGGTAGTGTGCTTTTTCTTACTCAGATATTTAGTGGAAACTAAGTCAAAGTTATGTTTATATTTTTAATGAACTTGTTCAGTTTATCGTGCGAGCCATTACCCTCAAAATTCTGGCATTTCTCCATTGTTGCCACTCATTCAGTCAACACTAAGTAGTCTACTGCAAGTTTCGCCCTCCAATCTCATGAGGAAATATTTGTTGCTTGAATGCACTTTTTCTTAATGAGAAATCGAAACAAAAGCGGGACTGTAGTCTTTTTAATGGACAAGCACAAATACAATCTAGGGTAGGAACCAGGCTGTCACACACAAACACACTCTAACTCAGGCGTCGGCAAACTACGGCACGGGGGCCACATGCGGACCGTTAAACGTTTTAATCCGGTCCACCGAACTTGAAAAAAATTGGATGAATAAACCTTGTTAATGTTTTATTTTCTAAATACTGTGCTTTTCAAAGACAAATATATTGTAATGCTTTTGCTCACATTCATTTCAAATTATATGTATTTTTTTTTCTCTGATGACGTGAGTTTACCAAACCACTCCATCCTTCTGCTCCGGGTCCGGCCCCTCTGTCAAATTGTGGCCCACTCATCAAAAAGTTTGCCCACCCCTGCTCTAACGAAACCCCCCTCTTGTCATCAGGCTATCATAAAACAATGACACACCAGCGGCTTGTTTCGACACATAATTAACCAGTCACAAGTTTTTGTTGAATTTAATGAATTTTATTTTGTTCAGTGTTAAGTGCACTTAATAAAATCATCTGGATCCAGGTACATTTTTTAAATAGACGGGAGCCAAGTGATTTCATTTTGTGCAACCACGTGGCGAAATAAAATTGAGTAAATTCAAAATTATTTTCAATTTTCTTTACAGTGTTTCAGATGTTCCTTACTTTTTTTGTGTTTTTTCCTCCATTTGGAGCCAGACAGTTTTGTACTCAAACTGACAGCTCTGTTCATAATTCCTTCTACCTTGTCTAAGGCCTCAATTTGAATAAAAACAGCCACAAAGCATAATTCTGCCACCACAATGCAATAACTACAAATATGTTCTTTCGGTTGAACAGGTTGTGCAGGCATTTAAATCCACTGTATCTAATTTGTGTTTGTGTGTGTGTTTTGGTGATCAGGAAAACAAGAGCAACAGTGCATTTTAGTGAATGTGAATTGTGTTAACATTCCTTCAGATATTCTCTAGTCCTTGTCTGTTTTCTTTTGTGCCACAGGAACAATGCAGGCAAGCAGAAGTGATTGGGCTCTGTGTCAACATGATGCGACTGCAGTCCAGGCCAATGTTTCTGGCAACTGATGGACCATGCTGCCACTGGGAAATCAATCCTATAGGTGTCAACACAGCCGGGGCAGCTGGCTGGTGTGGAGTTTGGACATGAGCATAAATGTCGATTTCAACTCATTATATGGACATATCTATTTGGAATATGGAAACACGTACCTTTGCATGTTGCTGTATGTCCATGCTCATCTGAAATATCCATGTGAAGAATGGTGATAAACTGGAGCAGTGACATGATGTACTATAAGTCTCATGTCGTACCCTTCAAGTCTTGCGCGAGTCCCAAATCGCTTACTGCAAACAGAAATGCCACAGTCGAAATAAAGAATTTGGACGGTT
This sequence comes from Idiotropiscis lumnitzeri, assembly GCF_059441095.1. Classification (NCBI taxonomy): domain Eukaryota; kingdom Metazoa; phylum Chordata; class Actinopteri; order Syngnathiformes; family Syngnathidae; genus Idiotropiscis; species Idiotropiscis lumnitzeri. The sequence continues at coordinate 10,112,377 of NC_142394.1, forward strand.
TCACAAACCATACTAGCCCTTGTTACATTACTTATCTGTGTTTAAATGTTCATATTCGATTATTTTTACTGGTCTCTCACCAGTGTTCGCTATCTTAGTACTAAGGTTAATTTATAGTTTATCAATAAAGTTAGAAGTTGTCGTTGTATTCCGTGAGGTGAATACCTTGCATTTTCCCATCCTATTAAGTCAACATCATGGACAACATAGTCCACTAATTCAAATTTATGATCCTCTGAGTTGCTCTCGCGCTGTTGGTGTTTACATCGCCACTTCACACTAACAAGTGGCGCTGACTGGGTTTGCCAGGAAGGCGTGAATGAACAAGAACCCCCTTTTGTTCTGCCGGTCATGTAGTTCAAGTCGAAGTCAAGTCAAGTCATTCCCATATTTTTCCGTGCTAGTTACATGTCCTACAAATAGCAACTTGAGTCCAACTCAAGTTAAGTCATGATTAGAGTCCCCCAACTCTGCTATTAAATGCATCATTAACACCTTTTTCTGAGATGGGCATTTGCACCCTGGATGGATGCCCAGTTTGGGGACAAAGGATGAGAAGTTTTTTAAAAAAGAATGGACTAAGCAAGATTTGAAGTGGGTTTTCGTTTGTCCCTTTAATAGCCCCTAACTGGGTCAAGTACCACGTGTATAGAATTCAAATACTCGAACCAGGAAGAGAACAAAATCTTGTAAAAAAGTTCAACTTAGAGCGAGCAAGGAAGCGAAAGCAAGTGAGACTCAGTGGGCAAAAACTTGGAAGCGATACACGCAGCTGTTCGAAGAAGCAATTGAGAGCCAAAATTAGCATCTTAAGTTGCGTTTGTTTCATTTGAGCAAAAGGATGAAATGCAATAAAAACAGCAATTAGGTCATCTGTGAATTTGCCTAGTTTGACAAGAGTCTGAAAAAGCTTCTGGTATGCTCTGTACATATACGCCGCATTTGGGCATTATTTGGAGGGTAAAATCATCTCCGGGTGTTTATTTTCTAGGGGAGGGACGATGACGAAAGGGTGCCTTGGTCACAGAGGATGCACCGAAAAAAAAGAGTAAAGTGCCCATCTCTGACCTATTTTATACTCAAAGCTTTCATCAGGTGTGTTTTTATTTTATTTATTTATTTATTTTTTTATAATTGCCCTGACAGATGGTTTGTTTCACATCAGGGAGAGATGATAGAAATAGATTGGAAAGGCCAAGCAGTTTGAAAAGCAACTTTAACTGTGATTTAGCAAACTTTGTCCATGGTTATCTAAAAAGAAAAGAAAATCAATGACAATCCCACACACAAATTCATTTTAGCCCCACTCCTGACTGCACAATGGACAAATTTGAATAGCACAATTTTGTCATCGTTCCATTATGTACTTTGTATTTTACACAGTGGTGAGTGGTACCTTTTCAGACATAGGTTCTTTACTCAGCACCACATTGCAGTGGCTCGATTTCCCATTACAACATTCAACTCAAAATCTCTTCATTGTAGTACAACAGTTCTCGATCATATATTTAATATTCATAAGAATATAAACCGTTTAATAAAATAACATCACACTCACCTGAGATGTGGATTATCTAAAGACAAACCGAAAATCTGCTTTTACTTGCAGTGTAGTTGTTTTTTTGTCACTGTGAAAGTGGTCCATACTGTAAATACCAGGTTTTCTTTTCTTTTGTTGAAAAGTCCTCCCTGAAAATACTGTCGTCCACTCCTGGCCTCATACGATGAATGCCACTCGAGCAGCCCTGAACCGATCAGTGGACGAAAAAGTGCTGACAAAACTGTCTAATTCTGGATATAAAATAGACAAGAAATTACTTGTTTTGTCAATATTCTTAACAAAAAACAAAAGGAAAAAAAAATGATTGTTCTGAAAAATTAATGAAGAAACGTAACAGATTGTGGCGTCTCTTGGACCCCTGGCCTTCTAGAAGAACTATTATATTAAATCTCAACTCTGATTGGTTCTGTTTCTTAAAAAAAATACACAAATCTATTTTGTTGTTGGCTAATTAGCACTGAAGGAGCATAGAAGCTGAAAGCTGATTGGACAAAATTGAAATTAAAAAGACAACCCACAAATGACACAAAGTCACACGCTTTTAAATATAGACAAAAGACTGGTGGAAATCAAATTAAACAATATTTTACACATGCATACAGTCTTAAATGCAGATCAGTGCTTTTGATAATGTTTAGGCCAGCAGAGAATGCTTTTTATACAGTAGGGATTCAATTCCACATTTTCATTGGACACTTGTGATCGACAACTAACCAAGCAATTGTTTTTATATGTTGCATAACAAACCTCACATGGTGCTGACGCCTCTACCACCTTTTACTGAGAAGGCCTCCCAAGAGATGAGGATGAGCTCCTTAGCTGGACTTGAACTTTCCTGTCCCCAATCTTTACAACTCTTATAGACCAAGCTCCCTGAGAGCTTTGGGGTTTCTTTGAAACAGATAAAAAGCGTGTCCATTCTTAAAGTCTGGAGTCTTACCATTTTGGCTGCTTTTTGTGTTATACTTTCACAATAGTGTTCAGTTGTGTCTGCAAAGTGTCTTCTTACGGGAGCATTGGCAGCACATTTGCAAGACTTCAAATTCTTTGCCAGTGATCCATTTCAGCCCACAGCTTAAAGTCTGCAGCTCATTCAACAGTCTTGCGACTTTCTCACACTAAGGGATTCAACTATGTCAAGGCAGGTGCACCGCATAAGTACAGTATCAAGACTTTTTTTTTTTTTTATTCTACGGACTGTAAATTACCAGCAGCAATCTGCTCCGTGATGAGTGCATTGAATATTATCCAATATATTTAATGTGCATTTACATACACATTATATGTTTCTGTCAAAATAGAGTTTCCTACGCCGTTATGATGCTGGAATTGTAATGACTAATCATGAGTATTTTGAACCGTGGCCAGTCACACAGCTTGACACTAAAAACTGCAGATGGGCTGAGCTTTCCTGCCGCGTGGGCCTTCTTAAACTGTATGTTTTATTAAATGAGGGTAATGTGCATAATTGTGACAATCTGTGATGAGTCATTATGAAATAGAATGAAAATTTCATTCAATTGATAACACCTGCAAAACCAAGTACATTTCCATTGATTTAGCCATCAGTAAGAGAAGAGTTTGTAATTATATATTCACTGTGAAAGTTAAGTAGCAAATGCCTTCCGAACATTAGAACCTGCTTAATCATGAACTTTAAAATATAATTGCATGGAAGCCAAGACAGCAGATGTTTCTGTGCATTACTGTTTTCTTTTTTACATCAAGTGAGCTTACGTCAGTAAAAAATTTTTAGCAAGTAAATGATTAAACATGCAAAGGTATTAAAGTAAATGTATGTTGTACCACTCTTCAGCATTAGATACAAATTCCTAATGAGGAACTCCAAGGTACCCCAAAATTGAGTGATGCGACGGTATGTTGAAAAAAATTTACAAGTTATCATAAAAAAAAAAAAATGTTCTGCTGTGCAACTGTACTTGAATTGTATTTGGCCTGGCTCTGGATTATGCAAGATCCTGCACTCTACATACACAAACATTCTTAAGAAAGACTGTCAACTCTCTCTTGTCAGTGGCAATGCAAAAGTGATGTGCACTGTATTTGACCCAAAAATGTTAAATTATTTTTAAATTCAATGGGAAAATATGTGCACACACACACAGTCTCTGCTTGCAATTATTTGGAGCAACCCCACAGGAAGAGCCATCGGTAGCGGATTTCAATTTCCTTACACACACACACAGAGGGGGGAGGAGGGGGTGATGGGGGGTGGATGCGTGCCTTAAAATCTTTAATTGGGATGGATTGGGTCATCCAATTAACCCAAACACACTTGGGTGTCCTTTCAGCAGTTGAAGCCTTTGCTTGAGGGTATTGTCAGAAATGTTTAAGTCACCACGGAACTAGTACACCTGTCCTCACTGTCTTTATAAAGCTTAATTAGGTTCAGATCTTTCCCAATCAGACGGGATCTTATTTCTTTTCGTTCCCCTGCAGCCTCCCACTCTGCTGCTGTACGCAAGTGTCTGTCTTTGACATATACGATGATGACAAAGGGGCCATTGTGTTGAGAGACACTCATCTGCCAGGAAAGCTGGTTACTGATCAAGGCTGTTGATTCAAATTTGTCACATTCAGTTGGCAATTTAATTTGCTGCGTGTTAGTTGATATCAAAGACCGCCTGCACTGTCGGCGGCATAAGACGGCATTATGTCCCGTTGCTTTAGCTTACGCACAATGAGGCTGCTCAAGTGTGGCAGCAACATGTGTTACGAGGCTGTGCGAGTCAAAGTCAGGCTTGTGCTCTTTCTCTGCATGCTGCATATTGATGAGGTAAAAGAATAGGTGTTTTATAAAAAGTTGAGATGAGTGTTCTTGCAGCGCTTGTAACAGGTGGTAAATTAATGTCGTCATGTGTCCTCTGCAATATCACCTAGCATAACGCAACGCTGCCACCTGGTTATTATTTGTCTTTGTGACTAAGTTTTATTTTTACTACAAAATTGCCAGTGTAGTTAATTAGATTAGATAATCTTTATAATGTCCCACACGGGGGAAATTTACATCGTTTCAGCTGCAAAAGTGGATGCAGCACATAACTACCGGAATTAACAAATGTTAATGTACATGAACCTGTAAAGTGCACACAGGGAAGAGAGGTTCATGCATTTCTTCTTAAATGACAAATCTTGTCAGTGTCGTTAGCCCTGTCCCCTTAAAAAGCAATAGACTTTCCTTCGAGATGTCCTTCTCATGGTTAGCTTTGCTGGCTTTTCATTCCTTATTCGGGATTGAGCGAACGTTCCCCAGGGTAATAGATGGGAGGACGGGTTGATATTGTTTCCTCCTTGCTCAACGCTTTGTCCTGGCACCACACCCACTTCTCTTGCTTCTTTACTCGCGGTATGTCGAGTAACATGAAATGTCAAGTAATGCTCAGGGAGCCATCGTAGTATTTACATGGAGTGCTGACAGTAACCAAAAGCATGACTCCGACTTAAACTGCACGTCCATGTACGGAAAGCAAATGAACACAATGAGATTGGAAAATATGAAAATAAACAAGGCGAAAAAGACGAGAAAAGCTAAACAGTGAGCCGGAACTACTGAAATCGGCTGACGCTCTCACAGCTACTTCGATCAAAGAGGAATGCAGAAGTTATGAGGAAAGGTTTTCTGATGACCGCAGTTTAACCCAGGAACACAATATTGACGTTATTTTTTATTGGCTTTGAAAACCAATTGGGTCAACCTCTGACCTTTAATAGATTGCATTTCACCTCAGCGCATTGTAATTATGTTTTTTCTCACTGCCAAAAGGAATTATAGATGAGTGCAGAATATCTTATTTAATTCTTCGTGAAGCTGACTTTTGATTTCGGACAATTTGATTGTGCGCAATGACTGGAGAATGGAAGATAAGCCCAACGTCATGCAGAGAAAGCTGTCTTAATTATTGCATACATTTCAATTACGCACCGTATGGTAGAAATTACCAGTGCTGTGCTTTGGAACAAACACTGAAAGAAAACAAATGTCTGAAGGGTACGACTGCTTTGGGTCTTTTAAGACCAATTTGTTTCGGCTGTTAGACCCGAAAACTAGCTAACACACGCACAGAAGGAAGAGTTAATGCATGCTATATGACACTATACATCGGGGCTAGAGGCTGCTGTAGCTCCATCAGAAATTTGTGTAGTCCCCGTTTAGCTAAGTATGTTGAAAAACATTGTTCCAACATATTCGCAAAGTACCTTCAAAGGTTGATGAAATCAATTTTGGAGCATTAGCCCAAGGCATTATGGAAAAAAAAATACCAAACGGAAATCTTGCACCGCAGACATATGAATTAAATTACTTATAACGTATGAATTACTCATACAAATTTTTGCTTTGCCTAACTTTCGAACATGTTAGTATAACGTAGGCCAAATGCTAAAAACATTGGGGGGGTTTTCACTTGTGTATGCATAACTTAATATGCCGTTGCATTATGGGGAAACATAGAACGTTTTCAACATTTAGCCTTTAATAATTGATGGAAAAAGAGAACTTTGCAGATAAGTGAAAATCTAATTTTTTTCCTCCATCACCCTACACATTGGTCAAGCTTTATCGCCAGGAGAGAAAAAAAAATCTTACTGAAAAAAATGAATCAAACAGCTCTTTTTAAAGTCACAAAATGTCTTTTTTTCCAAGAACGACAGACTTGCTTTAAATATATGGGTTGGCACAAGATCATTGTTTATTTGGGTCTTTCATATGGGGTGGAATGGCGGTAACAGTTGATTGTATTCCATATGCCGTGAACTCGAATGGTGGCACTGAGAGAACAAGTGTTCCTTTACCCCTTGACAATGATAATCCATCATTGCGATTTCCCGTTTATACTCATCATGAATCATTTTGACCACATCAGAGTGGTTTGAGTCATTGTCGCAATTACCACACCATTAATCCCACTATAATTAGAGTCAATGGCTTGACTGTGACACAAAACCTCAACTTCCATGAGAAATTAATAATCATATTGTCAGTTTCTAGAAATAAATACTGAATACTGAACAATTTAACTTCAACAAGCACGGGACTGAGGTCTTTACAATTATTAATGCTAATTCATGTTAAGGTTGCCAATGAGAAGTCAAATTACAACCACTGGGTATCAATTTAAAATGACAAGTTTAGAATCTGCTTGTTTCCACTCGAGCACCAGGCCGCGAATAACAAAAATTTGCGAATGGTTGACAGCCATTGGAACACATTGAATTAAATTAAAATAAATGATCCGAGGAATTAGGATAAACGTTCAAAATGCTGAGGGGTACTGGGTAAAATAAGGACCAAAAAATAATCATGAAAAACATTAGAAAAAAATAAATATTGTGAAATGCAAATTTGCGGGTTAAAAGAATGCGAGAATTCTCATTAAAATTATTGTCGTAATCAATGGTAAGCAGGTCTGTCACTAACAAATATTTTTAGAATTATTGTATTGATTATGACATCGATTACAAATTTATTTTACATGAAAGTGCATTTCAAAATAATTTTCCTCAATTACTGTTTATTAACCAATTAGTATTGTTTACATGGTATTGCTTAATCGTGGAAAAAAGCAACAAATAAACTAAGAAACCTATTTGAAACTGATTCACTTACTGGTTTGGTCAGTGTTTTCCAAAGTAAAAGCAGATTTTTGTAAGTATCTTTTTTTTAAAGACCAAAGAGAATCAGTCACATTTTATAAGGATTTCAGAAATTTGAGAATAACTTCTGTTGAGAGGCTGAAATAAGACAAATCAACATTGGCTCTTAAGATTACTTGATTATTGAAGTAGTTGTTGATTAATTTGACAATTATCCGAGAATCGATTAATTTGCAATAATAAACAAATTCAATCATTCTCAGAAGCTTTTCGTTAAGTTAATAGATAGTAGGTTGTTATATATTAGATTTTAATCCCGAAGAGTTACCTTGACTTACTTTTTTCACCGGAATGTACGAAAGAAACATGGCCTTGTTGGCTTCAAAAATACTTTCATTTGATGGTGGCAATTCTCGAAAGGTCACAGGCATCTAGAAAATAGACAGGATGAGCCTACAGGATTTCAAGTTGTATTAATGAGCGAGCCTCTTCATCATCACCCTGCAACCGCCTACTGCCCCGATGCACATTGTAGAGGTCAGACCATCACCAACAATGATTAAGATTTATCATGAGGAGGCAAGGCTGGTCAAAGTGTCCTCTTATCTCCATCTCTGACTTTTACCGCAGCAGCAGCCGTCAGGGGTCTCACATGGATGAAAGACTTGCTAGTCTTCACCATTTCTGTAAAACCCCCAGAAATGTTCAGATGTCTATAAATAATTGATCCCTTTGATATTGTACTTTAAAAAAAAAAAAAAATGACTTTTTGAGGTGTTGCTTCTTACACTACAGAACTAAATAAAAGATGTTATATGGCAGCTCCCCCTTGACCACTTATCAGGAAGGATGCAAACTTTGTGGTACTTGCATACTGTGCATACGAGTAATATCGTGCACCTGTCAAACGCCCCCAAGGTCAAACAATTTGGAATCGACTGAAGCCTCGAAGAAAATAAGTTCCTGTCAAGGTTATTATAGTTTGGGTTTTCAGGGCGTCGTTGTTAGTTTTGTATTAGTTTTATTTTTTTCAAAAACACTTAGTTTTCGTTTAGTTTTAGTTAGATTTAGTCTTAGTTTTTTTAAAACAATGTGTTTTACTAATGGGCAACATGAAAAAAAAATCTTTATACACTTTATTATTTGACAGCGAGTACATCATTTGACATTAATATGAATAAAAGAAATGATTTCATGCAAGTTTAAAATTATCATGTCAGATTAACGGTGACTGGTTCTTTGTTTTGACACACCACAGCATCCAATATAGAGCAACAGTCAATCAGCTGGGGAAGTGCTCTAGAATGAATGCAGGCATTCGTGTGGCGCACACACAAACATCAAATATATACAGTAGCAGGTCATGCATATACTATATGATATGTACTGTATGTACTTTGCGCTACCAAAGTAAAAATGCATGTGATGTTTGAAGAGCACCATCCCCAGAAGTGGAAGACATTTTTGATATGCTAGTCATGATTTCACGTTTTTCAGTTCAAACAATGTATCCGCTCCATTTTTGTGAAGCTGCCTGCGAGAGCAAAGTTTTGAGAAATTAATTTGGTGTCTTTTCAAGCACAACATAGGTAATTTAATTTAAATGTAAAAATCTGACAATGTGACTCACAAGTCAATTCTAAATAAATTTAATTGACTGAACGTTTCTTGTACTTCAGCTCTACATTCATACATTTGGGCTCCATATGAAAATAATTTTACTCACTTCTATATTTTAAAAGGGTTATAGAAAAAAAATTTCAATGTGATTTTTTTCAAATCCAATTCATATATTATGTTTATATGTGTACATAGTGTTGAAAATTACAATGCATTCTTGAGTTAAATTAACATTTGAGTGTTTTTCTTCAGGCAAATTTTTGTTTTTGTGATTTCTCCCATCCATTCACAATAGATTGACAATATCAAATTCTGACAGGCTTGATAATAAACCGAGCCTAATTTAAGAGAAATTACTGAAAAAGGTTATGAAGCAATTCAAGCTTTTTTATGCCCAAAAAAAAATAAAGGACCTTGCTCCTGAAAAGCAAGGTACAGTCCAAAGCCTTGAGAAGGAAATGAAAATATTTCAAGAAAATTAACGAAGGAGCAATATTGGATTAATTTGTTCTGATAAAAAAATAGTATAAAGGAAGGTTTTTCGCCCAGACAAATGCATCATCTAAAAATTAAATAAAAATAAAAAACAGAGCCCTCTCATCACCAACAAATCGGGGAAGCAGTTAGTGCATCCTCAAAAGAGTACAGTAAAATATGTACTAACTTAAATTGAATTCATTGGTTGTTGACACATTGCCAATGTCAACATGTCTCTGGAATGGTAAAAATGTTTTATGTTCAAAATATATTCTTTTAAAGAGCTCAATGTTATGACAGAAATAAAAAAAAGAGTTGTTCTCCAAACATTTTAACTGTCATACATAATTTGGAGCACTTGTATTTGCAGGCATTTTGCAAAAAAGAAAAAATGCACTGTATTTATCATACATTGGTCAAACAAAATGCACATTTTATGATAGAAGGTAAAAAGACGTTTTATTTACTGTAATTCTTTGACCATTTACAAAAATGAACAAAAAAAAAAAAAACATAACCTTGCATATGAAATATATCAAACATGTACATGCACACACACACACACTCATGCAGCAGTGCTCGGGGCAGAGGCCCATTGATTGCATACTCCATTTTTCTGATGCACTTGGAAATGTCCATTGACTTGTCACATGTTGTCTTGGAAATACTGTACAGTATAGTTTAGGAAGAAGGCAGAGCCACCGCTGGCTGGCTCACAGCGTACTCTAAATGTTTAACTTTCCTAAAGGAGTCATTCAAAACAAGAACAGGAACTTGTCTATTGGGAAATTCCTCCAGATTAGGGGGGCTGAAAGATTGAAAAAGTAATTTGAAAAATAATGGGCTTTTTAATGACTAAACCTATGGGACACCCAGATGTGCTCTTTGTTAATTTTCACTAGTGTAATGTAAAATTCCAACTGCTTAATTACTCCAGGACGCACAAAGCAACTGGTTTTTAACGAAGCAATTATGGGAAGCGCTTTCCCCTACGTTGTGCCACAGCTCACATTCCTCCAGCAGCTCTTTCGTTTGATGAAGCAGAACTTTTTTTTGTACGAGCATATCAAACTCTGCACATGCTGAGCAACGTCAGAATATCCATCTCCACCATTTCATCAGAGCTTTGATTGGGCATTAGAGCCCATAAATCATTTGAATACAGTCCAATTCTCAATGTCATAGACAATGATGCAGTTCATAAACGGTGATATTTACTCTCTTGGTTTGGTAAAAATGTGCTACATTGACAGGCAGGATTCCTGAATAGAGGTTCAAATACAATTTTAGCAAACTCTAATTTCTGCAGTGTAAAATTGCCAACCTGCTATAGCCTTTCAAAGGCATAAAAACATGTTCAGGAAAATTTCTCTTGACATTTTCGTTTTTTTCCCGCACCTCCTTTTCACCGAATCGATAGACAAAACCACCCAGGCAACATAAATTCCTTCCCCAACCCCCCAGGGAGTTAAGGGAGAACAGCTGTTGGTAAATATCATTACAATGGCCCATGCTTTATTGTTGTCTTAATGGTGAAATATCTGGCTCAAAAGGCATTAACATTTAGAGCAATCAATAAAAGTTACACATTTTACAGGAGACATTTTCCAGCTGACAAAGGAACTTGTGGAGTTGCCTGGGGAAATCACCAACAAATGTGCAAGCCGTTGTACGTATTTTGTCGGTTTTGCCGCGCGACAGTAACGCACAAAAAGACTTGCATTTGTCATCTACTAAACCTTATGAATTAGTATCCTTTTAACCAGAGTGTTTTAAATTTAGTCATTCAAATGGCCAGCAAGGACAAGACAAAAGATTTTCAATCAAATGGCAGAAGCGTCAATGATATGAAAATTACATTTCCATGCTTTTGTTTTACATCAATAAGAATGTCAGTGTAACCTTTTGAATAAGTCATGCCCAAATGGTGCAGCACTTGATATATCGGCACAAGTTTTTTTTTTTCCTTTATCCTGTTTCTGTTGTAAAAGAATTGGTTTCAACAAAAAGGAAAATACATGAACACACACACCTACACACGTACATGATTATACCGTTTACCGTGCTTTTTAATTTGCGTATAAATATACCTTTGGATGAAATCCAAATCCAAATTATTACACCTTTGAGATGCAAATTTCTGAACAATATCCTTCATCATGATTATCTAAAGTGCTAATGCACATCCAGTGCCACCCTTTCAAGATGCGACGTCTTGGAGACAGACCTTGTAGTGCTGCTGGTCATCAAAGGACCAGCCCGTGTCGTGTTTTTCCCCAGAGACAGAGGTGTCATTGAAATGTGTAGAAACACTCTTGCTGCCTTCTTACGTGTCCACATTTGTATTCCACAAACCATGAAGAAAGACAGACAGGTTTGACTGATAAAATACACCACAGCTGTTAATGGGAACCATTGGTCACATGCATCATAATATTGTTACCCGAGAATAAGAAAGGGCAAAAACTGCTGCGGATTATCCTGTCGCCGTCGTCTACTCCAAAGATCTGTATCAATTATTTGGAACAATCTTTTTAAAGTCAGGGCGTGCTCGTATGACAGCAACTGCACAGAGGGTAGCACCTTGGGATAGACCAACTATATGGATTAATTACACTACTTGCAGCGCAGCCTCGGGCCACCTAGACCTACGTTAATAGAGCCTATCCATTCCTGTCAGCTTTTGGGGAGTGAAGGAATTGCAGCGGGTGTTACCCAACACAGCAAATCAAAGCCCTCAGATATCGCTTAAGCTGAATGACTGCAATTTTCATGTTAGACCAAAAATATTACAGCGTGATCTATTGAATATTGTTGGACACTTTTAAAGCACGCCATGTCCCTTGAACAAGGGATATGCTTTCCAGACAAGGCTTTACATTTCTTCATGTCTGAAAACAGTTCAAATCATTGAAAAGACATTTGACAGTAACTTTTCACGTTCAAATGCATGCATACCCTAGTCGAGTAAGTCCTGCCAGAAAAACCCAAAATTTTTTACGCATTTAAACATAAAACCACAAGTAGAATCTTGATAACATTCTTTCACTTAAAACATATTTTCAGTCATAGTGTTATTTTGTGCATTCATTGTGTTTCAACAGACTTTTGATTCAAACTTCCTAAATTAAAGGCCATCATATTTTTTTCGTATTTTTTTCTGAAAATACAAGACAAAATAAACCAAATACCAAATCATTTCAGCAGTAGAATTGAATAGTCGGTTAAACTATGGATATAGTCGATTTTTTGCAGAGGTGGTCAGAATTGGCCATTTTTGGTCAAAATATCACATAGCGTCTGTGCATAATATTTGCAGGTAAAGCAAGATCTCCCCTTGCGCATGATATAGTCAGCTGCGCATGTGGTATAAACAACTGGAAGCCACCTTAATTGCATCCATGAGTGTCTGTCTGTGTATGACCCCAACAGCTCAGCCATGCGTTTAAGGCGGATGATAATGATTAGAATTTGACCAATAAATTAATTTCTACAATGATTCAGAGCAATTGTCAGTCATTGACGACATTCACCGCACGTCCATCAATCTGTCTGCCTGCACCTCGATTAAATCCATCAAAATCGCCTGACACTACCTGCCCTACAGAATACACCTCATTTTAGGTAGTCTAAAATGGAGCCTATTTTTTGTCACCAAATAGTAAGATGCACAAAGTGAGGATTAGCACATCTACCAACTATAATGCAGATGCGACTATTTTTCTTCTGTCGACAAATTATCAGGTGCGTCAGGGTGCGCCGTAATGCCCAGTGAATGCACAAGCGCGAACAAAACACAATGTCATGGTGTAGAGAGAATTTCTTAGTTATGTTGTCAATATAATCTGGAGGAAAATTTGTACATGCAACACTGTAGGGATACAATGCCGTCTACGTACTTCCTTTGAACCACAAACTGTCATCCGCATCACAAGAATTGTAAGAATTCAATTCTGATCGGAGAAATTTATCAAACCAACTGAGAAGAATGTGTAATGTAACTCCTGCAAACAAAGTACAGTGTGCAACAGCTTTGCCAACAAATGATGGAGCCTGTTTCCTGCAGTGCTAATGGGCCATCGGCTTCAACAATGCCCCAATTAGTACAGTAACATGAATGCACTTTCAGGCTCTTATGATATAAGCAGCTGCACAGGAAAGAGGAGGAGGAGGACACCTTGAAAAAAGAAAGCACAGGACAATATTCACTTCTGTCACGTTTCATATTCCTCCCCTACAGTTAATAATGACAAGGATGCGCTTTGATGCAGGCAAGGAAGCCTTTCATTTTCTACCAAATTCAAATGCAAGTATTTAATCCTCACTGGAAATACTGTGCTTTGAGGATGTTACCCCAACTGTGCTTTAGAGTTCTGCGCCTCAGGAGAGGAAAGAAATATGAAAAACAAAGTGCTGGAAAAACGTTTCCTTCTTGTTTCCTCAAAATAAATAAGTAAAATATAGCAGCTGGAGTTTATGCTCACCTTTGAATGTGAAAGTGACTGAAACCTTGAGTTGGAGGATAGGAAGAAGCATGGGATTTCAAGGACCACAGCTTGGGTTGTGCTAAGGGGAGTGTGCAGTCGGTTGAGCGATAATGCATGGCCATATCACACATACGACAATACATTCATACACAACTGAACGTGACTCAGATTCAGACGAGTGTCAATGACCTGCCATGTACACACATTGCATTGACAAAATCACTGATGCTAAATGATTAACCTTTAACACCAACATTCCTAATTAAATGTCACGTGTTATGTCACCGTAATAGTGGGAACATATTATGTAGCGTATCCTGCTAATTGCTAATGCTAATGTTGCTTAGACATTGGACACCTACTGTATTACAGAATATAAAGAAACATTTAGGGTAGAAAAATAAAGCATTCATAAGCAGAAGGTGCTGGACCGATCGCTCGAGAGTATGTTTGGAACAACACAAGCCAGAGTATCAATGAACCAGCAAACAGTTGATTTAAATTATGATAATATTGTATTGATACATTTCTGACTGATGTGTCAAGTCTTTTTTGCGGACTGTTATTAAAGTATTCTAGCAAAAGAATCTAAGAAACAATGAGGGGAAACTTAAAATTCGGACCCTTTCGAAATCTTTCATGAGCTACAGCACCAACATTCAGTTCTTGGAGACCATCACAATTCTTGTCTCATGCCAGATTCTGTCTATAATTGTGATTTTGAGTGGAATCAATCAACCATAGCTGTTTGCTCTAATGGTCAATGACAATTTGATTTAAGAGCTGTAATTGGTTTCCGGTAAGGCACTTTGTCACTTTGGGAACTTGGGTCTGCTTGTCACATGTGCAAGCTTGACTGGACAAGGAAGAAGGAGCCCACTGAGGATGCAACGTTTCCCCTGGCAAGGTTCGCTGTCCGTAATGGCCTCCAATCACAGGATCCTCATGAAAGGTTTTACATGGGAACTCCGAGGGCTAATTGGCCTATCGAGATCTGACTTATTGTTAGTTCTGGATGGCTTCCAACAGACATTGCCACTGTGTTACTGTATAGCCTAATCACCATGGGATTCCACACCTGACTAAACACAGTTCACTTTTCTGAACTCTTGAAAGGAAGTCTTTCATTCTTGGTCTTTTCTTCTTCTACTTAAATCCAATCCTCAATTGTTTAATTTTTCTTTAATAATCTTGACGATCACTAAATGCTTCAGATCAATTGTCAGATATTAGCTAGAAATTGCTGCCTATTAAAAAAAAAAAAAAAGGCAAGTCAAAAAATGTTTACAGTGATGTGTTCTATACGCCCCCACTGGTCTAAACCTGGTATTAATATCGTGTATGTGGAAAATGAATTAAGCAGCAAAATTTACCCAAAGTATCTCTGAAAGCTGACATTTTTGCTGACTGAAAATTACAGTTATTTAAGGCTAACGACAAATTGAAACTCACCTGTTTTCTGAATTTGGTCACATGACATTCACAAGTTTACCTCTAATCGATATATATATATATATATATATATATATATATATATATATATATATATATATATATATATATATATATATATATATAAATTGACAAGACCAAGTGAAACTATTAAGAAAATATAAATAATAAAGAAAATCAAAAACTAAACCCAAATTATAATTCAGGTCCTGACAAAAACATAGATATGTCAACATTGTCAAGAAAAACACAATTTATTGTCACAACTGCAGAACTTTCTGCCATAGCTGTTAGATTTCATCACGTAAGAGTGTACAACCAGTGAAGTTGCTGCGGTGAGAGCACGCTGGCTCTGAGAGGCTGAAATTCCCTGGAGGTTTAACTTTAAATCCCTGAATGCATAAAAGGTGGCAGCATAATAAAGGTAAATGTCATTGAGCTTTAATATTCCTGTCTGTCATTTGGTTTTGAATACACACGATTTCTTCATGCCGATAAAAAGCATTTGAGCGCTACAGGCCTCTCGTTGCAAGGTCACTGCAGCCTACTGGAGCTTCCAATGTGCAGGTTATTGTCTAGAATGATGCAAAGCCATCAAAACATTCCAGACATTGCAAAATGTGAAATTTCAAATATCAAAGTGTATTGGGCGACGCATACTAAATCATACTAAATTCCATTTGGAGCAAAAATGACTTGACTGAGACATGAGTGATCAGTTTTTAAATATGAATTGAAATAGAACTTGAGCTGTAGTCAATAAGCCAAGAGCTTTGGAAATAGAAAATACAATTAATTACCATCATCTTCACTGTCATCATGAACATTATAAACCAGGCATCACCAAATGGCGGACCGCGGTCCGGATGGTTCGGACCGGACCCATGGCCAATCTATGATGAATTTTTTTCAGGGCGCATTCGCTAACGTTGGCGCTGCAATTCTAGTAAATACGGAAAAGGCGTCACTGATTTGAGCCAATCAAATCTTTTGTTTACGATCCACTGCCAATTGCGCAGCAGACCGGAAGAGAGTGCTGCTGACAGTATGCCTTGCTAAAAAGTTAGCGAGGTCGATGCGTCTTGTTTTAAATGAATGGACGGAGAAATTTAGTTTCGTTCTGGCTGCAGCCGATTCAAAACCAGTGTGCATCATATGCTCCGAAACCGTCGCAACATTGCGAAGCGCCACTACGAAAAAAAGCACCGCCCTTTTGTACACACTTATCCGCTGACGTTTGAGGTGAGCGCACGCAAAAACATCGAACTTCGAGTGCAGTACAACAGATTTTTACATTTTCGTTTACATCCCAGCGGCATGCAAACGAATGTTCACTAAAAGTATCATGGATTTTGGGGAATAATAAAATAACGTTCAAGTGATGGGGAAGGAGTGCTTAAATACGGTTGCACAAACATTATCTAAAGGAAAACACAAAGCCCAGATGTGTGAAATAATCAACCAAATCCCAATGGCCCTGACTCCGTTCCAACCCAGATTTAAGTTACTGGCAGGGCAGTCACAAACTCATTTTTCTCATTAAGAGAAGTTAAAAAAATATTCAAAAGAAAAAGTGGTGTCAAAGCTCATTTTGAATTTGTTTTTCATGAGGACAGCCATTTTTATTGATTTGTACTGAACATGTTGACCTGGTTTACTTGGATAATTAGGCTTTCCGTTTTTTTAGGCTGATAACTCTTTGATTTAAAAAAAAAAGTAAAATATGTTAACTCAATGCTTAGCACTTGATATATTTCTGCAGGAGATATTTTACTGTTTTTCTCTGGAAGTGGCACCCCTAAATTCCTGGAGCCACATTTCCTTGTATGTGAAATAAATGGATTGTTTGACTGGCAAAGGTGTTTAATGGGAACATTGCTAAATATTTAGTATATAAGTGCGCTCTGTTGAAAATAAATATTGAAACTATATAAAAATGTCAACATAGGCTAGACATTTCGGGAAGTTGGACTTTGGTTCGGACCTTTTAATTGGAAGAAATTTTCGTCGTGGACCTCTGTGACTTTTAATTGAATACCTCTGTTATAAACAATCATAAAAAATACTTAAAATCTTGTTTGTTAATTTAAATACACCTTATCTACCTTTACATTGGCATTTTGCATGGCGGAGGTGCATATTTGTATTGCCTCATGTTGCACTGGTTTGAAGCTCTTAGCGGAAAATTGAACTCTGACCAATATGAGAGCGAAGGGATCAAAGATATAGCCATCAACGTGTGTATGATGATTTTCAAAACAGCCCAGAGTTTGACCATTGGTGAGTAACACATAAATTTTTCTGTCCCATTTAGCCATCTCTCTCATGTCCCTTTGCTCTACTTTAGCGGTGACTCATTTCTTTTCATACTGTATCTCCTCCCACCAATTCGGATCTACATTGGGGAGAAGAGTCCACAATGGATTTACAAAGAACATTAAATATAAAGAAAGGGGTGGAAGAGTCCAAATTACGGAACAAATGAGTGGCGCTGTTAGAGCCAGCCAAATGAAAAGCACCACGACTAATTGATGAAATCCATCAATCCAACCACGGTTTGTAGAGTATCTCTGTCTCCATATTAAAGTCCATCTACTCTCCATGACGGGAGCAAAGTCTCCGAACAGTTGTCCTTCCTTGCCCTCTGTTGTCTTTTGATGAGAAGCGTAAGCGAAGGCCAATGGCATAGCTCTCAAACAAAATTTTGCATGACAACCAATCACAAAGAAAGTATCTCATCATTAATCCCTCTGCATACTTATTTATAGGTGGTTACCAGTATTCATACTGTTTGCTAGGTGGTCATAAGACTTGTACGAGACAGGAGAGGTCCAAAGTAACTCATCTGATGAACTCCATTTACACGGACTGGAGGAAGCAGTATATTTTGTCCTTTGTTAATTATTGATAACAAACTAACCCCATTGATCCATGTGTAATGTAATCACCTCTGCTCTGATATTTTATCATTAATATTTAGTGTAACAATTTCCTTAAATGGGAAAAAAATACGTATAGAGTATATATTCATCCCATCGGTCAACTGCCCCTTTGGAGGTTCTATATTATCAGATTGTTGGAGCGCTTACTTTTGCAAGATGTATTGAGATCAAACACAGCCGTGAGTAATATGAAAACACACAGTTCCATCTCAGTTTGACCTGCAGCTATTGGCTTGACTTTAACAGACAAAGCAGCTTTAGGTTACAGTTAGATAAGGAAAATAAAATGCGTGTATTTTGAAAGAAAATTATTTTGTTCTTACCGCTTGACAATCTGGAGAACAGGAACGAAAACTATTTTATTTATTATCATAAAATTATTATTAACATGTGAAATAGGAAGCATTGAATACCCATTACCTTCAGGTCATTTGTACCCAAAGTGGTATTAACTGCGCAATTCCACCAGAAAATAACTTTTAGACAGAATAGGGGCATTAAATTAACACTTTAAAGAAACAGGAGATTAATGCGTTCCAATAACAATGAATTTTAAATTATACTAAGTAAGTGATTTTTCATCTTAATTGTGCACTCATTAAATTAATGAGTGTTGCGAATGACCCAAATAGAGAACAGAAGACTTTTGGGGGATTCAGTTCACGCAAAAAGTGGCGTCCTCTCATTAGCACACAACTATGTATTCCCATCCTAACTGCATTCAACATTTAATAATGTGTTCTGTACACAATTGTGGAACTGTATTACTGTAGTATTATTATTCAAGCCTCTCAAAACGCTTTGCATTGATAGAAATGCCTGTTTAATGTGTTTGGCAGGTGTATAATGTGCAAATACCGTCCACAGGCAGTGTTCTGATAGTAAAGCATCTTCAATTATTAATTGATGTACCTCTACCGCTGCCCATTTCCTCACTGATATGAAGGACTATTAAACGTATTTCCTCCTTGTTGATAGAATGAAATATTGTGCCTTTTAATGGATAGGCCTATTTAAATCTCCAACATGAATACTTTAGTGTTCAGGATATCATTGTTCGGTACCAATGACTATAATTAGTTTTGTTTAATAATATCTGTCCCTCTTCTCATCATGCTGGGGGTTCACATATTGTATTTATGCTATATATTTAAAGATCTGTGTGTGTGGCGGGAGGAGGGGTAAAATAGTGATCTGAAAACCATATTTTTATTATGAGATAAATAACTCATAGGTTATAAGAAAATAATCTGCCATGTATTGTAAAAGAGCCAAAAGATTAACCAAGTACACTAAAGAAATGTATGCCATTCACCCCTCATCATCCCTACTAGACAAACTAATTCCCTCAAGCAAAATGGATTTTTGAGCAAAAAGAGTTGACCTGTGTAGTGTGTATGACTATGAGAAGAAAAAATTGTGTCTATACTGCGGTCCTATGCGGTATATCCACAATGCCTTTCCAAGGTCATTCCAAATGGCATGCAAAGAAATGTGAAAAAATTTTTTTAAAAAGCATCAGCGCGGCATTATATAGCTGCGATGAAATGCAGCTTTTTAATATAAATAGATACAATTATTTGAATCATCTTTTTGCCAATTTTTCTACTTTGACTGACAAACAAGACATAAGCGCTCAAATCAACACACTTCAGAATAAGCAGCAGTTTGGTAGACAGTGAACCTCCATCCATGCAGGGATCCCATCAATCCACTGAACCGCTTATACTCATTACAAATCTTTAAAAATGAAGCGTCAAGCTGTTTACTGACACTCCCAGTTGATTTATTTATTTTTTGTTGTGTTTTTAGACAATTTTGACTTAAGAATGCTCCGATAGTTTTTTGCAAAATGGAAAATTGACGGGCTAATGATGAACACATTAACACAACCCTTTGCAGAACAAATATTTAAACACTAATGGTGGGGCTATTTATGTTGACTGAAAAAAAATCACAATAACAGAAATATCACAATACTCATAGTCAATATATTTTTTACCCTTTGTGGAAAAATGAATAATATTCCAGCTGAATCAAACCCTGAGAGTAGTGATGACTCTTATGTATTGGGGTCTGTAAAATGAACTGAACCGGAAGGAATTGAATCAGTATATTGTAGAAAATATTTCATAATCTGTTTAATCATGTTATGTGTCCATTTTCCACATTCCAAAAACACATTATGTAATTTTTTGTTGGACTTTTTTGCTAGGCTGGTCATTTCCATTAATTACTATGGGCAAAGCAGGTTTGATATTTGAGTGTTTTGAGGAACTAATTAATCTTTTATCTTCAGGCATCACGTTGAATGTAAATTAATTGGAATAATTAATAAATGGTAGATATAAAAGAAGAAAAACGAGTCCCATAATAACAATTCATACAAAAACAGCATTAAAACACTGAAATAAAGTTGCTGCTCCTGTTAAGACCCCATAACAGTACTCAAGACATTCTCCTGCTGTTCCTACTCCTACCACATGGAGATGATGCACACGTTGCAATTAATGCAAGCTCACAAATCATTGCCAAAAAAAAAAAAAAAATCATCAGCCAACGACCCTGAACATTCACAACAGAATCACTGACTTTTCTCTGTCTGCTTATCTCCTCCGTGGCACAGTCAAAATGGCAACACCCTCCAATCACATTACTGTACATGCAAGAACATTAAAATGCTAATGTTATAAGCTCACATGCCTAATATGATAAGCTGACAAGCCTATTATAAGCTCTGAAGTTTCAAGAGTTTCTTCCATTCAGTTATCACAGGGGGCATTAAATTGCATCGTCGCACTGTGCCAGAAGGTACGCAGTTAAATTCTTTGCGGAGGAGATTATTTTAGCTGACAGCACTGTGCTGCAGTTGGATTGTACATGATGGTTTGTCAAGCGATGGGTGAGTGCGCAGAGGAGTGCAAGTGGTTTGGGATAATGTGAACATATGAGTCTTATCTACACATAAATATTTTGTGCTTGTATATAAGGTCACTGACGGTGTAGCGGTTCACTCACTTGCAGGCAGTGAGATCTCGCAATGCCAATGTTTTCTTTCTCGATGTGCCCTGTGATTGACAGGCGACCAGTTCAGGGTGTAGTCACTCTTTTGTCCAAAGTCAGCTGGGATAAGATCCAGAAGCCTGTGACCATGAACAGAATAAAGCAGAAAGTTACAGATTTATAAGACAGAAATATTTAGATATACAGATTGCAGTTAGTTCTTTGGATACTGGCAACATTGCTGTTACATTTGCTAAAATCACAGAAAACACTGTCGCATTCTTCAACGGCCTTTGGAAATATCATGTACCTTTAAACTCAAGTCAGGCTAGAAATATTTTTACGTAATATACTGTAAAATGGCAAAGTGATCGAATGGGTAAAAGGTCAGGATCAGTTCCAATAAAATATAATTTTGATGATGCATGGGTTTTCTCCTAGTACCCCCCCCCCCCACACACTCTAACAACATGAAGATTATGATGATTAAAGACTCAAAATTGTCCTGAACTCTGAATTGTGATTATGAACGGCCTTTTGTCTATTTGTGCCCCGCAATCGGCTGGCAGCTCGTACTCTGCCTTCCGCACAAGGTCAACTGGGATAGACTCCAATTCAACGACGGTATAGCAATTGTGATGGATAGATATACATGGTAATTAATGGACTTTTTGGAGATGGAAATTAATTCCTGAACATGAACAAAAAATCTGTTTGCAAATGGATTTTATCACCATAAGTGGTAACCAACGGAAGCGCTGCTACAAAATATCATATTCATGATGTAGTCAATGAGGAAACTTGCACAAGGAAAGTCTAAATTGTAACAGTAATAGTGTATGAAAACTGGAAAATAAAGCATTTATTTGTAATAGTGAGCAAGAACTGAAAAAAAATAAATAAAGCAGTCCGTTTTGTTGTGAGTGGACTGATTTCCGTAACCAAGACACCAAGGAAATGCAACACTAAAAGCACTGATTCGAGTATCATTCAGTCCTGCAAAGTTTTCTCATCAATCTTTTCTTTGTGTCATAAATCCGACACCAGTATTGACTTTTTTTTTTTGACTATTTCGTCTGCCTAACATTGCATTAAGAAGTTGCAATACATGATAACACGCTATTTTGTTTTGTCACCAAAATTACCTACACCGGCATCAACCAACAGACCATCACCCACAAGTGTCTGTGCCTTGTTGGACAGCATATTCTCATTTTCACAAACACCGTGGAACCACTGAAAGAAACAAAGCGATCCCAAGAGAAGAGCTTTAATTTGCACAGAATTCAATTGAATCATTTACATTTTGGAATATTTAAATTTTAATCAGCTCCTCTGTTCCGCAACAGTCCCATTGATTAACCTTATCATCCGATGATATACATATTATGAATAGCGGGATGAGGACGAGCGGCATGGGCCTCGCTCTGCCACCATTGGCTGGTCTCAATTAGTCAGTGATACCAAATCGGTGTAACAGCTGGCAGCTTCTGTCTGTCTAATCTCTTACTGCAGCTGTGCTGGAACAGGCAACATGCTAGCCTAATTAGCCATGCTGTCTCCATGGGAAAATAAAGCCGTGGGGTCCGAGATCAATGTTGATTTCCCTTATTCACTTTCCTGCCGTATGAAAACAATAAGCCTCCTGAACACACGGACACCATGAAATGCGCTGTGGTCACCGAAATGCTTTCATTAACCACACTGAGGAGCAGTCGCCATGCTCCTTTCTGTTAGTATAAAAAAAAAAAAAAAAGTAAGTGGTGGATACGTGGCAAAATAAAACGCCTTTTGTTGTATTTCTGTAAATGTAATTAAAGTGACTTTGACCAAAAGCTTCTACTCATTTTTTTAATTTTTAATTTGATGAGGACAGTTCTTCTACCACGACTGAAACTATCTTGTTTGTTTTTCCTAACTTCAATAACCATGTCAGAAAAATAAAAGAATGCAGCGCAGTATGCATTCAAGCTTAAAGAGAAAGTCCCACCGGGCCATGTGACTGCAGTAGTTTTACAAATGGTTGTATTTACAAAGAATTATAAACGTTTTGTTTTGCCATTACAACATCCATCCAACAATTTACTTCCACCTTACTTTATCTGCTCCTGCACGAGGAGTTATTTACCATGGGCAACCCTGCTAAGGCCACAAAGACCCAGAACTTTGTTCCTAAGATCATTGGGCCACACAAACCCACCAAAAGTTTATAACTCGTGGATGAGGTCACTACTAATAATAAACTATTAATAAATATGTCCAATGAAACAGAATGTATTATAATAAGATGTAATTAATTTAGTAACTTTAACCATCAAGTAATGCTAAAGCGACTATGTTACCATTTAAAGGAAGTGATCAGTACAGTATTTTTTCAAGATAACGTGGCAATACTGCTCACGAGGCCATTATTATTTTTGTTATTGTCGTTATCATACGTCGCTATATGAATAATCATGTGAAATAAAATATATTTTTTTATTTATTTCTATGGACATACATGAACAGCATGATGAATTTTACGCGTTGAAGGGTTTCTTTTTTAATACTGAAGTGGAACAGGAATTTCTGCAAGCAGCACGGACAGAAGATGAATACATTTGCAGTGTTCAATTAACTTGCACCTCAAAATCAATCTCCATGCCAAAAGGTGACAAGAAACACATCAGACTGTCAGTTTTAGGCTATTTTATTGGATTGTATGGGTGTAACAGTGTGAGATGCTAAGTGGTGGAAACTCTCATTTCCTGGCCCATTTCTGGAAGGCACCACTCAGGCGGATGATTTGTTGCAATCAGAGAAAGCTGCAAATTTAATTTTTAATTTTGGTGCATCTTTACAGCTTGTTTTTCCAAATATTTTCTTTTCAACATATTTTATGTGCCCTGGTAGTCTAAACACGGTTATCTGATTAATCTTCATGGAATAGTAATGAATCAGATGAATCCACCCCATCCCAAAGAGTATGACTTGATTTTAAGGACAAACGGTTCGGCCGCATTACGGGGGCATATTGTGCACTATCCCACCTACCGCCCCAAATGTTTTTGTAAAGGCCTCAATGATTGTCATGATGCCCATTTAATATGATCACATATAATTAGGCATTTCGTGTGTGTTTCATGGAGTGAAAAAAAAAAGAACTTGCTCTCGTAAGTTAATTTTTTTGTTAGTTAATTTTAGCATCTCTTTAATTCAAAATAGCTTTTAATGCTCTGCGGAAGTTACTTAACTTTTCTGGTAGCTAAAGTGTACATCCATACTTGGGCTGTGTGAGGGCCACAGCTATACGATGACAAAACTGGCCAAAAGTGTTACTGACAAATATCACATACAGCCCACCAAACAATATGATTCTTGCTTAAGTACCCACCAAGAGCAACATAATTACTCCAATACAAGTAAGAAATTATTACTCGGTTACTTGAGACATGTACTAATGCTAAACAACTTGATTATTTAAGTTGCCAGCCATGTTGTTTGTTGTTCTGCAACTGGAATGGTTCGAGGTGAGTCCTCCGTTGCTTCAGGTGGAGTATTCCCTACTTTCCAGCACTCTGAAATGCAGCAGAAGATCCAATCAGAGTGAGATCATTGCCTAGCTTGCGCACAACTCCTGGGGAATTGAATGATGTCCGGAGGATTGCTATGATATGCTGTTGTGTAATAACCACTTTTCTTTTTCCGAGGGTACTCAATAGTGGAATGGCTGCACTGATTCAAGACACATTTTGAGCAATGAAGCAAAGCAGCTGAAGAACACAACCAAGTCTCCTCCATGTCTTTGTAGATTCTCAGTTATCCAGTTCATAGTAGTCAGTGAAATTTAAATTTAGGCAAGCAGATTCTTCTTGGTTGTTGAAGACATTTCAATTTGAATCCCAAAGGCTTCTTTAGTTCCAGATTTTTGGTGCGGAGTCCCGCTATGTCACTTGAGGTTGTATACCCTGGGGGTTTTCACGCAAGTTGTTGCCAGGTGTAGCTGATGAATGATGTTTTGCATAAACATCGTGAGAACAATCCCCAAGGGGACACAACCACCAGAGACAACAAATGGAGAGTCTCCTCTCGTAGTATTTAGAACGAAAGAAGCCTTTTGGATTAGAGGTGAAACTCTTTAATCTTAACAATTAATAAGAGTCCAGGTTCGTTGATACAACTTTTATGGCCCACCTTCTTAATGTTTTCCGCTCTTACGTATAGTGATGTGTTTCTTTTTTATGCCTTATTATTCAATTTCTGTCAAGATAAAGCTGATGGGACTTGCCAAAAAGTCCTATTTTTTCTAAACCTTCTAAAGTACATTCTATCAGGTGAATTGTGACTTGTCAATAGGCACTTTGCTCAACAATTTTCTTGAAACGTATTATTACAATTTCACTTGCAGACTCTGAGCGTTTAAATGCAGGCCGTTTCTCCTTCCTTGCTGACTTTCAGTGTTGTGCTTGATGTGTGCGCCCAATGTCATTGGTGTGACCCCTTTTTGCTCTAACACCACCCCCTCCTCTTCCAGCCCTGCTCAACAGGGCCCCATACAGGTCACTTATATGTCATAAAAAGGAGGGGCCAAGGTGTTATTTGGGGAAAATGGGCATTTTTCTCAGCGTCTCAAAACGTCTACAGTAATGCGCTAAATTATCGGGGTCAGTGACTCCACCTGCTCTGTTGATTTGTTTGTGGACACACAACACTCGTTACGTTGAAGGACATTCCTCACCAACAAGGACTTTAAATGAAATGACAAGCCGGAGCCACCACAGCGTATGAGGCGAAATTCATGGTGAATGACAACACTATTTGAGAGTTGAAGGTTTAAGTGATGTTTCTTCACATTTAAGTGAAAATGTGTTTGCTCATGAAACCATGTAGCTGTGTTAAGCTTCCCGCCATCAAAGGTGCAGTAAATCTGTCAATTAAATCCCAACATACATAGACACAGCACACCAGGAGTGTATTTTTACACATCCAGCAGCCGCACAGTTGCAGCTAATCAGCCTAATGAGCCAAAGATTGCAGCTGTAATCAGGCGTCATTAGGTTTATGAGTATTTATTATCCATGGCTAGGAAATAACAAAGAAGAACATCTCGTGATGATGGCCCAGAGAGAAGTCCTGCAATCTCCTTATTAATGGTGTCCTGTCACCTGGCAACCACATTTTAACAGTCCAAGCCATCCATCA
Organism: Idiotropiscis lumnitzeri; assembly: GCF_059441095.1. Taxonomy (NCBI): domain Eukaryota; kingdom Metazoa; phylum Chordata; class Actinopteri; order Syngnathiformes; family Syngnathidae; genus Idiotropiscis; species Idiotropiscis lumnitzeri. The sequence goes on from NC_142394.1 coordinate 10,138,713, forward strand.
CTGCCCTGCCTCGACACAGAGAAGATACAGTAGATCACTTTTATTCTCTAACCCAAATGTGAAAGTTTTTCCAAACTGGCATGGGAATTCTTGTGTGGAACACAAGACATGCAAGAGTGGAAACTTGATTGGTTTGCCTTCAATTCAAACCGTACTGCAGCCAGTTTGCCTGTGAGCCATGTTTCACGCTGATTGCAGCCAGTTTGGCCAACTAAGGCTGTAAGCTTCCATGTAGGTCGCCTCAATATTATTTTGTTGCTGTTGCAAGTGATGTTATGCTTGTTAAAGAGTTAAATTACAGACACTCCAGCAGACCACTCAAGTCCATGTTGACTCCTTTCTGTTTAAAAAGCTTTTCCCCACCCTTACGCTTTCAGGTTTAAATTGGATTTATGGCTGTACACTCTTTTTGGAAAGCTTTTAAAATGTTCTGTGAAAATATTGGCAAAATGTCAGCGGGAAGCGTATGTGTGATAAAAGTGAGGACTTATACCCTGAGAGAGATGGATTCATACACCATATGTGAGAATTGCAACCTTCTCCATGCTTCTGTCATCTTATTATTCGCTGGACATGAACATGAAAAGATTACATGACATAGTGTGTGAGGTGAATTACATTTTCTTCTTTCTTTTTTTGTGATCTTTGACAATGTTGTCAACCCATTAGACAAGGGCTGGGAAAACAATGGAAATAACCTAAGAATTAAAAAAGAGAAAACAACCTTTTATTTGAAACTATTAACCCCCTTATTTAACACAAAGGCATATATAAAATACACCACCAATGACAATTATAACAAAAAAATAAAACATCTGGATATGCAGGGGTCAACTGTAGTTCTAAATTGTAATCTCATTAATCAGCACTAGATGGCAGACATTTCTTACTTGCACTTACACAGGGTCTTATACTGCCCTATACTACAACTTTAGTAGGCTCTACAATTTTTTTTTTTTTGTGGATTTGAAATGATATGCAGAACAAATGTAGGACCTCAATAATGTTCACATTTTTAGTAAGATGATTTTTGTGAAAAACTAAATCTCCAAAGGAAGTTTCTCGTTACATAGTTTTGTGCCATCCTGAAATTTTATTTTTTATGCAAGTTATATATATAAAAATGCATTGCCATAAGGGAAATATATTAAGACCACATACTTTGCATGTATGCACATATTTAGTCCATATTTAAAAAAATAATAATAATTTTGTCATACATCTGGTTAGGAAATATGATCCTATCCGGCCCACCAGGAGCACTGATGAAACATTGTGGTCCCCTCCATCATTAATACCTGAGCTATCCTCTTACCACAGTGACAAATGCACCACAGCAATCAATGCACAAGGCATAGAAAAGTATTCATGCCATTTTCACATTATATGACCTCAGAGGCACAATCTTGACTATATTTTGTTGAGATTTTATTTGCTAGACCAGCACAAAGTAGCACTGATATCACTGAATACAATCCAGTCAAATCAATTGCCTTCAGAAGTCACCTAATTAGTAAATAGAGTCCCCTTGTGAGTAATTTGCTCTGAGTATAAATACAGTTCTGTGAAGGCCTCAGTGGTTTGTTAGAGAACACTAGTGAACAGCATTGTTGAAAGGAAGGCGAAAGAAGTCATGTTTGATAAGAAGAGGACACAGCAAGGAAGATGGCCCTTTGGTCAGATAAGACCAAAGTTGATTTTTTTTTTGTTTGCTAAATTAAAAGCACAATGTGTGGCACAAAACTAACCCTGCTCTGCTTATCACCCTGATCACTCCATCTCCACTGTGAAATGTGGGTTGCTTTTCTTCAACTACAGGAAAGCTTGATAAATTGCCAAATAAATTGACTCACTGGGGTCTGTGAATGAGATTGGATTGTGCAAAGTGCTTTTATACAGGTAAACTGCAAGATGTCCCCTTGCGCATGATGTAATCGGCCGTGCATGTGACATGGGCAATTGGAGACCGACTTGCACTCCGATCATGCGTAAGTGTTTGACCCCACCCTCGTCAATCATCGGCAACCACAACCCATAGATAGTTGTGCCGCATAGTCAGAGGGGTGCTATTAAAATATTTTTAAGATTAAAATTCCTCAATATTACATCACACTAACTGTCTCACTCCTTAGACCTGATTTTTGGTAGTCTAAACTATAGCCTACTTTCGGTCACCAATTTGCCAGATGCGCCAATGGCATGCGATCAAATACTCCAGGATGCCTATCAAGATTAATTTATAATTTTTCACAAACACGTTAAACTAGACTTGTCCTGTCACGAAAATTAAGATGTGACCGTTTTTACTCTGAACACAGTCTAATTTATGACACCAAATTGTCAGGTGTGCCTGAGGGGGAATCGTTTTGTAATCATCATCTTTGAGGAAAGCTAGTAAACAGCGAGCTGGCTGAGTCTATTGGAAAAAAATTTAGATATGTGTTCATGTTAAACATGAAAGATTGATGATGTCGTGTGCATAATTGACTTCTGTGTCTATACCTCTCGACTCAAGTGTCTCAATAAGTTGTTTGAGAGTCATTTCACAGCAACCATTAGAAAAATCATGAATAAATTATAACGTCAAAGCAGGTTGTTGTATGTAGCACTATGTATTTAAGGCGCCAATTTAAAACCCTTACACTGGAAAAGCTAACATGACTTACCTAAAATGTTGATTAAAATTGAATTTGAACAGCATTTTTCCCGCCCACAAATGTTTATTGAGTAAAGCGGTCCCGCTGCTGTAGCCACGGATCTAGCCCACTGTATCAGTAAGCAGGTTTACATTAGCCTGGAGCTATTTCACAGGTACAGCCAAGCAGAAAAATAATTCAAAGGCTTGCTTATCAAGACAGCTGAGGTGAACATTCAACAAATGGTTATTCCAGAGTCAATGTCCACAAAACTGGTGGTCTGAAATGGGAACGGGTGTCAGCAGCGGTTCTGATTCAGTGAATTAATTGTTATCAGAAACAGCGACAGACGTTAAGGGAGATTACCTTCGAGGGACCTCGATATGTGACAACACTCTTCGAACAAATCTGGGGTGAGAGTGATTGGGGAAATCAGGTCCCTACTCGGTTTGCTACTTGTACATTGTGGCACACATTCTGGAATATAGTCTAAAAAACTTGCAGCAACTGAGTTCCATGGGCAAATGAGATGGAAAAAAAGGTCTGCCTTTGGCTCTTTGCATTTTCCACCGAGGCAATAAAATCTGACATAGGAAATACTTTCATACCAGCACAGAAAATAGTTATTTTCCACTTCTAGTCCGGTCTATTAGGGGACTTGTATTATTGCAAGTTTTTCTTCTTTCCATTTCATTAATCTATTCATCACAAAGAAAAATGCATGGACCCCTTGGTGATAAGTTGTTCTGTTAAATGTCTTGAAACCGTTGCCTTGGGAATGAAGAGATGTGCTGCGGAAAAGAATGTTTCATTGAGATACTTAAGACTAGAGCATGCCGGATCAAGGCATTTAAGCTTTGTTTTGGTTCATATTTTACCCGTGTTACTTCATGTAGACAAAGGCAAACGTACCCAGGTCTAGGAGTGCTTTGGGATTATTATTGAATCATATGTGAAAAAAGTTGATTAATTAATTAAATATTTCAGACCTGCTTGCAAGTATGGAATGTGGAAACCGATTTGAGTTTGTTGTTCTAATTAATATCAACATTTTGTTTGACCTTTCCAAAATATATTAGCATTCATTTGTTGAACAAAGAAAAATATTTCCACATTTTCTGGAGGTTTCCTTTTCATTCTGCTATCCAAATGTCATCACACATATTTCCACACGGTTTGTCAATAATACAAAATTTTAAAGTGGTTGCCTTCTGTAATATGGTGATTTTAACATAACTCTTATTCATTCTCTTCAAATGAATAAAGACTCCAACAACTACTAAAATTGAATCCCGACGTTGGGTGAAATGTTTTATGAATCGTCTTTACTGACAACAAACATGTTCAAATCAGAAAATACGAAAGGTGCAAGGAAAGAGGCCGAAACGCCGTGGGCCTAATGATGATAAATGTCACACTTTGAATCATATGTTTTTACTAAAATGATCTGACAGACCAAAGGAAGATTTATGACTCAGTGGAATACTTATATATATTTTTCCCCCGTGACTTCACCATGCCTGTACCCTGGCACAGTGAGCAGCAATCCAAACATAGCTGGCCTGGGATTTCATCTACCTTCATTAGGAATGCCAAAGTGACTCTGAAGATGCAATTCATTAATCCTCGGCACTGAACAAATTTCTTCATATTGTTATAGAAAATCAATGTGATAGAGCTGGAGGGTTGCCAGTTCCATTGAACACAACTGTAATCGAGTCCAACATCAAAATCAAGGAGCATGGGGGGAAGGACCACAAAACACATCACGCAACAAGGTTAGTCAGAAACACGATTATAACATTACAAAAATATGCTCATAATAGGAGTTGCCTGACAAAATATTTGGGAGGATCAGTCAAAGTAATATCACACAAGTTCCCGCTTAGTCAAAAGCAAAGCGGAAACGTAATGAAGACTCAAGGGGAGATTTTGGACTTTGTCATATTTTTTTAAACATGACAGCAGCACAACTAATAATATAAAATCTTTCTTGTCCCTTTTTTAAAACACCACCCCATCTGCAGATTAAAAAAAAATATATATATATCATAGATAGAAGGCGTGACCAACAAGGTAGGAGTTATTTTCCCATGGTGAGGTCAGACATTACAGTCCCACATTTCACAACAGCTGGAGCTGTATCAAAGCGGTTTTCATGTAATATAAATTAGCGGGAAATTAGCTGGTTGCACGCCCACGCAGGCTCGTCGTGACCTTTTAGGTTGGACCTCAGGAGCTTGGCTGAAAATATGTTGCAATTCCACCATTGTAAAACAAAAATAATAACAATAAATTCTGACGCAACCTTTAATTCCATGAGAAAAAAACAATACTTAAACCATAAGATTTTATGTTATAGTAATACTCTATCAAGAAGCATTGATGTCAGCTTGTTTACGGTGCTAATGGCCCCCTCGTGTTGCTAGCACTGATATTTTGTTAAAGCTGGACGAAGCTCTCTGTCTATTACAATAATACACTTTCATAATTGCTTGGTTGAGTAGCGCATTCGTGCACGTTAGTGCGGGGTGTGGATTTGGTCAGTGACACAAATTCGTGGAGAGGAATAGTCAAATGATGATGCATTAAAATCATACTGGCAGTTTTTGAACTGCAGACTCTCCCATTAAATAGCCTTTAACAGAAATGTTCTGACTATACAAATAGTCACAATATTACGTGCAAATAAAAAATAACTTCACTATGGCTGAGGCAATGTACCAGAGGTAAGAAAGATTATATTTTCGAGGGAAGTACTATACAAGAGAAACTAATTAATATTTAAATTAGCTTTGGATTGATAGAGTGCAATCAATTAAATGTACAATCTGAAATAAAACATAGAGGGGCAACCTCATGTGTTCTCTATTTTAATAAGTATGGTCTTGTTCTTTCACTTGTGTATAAGACACTTGATCTGAATGCAAACTTTTAGAGAGTCTATTTTATGTAAGGGTCAATTCATTCTTTCAGTCAATGTCAATGAAAATCACGATGTTCACACCATAGCAGGCAAACCACATGGCTGAGAAGTCATTGTTAATCATATTGACTATGAGTGGTATAATAAAGAGTGATGCACATATCGGCCACACCTGATCACCTCTCACTGAGGTGTTGGGTAACCCTTGCCACCCTACTGAAAAAATCTCTGGCCATGCTCCCTGCGCAACTTGATACATGCATACATACATTGATTTCTCTGCGGCGTTCTCAAGTTGCAGTGTATATTCTGTCTCTACAGTGGAAATGCCACCGTGTATAGCATACGCTTGTACCAATAAGTCTGGAGAACTACATATTCATCAGTAGCAATGTGATTTACTCTGTGAGTGCGGCACCAAGATTTGTCAGCATTATGTTGTCAGAATCGTCAACAATGAAATGAAAACAAAAATTATGGGACAAAAATTTGCCGCGAAATTTTTACCTAACCTCTGTCAGTCACGATCCATAATAATGAGATAATCTACCCTGAATGGTCGATACAAACAGTGAAGTTGGTTTTTTTGAAAGGCTACCATCACTTCATTCAGGGATCCTAGTGAAAAACACGCACTGATAACAGTATTTTAAGTGAACAAAATGACTAAAGGTGTCAGAATCAACCAAAATAAAATGGCTGCCCTCAAATTTAAGCTGTGAGGGGTCTAATGATAGTCCATTTATTTGTTGCTGTCCATAGCGCATGTCCAAATATGTATAATATATGAGTCTTTATTTTTCACAAATCGATTAAAATTGTCTATCGCCACTTCATCTGTAATTTGGGCAAAATTAAAGCAATGAAAATAGCTTGAAACAGATACAAACACAAATACACAAATGTTTGAAAAGTGTTGCAGAAGTGCAGCAGAACTACTTCAGTTTTCACGTTCTGTGGAAGCTGTGTGGCATAATTGTCACCTCTATATAATGTCCAGGTGTTTTTCTTTTTTTTTTTAACATTAACGAGTGAAAACAGAAAGGTTCGCTGGATTAACATGTTTAAATCAAGCCCCGTGATGATTCGTTGCAGAAGGGCCCTCGATCATGTGTCACGGAGGTAATTAAGTCTCCGTTTCAGATTAATATCCACTTAATAGGATAATGGATGGATGTATAAATGGGGTTAGTTGGCTCATTGTTTTATTTATTGCATCACTCATGGCTTCAGACCTTTAAGAAGGCATTTTTGAAGATGTTGTCTTTTACGTATGTGATTTTTTCAATGTCTTCTCGTTTGTACTATCTTAAGCAACGGTAGCTTTAAATTAGCGATTTAATGCATTTTTTACATAATATAATGTTTATACAAGTGTGCAATAGCAATTAAATGTATAATAAAGCTGTTTTGGGGAACTCAAATCAGCTTTTGTTTTATTTAAATTTTTTCCTCTTGTAAAGTATTCATTTTGACAGTAACCATATTCTGGTCGACAGCGATGATATACAAGTCTGTGTCCGCAACACATGCCATACACACGGCAGAAATTGTCGCCGTGCGTAGAATCCCGTGCCCATCATTTCTCGTGATTGGTCCATTTACCCACATGCTGTGATGACGGACTCAGCTGCCCCCGGCTAGCTTGCTTCGTACTGATTGAACGACCTTCATTTAGTGGCCGCACAGCCCTCCTAGGACGCGGTAAATTTTGCAATGCAGTAAAACGCCATCATCTGGTCATTTAGGTCCATTCGTTCTAGGAGGCAATGTTGCACTGTCTCCATTCTTGTTGCTTTCTTCCTTGTTCCACGAAGTAAAAATAGCTACCGAAAGTGGCTAAAAAAATGCTGAGGAAACTCCTAGCCAGAACCAGCCGTAGCGACATCACCGCCAAGAAATTAAACTGCAGCACAGTTTCAAACCCAAGCGTGTGGGTTGCGCGGGAGTATAACGACAAACGAACAGTGTAAAGAGGCCTTCAGTCATCCTCATCTCCTTGGTCAGGGAGATGCTTCGGGGGAAAATACTACTGCCGTAAAGCATATCTTGTTGCGGTTTTACCGTTATGGCATCTGTTTATTACTGTTGTTAAGTGCCAAAATCGTGTCAAGCGGATCTTATTAATGCTTAACACTAATGTTATTGAAGGTGGCTTGCGCAGTATGAACGCAATAAGACAAACTTAAAACTTCAAATCTGGTCATGTAACAGAATGAGATCATTTGCATATTGTAGTAATTAAAACCATAAGTTCTGGGAGGCAAAAACAGTTTTCGATACAGCCTGACTGAGTAAATGTTGACCTAGAGGTCCAATTTGATCCAACTATAATATTAAGACTGCCATTTCATATTACATAAAATATGCAAAACCAAATTCTGCTCATTTTCTGAAAAGGTGAAAACATAAAGCGCCGCAGGCTTTTCTGAGCATCTGGCAGACTTTAGGACACATTCTTATGCAGCTCCAAGATTGTAGTGCATCATTTCATGTGGTCTGGGCCTTGAACACAAAATATATAATGAAGTTAAATTCCTCCTGAAGTTTGCTACATTCCAGAAACAAATGGCACAAACTAGGATTCTACAAACTAGGCAAAACAAACACAAACTAAAAGCTAACTGCAATACTCATCATCACATGCTATGACTGGTGTCTCAAGACACTTATACAATGTTTTAAAAATATTTTAATGTTAGCACCGTTCGCTTAATACTCTTTCAAAACATTTTCTAGGATGCTAAACAATCCAATTTCGCGTAACCGTTCGGCATAAAAGTCAACATTTCACTTATGTAAATCCACTCACTGCTGCCTCCAGAGGAGCAAAGTGGTGTTACAATAGAATATCTCTGAACAGTGAAATATGAAAAGACAATCCAATTAAGAGTCAATTAAAAAATACAAACAGTATTTCACTGCAGAAATTGACACATAAAAACGACTTGGCTTTTCAAGAATTAGAATTAAACGATAACAGCTTGACCTGGAACAGCTCTCGATGAAGCACATCTCCATGAAAGCCTATCCGCGATAATACGGATCATCACAACTAAACTTCGTGTCTTGATAGATAGCTCCCTACTATATACAGGAACTATCATTTATTCACTGAGAAATAAAGGACATTTTTAGGTTTCTAAATTATATTAGTGAGTTAAACATTTACCTACCTTTAATTAAAGGGTACATTTTTTGGGACACTGGTGTAGACAGTGGTGGGCTGTGAGTTTTCGTACCTGGTTCGGGCGGCATTTAGTAGGCATATTCAAATATCACAAAATGATAATATGACGATATGAACACACAATACGATAATGATCACTATATTGAGGGGAGGTTGATGATAGAAAAACATCTGACAGTGCTGTATATATATATATATCTATCTATATATATATATGTGCTGCTATTGGCGCAATTATAATGGGCTATGCAGTTTCCAATGCTGTGTTTGGTTCAAGCAGGTGAAAAGTCATGATTTTTCTGATCTTGAAAAATATTTGCTGGTCTTACTGATTTATGGAACCTTTTAACGTTTCGAACATGAGCAATAATGGGACCAGGTGTTTAATTTGCTTGTATGGTTGTGGTTTCTGTAGAACACAACATACAAATAAAATGAGCATGAGGAGTTGCATGTCTCAATACGATGCAAATCAACTGTGGTCCTACTAATAAATATAGTTGAAAAGGACTGTTCACATCAACCTCAATGTACATAATTGACATACAATGACTGATAACACTGATTACTGTGGTACTCATTTGCTAATATACGCACACATTGTGAATTAGGTCAATTTGTGGAGGAATTAAAATGTGCTCCCTTGCCCGTAATCTGGCGATCAGTGTGGGTCTTGAACATAAGTGGCCAAAACCTGCCAAATTATAATTAAACTGCACTAATAAACTAACCACCAGAGGGGGCTGGAATTGCACAAATAGAAAACAACTTTTTTTTTTTAACTGATTTGCTGCTATTAATATCGTGACATGACGATATTGTGCTAATTTTAATACTACATTGCTGTTATCGTTACATATCTAGTATTTTGTGACCGAATCCACCTCATAACAACGCCGTCACGTCACAAAATAATGTACCCCAAAAAACGGTTTGTAATTATGCCTACGTTCACACTCCAGAGCATGTTACGAAACGGCAGAGCTGGTCACTTGACTCTATTTTGCCAGTCAGTCCCCTGCCCTCTGACCGCAATCTGCGTAGCCTCAGGGCCTGACCCTCGGGCCCTATTCATAAAAATTGCCTACCCCGACCCCATTGTCGGCTCCCGCCAACTTTAATTTTTTTTTTTCACTGGCACAGACTTTATTTTATATCACGATAGTCAATTTAAATAAATATAATAACACCATACTCACCACACTATCTATTGCAGAGGTGAGTGTCTACGCTGCAAGTGCCCATCCAAAAAATGTCCGAATTAAAAGAAACCGATCAGCAAAGCAGTGTTGGTTAAACTTGTCTCTAAGTTCAGCTTTTCTCAAAAAGTGCGCTTTGACAGTGAATTTATATATATATATATATATATATGCATGCTTTATCTGTGCTTTTGGATAGAAATGAGGAGCTGCAGAGGAAGTAGACTGCAGCAGTCAACAGAGCATACCATATATGTGTGCTGGAGTGGAGCGGCGTGCCAAGCCCGTTTATTAATTCAACCTGAGCAAGGAGTCCACTTGAACTGTTGACATCATATAAGAACAGTTACTTGAACCTGAACGGATGTCACTCAAACTCAGTCAAACTGTCACTCTCATCTTTGCTCATGATATTGCAACAGCCTTGCTCAGGTTGTGAAAAGGGACACACTTTTTGCTTTCAATTAGGCTTGAACACACACTGTCCTATTTTGAAAGCAATTTGTTTTCTATTCAGTTGACATCGGGACAGTACTGAATGTAGTTTTCCCATTAGTCAAAACCTGCACACGTAGAGTAACCACAATACCTTATCCATAATGTATGACTATTTCTCTATTCCATTGGTGTGCCATCTGCAGTTACTCTAGGTCACAATCTCCTCTGGTACAGTTGCAATACACCAACATCAGATTTTAATACTGTCACTGCATGCTTCGTTGGGCACTTCATCAATTGAACTTTTTAATGTGATATGAATCATTTTTCAACATTTATTGTCAACTCCAATGAAAGCATGTGTCTATTGTTTAATTTACTTACTGGTACTTATTTTCTGGATTGGACAGACCATGGTTTATTACTTCAAGCAGTACCATGGTCCTTGGAGAAAATGTGTTTTTTTTGTACTTACATTTGTATAATCTTGCATTTATAGAAACTATTTTTGCTTCCCACCTACTTGAATGTGGCTTCATTGTCAAGCATACCTACAATTGAGTTTTTTTGTTTCACATGCACACATTCAAGGTTGTCAGTAAACGCAGGTATTTTCTTTAGCACTCACAATGAATGAAAAGCAAATGGACCATGAGCATTCATTCAAGGAATTTCGACCTTCTCTACCTTTGTGCAAGTTCCTTTTGAATAAAAAAAAAATGGACTCTCTTTGTCAGATAGGCTCCAGCACACCTCTGACCCCATAGCCCATATCTCACTGAGTGGCGAATGCTTACGAATGTAGTGCATTTTGGGTTTTCCCAGGGTTCATAAAAGATTGCAAACATGCTTGTGAATAATTTTACTCATCACAAACAGATTTTCTTATTGTAAGGACGTGTTTACAATTGCCTTGCAAATTCATTGTTTTGCTAACACGTAACCATTGGTAAACGGTCGTAAGACATTGATCATCATGCCAGGCAAGGGGAAACAGCAAAATGAGGAGAGCAATAACCCCTGACGGGGTTCTGTTAAGGTCATGAGGGTTCATGGCAAGGTCCTGGCTGAGGAAGAACGCCCTTCAATTTTGGAAGATGCTGCAGACCCCTGTGTTGCTGAACCCACAGAAATGTAATTCCATTTTGTCAAAATCCAACATCGACGGTAGACAGCAGAACACTTCAGGGTTTGTACACCCATCCATTGGGTCCATAGATTCACCTGTTATTCCAGGAGTTGAAAATATCCCAAAGCGTCCCAAGTAATGGCAGAGGAGGTGCTCATAGTTGCTCGGCAGGAATAGGCGTCATCTGACTCGCAAACATTTTCCCAAACATTTGTGCGACTGTTGCTAATTTTCTCTAAGCATCGTGAAATGTTGCAAAAGCCCATATCGACCGACAGTTGACACAAGTTCTAAATTTTGTGGTCACGAATACATTTTGAAAATGTTTAAAATTTCATGACAAAAAGAAAATCTGTTTGAAGCTGTTAAAACTGTTTGTGAACTTATGGCAAACTTCTTGGCGACTTTGACAGAACCTTAATGAAAAAATCAAGATTTGCAACATGCGCAAACCCGCTTAGTGAAATATGGGCTCAAATGACCCCCAGATTATTTCTAACATTCATCAAATGTTGGCGAATCCAACATTCACTACCTTTGCGAGCATTCTGCAGTTAGTGAGTTAACACCGTAATGAGGATTATCGGCATTGAAAATGTTTGAATGGGTGAATAATTCTGTATTTGTGATGTCACATTTTGGATTGATTTAATCCTTATATTGTGCCAGAATTTATTAAAATGAACAACTTTAAGCAGATATTCCGTTAATAAAAATCAGCGACCTGATCATTTACGACGTGTAGTCAAATGTTTGCCAGACAACCACCTCCAACGTTGCACATGAAGTTTGTGACAAATATTCTCGCTGGCAGGGATGGCTTTTATTTAGACCAAAGGATGTGAGCCTTGCCCTGCTGGCATCATATCACTGGGTCTGCTTGTGTATGTTTAATTAGTGTTGAGAACTGACAGGCCTGCTGGTCCAACTTCCTTGATGTTTGCTGGTTGCCGTTGGCTCCACTGACCAAATCATCATTGCTGGGCACATTGGGGACAAGGCTTGATTTTCAAAGCCTTTCGCTCCACCGATTCGACGCGCATCCATGAGATTGATCATGGTGGTTTATCTGTGGCAACATGTGCTTCATCCCTTCAGATTTGGAGGCGGCTGCTCGCCTAAAGGCACTGTGTCCGGCTACATCGGCTGTGGCTGAAGTGCCACAGAGAGAACTAAGGGAGGGACACCATGACAGCAATCCAGCCACAGCCCATCAGAGGGGGGGGGGCTGTGGCTCCCTGGTGATGAAAGCAGCAGCAAGAAAGAACAAAATGAGTGTGCATGTGTGGCAGAGAAGAAAATACATGATCAAGGGTTGCTTCTACATAAACTGTGTAGCTGAAGTTTAATAGGTCTACACGCAAAATAAAATGATGTCACATATATTTAGTTTTTTTTTTTAATTGCACTAGCATCACAATCATGAAATCAGTCCAGCAAAGAAATACTACAACGCTCCAGGGGACAACCCGCATGGAAAAAAACTATATAAATATCAGTTTTGATATTGTTTGTTTTCAGGTATAAAATTGCCCACTTTACTATATCACATGTACATATATGCACATACTGTATATGTATATATGCAGTATATGTTTGTTGAATAAAACTGTTTTGGTAACCTCACCTCATCTGAGAAAAAAAATACATTTAATTTTAAATGAAAGTGAACAAAAGCATTACAACACTATATATATATATATGTTTTAGAAAAAACACAGTATTTAGAAAATAAAACATCAACAAGGTTTCATTTAATTTTTTTCAACTTCGGCGGGCCGGATTAAAACGTTTAACGGACCGCCGTTTCTGTCATTTTACACATTGCCTCCTGAGCGTTTTTTTTTTTGTTGGGAGCTGAATTGCGCATCGGTCGTTATATATTAAATTTAAATTTGTAAATGTTAACTTGACTCATTTGTTCACTGAAGTCAACCTCTGTCTTTGAGGTACTCCTTTCATTGCCTATCCAAAAATGAGGTGCTTTAAATAGCCACACTCAGCAGAAGGACCGGCCTTGCTGGAAGTCCGGTACTCAGAATTTTTCAAAGTCCAACTTTGACATTTTGAGAAGCTGACATACTGGACTTGTATCTGAAATTAACACACACGGTCCAGCCCACTCGCACCACTACACCTGGCATATTTCTGGCTGGACAGCGTACCTCGCTATGGCTGCATGGATAGCGTGCGACCGCGACTCGGAGGTCCGGAGAGGGTGACCGCGACACGGCATCTTCAGGAGAGATGCTACAATTGGGATTCCACGCTGCCTGTTGAGTGCTCGTCAGCTGACTGGCTGGCTGCGTGGCACTACTCTTACGCGACTGCATGAGCGGGCAGACACATATCCCAATGTCTGGACGATAAGAAGCTGATCTCCTTCTGGTAAGTGCTTACCTTGACTGGTTAGCCATTGAAAGCTAAATCTGTTGAGGGGGCTAGCGAGAGCTAACAGCCATGGCTGCATGCCTGTCTGCCTATGGAGATATAACGAAACTTTTGCATTGCTAAATGTCCGAAAACTGCGACCAATTACCACCAAAATTCAAAAGTACATTCCTACTATTGTCCACTCCAACATGCAAAGTTGCACCAAAAGGGGCCGTGCCAATCTGTGGCTATAATCATCTGAAAAATAGCCCTTACATCACCAAAGATTATTTTAAGGGGATACATTTTAGTGCTGACATAATTTTTGCACACAGATAGTATATAAGTGGTAACGTTCAGCCCAATCAAGTCCCTTAAAGTCATTTCATAAAGTGTGTCGTGGGACCTTTACTGTCCTTTCTTTGCAGCAGAATCTGGTGTGCCAGTTACCTTTGAAACGGTCATTGTTTCAACAGTGTAATTTCACATGAGGGTAAACATAATCCAAGGACTCAAAACTCCCGCTCAAAAGTTGAAATGTATGCCAGTGGAAAAGAAAATAGTTGTAAATATTGAGAGGTCACTGTCACTGTGTACACCGACGCTGTCATGGTACAAATCTTTTTTACCATTCAAGCACAGCTGACTGTATCAGGCATTTAAGAAGAAAACAGGACAACATTTTTCTAAACAAAAGCAGATTTGAAGCAAAGGTTTCAAACGAATGTGGTGGAAACAAATCAAAGCAGGATGCTGTTATATGAATGCTGGAGATGGTACTATTTGTTTTGAGTATGCATTGTATTCATGAATGTATTTGTTTGCTCCCTGTGGCTTTCACAGCTGCTCTCTGCAGAAAGATGGTGTTTTATCATCACTTTTTGACACAGCTAAGAGAATGTCTCGTAAACATGCACATTTTAAATTAATTTATTGGTGCTTATTGAGGGGAAAATCCCCCCCCCCCCCAAAAAAAAAAGGGTCCCATTTTTTTAAACAACAAAAAATATATGAGGAAGCCAATTTCGTACTAGCTAAAAATGCTGGAAATTTCAATGGTTGAGTCACCTTGTTGCGTAATTTAAAACGCTATCAAACAATACAAGCCTGAAATGTTCAAGCACGTGGAAAGTGGAGTACTTGGAGACAACCCAAGCAGGCTACTTCCAAGGAGGGAAACATGGAGCTTGTTCCATGTAGTGTAGCTTTTAGTGGTGAAACAGATGCATACGGATCAAGAACCATGGTTCAGGCCAGGCACGATTCGTGGAATTCTTAGTGAAAAAAATAAACATATTTGCGTGTTCACATTAAAGACGGAGAAGTGCAAAGATGGCTCATTTTTCACCAGAACTAGCCTTTGACATTTAACTTTGTATTGGGGAGGATCGTCAACATACAACATGCTGAAGATAGAGGCTGTGTGTTATCACATTGTTTTAATAAACGAAGTGTCGACAACCTGTTTTGGACAGATGACTGACAATGTTACATTATCTGTCAGGATTCAGCATGGTGGAGAGAAGACAAAGCCACATAAGTGTAGGAAAGCATGCAAGGCAAGAACTCCAGGCCCAAAACTGGAAAGATTTATTAACAGCAAAAAGTGGCAATAAACGGTGCTTGACAACCAGGATGAGAATGACATTAGGAAGTCCTGATGAAAGATGCGCAAAGGACCATATTTTTTGGACTATATATTGCTCCGGAGTACATGCGCCAGTCAAAAAAGGCATCATCAAGAAGACTTCAAAGTGCATTTTTGGAGGAAATTTATTTGACAAAACTTGACCAAGAAAACCCACGTCTGTTCGGAAACTCAGAAATTTGTTCAAATGTGCCGTTTGGTTATTCAGAGTGCCCCAAAAAAGGAGTCGCAGTAAGTCAGACAGTACAGATGGAAGGAGTACTATCTTGAGCTGCTAATTGGTTTACAACAATAACTTATTAATAAATTATTGGTGGGGGAACACGCTTTTGCCTCTCAGAACACACACACTTGAGTTGTGTTAGGATGTTGTAGTGAATTTCCGAACACACCCCGTTTTTGCAGCACCTAATCAATTGGGTGGAAGTACTTCTTAAAATTATCCAAAAGTTGTGTTGCCATATCTTGTACATGGGCTTCATTAAGTCCACTTCGCTTTGGAAATAACGCAAATGCAACAGCAGGGATGATGAAGGTTTCGTGTTGTTGGCAGAGGACGCCCACAGATCCTCCCTAGGCAGTTCAGCTCCTACCTCTGGCTCATTAAAAATACTCAACTTGGCGTTTTTAATGCCGCCGCGTGGCATGCTCCATCTCTATCTCTGGAATATAATCATAGTCCACTCCTCAAGCCTGAAACATTTACACATACACATAGTATGTCTTGATGTACTCAACATAGACAAAGCAGTAAATTGCCAGAAAAGTGAACTAACTTAATATAGAGGTGTAGTTTTAAGCCTGTTTGCATTTTTCAAACTCAACTAATCAGGTACTACCAATCAAGCCATTCGTGTAAAATTATTGAAGTTTTCCTTAAAAATAGGTTCCCTTAACTATAATCTTTGTTGCATTGTGGCCCAAGGTAAAATCCTAGCTCGCAATTGGTACATATTTGTCCTTGTATTGCTGTAAAACCTTATTGTGCCGCAAGAGATTTAGCTACATGCTAAATTAGCCATATGTCACACATTAGTTGGCATGACTACCACTACTTCTTCATATTCTTCTTTTTTAGTTTGGAATACTTTAGGTGCATTATCACTGTGTGGCCACTGGGGATAAATCACAAAAGGTATTTGGCAACTGCCAAAAGAAAGTAAACCCAATTAAGACCAAGGAATTTTGGGAGCCAGTCCGAGCTCTAATTTTAATATATACAAGTCGCACCTGAATATAAGTCACAGAACCAACCAAAGCCAAAAAGTGACAAAAATATCGTATAAACACCAGTAAATTTAACGGAGGGCATTGGGGGCGAGGATAAAGAGTACACCGGTCCAGGCAAGAGGGAGGCAACAAGGAAGTAAAGCTTGGAAAATGGTCCAAGGTCAGTTATTGTCACCACAGCAAAACGTAAAGTCCAACAAAAACTCAGATCCTAACAATTTTCAAATTTACCTCTTGACTAGGAAAACATGAGCTACCTTTAAACTTGTCCTGTTTGCTCTGAGTGTGCTCTGTGTCAATATAATTGTTAAGAGACTTTACATGGGCATTACACGATCCAGACAGAATACCAAACAGTGTCAGCATTTAACCCAACATTTGAAATTCATCATCAGACATAATTAATTTCCCCTGTCTCAACACGTTTGCTATATGTATATATTTTTTTAATTAATGGCTTTTCTCATTTTTGCAACAAACTCAATGAGATGAGATAAGTACCCTTTAATTTAAATATCCAGCTGATTTAAAGTTAACCTTAATAGATGACTATTACAATGAGGAAACAGCAGGAGATCTGGAGGGTAAATTGTTAACATTTGAATATACCAAAAATACTAATTTCAGCACCTTTTCAGGGCTTCTTTTGCATTTCTTGTTGTGGTGTGCTTAGCGCTGCCCATATGTTTTATTGTGCAGTTAACGATCATTTCCAGTCTTTTATTACAGCATTTTGGTTTTTCAGACTTGAACAATGTCAAACCCAAATGATAATATTGGATTTCAAAATTAATAACACTATGATGGAATTATTATTATTATTATTTTAACTATTCAATAAATATCCTAGTCTGTGCACCATATTCAGTTGTAAAGGTTTACTTACACATTCATACGAACTGCTCTCACTTATCCTTGGCTGTCATGCTTTCTTCCTGAATGCATTTGTCTGTAAGTGCATTTTTAATGGCAACACGTCAATAATTGTTGCTGGCCGCAAGTATGGCAGAGGGCACCCGCAGTTCACATCTCACACGTCACTATTTATTTTATAGGTCAGCTGACTTTCTTTGACAGTGACGAGTATGGACTGTCTCCTTGTTTCATCAGCCCCATATTCTCGATGCAAGATTGAGCGAAGTCTGCACCCTGTTAATATCATGATGGCAAACCACCAGGATCTGACATTCTTGATTGAAATAAAATCCCTCAGAAGAGACACGTTTTGCAAAAGATGTCATCACTGCAAACCAATGTAACTCTCTTCAAGTAACATACTAAAAAAAAATTTTTTTTTTTAAATAAAAAGCCGCAAGAATGAACAGCACTTGTAGGTTGTTCACAGTGTGTATACGAGAAATGGAATTAAACCTAAAACAGGTGGAACCATTAAGGTCACATTTATCAAAAGTGCGCTCACAGTGATGATTGTTGTCAGTGAGCTCAGAAGCAATTCTCTCCACCGATGTGTTGAGTCAAGGCAAGATGATTTATCATGTAACATTTCGTCACGTGGTGTTGTTTTTAGTTAATTATCTTGCAGAGTTAACAAGAAAATGCGTACTCTCTTTGTCCGTCGTGTCAAGAGCCAAGCAACACTTAAATTCATTGTCATTACTTGTTTCCTAGACACAGCTGAGCAAACAACTTTTGACACTTGGAGTTTACTTTTTGATTTAAACAGTGTACAACTTTCATTCCCAACTTCCCAAATGAACCATTTGCAGTGTTGCTGCTGCAAACCTGCTACCCTTTACGGTTTAGATTGACAAGCGTTAAATAGCTTGGCGGCAGCTCCTGTATGCTCTATTATCACAAGAGGACATATCGACTGTTCCTGTTTAATGCATCAAGACTCCTCCTGTAGCACCCTGTCTCTGGCCTTCATCTATGATTCATTTTTATTACCCATCATTCCGGGGACACAGGCCCCCCGAGGCTTCTACACGGCACGTGGGGCGGAGCGGAAGTTAGCTGACACCTAATCTGTTCAATGATGGACTGGTGTTATTTATTGGATCTCTGCGAAAATCCTGATTCGCTGACAAATGGCGCATGGAGGAGATGGAGCGTTCAGTGTGAATAGACAAAACACATTCAGTAGGGAAAGCAGGTTAGCCACTCTTCACATCCCGTTTTTATAAAATACATTAATATCTAAATTCATAACACACGCATACACTATATGAATGCATCCGGTCATATCAAAGCCCGGCGAGCCTTTCTGCATTTCTCAGATTACTTGAAACAAAATCACTTTGAGCAACATACAGTGATTCCATTTGCTGACAACTCCCCTGCAGATAATTTCTCTTTGTGCCTCCGTGTGCATATTCCCTTTCTTTCCTCTATCAAATTTAATCTGCTTCAGCTTCCCTCACAAGGCGCATAGGCTGGTGGGAATGCAACACAAGTGACAACAGCAGAGGTCTATTAATTCCGTAGCCGCCGTGGCTGCTGTTCCTGTGTAATATTTGCCTTATAGCTCAGAGAGAAGCACAGGATATGTAAATTGCGGAATTTGTTTCAGAATGCCATTGATTAGAAATGTTTGCCACATGGCTGGAAGTCCTTCATCTGCGCTGTGCATGCGTGTGGGTGTGTGTGTGTGCATTCTTTTACAAAGGCAAATGATTTGACTTTTGTCAACAGCCCAACCACATACAGTATGTGCAAAGAAACAGTGGTTGACCAAGAATATCTTGGAGCCTAGCGTTCTTATCTGCTTTTATCTGTGGCCACATTCCGCTTTCTGCATAATGAATACACTTATTTTTAGATTAGTGTCGCACTAGTCCGGGTATTTATCTTAACGTTTAAAGTTCCCCCAAGAAAAATGTCTGGTTATATATGTATGTGTGTGTGTGCGCACGCATATATGTAGTTTACCCTGTTAATAATCATCTAATTTAACAGTGTGGTGTATTTGTTTGTTACTTCTTAAAATAGCATTTTAATTCAGCAGAAAAGGTCAGGCAACTAGTAAATGATAATAATTATAAGACAAATTCACCCCAGTTACTGAATAGAGCAGAAAGATTATAAATACAATTCTTGAAAAGATTTAACCTTCCCACCCACAACTCCTCTTAAAAAGAAAAATCTACACACAAGACCCCATCGGAATTAGAAACGAAAAAAATGTGTTCACTGTGATGTCTCTATGCCATTTTTTTTAAATTATTTTGTCAAATAAGACTTCTAAAACATACTGGATGAGGGCCCTCCAGGACCAGAGTTGGACACCTCTGAGTTAGATTAATCACAAATCAGGAAAAAGAAAGAGCTCCCGCTTCTTTGTGTGAACACTATTTGAATTAACGCTGTGTGCTATGTTCTACAGCGCATATTTTCGAAAGAAAAAGTACTTTTTTACTATTTTAGGCTTTTGTCTGACAAATTGTATTCACAACCGTAGTCTGCTTGTTGTCAAGCACTGCGAATCCTAACATGTTGGTCTAAAAGCAACCCAGATCCATGTAAATATGAGAGCTCTTGCGCATTCATTCTTTTCAACCACCCCACGCCCCCCCCCCCAAAAAAAAATAATAAACACTCAGACAGATAAACACTTTTCAAAAGCAATTGGAAAGTGTAAATATATCCCTTCAAGTCCTATACGAAGGACATACAGTTTGTTTTCCATTTGTAAAAGTCTCTCCAAGCTCTCCAGGACCAAAGAGGATACATATCTGGAGGATATTGTTGTCAGGAGTGTTTCAGGCCTGACAGCTTTTGACAGTGGCAACAATGAAAGCCAACCTGAATAGATTCAGGGTGAAAATAGTCTTTGCAGGTTTATACCTTCACATCATCTACTTCCAGAAGACAGCGCGTCTCCTCCACCACGGCTTCTTGCACCTTTCATTGTCAGATTAATAAATAATCTGCATAAATGTAACATTATTGTAATGGCTTTCAGGCGGCATGATGGCTGCGCCGCTGCAGTACTTCAGCCTACATGGCCAATCTCTCTCTTTAAAGATGAATACGTTAAGAAACAGTGTTTCCATTAGCTATCCTTTTCCGTTCGACCTTTTGACACATACTTTTGAGTATTTTGCACTCTTGAATGTGGAGTAAAGATGAGAATGCTATCCATATTACCACTTTTATTCCCTCTGCATGGCTGACGGTGGATCTCCAAATTCAAATGTTCTGCTCTGCAGGCCATCGGGCTCTCCGTCAGTGTGAACATAGGACTCAGGCAGCGTGTCTGAATAAGGATTTTACTGGAGAACGGTAACCGACTTTGACTGATATAAAAATCAAGTTAATGCTCTGTTCTTCCAGTGGAACGCTGTGAATTAACCAGCGAGAAGCGCCAGTAACAATAGGTGTCTGTCAAGCAAACAAGAATGGAAATGTCAGCCCTGACAGGGTAGACACTGACCAAAGTTGTCCATCTGTCTCGCACGTACCGGCTTTCTCCGGCTTCCCCCTTGATAAAAAGTCACTCTGACTATTTGAAAGCAAAGCACTGTTTCTTCTATTATTAAAATATTTTTTTTTAGAGTTTGATATTAGAGTGAGACCTAGACCCTCCCTAATGTCCGTGGCAGGTCTGCCTGAATATGGAGACTTATAGTGCCCAGAATCGAATAAAACATTTATGCATAGTTATTTCTACTTCAAGGATTTTCTCTATTACTATATTTCTGATGCAACAATGTGAAAACTCATCTGACTGAATTATTCATTAATGAAATAAAGTCAATAAGCATGGATCAGCATGGGCTTCTTTATGCCACTTTGACAATTTTGGCACAGTATATTTTGGGCTTTAAATATGACGGCCCAGGGACTATTGAGTTGCTGTCATTAGGCCAAATATTAAGGTAAATAATCATTCCGAGCCCCGAAGTAAATATATTGAAGCATATGCTGGGTTGTGACTTAAATTAAAAAATAAACATTCCAGTGGTTGCCTTGAGCTGGCATTGAGGTTTCTGTGATTTCTGGTTTGCTTATAATGCAGCATTTGCCACAAAACTGATTTGAATGCACTTCTCGCTTGTCACAAATTAGGAACTCTGCAAATGACTTGTGTAAAGAAAGCGAAAATAAATTCATTACGAAGGCCTTGAATATTAATTTACTTCATTGCTGAAAATTGAGGGAGCAATCAGGTCAGCTTTGGTTCTCAGAAGAACGTAGAAACAACAGAGCAGACCACAGTCAGGTTGGAATTGCAACCCCCGCCCCAAAAGAAATAACAGTTACCACAAAAATCACATTTGCTGAAAGTTTAAAATGGGTTTGCATAAATTGTGACAAAAAACTCCACAGAATCAGATCCAGCTGTGTTACAAATTGAGTCACTTTGAAAATACAAATATTTAAAAAAACAAAATCCAATATGAATTTGATACCCGATAATGCAGCTGAACTGTAAACTGACAAACGACACAGAATGGTAAATGGTCTTTTACTTTTATAGCGCCTTTCCAATTATTAAGGCCCTCCCAAGCGCTTCACACTACCATCACATCTACTTGCTGATGACACACCATCAGCAGCCACTGTGGGTTCAGTATCTTGCTCAAGGATATTTCGACATGGTCACAATGGCCGAGGATCAAACCCCCAACCTCTTGGTTGGGAAACGACCACCCTCCCAAATGAGTCATGCTGTCCCCAAAACACCTTGGTAAATCAAAAACACCTCAAGTATTTTAAATCAATGGAAAAAGCATTGGTCAGTAAACAGATTCTAAAAATGGGCATCAGACGTACATAGACAAGTAAATATTAAAAAAAAACAAAAAAAAAAACATTGCCAATGGTACAGAGTGGGGTAATGTTAAGATTAACTTCATTTAAACAAATTGTACTCAGTAATGTATTGTGCTTACAGTATATTTTCTAATCATACTTCTTGCTTTTCACTGCCTGCTGTTCTCACTCAAGCAAGCTATTGGTGTCCATTTTGGTCATTAACGTGGATTGTTTCAGATGCGTTGTATGAATAAGTGATGAGGGGGAAACAAAAAACGTGGGTCACCTATATATAATGTAGGTTTATTGAATTGGCAATCACGACAAATCTTCCATATGTGCCCAATCTGTATTGAGCAGTCAGATTCAATCCAGTCTATAAGAGATTGACAGTTTATTAGGTCAAAGATGAATGATGGAATCTAATTAGCACAACAATGATACAAAATGAATCATCTTTACGGCTGGGAAATGATTTTCACTGGCAGTCTTGTGACTGACAATTTCTTATCTCTCATGGTTTTCTTCATGCAAACACGCAAACACAACACAAAGATTACGCCGGAGCTTTGAATGCTCCAGCAACGCGTATAAGCGACGGCTTTCCAGTCACGCTTGGCAAATGCTTGAAACTGCAACAGAAACTACGTGCTCACTATTCAGTCTTCAAAGGAGGATTTACACGGTAAACCAAAATGTAAGCGGGTGCTATCGGAACATACAACTGAGAGTTGTGATATTAAAAGAAAAAATATCCTTTATGTGAGACATTTTGTAAATTGCATGTGGCATTTCCGGTTGCTGTTGTTTCATGCTGGAAATGTGACATAAACATGCTGTTGCTACGGCTCAGGGTATTTCTCTAGTTTTCAATTTGTATTGCTAAACTTGTTGTATTTGTTTGCGCAGGTGCTCATATGGGATTGGCTACCACCTCTCACAGCTCCTGCGTGTTTAAAAGCCCTCTACCAAGTTTCAACCCACCGATCGTTGCTGAGCAAACTGGATCATTGGATATTGGAACCCTCTCCACTAAACCGCACTCATTAGTCACCAAATTTCGTATTATTCCGATTAAGATTTTTTTGCCTTTTTTCATTGCTGGCTGTGATTTAATTGGAAGAGTCTGTCTCTACACTTATTGGTTGTGTGTACCAATGATCCACATTTTAAAACCTTCGGTTTGTAAAATAGTCAAACTGTTTATGCGCCACTTGTATGGACATTGAAACACTCTACCCTTATTTAGAGGTTTGTTTTGCTGTGCTCTTGTGCTAACGTAGCTCGGGGCACTTGTACGACCTTGACATGTGGGCATTCCTAGCCCACTAGAATTGAGTGTGTGTTTTAATCATATTGAGTTTCTCTTTTTACTCAGATTGCAGGCCAAACTTAACCAATGCGTGTTTTACCATTGTCCTTGAGTGATGGGCAATTTATTTCCAAATTAATTACTTACTTGTATTTGAAAGGAGCACATTTTGTTACATTATTACCATCTGCGTTGAGGTATTAAGTTACTTTTCATTCCTCAGTTGATTGTATTTCCTTTGCAAGAAGTTGGGTGCACAAAATAAAAATTTAATGAGGTCTGTAACTAGTGGTTACCATGAAAACCGGAATTACAAGAATTTAATGACATGTAATAATTAACAACATGACAAACTATATGTTTGTAACTTCTTAGTTCCGTGTGGTTACACAAAGAATCAACAATAGAAAAAAAAAATCTCTCTATTTCTGTGAAATTTATTTTAATGGGTTATACTATATGAATAGTACGAATAAAAGTGCCTAACAGCAACCAGATATGGCATGATTTTAATGAAATATTTTGGAGATTGAGCATTTATACTTCCCTTAAATCGCAGTAATAAAAGAGAATGTGAACAGCATAAATAATGATTTTTGTTGAACATTTCAAAGTGTGCCTAAGTCTCACAGAGACAACACAGTATCCTAATATTTTCTTTAGCTGACACAAATTCCAAATAGTGACTAGATTTCCAGCTTGAAAATGTGATTCTTCTTTCTAGATTTTTTCATGTGAACATAGCATGACTTGGGGAACGTGTGATGCCAGGCGGGAATGCTATTGAGACATTCCAGAATGCTTCACTTCAAGCTGGAAACACCCCTGCGCCCCTATTTTTTTTACATTGTCTATAATTTACTGTAGTTTGATGTTTATCAATATCGACAAAAGTGGTCGCCTCCTGTAGTTTATCTTTTAATTATTAGTTTTGTTCTACATACAGACATGATGGTGTGAGATATAAAATGTGATTTCTATTAACTGTTGTCAAATGTCACTCATATCAACCAAGACCAATGCTAATGTCATCGCCACTTGATAATGAATGCAACGTACCGTTTAAACTTATTGACAGCTTCTTGCGAATGACTTCTGGTGTGTTTCAACAATGACTTGTGAAGCTGTTAAAGGCACAGTAATGATTGTAACACATTACATAATGCATAATTTCCTGGAGCTAAATCGAAACAAAATGGAGGTACCGTAAATGTTTTGGACAATTAAGACAAAGAGGATTGCTCTTTGAAAAAACCTGGAGACACCGTCTTTGGAAACCAAAAACAAAGTCCGAAATGTTGGGGTGCTAATAGACTCAAATGTGACTTTCAACAATCATATCAAATCAAGCGCTAAAGCAGTAACTGAAGGATTTCATGCTCCAAGCAGACCATGAGAAATATATCCATGGTTTCATCTCCAGTAGAATTGAGTAATGTAGTCTCTCAAAAGAGCATCAAACAGCTACAGCTAATTCAGACCGCTGCTGCTCGAGTTCTGACCAGAACAAAGAGATCAGAACATATTTCTACAGTCCTAAAGGCTTAACACTGGCTCCCAATTAGCTGTGGAATACATTTCAAAATTCTGCTACGGGTCTTTAAATCACTGAATGGTTTGGGTCCTGAATACATTTAAGAAATAGCGATTGAACATAAGACCAGTCATGCTCTGAGGTCTGAGGACTCAGGTCAATTAGTGGAGCCCAAGTTTTAATATAAACGGTGAGGATGCATTTAGCTGTTGTACTCCACACAAATGGAATAAAATGCCAACAGAGGTGAAGTCAGCCCCAAATGTAAATTATTTCAATCCAGATTAATTCTAAATATTTTTTACTTTTTTATTTTGTTTTAGTTAATGTAAAAACCTACTGTTATTTCACATGCAGGCGTTGTTTCCTTGCTTGTGTGAAGCACATTATGTACGAAAGGTGCACGATAAATAAAGATGCCTTGCCTTGCAGGACTCAGTTACTGGAGAAACATTTCATAAATATAACGAGTAAGATGTTATATTAGTCAGTTACCACGTAAATATTGGAAATAATATAACACAATTCCAACTCTGTTGTGTTAACATAGCATTGTGTATAATGGCATGAGGGTAAACTCAATCTGCAGTGTTTTTTTTTTTTTGTAATGTATTTATATTTATTCTAATCTGCCGAAGATGATCTCTCTTGTGATTCAGAGCTAGACTAGTCTTGACATCATCAGTTTTTTGTGAATCATATTTTCAAAAGCAGTGAATATCTACTGTCACTTTTATAGCAGTTTTTTGCACCAGTACAAATGGAACAACAAAAAATTGAGATTATATATTTTCACATACTGGTTGACGTTGTACACAGTTGCAATTAACTGTCGAACCTTTGTGAATTTTGCTGGACTTTTTGTGTTACAGAATGTGTAAAATATGCAATGGGGGGTGGGGGTAACAGTGGTGTGAGACACCGTCATTAATATCAATAAATCTCAAATGACCCTACAAGTTCTTGTAAAGAGCCTAATGGAGCAAAGTGGCAGTTTGATGATGATGATGATAACTTGAGAGTTGTGTTAAAAGTGACATTAAAAATTAAATAACTTACACATCTTTCACATTAGCTCCAGTCTCAGAACATTAGTATAGTGATGTTATGTGTGATGGTGTAGTGTGGCTTGCAGTTCCTGACCCTCCGTGCCCTCTGGTCTCAAGATATCGGCTCACATCAGCTCCTTGATCTCAAGTTGATTTCAGGGAAATTAGCAACAGTTTTAATGAAGCTTCTTGGCCACGAGGTCAATTAGCTGCCTGACCATGCAGATCTGATACATGTAACAGTCACTGGTTGTTGTTAACTATGGTAATTTCCCACCTAGAACCAGCAACTAAACCATTTCCCTTTTCAGAATGTTCAAGGTTTATAAAGATTTATGTGAACTGTCAAAGAAACTAAATGCCACAAACGCCCCAAAGCAAACTGCTTTTTCTATAGAAGTTAAACAATGCCCTTAATGTATGTCTTTGTACTTGCTGATGTTTTAAAAAGGGATGAGCTGTACAGGCTATGGGATAGTGCTGATTCGTGTTGTTTGATGATATCACTTTACAACACGAGTGCATGGGTTATTTATTATGTCTGGACAGGGGGAGTGCACCGCCTCCCACTGCATTAAAATAATGCTAAACACACCCAATTTTACAGTCTTTCTCTCGCTGATAAACTATTTAGAAACACAGCACAAGCAGACCCGTCACCAGAGCTCAGCCTTAAGGGGGCAAATGAAACGCATGGGGCGGGCTAATTATTACTAATACCATACAGACAGCACTTACTTTGCTCCACATTTTCGCATAGCACTGCCGTTTGAGAGGCGCCCTTTTGCGACAACCATAAGCAACTCACTTGCCGTGCAATGACACACGTAAAAGTCTAAATGTGTAATGTAGGAAACTAATCGTTGCCTAATGTGCAAAAACTGCATGAATGGCCCGCTCTTGGTGATTGGGTATGGACACGAGCAGACATCAGCTCGTGATCATTTATTTCAAGGATGGTGTGAGACCCCTTAAAAGAGTAGGGAGCACAATTTTGTAGATGAGGAATGTATGGAAGAATGTGAGAGCCAAGACAAATGACTTTGAGCTGAACTTGAATTGAGATTGGAGGCAAGCCTCTACATGACAAGCTCTTCTGAACTAATGCACAAATATCCAGAGGAACAATTTTTCAATCCAAAATCCATTTTAGTTATAGCTACATCACTTTGGTGGATTTTGGTGAAATTTGGCAATTATGCAAAATATCATCCATCCATCCATTATCTGAGCCGCTTCTCCTCACAAGGGTCACGGGCGTGGTTGAGCCTTGCTCTGCTGTCTTTGGGCAGTAATAACTAGTGCCGAACCAAACACCCTGATCTGGTTGTCAGCCAATCGCAGCGCACAAAAAGATGAATGGTGTGTCCCTTTAACCGACCATACATGTCTTTGGAATGTGGGAGTAAACCAGAATACCCGGAGAAAACTCACGCAGGCACGGGGAGAACATGCCAACTCCACACGGGTAAACCGGAGCCATAATCGAACCCTGCATCTCTGAACTGTGAGGCGGACGCATCACCCAACCATCCCTTTTCAGTAGCAATTATTATCACCTGTGCTCAATAGGGTCACACCCCCGGGTGACCTGGTGCCTATCCCAGCGGAATTTGAGGCAGTGTACACCCTAGACTACCAGCCAGCCAATTACAGTGCAAAATATAAATTACTAATTAATACATGAGATCCACAATCTTGTACATTATACTAAAAAAAATAATAATAAAAAAAATCTCTGTACTGCATAAAGATGCAAATTGATTTGTCATAGAGAGGTGAACAGTATATCCAAAAATGTTGGATTTTACTCAAGCTCAGCTCCCTCTCAGCAGCCTCAATTTGTTGTACCCTCGTCTCATGTACTGGAGGAGACCAGCTCGCATTTGCCCACATGCTTCAGTTAGACCGCAATGACTACGGGCTTTCAGCCAAGTGAGCTGTAGTGTGCACATTCTTCATGCATGGAGTTTCCAAACATTGGTGCTTCAGGGACCAATTTTTGTAATAGACTCGACCGACTCATGTTGGGGGGCATACTAGCACAAGGCTGCACAACTGCTGTTGAAACACAAAGTACACACATCTTACAGTATGTTATTGCAGAAGTGTTCAAATCTTTTGAGCCAAAGGTTGTTCCACTGTTGTACTTACTTTACTTTCAAAAATGAAACATGAATGCCCTTCTCCTGAGTAATGAATATCAGTGAAAAAGATTTTGAAGAGGCAGCTGCCGTCTTCCAAGGACATAATCATATATTACATTTCTATTTTAGCTTTTGAAATGTTATAATTGGGAGAAAAAGAGAGTCTCAGTATTTGACACTTATGAAAGGAACTATCACATACAGCAAAAAAAATAAAAATAAAATCTTAGTAATGGTTCATAATTGCATCAGCACATAAGGACTGAAATAGAAGTAATGCCACAACAACAATAATCTACTTATGACCACATATAACAGGGAGTGTGGTCGATAGCTATAGGTATTGCACACCTGTTCATGTAAAGTATTTACACGCCCCCCTGAGGATTGTATTGTATTTTTCTCTTTGTTCAATGATAATGAGCAAATGTGTCAGTCTTCCTTTCTCAGGAGTTTTTTTTTATTCATCCCTCAATCAATCTTAAAAGATCAAACATATCCTGTATAGCAGACTTGGACATGGTAATAATCATGTTATTATAGTATCTATATTTACTTTAACTCACTTCCAAAATGAATGATATCTCAAAAGTGGTGGCAACAATTAAAATTGGTTTTCACTTATTTGTCATCGAGGACAGTGTCATTTATTTCTTTTGCTGTGATTTCTTTTCCACTTCCAAACATGTATTTTTACATGGCCTTTTAAGGCAGGTTGTTGGTCTATTTCTCCAATTGTCTTCAAATAGCAGAGCCTTTTCCCCAACTGGGGCCAAATATCTCATTTCAAAGCCACCAATCCATCATCTCTTCGTGGTCCATGGTATGTTCTACTGACCAGGGCCGAGTTAGAAGGGGATAATTCTGGGTGATCTCACAATATTAAATTTGATGGACCAATTGATAGATAGATTGGGAATTCCCTAAGATACAAAGTTGTTAGGAATTATAAGAGCCATTCCCTGATGGAGATGGATGGGGATGCTTGACAGTGCATTGCATCATGTGTGCCCTACTGTTCCGCTTCCCAGCTGGTTTTCGAAGCACCACAATTGAACTGATGGATGACTGCAGTAAGGAGAGTCTTGCTCATGTAATCTACTTTTGTTGCGCAAATATAAATATTGCCATGCTGCCATCCCGAAGCAGCGGTATCCCTCACTTTTTTTTTACCAAACCCTCATACCAATACCAAAACGAATGTTTTAAATTAATCTAAATAGCCCTGCTGACAAATGGAAAATAGAAATTCTGCATTGTACCTCAGACAACTTTCTGCTTGAGCTAAGAGTAACAAAATAAAAACTAAAATGATGGGAAAAAAAGGATAATTCATTCTTTCACATGCTCACCAGAAGTCACATCTAATTAGTAATGAAACCTTGAAATTTATATGCGAAATTGAATAGAACTGAAATGGTTTCGTGAAATCGGTCATTTTTCAACATGCTTTTATTTTTTTTTTCATTACACAGAAATGAAAAATACAGCATATCAGTACAATTATAAAACATAACCCGTTGACTATTGTTTATTAAATATGCAGAATAACTGAGTGACCAATACATGATCACCAATATGAACAAAACCACATTTCTCTTTCATTGTGGATTATGCTGCACAGGCGTTTAATACTTTAATTCAAATTAACAATATTTCAATAATAAACTAATATATTATACCCAAGGATTCTTAACGGTGACTCAGCATATATATATATATATATATATATATATTTATTTTATTTATTTTTTTTTTTCGGCTCGACATTGATTGGCTGTTAATTACATGCTCTTGCCCTGCCTGAAGGAGCAAAAGCTTTAGTTAGTGAGGGAGAACCAGTGAATGGAAAAAAATAGACACCAGAAGGATTTTCAGCAATTTTTCAGCCCACACTAAGCAGTGAGAGAGTGGAGTATTATTACACTGCACATGAAGAGGTACTTGATTGATTGCACAACATCGCAAATTCCCAACATGCAGAAAACCCTGCTGAAGTGGGACCACAACAAAGGCAGGTTTCCCTGTTTGGCCAATTGTACAAACGTTACCTGGCTGTCACAACCACGCCGAGCAAAACAGGATGTTTTCTGTGGTTGCAAAAACCATCACACCACAGTGGGCTCGTATGAAGCCCACATCGATGTTTTTTTTTTTTTATTCTAATGTAAATACAGTGAGTTGTTGTCAAGTAGATTAGTGCAAAGTGTGTGGTTCTCCTCTAATAATAAAAAATATACCGTACTGTAATGAAGAAGTAGCAATAAATTTATCAGGGTTGACAGGTTGATGTGACTCACATCACGTTAGTGTTGAGAAGTCAAGTCCCAAAATGATCTTTGCAGTAACATACTACACAACTAGTCCAAACCGTGTATTCTGATTAATATTGAGATTTTTGAATGAAGTAAGCAGTAAAATACATTTTGCCACATGAGGTTGACTGAAAATGACATCACAGTTCCTAGGAGCTGAGTTGGCAAACACATCTTGACCAAACCAAGAAAACAGGTGAACCGTGAATTTTTGTATAACTGTCGAGCCCCATTGGTTTCCGCAGATTTCGTTTGAGTTTTGAATTGTACCGCCTTGAGGACATTCGGCTTTAGGGCTCCACTGCATAAAGAGAGGCCAGAAAAGACGGGACCTTTTGCAGATTGTATTTTAACCTGATTTGAAGCACATTATAATATTTATCTAAAAGCGTCTTGCAGCATGTTTGCCTGACAGCCCGCCCAAGGTTGTTGCTCTTTAATTTGGCACACGCTATCTAATCAGATCATAGTGAGATTAGATGGCTTTCACCGATGTCAAGGAAAGGACAGCTGTCTGGGACACAGAGGCCAATAGAAAAAGGTGCATAAAACCTCAGAGGCCTACGTCAACATTTTGCAGGATTGAGAATGAGAAAAAGCTTGCTGTTATTCTGCCATTTTTTTCCCTGCTTGTAAAAAGTGTTGATATGGACATCTTTCACCACCTTAATATTCAATATGATTGTGAATTGTTGATTTGTCTTTGATTGATGAATCTGAATCAATGCATTTGTCTCTATACATTTCTTTCTTTCATCCATATTCCTTTTACTGTGATTAACTTACCGAGAACGTAGAACTTTCAAAACACTTTTTGTAACACTTTTAGTGTCACCCTGAGTAAATAGCTCCTAGGTGAAGGACCAGATGAAACAGCTCTATGATGACCCATTATGATGGAAAATATACATGGATGGTGCTACACTGGAGTTCATGGCGGCTAAAGCTGTCAAGATCGCGGTCGGCGAGGTGGGGGTGGACCCAAAATGCGAGGAAGCAGGGAAAGGTGTAAACGTAAGGGGAATTTATTGAGTGGATCAACAAGGACAAAACAACGTGGCTGGGTGCAAAATAACAAAGGAAAAGTTAACGTGACTAAACTGGACAAAGGAACGATGAACAAAGACAGTGACAGAAACTAGGGGACAAGGGCGAGCGCGAGAACAAGAGCATGAACGGGATCAGGGCGCGGTCGTGACAGTCCGTAACGGAGCGGCGATGTCGGGAATGAAGGGCATGGCGGGAGAAATGCACCGACAATGGGTTGTCGGAGTGAGGTGTTTAAATAGTCCAGTCATTAGGGGAGCAGATGGGAATCAGGTGTGTGAGGCTAACGGGCAACAGGTGCGTGGCTGGTGGGGAACGAGTGCTGAAGGGAACGCCCCACTCAGCTGACCAAATAAACAAAGGAGCACATGGCAGGAAGGTGAAGAAAATAACAAAAACACTGACATGACCGACACGGATCATGACAAAAGCACCTTCAGAAATGGGTGTCGCCCCAGTCAAAACGCTCCAGCATTTTCTCTGATATTCTAAAAGATATTTAGAAATTGTTTTCTAAGCCTCTCCATGTCTTGGTCAAACCTCTCTTTAGCCCTAATACTGGAGCCGTCCCAGAAATAAAGTTTTTTAGCCCAGAGCCTGAGCTGGTGTATGAGGTTCAGAGGTTCCAACTTATCGAATTTTGGTTTACCTTGGGTTCTGGAACCAGTATTCTTCTTTTTTTTTCAACCACTTATTCACTTTGCACTTTCCATTGTATGGAGTTTACGTTGTAAATTTAAATGCTATACATTGGATTTGTTCATTCAGTGGCGTCAGAATGCTGTGTATTCATTTCACTAACTAGGGAAACATCAGGGAGGAGCTTAATACTTAAGTGTTTTATTTTCGTGGCATGTCAGAGTTAGTAAGTTAATTATTGTTAAGTTATTTAAGAATTATCTTAAATGCTGATTTTAGTCTGATGCATTTTCTGTGTCTCAAGTAGTCGAGACTGGTCGGGTGCATTTAACAGGTCTGCGTTTGAGGTTTAAGATGGCTGAACATTGACATGTACAAGAGAGTGGCCCTGTTAACCTTTAAGATTGCCTGGTTATTACAAAGGATACCTTGAATGAGATGGAGGACCTGTAGCACTCTACCTTTATATCATCAGCTTCTCAAGATTCATGTCTCCTGAGTGAGTCAAGGTCATGTCAATGATAAATTGGACTATGCTTTTGTGCCAGAATTTAGCCCCTTTTATCTCTTTAAATCACTGCCTTAGGGCTCCAAATTGAGAAAACAGCCAGGGTCTCATTTCCAAAACCAACTGAGCATAATAAGTATGAGCTGTCCAATGGCATTTATGTGTCGATCTGCTGGAGAACAAAGATGGAGTGCACACTGCCAAGGACCCATTATTTCAGACCCCCACGGTTTGAGGGAATTGCAGAGGTACATCACCTCAGCACATTTTCATAGGCTTCATTTTCATAGATAACAAGACTTCACCCATTTTGTACTCATGGGCTTTTTAATATCCAGGCCACGTTTTCTCCATATCTTGCAAGATACATCCCTGTATTACTTTACATTTAATATATATAAACTATGCTGTATGTCAGATTACATTTTCCTTTAATGGGATTGAAAAAAAACATGCAGTAAATTTAAGGGCCCACTGTAATTATATCGGACATATCTAATACCATACATTTATATAACAATATTAAATTATATATATATATTATATAACAATATTAAATTATATATATATTATATATAAATATATATATATATGTTACGTATATATATATATATATATAGAGAGAGAGAGAGGGCGACAGAGAGAGATATCACATTTCATAAGGTGAGATATTCAATGTTCTTCCCACAACCAAAAGCCCAACGCCCAAAATCATTTACATAGAGAACAGGCAAGATGTTGCAAGGGCAAAGCAAATACCACAAAAGTAGCCTATTAAACGTACTAAAAGAATATGCATTGATAACATTTGAACACATTTAAAACAAAGAAAAATAAATAAATAAAAAATAGCTGTCTTAATTTCCTAAAAGACTGTTTTATCAAAATTGATTTTAAAAATATTTAAATCGGTGGTCTCGAACTCGTTTCCTGCATGTTTTTCAGTTTTCCTCCGGCAACACACCTGATTCAAATGATCAGGATCGTCATCAGGGAGAAGCATTTTTAACATGGATTTAAAGGCATTTAAACTTGGGGCTGACTTGGGACTGCATGCAGCATGACTACAAATTGACGTTCGCCATGTTTGCTTTGAAACCTGGGCTTCACTAATTGACCCAAGTTTGCAGACCTCAGAACCCAACTGGCATGTTCTTAATGTATTCAGGACCCAATCCATTCACAGATTTATAGAGCATTAGCAAAATATTAAATCCGTTGTACAGCTGACTGAGAGCTAGTGTAACATCGTTCTCCTTTTTTTAGTCAAAACCCAAACTTAAATACGTTAATTCAGTCTTCGCTGCATGTTTTAGCATTCTTAAAACAATGTGTATCTAATAACTTTCTTCTTTTTCTAAATCCTACTTTTGATCTGTGAGCCTCCTCTTTATGTTCTTTGCATCACATGACAATAGGTATCAGTCTAACATTACACGTTTCCACAAAGCTAACACTGTCATCATTAATAATTCACACTGAAATCGCTATAAATGGCGGCACGGTGGGCCACGTGGTGTGCCAGCTGGGCTTGAGTCTTGCGTTTGCATGTTCTTTTGTGTTTGGATTTTTGGGGGGCAAACTGGCTTCCTCCCTCATTCCAAATTATGCATGTGCAGTGAATATGATGGTCATTTGTTTATCCTGTGTATGTCTATGTGCCCCATCGTTTGACTGGCAGTCCAAGGGCCCACATGTGGTCACCTTCAGCTCACTCATGACTCTGAGCAGAATAATTGGTAGAAAATGGATGAATTGATCTACATTATTCAAACACTAATGGATAATTCAATCCCATAATTTCTCTCTGTAACTATCCATCAGATAAATTATACCTTTATTGTCTATGTCCATTTCACCCCCCAAAAATATACAAAAAACAGCAAAGGGTCGAAAATGGAGATAGAAATACAGTCAGTCTTGTAGGTAGGCAGTGGATAATCAAAATTACTAACTCATGAACAAAGTTGCCAAAAAGTTGTAATACTATTGGATTTAAGGTGTTGTGTCGTTTTCCTTTCCTTAATACATTATCTTGTAGAATGTTACCTTAATTGAAGCGCCACAGAGATTCAGCGTAGTGCAGGCATGGCTCAGGGGGTCGATACACAAGGTGGCCGAGAAAATCATTGAGAAATAGATTGTAGAATATCAATTAAAATGCCGGAGGGGCTTAACTGCGGCTACACAGATTTCTGACAGAGCTGTAGCCCCACTTAACAAATGGTGTAGCGCCATCCGTGGTGGAGTGTGTCTGTTTTCTAGCAGAGCATTACTTTTTCATATTGTATAAAAACTCACTAAATTATCATAACAGCAGGACTACTTATCCATCAACCACTGCACTCAAAGACGAGCTTTGTGTTGATTAAAGAAACCTAATCAACTTAATCAATTCACCAGAACATACCCAAGTCTAATAATTAAAAGTTCTGATAAGAACATCATAATGTTTACCCGTATTCCATGTATGTGTGATGGTGCTTCTACCAAACTGTAACTGAAATATTGGCGTGTTGATTAGGAAGTCGGAAACACAACATGATTATGTTTTCTTTCGCTTGTTCGACCCCTTTATTCTTCGTTTCTCCTATCCCAGGGGATTCTTCTCATGTCATCTCATTTTACACGAGGTATTGTGAGGTCTGGCCTGAGAGTGTACCTTGCAAACAAGTGCACTCACTGTCATTAATGAGCACAGTGTCTGTCATCACTGCAGGTTCGGAGGTGTCGCACCCTGGTGGAAGTTGATGGAGCATCTCAGCATGCCACTAAGATGCTGTGTAAGTGCTTTCACAAGCCCGTATGTTGCTTTGTCGGAAGCCCCTTATTATTTGTCTGATCTCATGCAGTTGGAAATGTTGTAAAATTGCTCCTGGCGGCTTGTGACTAAACTGTCAGCATGAAGAGCATGAAGTCAAGTAAGAATGCACTTGCTAAATCTTAATTTCTCCCGTTACGACTGTTATTGAAATACCTCACTTTATCTTTCACCTACATTTCCCGACACGTTTGAGCGATGAAAATATATCCGTTTAAAGCCTCCATTGGCTGAAATAGATCCCATCAGGACATCGATGGCTATCCATGCCACGGTGAGGGGCACTACCCACCAGCGAGCTCGGCAGCTAACCGGTGCGTTCAGCCAGTGGAGGCCGTGCGCGTCAGCAGCGTCAAACACACGCTTGGTGTTGTGTCGGTTTGTGATTCCACATAATAGAGACAATTTAGGGAAAGTCAATCATTTATTAAATATGGCGGCACATGTAACTCAGTGGTTTGCGCTACGTGACAGACATTTGAGTTGAGAGAAAGACCACGACTGACCAATAATAGATTATTGTTAATTGAACCTCAAACATGGATAGGTAAGAACAGTAATCGATTGAGTACATTTAGAAATGATATCCAAGAACTTTGTTACGTTAGCAATATTTACACAGTAAACATAGCACTGCGAGTATTTCTCTCTTATTTTGAAAGTCAAATTGCTTCATTTATGGGGGCGGAAATATTGTAGCTGCCTTTGCAATCGACACACAGTAACGGCTAATAAGGCACTTCAAGTTTGATTGTGTGTTGTCACTTGCTTCTTACTTTG
The DNA here is from genome assembly GCF_059441095.1 of Idiotropiscis lumnitzeri. Classification (NCBI taxonomy): domain Eukaryota; kingdom Metazoa; phylum Chordata; class Actinopteri; order Syngnathiformes; family Syngnathidae; genus Idiotropiscis; species Idiotropiscis lumnitzeri. Next base: position 10,175,352 of record NC_142394.1, read on the forward strand.
TGAATGATGCACATAGCCGTACAAAATGTATAATCCGGCGAACTCAGTAAAATTACGTGGCAACCTCTGCTTCCATTTACCGTGACATCACTGAAATTACCCAAGCCACGTAAACTGAGCCTCTTGAATAACAAATTTAGAGATGAACACAAAATCAATAAATGTTTAAGGCACAGAGTTGAACTTATTTTCAATGACAACCAGTTACTTTGACGCCTTTTCTAGAGTCTGTCTATGTTTCATGGAAAAGTGCCGGTCTACATGTTTTGACCCAAGTAAAACATAGTGAAGTAAAAAATAAGGTTGGGCGACACCATTCACCAATAAGAACAGTTCAGGGCCCTCAAATAGGCGCACAGTGGGCTCAGAGGCCACCTATTGAGTAACTCCGCTGCATACACTGTATATTCATATCTTGTACTTTTGGGATCTTAAATGTACGGAATGCTATTAGTAGTACAGTTTATCACGACCATATATTGTATTATACTGTAGCTCTTTTTCCATACTTAAAAGTAGAAATATGTACAAATATTCATTTATCTTAATTAAGTTAATTCTGCTCTGTCTTTCTCTGCGTGTTCAAATAACCAATCCAAATGGCACCTACTGAGCTGACGTTATGATAATAAATGGCAACCCTCTGTGATATACAAAATTGGATTTGACAACACATTTTCCTTTAGAGTTGCTTTGCCTGAAGACCATAGATTTAACATATAACACAAATCACAGGTCCTCCTCCCTCCCGGCATGCGTAGAGGACATCGCGTGGCGAAGGGTGATGAGGGTCCAACTATTACTGAAAAATGTGCCTGGCGAATAAAATCATGAAATACTGTCGCGTTCCCTGACATCCTCTTTCTTTTTTCTCCCTGTGGATCTCCCCTTGAGTTGAGGAAAATGTGCCCTTGACAGTTGCGACGTCAGCTGTGATTTTGTCACTTAACAGGCAAAATACGTCGTGGTGCTCCAAGACTTGTTGGATAAAGTCCCTTGATAATTCTATTCCCAGCTTTTCATCATCTTTAATACAAAAATAAACAACCAACAAATCAATCACATGTGCATCCGACTCCCTTCATACCACTCTTGTATATCATTAGCGACAATATATTATAAAGCAACATCTGCATAGGGAAGTGAATTAGAATAATACCTCTTGAGTGACTGAATAAATGAGATTGCCAACGAAAGTTGAAGGAGATGTCTGTACTGAGTGAAAGGGGTGCAACGAAAGATTTATCTTTCAATCAAAGACAGGAAAAAAGAAGGAAAAAGATGGATGTTTACAGACACGCCAACCTGAGAGGACATCAGTAATGGGCTCACATTTTCCTAATCTCCTTTGATGGATTCAGGCCATGATTTTCATTTAGTCCCAAACAGATAACCAAACCGTCAGCTGCGTTTGTGCTTTGCTTTAATCTGTGCCTTCAGCTAATAATCACCCTGCAACCCACAACCCTTTGTCAATTGTTAATCTTGTATGGAAGACATTTAGATGCTGGGATGGCATTCTGCATCCTCATAATCCCGGAGGCCACCGAGAAGGAGCAAATTGTATCCATTATTAAATTTTGCATTATTAAAAAGACAAATGAATTGAGCTCTCCAAAGAATTGGTTGACTCAATTGAAAATCATCCTTTAGTTTACAGATGCATATCTTCTGCAGACAGAGAGTTTGGAAATACAAGTTTGAACTGCATATAAAATTGTATTGTATTGTTTTCTGTTTTCCATTACGTGAGGTCCGATTTGTGTCCTATGGTTACATGAATATTTAGACCTCTGTAATAAGGAATAAGGAATAGGTGATGATCTTTTCTGTATTTGAAACAAGTAGACATCTTTGCTTTATCTCCATGCCAGTAAAAATCAAAATTTAAAGGGGAAGTCAACCCCCAAAAAATTATTTACAAGTTTATGTTCTCTGCAAGCCTACTTAGTCCAAAATGCCATTCTGATTACTTTTGTGCTTGTGGAATATGAGTTAAGCAATAAAATCCATCCGTTTTTGTCGATCAAAGGGGGAAGAGGGGGGTCATGTTGCAACATGCAGTCAACTGAGAATGACATCACAGTTGCTCAGGGCTCAGATGATGACGAATAATGTCTCAGTTCCAGAAAACAGGTGAGCCGTGATTGGCCTGAGCAAGCGCAACCAAGCCATTACTGTCATCTACTGGTGAATGGTGATATTACAACTTAAAACCATACAATAGAACACCACTATTCTCGGAGCATTTGGGACAGGGCTGTTCCACATATAGTGAAAATCTGCATGTAACTAATTGAAAGTCATTGGAATGTTTTTTTTTTTTTTTTAGAAGCCTGAATTTTTTTTCAAAATAACTGTTTCCATGAAAAACGGGTTGTCTTCGCGGGGGAAAAAATAATCAACAACCAGAAAAAAAAAATTTTAGGAAATAGTGAAAACAAATTGATAAAAATTCTTTGAATAAGTGAATCTATGATCTAATCTATAGTATGTGGGGGTGCACCTTAGCAGTGAAAACATGTTAATAAAACAAACACACACAGCTTCACAAAGTTGCCTATCACGGATCTACACAGAGACAGGAAAATACACATGTATTTTTCTAGTCTCCACTTATTTAAAAGATATGCACCGAAAATACATTTTGAAAATGGCCACTTTTTACTAGAGCAGAATCTAGACATTTACACACAGAATTGTAATCCTTCAAGTTTATGTGTGGCACCTGTGCTTCAGTTAATAGGGAAGCAAGTTGTGGTTAAAATGAATCAAACAAAGATTGATTGGAGGGTCACCCCTGCCACTTGCATCGGTGATTATATTAGCAGAAGCCTTCACATTTAAATGAACAATCTTAAATAACTTCCTCCGCGCTATTTGCCTGTGGTGTGGTGAATACAACAGGATTTGCCAAGCCATGCTCAAACAAAAGGAAAGCAAAGGAAGCATGATTAAAGTTTATCTTTCAGGGCAATAAGTCTACTGGTATTCATTATTGCTTGTCAGATTGTAAATGGTCTTGGTGAGCTTCCTATTATGCGAGCTCACGCCTGTTTTAAGGCGAATGATTGTCACAGCATCCAACCGCACTTTAACCTGTTTGCTCCTCTGGATGTCAGCGACCAGGCTGGCAGGAAAACAAGCAAAACAATTGCTTCTTGACAGTAAATTTGTATTCCTAAATATAGAGGGATCAACATTATATTATCATAAAGTGCATCAGGTAGTATTGTAATGGTGACATTGTCCTATTGTCTCAATTTTCATTTTGATTCAAATACTCCTTGTAAAAGATGCAATAAAATTCAGTCGGACTGCTACTGTGAGGTTTTTTTTCCCCCTTTGTGTATTGTGACTTGGGTGTCATATGTAGCACAAATTGATATTGCAGACGTGACATAAAAATGCAATGGAGCATTCATGATTGCCTCATTCTCTTTTATTGTGTAATTTGACATTTTACCTGCAAGTTACTTCCAAATTGTTGGATATTTTAAATTACTACTCACTTACATTTGAAAGTAATGTTTCTTTACAACATCTGTGTGAAAGATTTTTTTTAAAATCCCCAATTAATTTATTTCTTAACGCTTTCGGTATTATCAAAGGAAAATGTGACATTTGCTACCATAGCTGGTAAAAGGTAATTTGTAAAGAATATCTTTAAATATTTGCTGTCTTTTATAATGTTTGGCGAGGGAGGGCGATCAATGCCTTTGATTCATATTATTTTGTCCCAATAGTAAAATGTATTTTTCAAAATTGAAATAATAGAAGTGAATTTTGGTCCAATAAATAAATAATCCCAGCCTGTACAACATAAATAATATGATATCAATATAATCAAATTAATTTACACACATGGGAAAACAAGTAAAAACGTTTTTATTACCAATGTGTTCCTATTACCAATAAGACTTTTTTTATTTAAGTACAATAGATAATTGGTAAAAAAAAATAAATCGACAGACTGATTTGCATTTTGCCAGCCGGTCAAAGTAATCCTCATTTTGCATACTGCGATTTTTAGCTCATTTTTTCAAATTATATTCAAAAAGCACAATGACTCTTAATTCTTCACAATTCTGGATGCTTGCTTTTTACTTAGACGTGTTCCTGCTTGTATTTTGAATGAGTTTTAGCATTTTATTTCATGAAATCATGATGGGGGATGGTCTGAACAATAATGACTTCTCAGCCATGTGAGTGGCGGAAAACCAGTTAATGCACTCTGAAGAGGAGAGATCTGAAGTTTATATAGTACTTACAACTTTGATTCTGGTTGACCATTGGTAAATTAGAATTTCTGCCTGTGATGATTGGAACAGCTCATCATCTCCATGGTTGAAATGTTGTAAGTAGTCAAAATGATCAGTAACTGTCATAATAGTACAACAAAAATATGAATAACTCGTTGTATGACTTTGTTACTGCCTCAGCATGATATAGTAGTGTAGCACTTTACTTTTGGAACACGTTACCCCCAACACAGACTAAGAGTATACACTAAATGTAAACATAATCTTTAGCACTCATTATTTTGACATTGTATGAGTTCTGGTACCTTGTCACTCCAATCACCGGCTTGTCTTATTAGAAACTGACAAAGCACTGTTTTTGACGTGGAGAAAAAAGAGCTATCTCTGCATTTAACTACTCAATAAATCCTCACAGCACAGACACATCACACCTAGATTGCTGTAATGAAATACTTGTGGTCGCTCGCAACACTGTGTTTGGCCTCAGGAAGTGACATGTGCTCATCTTTCAAAGAGAGCTATGCTTTGAATTTGTTTATGATGTTAGCCCTGTGTGCTCCTGCCTTACAAGCTCGGAAGCAGTCTGCAATTAGTCCTGCAGAAGCCGCGGTGTGAGCTGGCTGAAGCCTCCGGAGCAAGTCAATAAAACATACAAACAACAGGTCTGTGGTCTGATTATTGCTCCTCTGGTTTTAGCAACACACTTGCGCAACATGCCGCACAAATGCTTGGGTAAACATTGAATGGAAAACTGTGGGCATAACCTGTTGTGCTGCCACATAACATCCTTTATTTAAGGATTTGAGGAGATCTATAGTTTGCATTGAATCACAAATGCAACACTATTGGTGCCCATTCTTATATACAGTTCACAGAGGGGGTCATGTTGGCCTTCAGTGGGGACTTAAGTGACCTAATCCAGCTCTTGATACCACTGCGATAGTATCGCAAGTTAATACACAGAAGCACAACTAACTATGCATGGCATGACAGAGAAAGCTACGATTATTACTAGAATTTACACCGATCTGATAGACTAGATCAAAATTGGTCTATTGTATTTAATGCAAAATCGCTCATGTCATAATTTCCGCGATTTATCAATTACAACATTGATCCGACCCCCAACACAACTGTGCTGTCATTGTGTATACAGTATGTGAATCCAACAGCTAATCAAGGTTTAGCTTTGTTGCGTGTCTTGGCTTCCGGCCATGTGCATTCAGCCAATCACAGATGCAGCCAGCCGACAGGCATGTTGTGTGAACTAAATTGAGCTATTCTTACAACGAAATTACATATTAAATCCATCTATTTGGCAGGAGTTGACAAAAACTGACCAGCCAGTTTGGCCAGTGATGCATGAAGTAATCGTGTCGGTCAGATATACTGTACTTGGGGATCGAGTCTTGAGTCAAGTGTGTCGCTTGGGTGAACTAGGTGCCGATCACGACTGTGGCCTTAGTTAAACTAAATGAAGTGTCGCCTCAGTGCAACACTTTGATGAGCTTGCTGGTCCCTCCCACTCCAAGCCTATATAAGCACACTTATATTTAGTATCATAATCAGATGAGTTAAAGTTAAAAGAATAAAGTATCTTTATGTGTGGGCAACACCAAGTTTGGTCTATCCACAGACACCGTTATTGTGAACGCTCGCCAATTAGGAAGCGACCTGTGGCTTGTGATGTTCCCAGGCACAAATCGAGGAACAACTGGTTGTGTTGAATATATGTACATGCATCTTCAGATTCATTCACGACAGTGAAAATGACAAGAAGTGTGTGCCCAACCTCAACATAGTTCCCAGATAAGCCAACAGTTTTCGCAGCTTCTGCTATTTCTTCTTTACATTTCTCTGCTGTCTGGCTGTGGCACCATGCTACCTTGTGCATGTCAGTCTTGATAGAACGGCATGCATCTGCTTTGGGCATGGAGACTAATCACTAGGTTTAGTTTGTTATGTATGTGGTGTACTGAGTTAAACAACTCACGTACGACACACAGTTTAAAAGCATTGAGCCCAAACAGTCGTCATTGTCGTGTGGGGTTTCTCAATTAAGTTGTTCAAAATTGTTGTATGTGTGCCAGTCTTAAGACCATTATTTTACAAAATGGTTGGCAGTTTCCCAGCAGTGTAACAAAAAAAACACTAGGAAGTTTAACTGACATTCTTGCTATGAAACACAGTTTCAAGTTACAATACAAAATCTGCCAAAAAATGGCACAATTGACGTTATAAAAAAAAAGAAATGACGCCTGAACACACTTAACACTGCAATGTTAAGCTCAGACAGCTGTATGAGGTTTGAATAGGATACACAGAATGTCTTCCCTGTTATATCTCAAGAACAGTGTACAGTGCCAGAATTTAAAGCAGCTCATGAATATGGAACAGTCCAGTTGGAATTTCCGTCCAGTAAAGCAGCTTGTCACTCAGAACGAGGCATCCACTCTCACCCTCACGAGCCTAAAACACGTAAAATTCTGAACCCATGATAAATTTGCTATATCCGGCTCACTGACAGTGATGTAGGGCTGCAGAAGAATGACCTGCTAAGTGCGTAGTGTATGTAAAAATGGGTTCTGATCCACTGCCCCTTCGACAGAAGACAGAGACACACGCAGACAAGGGAATTGGGAAGGTCTACATGTGAATCCAACAAACCAAGCATGCGTTCAAGTGCATCCCTTGGGCTTTGGGAGGTTGTCAGTGGCCTTGCTTTCTCTTTCTTTAGGACGATAGTTTACTTTTTGGAGATGAAAGAAATGACATAATGTAGAACAAGAAACAGGTTTTACTTTGACTAGAACGCAACGAGGAAATTGTATAGATTGAGTATACTGAGGAGTTTAAACAGTGGTTATGTTCTCTTATACTATCATAAGATTGGAAAAAAAGGAAGGGTGGGGGCTGGGGTATGAATTGTATTTGGAAGGGCATCCATCATAAAAATCGTGCCAAACAAATCATGCAAAGAAACCGTGGTGGCAACCTGTGATGGGACAGACTGAAAGTCACAACAACAGGTTCTTATCTGCTTCTACAAGTTCCCGACTGACATGGTATGAAAGTGTAGTGTCTGTACAACCTTTCACGTCTGTAATGCAAATTATTGTCAATGAGATTAGATAAAATATCTGATATGGCCGCATCTACTGATCGAATCACTGATCGACTATGTTATTTTTATTTAATTTTTTTTCATACCCTCCTATGGTCCTCAAAATCCTGAAGCCTCGTCAGGTGTACCATACTCCATGTCCAGGCTTGCGATCGTCCAGCTGCACCTGACTGCTAGGAAAGGCACATTATCAACCATGATTTGCTTCAGCAGGGTGGTAGAGAAACACCTTTCCTCCATTACGCACTCTGGATCAATTGGTACCCAGATAATTAGACTCAATCCACACCCAGCAAACTCTTACTGACCATGTTATTTATTTATTTATTTACAAAGAGAATTAAGGCTGTCGGCTGTTCTTGGGACATATCCAATCCAAATGAGTGTATGGGTAGTGACAGAGGCATAAAAGCCCAGAGAGTCATGCTGCAGATGCTCGACACATAATTAGTCTTGTCCCAGGAGGAACGTATGATGGGTCTGCTTAGTCAAGACCAAACATTAGCAATGACATTCTTTGCAGAACAGAGCATGTTGGTTCTTTAAAATGTGATAACCTAACTAGTCAATACAATGGCATTCTGTAAAACGGCAGGAAATCACAAAACAAAGGAACGTGGATTAGTGCCGTTCTAACTATTAATTTATGCATGTTCATTTTCTTTAATGAGACACAGTTTCATTAAACACTGGCTTTGCATACAGTCATTTCTCACTGGGCTTCTTAAATTTGAAATGAATGACATGTCTAAGGACTCTTGTTTCTATGTTAACTAAGCTATTTGTAAAACATTTTTGTGCCCTGGGATTGGCTGGCAACCACTCCAGGGTGTACCTGGATTGCCTGAAGACAGCTGGAATACGCTCCAGCGCCTCCGCGACACTCGGGGGGGGGGGGGTAGAACAGATAATGGATGGATGGATGACTGCTAGACCGAAAATACATTGCACAGTACTGTATATCTATACTATAATAGAATGCTGGTTTTAGCATGATGACCTCACAATGCAGAGGTCATGGGATTGATTCCGCCTTCCAGTGTGGAGTTTGCATCTTCTCCCCGTGCCTCCGTGGGTTTCCTCCAACATTCCAAAAACATGCATGGCAGGTTGATTGGACACTCTGTGAACGCGGATGGATATTTGTCTACGTGTGCCCTGCAATTGGCTGGCAACCAGTTCAGGGTGTACCCCGCCTCCTGCCCAAAGATGGCTGGGATAGAATCCAGGACCCCCTCGATCCTCGTGAGGAGAAGCGGAACAGATAATTGCTACATGACTTTGGTTGGATATGATTTATTTTCCTCCTGAATGACTCCATGACTAGAGGGACTCAAAGAAGTAGCTTCAGTGACAGATTGCCACCCTTTTAGGGACATAATTAAGGATTCCCTCTCACACTTAATATTAAAACATTCCCATTCACTGAAATACTATCATACACAATGTGAAATGTTGGATCATAAAAACTTATGACATGCTGTCATGTGTTCCTCCATAGACCTATTTTTGGGTATTAATGGTGAAACTACACTGAAAAGTTTAATACCTATCTTGTGTTTTCATTTTTTTTCTAGTCCTGTATTTGCCAAAACAATCTCCCTGATTAATTTTAATGCAAGGTGCCATGTAAGGAACATGTGTGTGTGTGATGTCAAGGCGTTGGCTGGGTTGACACATGCAACAACCAGTTGCTATTGAGTGATATACTCGATCACTTGCCAATGGTGCGGAAAGGATGTAACCTGAGCCGCGTCACAAACAGGTTTTGGCCTTTCACATGCAACGCACGCCGGCCTCGTCTGACATAGTCAGCAAAATGGATGTTTGTCAGCAACAATTGGCACACCTCCCATCAGTATTGATGGAATACCAACCTATGGAAAGTAGCGAGACTAACTCAGGCTCATCAAAACCTGACCAAGGAAATGCTGCCCCAAATTGGTGAGACGGCTGAGCCAAGATGGCTTTCAACACCGTTACGTCATAGCTTCGCTTCTTGCAGGAGGGTTAGCTGCCATGACGTCTCAACAAATAGGTTTAGTGAACTATTATAAGCATGTTTTAAACAAAAACGAGTTAACATGCTGTTTTACTTGACAAATTATTTAGATTTTTTTGTCTGACCACCACAAGTGCAATTTAACACAAGTGAAACTCTCATAAACAATACCGAATTCCTCTCTCAGTCACTACCGAAATGCTGTTATACAAACTACTGAATCACCTTGAGATTTGTGCTAAGGAAAATAGCGGAGCAATGTAAATATTATCACCAGTGTGTCCTCGTGAAAGAGTGTGTAAAATCTGTGTACGAGCGTACACAACTAGGGACACGACAACTCAAAACCTTCAACACCTTTTCACACTGCACTTATTAAACAACTGTTCAACCACTTAATTGTGTAAGAGCTGTCGAGTCGAGAGGACGAAATACCGTACCATGTGACATGACAGGGTACAAGGATTGTTGTTTGCTGCTGCAAACAACAGATGGACAGACAAAATGTGCAGTCAGTGGCATTGGTCGGAGCGAAATGATTTCAGAGTTAAAATAGTTCGACAGAGTTAATACTTTACCTCCAAACAAACATGAAAAGCTACGTGGTAGCTTAACAACTAGTGCCAAATGTGGACATGCTTAACTATTGCTTTCACCGTCTTGCGCCTTGCCCTTGGGGGAACACCGAAATAAATAAATACATAAATCCAAGTGCAGCGTGAAAAGGGCTTTACTGTCAGTTTTCCTACTATAGTCTTCTTTCAGCATTCGTACTGAAACCATTTATGGGTTTGCATTTGTTACATATGGTAAGCAGCTGCCTCTTGAACTCCAATATGTGATAGATTTACATTAAATGTAGATTCTTCATCCTAATTCAAAGCACTCTGAATGAATGAACCATAGCTTGTGTTCATACTTGTTTGGGTCAGTGCCAGTGAGAGTTGTAGGCTGTCTGCCAGCTTGCTATAAGGAGAAATCCATGTAAGGAAAAGCAAGAATATCAATGTTACCAGCAAGCTATGCTGTAGTGCTATACTTTAAGCGCTTTCACACTGTCAACGAGTGGTGTTTTAATAAAACTATAATCATTCAGATACCGCTTCCCTGTACAGATATAGAATATTTTATGAAAGATTGAGTAGACTATGGTGATTATTTTGTTGTTTATGGTAAGAGCGCTGGAATCCCACTAAGTATTTAGGCCATATGAATACATACATGCAGGTCTTATAGTACTTGGCATCAATAGGGTGGTGGGTTTGCTGGAGCCTATCCCAATTGACTTTGGTGGGGTACACCCTTGACTCCAGAGACAGCACCAGCGTCAAATCCCTTCCTCTCTGCTCATCCGTGTCTTTTTTGCAGGTGCTCTCGCAATAGGATGCATTTGCCTCATGGCAAGGTTCCTTAATACGCATTTATCTAAACAAACCTGTTAACTTTCCATGCCACACACAAATTGTTTAAAAGGAGGAGGATTTCAATGGTGCTTCCTTTCCTTGAAATGTCAAGTAGTGTTTCTGTTAAGTTACAAGAGGCATTAGACAATATCACGCATTACATCACCAGAAAGTTCCTTTTTCTCCTCACTGCAAGAAAAAAGTGAATTGCTTGACAATATGGAGCAACCTCCTAAAGTAATTTTCATTAGGCTCACACGGTAAACTAATCAAACCTTTAAGAGATTTATATCAGTGATCAGAGTAGAACAAGAAAAGAAAAATCTAATTCAAGTGTTTATTTAACTCCAATTCAATATGCTTATTCATTTAGATCGCAATTGGACAAGGAGGACGCTGGAGCCACATGAAGACATCAACTCATAATGAATTGCAAATATGCCGACAAACTAGGGTGAGATGTTTTATTTCATTAAAAAAAAGTCTGAAATCATTAAATAGTGCTAATATCATGCAATTAGCCACTAGCCAATCAGAAGAAAGAGATCAGCATACTTGATATCCAATGCTCTTACTTTGATCTTGTATAGTCCAGTGCCTCAATTTTAGATATTCGAAAATTACTGCATCGTAAGTCTTATTTCAAACTAACAATATCAAAGGCATAAAAGTGTAAATGATCCTTGGATTGTTTTTTTTTCTTCACAGCAGGGAACTGCAGATGCAAGAAGCTGTACAGACATACAAAGAAAGTGCAACCGCCATGTATGAACTCTCACAAGACTCATGCTTGCTTCTGAAGCCATTTTTAATGCACCTCAATCTGTGCAATCTCCGGAAAAGTCCATCTACCGAGTGGGAGCGATGAATAAATGAGAGCGTCTGACGGAGCCGTCATCGTGCAGATCAAAAGGAGAAGGAGATAATTAACAGCAGACTAATTGGTAACCACCCCAAGTTTTCATCAGATATGAGAACGACTGCAGCTTTGCAGGATATTAATTGGAGCAGAATGTGCATGAAATATGTTCGGGTAAGGCATCCGTGTAATAGATGGCGTGACACAATCGCACTGACTCTAAGTGTCAGAAATAACGGATGAATATATATTAAGGGAGAAAAGCAAAGAGAATATGCAACAATAGCAGTGCTCTACTTGCTAAAAAAGGAATTAATTTGATATTTTAATGTAGTCACGCAACTCAATGTACTGTGCGTGTCATTTTGATATGAACACAGATAGCATATACAAAAACAACATCCTGTAAGATCCTCTAGTTTTGTGACATATGCAGTAGTTGAACCCAAACTTATGCATAACAACTTTTTGCAATATCAAGTTATCCATAATGTTGTTAAAATACATAAGCTTGTGATCTACAGTAAGGTTGTACTGAATCTTTAATCCAAGATATAGAACATATTCAGCTGCAGTAAATCTGTATAAGATTTGCACTAGCAAAAAAAAATCAACTTTAATTTTCCTTTGTAGATAAATGTATAGAAATTGCAATGTGTTTCCTAATGGCAGTTATGCAAGTAACGTCACAGAACATATTTGCAAGATGCCAGAAAGATATGCGCAGCACAATAAAGCTTGACATTCAGAAGGTTTAAAGATTTGAAATACAAGCTTGTTGGAAATGATGTTTCAACATCTTTTCATAAATGAGAGACACTGTTGTTGTTGTTCACTGATGAATGGTGTGCAACCCTGAAAGGTCCAGATAGATGGAGTTGTGGGTGGATGGTCACCACCATCAACAAAAATGCAACATTAGAAGGAGGTAGCGGACAAAGTTCATCTTTATGCATGACAATGCACCATTTCACACTGCAATGAATACCTCTGCATCGTGTGCATTAAAGGAGAGAAAATCATGTATGTGGTCCCCATCTTCCCCTGACAATCAATCCTGGTGAGATCCTTTGGAGCATCCTCAAGCAATACTTCTATGAGGGTGGGATGCTGTCGCAAAAGATCTGCGAGGGTGGGAGGCAGTTCACATTCAACGAAATTCAAGCAGAAACTGGCCAAGTTTAATGGATGCAATAATTGTGAATCTCGTGTCGAATAACGGGTCCCATGTTAGAATATCACATGACCTGTTCAGAACCTTTTGATTGAATGAGCTTTCAGTTAATATGGGCTCATAATGATGCAAATATAACAAATGAATATTTTCATTGTGGGTAAAAATTTTGAACTGTGCATTACATTTTTTTTTTAAATTTAATAATAAATATATATTTTGGGAGGTTTGTTAAAAAAAATTGTTATTTAGCAACAGTTGATGAATTCAAAATTAGAGTCATTTGCATAAACTATTAGGGAAAATCACAGAAGAATGCACGCATAATAAATTGGAACGTGATGTAGTCATTTTAAATACAGCATATGCAACCTTCCTTGTTTATAGTGTTTAGTTTTGCAGTTAACTTTGACTGGGAGTGTCATTAAACAGCTTGAAGATTCTTATTGGAAGAAGTGAAACTGCTGCATGTTGTAAAGTGAGATGAGTTCAGTTCGGCCAAAAAATGGCTCATATCTTAAAAAAGCATAAGTCAGGTGAGGTCACTCGTATCTCAAGGCACAACTGTATTTCCACTGTATTACTGTGTGATGCGGTTCCTTTGAGAGCAAAAGGCCACTAGAGCAAATGAATCCCTGCATTCATATTTTATTTCAAAGTGCACCGAAGGTCCATTAGTCCTTTCGATGCATGTGTCACCTATCCTCCAAGTTATTTGGAACACATACATTCACCAGCAAAATCACACACCTTTGCTGTTGTGAACAACAAACTACAATCATTTCTACTCAGCAAACCTCTTAACAACGCTTTTAAACCTAATGATGCAGACTGTGCCACATATGGTGGGATTTGTTTGTACCGCACATATAGGACAATGCAACTTGTAAACAAATCATGGCGCTTTGTTCTTTGAAGCGCCTTAATTTTCTGAACATTTTGTGACGAGCCAGCAATGTAACAAGTCCTCGGGGGAATCTACCTTTGCCTAAACGGGGGAGGAGAATGTTTATAAAAATATATAAAATTAGATGTGAGGTTTATTCCGCTCAAGTGCAGAGTGCTTGTACTTGACAGTGAGTTATTTAGTTGCAGGTATACAAAAACAAAGTATTACATGTTTACAACCCCCATTGGGAGCTGTGGGTCTAAATATAAAAGACTTTGCAGCACATATTTAAATCTCAGAGGGGCGCAGATGTCTCCAGTCTTTCATGAACTGCACTGAGCCTTGTTACTTCTTCCTCTGTAATGCTAGAAGTCATTGTTTTGTATGTTAATGCCGTTTCTGCTTATGGAATTGTCTGGTTTGCCTGAGCTGTGATCCCTGAGCATCCCAGAGACATTGTGGAGATGAAGGCCTAAGGGACCTCATGAACCAATACAAGAACAGCTGCTTGTTTGCAGTTTCATATGCAGCCCAACCTTTATACAGTATATATGTACATATTTGTAGGTGTGTGTAAGCTTGTCAGAAAATGTTCACCAAGGTAAGGAAGAGGAAAGCTGTACTGTACAGTACAATGGGATTGCATGCCGCCAAGCTCTCCCTGTTCTCTTCTTAAATCCCGATGTACATTTACAGCATGCTTTTAATGGCAATTTTTTTAAGACAATGTTCTCAACACATTTCCTCTTTAAGAACTGTGTTCAACAATAAATCGCATGGCTTTAGAAGAGGTGCATAGTGGTGGCCAGTAAATGTTGGTCTTAACAGCAGCAAAAATTGATAGGATGTAAGGAGATGAAGGTAAATAGCTTGTTAAATGTACTGCTGCAATTCTGAACTGATTAAAAATGTACTTGAAAAACTAAATTTGGCTCCATTTTTAGGGAGGGTATGCTTTTTATTTCACTTTCCCCTATTAGGTAACGCGGTGTGTTACCCATCATAGACCCGATCCTCCTGAAAGGGCTGAAATCTGGTTTGTGCCTGTTTACTTCAGGCAGGGCCACTGGTGGGAGTTACCCCCATTTTAAAAAGGTGCACCCAAGCGTTCACTGAGAAACTATTTTTTTTATAGACCTGAATCACATTATTGCTTTACTTTAAATAGCCTAGACTGCAACTCCCACATAGCATCCAACCATCTACATGTAAGGTCTACCATGTTTCTAAATTCAACGCCCGTAGGCCAAATGTGCCCCACCACCTCATTTGATGTGGCCTGCGAATGCCTGATAGTCTTACATAAATAGGTCTACAACGTGCATTGACTACATTTTCCCACAATGCATGCTGATTCTGTTGCCCACAAAGTAGTTTCCACATCAATACAATTTGCCCAACATTTGGAAGTGAGAATTCAACATTAATTGTGTCCCCCTGTGCAAACAGATGCCATAATCTAACAAGGACTGAACAGAAGCAGGGAACCAAATACAAGCAAAACTAACTAGACAGTGGGGAACACCAGGAAGACACTAGTGGCTGAGGGAGCTGATTGGTAGACGCAAGGGATCGGCTGACGAGAAAAGGTGGACATGAAACCTAACAAGGCAGACAACAAGCAAACCACAAGAAAACAAGAAATGAAACGAAACCAAATACAATCTAGAAAAAGCCACACATCATGACAGCAACTATATTCTTAAAAAGTGTTAATACTAACGTTACAAGATGTAATCTTTCCCAAGAAAAGTTTCCATTTACAGTTTTATTGCACACAGAGACGAAATGAACTTTACTTTGGAGTCAGCCAGTCCACGCTCATGCGCCTCCAACTGGTCCAAAATGCTTCCGCTCGCCTTTTAACTGGCGCTCGGAAGACAGATCACATAACCCCAATCTTAGCCTCTCTTAACCTGCTCCCAGTGCACTTTAGAGTTCGCTTTAAGATACTTCTGTTCGTCTTCAAATCTTTCAATGGCCTCGCCGCAGATAACCTCTCTGGGTTCCTCCACCTCTACGCACCTGCCCGCTGCCTCAATTCTCTTCATATGAGATTAAAGGTTGTGCTTCTCTTTTCTGTACATTCATTTAAGGCACATTTTTATTCTTTAGCTTTTGACTCAACATGAGACTGTTGCTTTCCCGCTATTTATTGGGTATCTATTGTGTTATAATGTGTTTTATTTGTGTTCTAATTACCTGCTAATTTATATGACGGCATATGGAAAGCTCCGGCTGTTGTGAAATGTGCTATATAGATAAAATTGTATTGTATTGTATAGTATTGTAAATAATCATGACGTATCAGCTGAACAATTACTGAGCTTTTGAAAATGCTGTCTTGGCTTATGTGCTTTTATAAGATTGAAACCATTTCTGGTGTTGGCTATCATTCATCAATTTTGGGGAACACACCTTATGCGTTATATGTTTATCAAATGTGTAGCAAAAATTTAATTTGAGAAAGAAATTAAAAAAATCTATAATTATAGAAATTTAAAAAATCTATAATTTAATGTAGTGTATGTGGAATATTTAAATATAAATAGAAAACTTTTTTTAATGTAACTATGCCTGCAAGTTTTTTAGGAAACCGAACATGAAGGGGTTAAACATTCACCCGAGATGTTGGTTTGAACAGTGAGATTAAACGTGCCAATGTCCACAGATAGAAGACAAACAGACCACCAAGGCATTGTTGTCAACAAAACGGCAGCAAACACTTTGTCTTTTCCAGCATTGGCGCCAGGGCGAGGAGGGGGCAAAATATGGAATTATAGCACAATAATACAGATTGGCTGGTAACAAGGTTAAAAGCTGATAGGATTTGAGGAGAACCTTGTGCCGCGTTTCTGCACAAGGGTGACGGGAGTATCAAGCCCTGGTTAAGAATAATGGCTTCCCTTCAGGAGGATGTGAAATTGGATTGCTCATACAAAGTGCTTGCTGAGGATAAACCTGTGTTATCCAATTATCCACCTAAACTACATTAAATAGGCGGAAGGTATGGAGTCCTTGCAACATTAGATGCTTTCAACAGAAAATTCACCAAATATGCACAGTTAATGCTTACAGCTCACTTTTTTTCCCTGATCCTAACAGCAAAAATATTGCCCTTCAGGTTGACAAAGAACATTCTGAGTCTGTCTCAGCAGATAACCTCTTCTTGCCACAGCAGGACCAATGCAGATTGCACCAGTGCCCAACAGAGGGCAATAGTTTATTGCACATTGCTTTACACACATTAGAACATATTTATAAATGAATGTCTCTTCATAATTTGCATTGTCTTTTTCCCAAACTTCTCTGCGGCTGCTGTGTCATTCTCAGATAAATCATTCTACATTCAAGACTTTGCAGACAAAAAGGTTGCCGCTGCAGGGCAAAATGTCCTGGAGTAATCTCACTTGTGAATAAGGAAGATATGTCTACTCTCACTCCTGGTGACAGACTTAATGATAAATAAATACATACGTACATAAAATTGAAACAACAGATGGATTCTATTGTTATTTCTCGCTGAGGACACTGACGATGAAATTGTTCATTCAACTGACTTTCGTGCAGGCAGTGTGGGTTCATTTCCCACTCAGTGACGGTGAGGCTGTAAATGTGAATCATTGTCTGTCCTTAGACATCATGCGCCCTCTGATTGCCTGGCGACCAATCCACAGTGAAGTCTCTCCCTTTAGTTCCCCGTGCCCCTGCACAGGATAAGTGGTTCTGTATAGAAAATGGATGGATGGATATTTGTCACTCTCAAAGTAAACCATAGCTTGTAAACACAGTTGGCAAATCCAGATCTAGAAAGTAAAAACCCTGCCTCGGTATACATATCCTACTCTCAATAGAAAATACGTACGTAATTAGCTTATGTATAAATAGCATGTTTGTCACATCTGGCATCACAAAAGATTTCACGTGGTGTGTCTTTTGTAGGCAGCACGATGGATGACCGGTTAGCAAGTCCGCCTCACAGGACAGAGGTGCAGGGTTTGATTCTGGCTCCAGCCTTCCTGTGTGGGGTTTCTGCGGTTTCCTCCCTCATTCCAAAAACATGCAATGCAGGTTAATGGGACGCTCTAAATTGGCCCAAGGCGTGATTGAAAGGGCCAGTGGTTGTTTGTCTTTGTGTGCCCTGCGATTGGCTGGCAACCAGTTGAGGCGCCTGAACTGCCCGAAGATAGCTAGGATAAACTCCAGCACGCCTGCGACCCTCGTGAGGAGAAGCGACTAAGATAATGGATGGACGGAGTCTTTTCTAATACTATATCATAGAAGTGGAATGAAAAAGCAGCAAGGTGACCTTTCTTGCCCAGAGTTCATATGATGCTATGATAGAATACAGACAATTTATAAGTCTGCAGAAAGATTTTTCTAACAGTGGGAAGATGGATGAAAGTAAAAAGACGGGCGCTTCAACTGCCAGAAATATAAACAACTCAGCAACATTTGTTGCAAAGTGGCACACAGTAATGCTCAATTGAGCTAACCACCATTTTCTGAAACTTAATAGTATCCCTCACAATATGTTTGCTCATTTTTCCAGCAGTTGAAGCGCTCATTTTTTTGCGTTGGGCCATTGTCAGAATATTGTGAATGGAGCTGGAAGCTGACTGAATACTGATTTGCCTATCGCTGGCCAGATCCAAAATGCTTTCGGATGTCTGTCGCCGTTCTGAATGGCTGCATGCCCACTTCCACAAAAGATCAATGAGTCGGTTTGGAGTTTTTTTTTTTTTCAGACAATAAAACTTTTTTCTCGTGAGCGCAAAAAACTCTTACCTTGCTGTCAGTTTCAGCTGTCACTTCAGCCTTCGTCAGACGAGTGAGATGTAGGGGTCATCCTGGTCTAAATCTTTTTCTTTCAGGTTGGGGCAAGCAGCAAGTTAATAGTACCAATCCAAAGACTTTGGAAGAACTTAAAGGGCAAATATGAGAAGTCTTCCATCCTGGAGTTATTGGTGTACTTTGTTGACGCGTAAGCTGGTACCCATATTGAATTTTAGATAAATTTATTTCCTTCCATATCCATTTGTTGTAAAATCCATACATTGAGGTACGAACACACGCACACACAAGAAACATGTTTATCGTAATTTAAATGCCACACTCATGAATTTTAATAGCAAGTTACTCCATGTCTTTGAGACAGCTTTATTGTTGAAAGATGAAAAATAAAATACACTCCTCTTTGGACAACCACACTATGTAAAATATTAAGAGTGGAACATGCAAAGTGGGAAATAAGATGGAAACCACTGAGTTCTGAAAAAGGGAGAGGACCAATAAATTAGTTATTAACCATTACTGACAAATCCAGCCAACTTCATGCTTCTTAAAATGCATAAAGGAGTAGAGATGATAAAAAGTAGAGGGGAGGTTTGATGTAATTTAAAAAAATATATACTTTTACAGTCTTTGCAGCTCTTTGAATACATGTTTAAAATGGGAAGAAGGTGGTGTCACTAAATCAGAGACTCGGCTTCTCTTTCATCTTGAGCAAATAATACAAACCTCCCACTTTATTATACAGTATATTATTTTTAAATTTATCTTTAGCATGCTTGATACAATGAAAATGTGTTTATCGCAATGTAGGCAGCCAAGGTTACTGGGGATTAATAGTTTAGCCATTACAAGATCTTTGCCCCCCCCACCGTGATCAAGTGAAGAAAGCAGAAAGCAGGCCTTTGTGAAGTGGTGAGCAATAATGACGTGTCCACACTGCATGCCCGCACCTCCAGTGGCACTGAACCCGGCCATCAAGTTGCCGTTTTCAGATTATGATCAGTGAGTGCCGACAATAGGGGGAGGTGTCGGAGGCTCCAGGTTACTCATGTCACAGTGATGCTGTGGGATAGCACCAGGCCTCTGACCGACTATCCCCCACCCTCACCCCACCCATCGACACTGGCCACCATGTAGGCCTCTGATTCCCTGCAGCAGAGGACTGATTATCTGCATGACAGCGCCTGGTACATTTGCAGCCAGGGACTGTGATAGTCACTGGCAGCAAGCGTTTTTAGTTCACTGTCTCATGCTCCTGTTAATTTGATGACAGTGAGTCCTGCACAGCTGCAGGAAAGGGTGTGTTCTCTGTGTATTTCATAAATAATACATCTTATGGTTAAGCCTCCGCCAGGATGAATGTTACGAAGGAAAATGAGAAAAGAAAGAGAAAGGAGTAAGATGAAATCCTCCAGAATGCGCTCTGGTTGATTTATATTTAATGCTTCTCTGTTGGATTTTTACTCTGTTGCTTTATGCTGTCAGATAAAGGAGAAAGAAGAGCAGAGACTGGCTGCTGTTATATGGAGGCTATCATGAATCAAGTCCCTACAAACACCATGCGAGCTCCCTGACAATGACATTATGGCAGACGGAAATTACAATGTAATGACTCATTATCTGCCAACGGTATTGTGTAAGTATGATAGACCGAGAGGGAAACGAGTGAGAACCGTGCATCGTGTCTGGGTTTTACAGATAGTCTTTGATGATGCACAAAAAATGAGGGAACTGCTATTTTGGGTGTAGTTTACAGTGCTCAAATGCGTCTCGTCGTCTTCATCATCTATTCCCTGATAAGACGGAATTCATAATGGCGACTCATCGAAAGTGTAATGCTGAAGAGGGGATGTTGCATGTTCCGCATAGTTATTCAATCGGAATAAATGATAGCAATTAAATAATAGATAGTTGAAATTAAAAGGAAATGGGTTCATTGTGCAGAGGAGGCCTCTCTGTGATAAGAACGAGGAGAGCGTTTCTTTCCACGTAATGAGGACTGTTGTCATTTTCTCTGGGAAGCAATTTCTCGACAGGTCATTCTTGTAAAATTAATTTCCCTATGTCCCAATTAGGGCTTTGAGCATACCATGTCTGACCGCGTGTGACATGGATTCATATGAGGCGAGGCCGCACACTGTGCATCACTGCCGGTCTGAAGAAAGCCCGAGTCTCTGATTGTGCTTTGTGATACTGTATTGCCCCGAGACGATGTTCAGTTCTTTTGAGGAGTTTTCAGGCGATGCAGATGTTCAAGCATTCTCGATGCCTGCAGAGATGTTCTGAAGAAACAAGTGCGCTGCCACTAGGGATGCTATCGCAACTTTATTTTCTCCGCGTTGTTGGGAATCGGCAGCGCAGAAGATGGACTAATGTTTTCACACATAAGTGCTGATGGAAATTCTTCATCCTTTAGACCTTCCCTTGAGCCTCGTATTATTATGTTACATGAGGAGAATATAACATTACTCAATAATGCATCAGTGAATTGTCCTGCAGTTGAACCATAGTAACCAGGGTAAAAATAAATTACTGATATGTACGTTATGAATTAAAAACTAAATAAATAAAAAAGTTAACATTAATTTTTAAGACTTGGATTTTATACAGAATGTTTCAGAGTAACCAAGGATGCTTTATCTTACAGCCTGGTTGTGTTATTTTAAGCTTGCACACTTATTCAAATGAAAAAATGGCAGATTTTCTTAGTGTCCTTTGTGATTATTTCATTGGAGCATAAAAATAAAAAATAAACAACATTCCAATTCCAAATCTGAGCATGGATTCAACATTATTTATTTATTTAAATGCAGTGAGACAGTTGGCTTTTTACAATGATAAAAATGAACATCCTTTAAGGAAGCAAAAATGTAACATATACGCATAAATTCAATGTTGTAAAAGCTTTGAACTTTTTAATCAATGGAAAAGTTGTTGTTTATTGTTTGTGTTTGTTGTTTAGGTTTTGACTTTAGTTTAATGTTTTGCTTTGTGTTCCTTTATCTGTCTCATTAGGATTATTGTGTCCACCTGTGCTTGTCGTCCCACTCGCTTGTGTTAGCCTATCAGCCCCCTCCCATCCTTTGTGTCTTGTCCAGGTGTACCTCGTTGTCTCGTCAATTTGTTTGTATTTAGTTACCTGTTTCCGTTCAGTCATTGTCTCCTGTCGTGTTGCCTTGTGCCTTTTGTCCATGCCACACACGTTGAATTTGTCTGCTGTCCAGTAGCAGTACATGTAATGCAACTTTGTATGTGCAATCATACTGAAGATCTTTGAGTGCTTTAATGTGTCAGTGGTGTGGAATATTGATCAACAACAGCTGTTCAAGGATGTACAGGGCTGTGACTCCAATGATCCGTGTGGTGACAATAAGACTAAAAATACCCCACAGGGGTGTGCAAAGTTGGCAAACATTAGTGTTGTGTCACTATAGAGTTTGAATCAACTGTTTAGGGAGTTAATGGCGAGAGGGAAGAAGCTGTTTGAATGCCCACTGGTTTTGGTGTGCATGGTTCCATTAATGCCTACCTAAGGGGAGGAGCTGGATGAGGTGGTGGCAAGGGTGTGGTGGGTTCTGGACAATTTTTTGTGCACTTGTCTTGGTTCTTGAAGGATGCAAGAGTGGGTAGGGGGGATACCGATGATCTTTTTCCGCAGTCCAAACTGTCCGTTGCAATGGAAGGTCCAGCACTGTTTGGACACCCTTCTCACACTGACTCTCTTCTGGCTTACATATTTTTACGTTCTTTCTCAGCTGAACTTAGAAACAGTAATCCATGCCATTGTTACATCTTGGCTAGATTTTTGTAATGCACTTTATTTTGGAGTCAGCAAGTCCTCCCTCAAACATCTCCAGTTGGTCCAAAATGCTGCCGCTTGCCTCCTAACCGGAGCTTGGACGAGCACATAACTCCAATCGTGGCCTCTCTTCCCTGGTTCCCAGGGCATTTTGGAGTTAATTTCAGGATACTTCAAATTGTCTTCATATCTGCCAGGTGCTTCTGTTGCTGTTCTGATGTTTTTTGTTGTGTTAGTATCATTAATTTGTGTTTTAATTTACTGCTTTCATTGTCTATGCTGTGTAATTATTGCTATTTTATATTATAC
The DNA here is from genome assembly GCF_059441095.1 of Idiotropiscis lumnitzeri. Classification (NCBI taxonomy): domain Eukaryota; kingdom Metazoa; phylum Chordata; class Actinopteri; order Syngnathiformes; family Syngnathidae; genus Idiotropiscis; species Idiotropiscis lumnitzeri. Next base: position 10,197,967 of record NC_142394.1, read on the forward strand.
TGTATAGAAAGTGCTATGTTACAGCTCCAGCAGTTGTGAAATGTATTGTATTATTATATGTGGGTGATCCTGTTCACTGTGTGTTGTGCAACACACATTTATAGAAGGGTATGAGTTGAATTTCCCCTCGAGGGATTATCAGGAGAATAATCAATTTACACATTTGACAGCATGCGTTGCTGTAAGTGTCTTATATGTTTTCGTCAACAGAAGCTGAGACCGGTATCATCTGCAACAAAACAAACACCTTTTTTTTTTTTTTTTTTCAGCAATTAACCTTTGTTTATTTGGGAGAACATAATGTTGGAAGACACTAAAATAGCTTGCAACCGAGACTAAAGCGCAGCTGTATGCTCAACCACCACCTACAATGCAATAACACATTATTCATTGTCTAGACATCGAAAGCAATTCAATTTTAAGATTTTATTATATGTATCTTTTCTATCTTAGCTCCCCTGAATTGTTATTCCGTGGCCATTTTTTAATCTAACAAACACAAATATAGAGCAGGACCAGAAAATCAGATTTAGATGCAGTCCTCTTAAGACTTCAGGACTTAAATCATAAAAGAATATGATTAAACAATGCCCAGAAGTGACAAGACTTTTTTTTTTTGTGCAACGTCAGTCATAAATAAACAAGCAGTGTTGGAACACAGGAACCATCTGGCAGAGGCTAAGAGTTATTTGTGGCTTTCTGAATGACAATGCATTTGAGACATCATAAATCTGATTAATGTGCCAGACTAAAAGGGACACTGTAAAATTATATGCCAATGTAATTTCAAAGCAATTTCGTCCTTTTCTGTGAGATGTTTCTAAATGTCATGAGGATATTGTTGGTCATCTGTGTTTGTTTGGGTATTGCACAATTACCACAACGGTAATTGAACATAATGACACTGTGCAGTACATAATGTGTGGCATTTTCACCAATGACAGTCAACAACAAGCCATATTAAAACTCCTATCTTGTGTTTTTCACTAAATCCTGTTTAAAGAAACTTCAGTTTTTCCGATGAGATGAAATATATTGATTCATTATGAACAGATTGAATATGTTAAGTGATTTAACCACAGTTGTTGTATGAAATAGTTAAAATTATGGGTCTGTAATTTAAACATATTGTGTCTATAAAATGTTGAAATGTGAAAGTAATAAATTAGTATAATCCGACTAACTGCATATGATTCAATTTAAACTGTATATCTTTATGGCTGCTGTCACAAAACAATTCAAACGCTTACACTGATAGAAACATGATAAAACATAATAGTGTGCTATTAATCTTTTTCTTCCTTGTGAGAACAAGCGAAGGACAGAAACCAAGAGCAGGGCAGCCATTATAAATCCAGGACAGTTACTGCTCAATACCATCAGCAAAGGCAATGGGGGAATAAATGGTCCCAATAAAGGCTTGAGTTAGAGGTTGCAATAGACACAGATGTGCTTGGTTCCACACAACATGTCTTTAATCATCTACATAAGGGGAAGACTTTACTTTATGACTCCTATTTGTTATGCTAAAATAACATATTAAGCAAAACATGTGTAAACAGTTCTTAATAGCAGATGTGTTTGTGTTTATTAACTGATCATAATAACAAATACAGAGTGAGACTAATGTGTGTGACACCAAAGGTTCTAGGTTGTTTCGACTCCCAATGGGCCTCATTCACCAATATTTGCGTAGAAATTTTCTTACTTTGCGCACAAGTTAGACCTACATGCAAATTAAATGTCGCATTTATGACACATCCATACTGGTCGATATTCTTCTCACCACTGTATGTATTTTAGTGAATCAGAATTCATTCATTCTAAATGTCGGACTAGTGCCGGTGACTTCCCATCTGCATAAACCGCACCCCTAGTCCTCTAAAAAAACAAACAAAAAAAACATCCATTTGACACATCTTAGCCCATGCGCAAACGTTCAAGTTTGCGGGAGATGCCCCCAAAACTTTCAAACACCGATGAACATGGCCAAACACTGCATAAGATATGAAAACCGCTTTGTTACAGCTCCAGCTGCTGTGAAATGTCTTATATATATAAAATTGTATTGTATTGTATAAGTTACGTCATAATGCAAAAAGGGATTAGTTGTTGAAATATTTATTCGAAGTGACAGAAAATAAACAAACCATATGCGTTATGAAGTTATGTCACAGGGAACAAAAGCAAGGCACAAAAATTCATGTGAATCGTACACACTGCAGAATCGCAGGAAAAATGAGCGAATGCTTTTGACAGCCATTGGTTAACTGTCAATTTGTCAAAGTTTTGTAACGTTGGATAAACTAGAAAGTGCACAGGGTTTGGTCGCTGTTTAGGTTGCGCGTTCTAATGGTGTACACGCACAGCTCCATCGTTGAGCACTAGCTGCCAACACACGTGTACTGTACATACTGGACAGCACATACTAGCACATGAACAGAAAGTGAGTAAAAGTAATGAGAACTGTCATTTTCACAGTTATTTGGGATATTAGTCAACTCATTACAAAATTCCTGCTTTAAATTATAATCATTATCATTTGCAGAAATTACTGTAATTTCAATACGTAGTGCATCAATGTTGGTAAACATTTTTCAAAAGCTGATCCTACATTACTTGTGAATATAACATTTCAAGTTCGGTTCTTGATCTCAAAATATTTGGCAATGTACGCAAAATTCTTGATACATCACAGACTGAACGTCTAATGTGTCACATTCATGTCATGCACTGTACAAGCAGTACGTTAGTATGTCTAGTCAAAAATGTATCTCCATCATAAAAGTTATATAGCATTGCTGAATTTCCCACAGGCAGGTGTCAACACCACAAGCTCGTGCATCTTTGAATCCTCATCTGCGCCTTCCAGCAGCAGCTATTTTTCCAGATCGACTCTACCCAGCACGGCTAAGGCTGCTTTGATGCGTTTTACAAATACACTTGTGCAAAGTGAAAGGACAAAGGAGATCACTAGCTACTTGTAAACCACGTATACAAATATGCAAACCTCAACACTGCAATTGGTGAGGGATCAATTATATCACATGGTAATGCACTTTGGCTTTGACATAACCTTAAATTGGTGACAGTATTGCAAAGGTAATGCAGCATTATAATATAGCTATGCTCATTTCTAAATCCTCCCACGGGATTATTAATTGAGCAGGATGGAGAAATTGTGGTTAGAACATTTACTGCAAATTTGAGATGATTTTCCCAGTCTTTTAGATTCACTGAAGCCTCTGTCGTCATCTGTTTTTCTGGATATTTGCATTTGAAGAATGACTGAATACATGTGAATTGTTTGTCTCTACAATATGTTCCCTGTGATTGACTGGAGTGTACCCTATCTTTAGCTCTGGCCCAAAGTCAGCCGGAAAAGGCTCCATCTCACTCATGACCCTAATTAGTAGGTTACAGATGTATTTTTTTTAATGAATTCATGTAAATGTTAGTTATATAAAGTCTACATAATGGGATGGAGAATGAGTGATTATCACACGCAGGCATCAGCAAAACGGGTGTACGTCAGTGACTTATTGAGTGGTCCAACGGTACTTGACAATTACACCAACTGACTAAAACTCTTCTGTGTCAGCACTTAGTATGTTTTTTTTTTTTTTAAGTTTCACGTCTATCATCTGCAAAATGTACAATAATTCAAATTAAAATACTATAGCCCCATATTGTGTTACTTGTTGCAGTCAGTATCCATTGCAGCCTGGTCTTCCTGGAAGGGAGCTTGCACCCATCTCCGGCCCCTTCTCGAGATTTCTCATTTTTCGCCAGATTTTTTTTCCCCCTCTTGGGGATTAAGATTGCGGGAATGTCATTAATATTTGTCAACTGTGGGCATTGTGAAGCCCTTTGAGACATTTCTGTAAAGAAGGGCTACATAAATAAATTTGACTTGACTTGACTCTCTACTGCATATCTGACATGGGACTGTGGAATACACACATGCACACACACATGAAATTCTGCTTTTTGATCCAGCCTTTTTGCAACATAACCCAGTGACCACACTCTTGTCCCCAAGCATAGGTCTACCTCTACCAGTACACATTACACGCTGACTGGAAAACATTCCAACTTCATGCTGATTGTGTTAAAGGCTGGCCACATTCCAACATTGGCATTAGTATTCCTCAAAATCTGCTCCCAATATTTTTCCTGTGCCTCAAGTGACCTTAATTTGGCCCTCTTGTGGTATATCGAGGTAGGGGTCCCATTGTTCTAATTGGAGTTTATTCACACTGAGAATGTTAATGACCTCCTTTGCTCATTTTTAAGGCACTTTGTTAATTCCGAGTAATGCCATTGCATCTATCAAGTGTGTCGGTGTCAGTCATGTGATTGGGTAATGAGATGTCCAGTGTGTGCACTCCCTCTCGCGCCCTCTCAGGTAAATAGGCTCAATCTTTCCAATACCCTGAACTGACGTTATTAAAAAATAAAATGGATAAATGAAAGTTGGATAAGATCTAATTCACCCAAGGCTATGTTGTCATCTCATCATTGTCCAACCCATCACTTACTGCAACAGTTTTAAATTAATCTTCCTCTATTCCTGACTTTATATAGTAGCAGCTTGTCAGTTTTTGCATCTGGATTAAGCAAGACTGTTAGAAGTGCTGCAGTACATCCCGGAGGAGTGGATTTCATCAACATGTCCTGCAGTAAATCCTTAGCTCAGCAGAGGCTGCAGTTTATCACAAGCACAAATCCGCTCCTCTTTCTAAGTTGATCCATTCACTGATAGGCAACGGAATTCAATCAGTCCAACCCTCTTGACATATAAAGGATTTTTTTTCTCTGTGTTATAGTGCTCAAGTGACTTCAAAAGCAGACCTTCGGGGATGTTTTTTTGTTGCACCGCATTAAAGGTGACCTCACACCTTTATTGTAATGCTGGTGTTCATCATACTGTTGCTCTAAACTGAGGGATTGCTTTGTGATGTTCTGCTTCATTGCGGACAACTTGATCGTATATCACTGTCTTCATTGCATCAAACATGATTGCATCGTTTGCGATTTGAATGTGTGAAGTTAAAACACTTTGTTCGGAGGTGAAAAGGTTTACTTGCGTCATGTGGAATGCATTTTGCTTCCAAATAATTTGTCGAGTTTAATAAAAATGGCAAGTGTAGCGCTGTGGGTATCTTACTTATTTTCATATCAAATGGAAATCGGTTGACAATACAAATTCCTCGTAACAACTGGAACACATTTATATATTTGAAATGTTTCACATACAGTCTACATTGTTGTTAAACCAGATTCTGGGTTCCCTCAGAACTGTAAAAATAACAACAACAATAAAATTGACAAGAGCTTTCTTATAGCGCTGTCAAAATTAAAGCGTCAACTCAAGATTTAAAATATTTAAATATCGCGATTAAATATTTGCGTTAACTCAGTTTTATTTACTCGAAAAATGTATTTGCATATCTTGCAAAGCCAAATTCAAACACTGTACCATATTAGCTGTACACCTATCTTAAGTCACCATTGACCTTGCAAACCCACACTAATGGAGTGTGGCGCTTACAACTAAAGGTCCTGTATATGCTTTGAGAATTGTTTCAAAGAAAAATTTCTGTAAAGATGTAAAGACTCTATTTAGATCATATTCAAGGATCAAAGAAAGCTATTTGAACAATCTTTGGTTTAAAAGGCACTTCATATTTGGTGAATTTTCATTAATTGCAAGATATTTGATTTGATTCAAGTAAACACCTGTTAAACGCTTCACAAAAAAATTGTTGTAGAAAATATGCGATTATGCAATGAAAACTCCTCAATTTTCACATAGTTTTGTTTTAAACAACGTATCTTGAAAAATATACCTAGCACAATTCATGTTCTTTAACTTCTACTTCTACCATGGGAATGTAAATGCTGTTCTGACCCAAGGGTGTCTGCCTCTGTATATACAGTGTTGTTCATGGCATTTTGTTTCTTCTCAGGAGCATAAAACCCACACAGTAAATAAGACACCTTGGTTGTACCTACAGCCTTGATTTAAAAAAAAAAACATCTTTCGTTAGCCTTATGTCGACTTAAATGTCATGGGTATACAATACATACAAAGTGAACCATAGTGTCGCAACCCTGTAATTATGTTAGCAGTCTTTCATTTGCAACTGTGTGTGAGGTTGTGAATGTGCAGAGACTGAGTCTTGTCTACTGATTGGATTTGAGCGTTTAGGGGGAGGGAAAGTAGAAAGTGAGGGACCCTGTATGTCAGGATGAGGGCAGAGAGTTGAGCAGGAAGCTAAGGTCGTGGTTATTTTTGGCGTAGTTATGGCTGACAGTAAATTACATGTTCCACAGTCAAATTATTGTTGAACGACCACTAGTGACGTGCATTACTGTAAAACGTGGCAAGGATGGAATATTCGGCGAATACAGGGCCAGTATTGATACAGTGGCGACACGCAACGTATTTATGTACTGTAGCATTGTCATTTAAATGGAGGGTGGGCGTCATCAGTCCAGAGTTGTCAAGAATGTATTTAGCGGTAATACGACGCATGCAGTTGCCACATACCTGACACATAGCCAAATAGTCCCACAGACCTCAATGATGTGTTTTATGTTTTATTTCACCAACCAACATGCTGCACTTTTTCCACAATTCACTCTTATTATATGTTTAAAAGAACCAATTATTTCAGATGAATGAAATGCATGTGACAGTATATAAATGTATAAACCCAATGAAGAAGTGGTCAACCCTAATCACTAATCCTAATGCTAAACGTCTTTGGACCTTCGGAGATCAAAAAAAAAAAAAAATAAATAAAGGCAAACGCTTCAATTCATCATTCGAGTGATATAACACATTAGATTGTAGACAGATTAGACTTTTACCATCACTATAATAACTTGGGAAATAACGTAGAAGTTTTTTTTAAACAGCCGTGTGTGTGTTATAAGTTGCACTCTTTGTCTTGTCATGGTATGAAATCAAATCAGCATAGTCCTTGAATATGCTTAACTATTCGGTTTTGGCTGTGCCGTGACTGAAGCAGGGGGGAAAACATGAATTCCACAGATTTTGCAAATGCCCAAGACCTTGAGCGTGTATTTTGCCTGAAGCATGCCGCCTGTTAGTGAATTTGCACAACCGCCTGTGTAAATTAGACTACCTATTTGGCCAGAAGCTTAATCACACCTTCTCATCTCGATTTGGTTTCACCACACAATGGAAATAAAACAATCAGAGTGTTAGCGTCGTTATGGATTGACCTCTAGTCGATAATCCCAGTAATTTCATTCCAGAATATGCAAAAATATGCAATGCTGGTAATTATTACATGAATCATAATTCAGCAAAATATACTGAAGCAGAAAGCTAGTGGCTGCACATAAGTGGTGGTTCTATCTTGGTGGAAAGAAGATAAGTGAGGCTAGGGCTGAGGGGTTGACTACACATGCAGTCACCAGCATACTGGCTTGTTAAGTGTCACAAACTATGTAGTTGAGAGTGCGTGTGGCAGCATGGAGGGGAAGTAATGCTTCAGCTTGCCTGCGCACGTGGTATTGTGCACGTCAACATTTATTTCCCCAAAAATGCAGTTTGTTCAAAACAGAGAATGTGTTTCTGTGCTTTGCATTTATTTGGGGCACGCTCCTTTGTTTGTGTCCATGGCTTACTGCATAAATGATAGTGGGGTTAGGTGCTGTATTTGTAAACAATTTGCTGATCGGGAGAATTATTGGTGTTTTTTCATATTAACCTTACCAGGAAGGATGGAACTATTTTTTAACAATTTGTGTTTATAGACATGAGAAAAAACAAAACAAAACAAATAGCACAACAAAAAATGTCGTTCGGCTGCACATTGAGCATGTCAGCATGCTGCGATACGAATCATGCAGTAAAGTCAATGGCCTTTCATTTTTGTATCGCTTTTCAACCTACAAGGTACTCAAAGCTCTTTATTACCAACAACGCAGCATCATGAGCAATTCGCGGTTCGGTGTCTTACTCAAGGACACTTTGACATGGTCAGAAGGGCTGCGGATCGAACCCACAGCCTTTGGGTCAAGAGATGACCGTGCTAACACGATAGCGACCATCGTGAGGATAGGTGGCTCGGATAATGGCTGGATGCTTGTTATATTATTTATTTTCCAATCCTCAAAACTTTACATTGTTATTTTTGTGTGGAATATATGAAGAATGGAGATATTTTCAGTGTTTTATTTTATGTTTGATTTCATTCTAAAAATGGACTGGTTAAAAAAAAATTACCAATCTAGTTGGTTAAGCATATATTGTTATTAAAAGGCACCCTGTCTATTTTGGAGAAAATGTAAGACTTTTTAAGTATGGTGAAAATCCTATGCATCTCCTGGGTGGCATGGAAACACCTCAGCATCCCCCCGGAAGTGCTGGATGAAGTGACTGGCGACAAGGAAGTCTCATGGGCTTCTCTGCTTGATTTTATGTCCCTGCCATGCATAAGCGGAAGTAAATTGATGAATAAAAATATTTAGTCCTGTGTATTAGTAACATCCTACATTTTTGGAATGTAGCATAAGTGAACGTAGAAACTAGTAAAGGCAAATACTGTCTCAAAAAAAGAAAAACAAACCATTGCATAACTCATAAGAATTTAATGGTGTGAAAAGTGTTCACTGATTTACAGTAGAAGACGATTAGGACGTTAGCGAGTTTCTTATTGCAAAATATTTTTATGCAATGGCGGAATATGTATGAGAATTTTTGGAATAAGTATATAAAATGTTTGATTTTTCTAAATTCTGCTCACTGAGAGGTGACAGCACCTCAAGTGATCTTAAAGCATTCAAACAGATTGTGGCTGGGAGAGGAGCCAGCAGAGCAGCCTTCTTTCTGAGACATTTGCCAAGAAACAAGCTTTATACCAGACTCAGTGGTTGCTGTGAAACTGAAACACAAATTGTTTTCGCTCAGTGGGTTGTTTTTATCACACTGGTCGTGGCACAGTATCCCAAAACAGATGGAAAGAGAAAAGTGTGTAGTGGTTTAACTTTGTTTTATTGACACCTTCTCGAGTGTGTTTCTTTTGTGCATGATTGTGATGCAACGCTGCAGTTTTAAAGTGTTGTTGCGGAAGTGTAACTGACCAAAGAAAAGTTCCACAAATTTGACATAAAACTATGTGAACTTGCCTTTCATTCATTACAAGTAAAAGTTTTTTTTTGGGGGGAGGATTGACTGTCAAATCAGTGTAGCAGAGAGACGCTAAAACGAGCTAGTACAACTCCCCGAGGCAGAACAAATGCTTGCTTTTTCTCCCTTGTTGATCTCTCCCTGTTTGACATGTCCTGTTACCCTCTCCGACTCGTTCAAAGGCTAACAGGCTCATTTGAGTCATCTCTCAAGACGTGGAGACATGGCTCTACTTATTTGAATAGAGTCGCTTGGACCGGACTCATGGTGGCATGGCTTCCTGTGCATTCAAGCCGAGTCATGATTGCTGCGCATGTAGCCGTTGTAGAACTCTCATCTTGGTCTCATCCAGGACAAAGTAGCCATTCAGTGAGAGTTTAGAAGAAGGACTTGTTTTATAATAAAGTGAGTTCATGTTTTCTTTGAGTGGCGGTGACAGAACAAGCAGAAATCCTGCAATTCTGTATTTTTCTGAAGATTCTCTTTAAAGAAAGAATACATCTAATAAGTGCTGCAGACATTTAGTGGAGCAATATGAGAACATTTTAATCGCTTTAGCAAATTATACAAACCAAATGGGCGATTGTTGTGCAATGCAAGCCGTATACCAGAGTACCGTGTCTATTTTGATCTGCATCTCAGTTGTGTTAATGTTATTTTGAAAAAGGTTTTTTGATTAAAACCGAATACAACAATTTTACAAATCAAACAAAGGTATCTTATCTTACTTTATAAAATTGTAATTCCCAAAAGGTCCAAGTCAAATGGGAAGGAGGGGGCACAAAAGGGAGTTAGGACGAGGACTGAGCTAAAAGAAACAAAATAGGGCCGGGACAAAATATTCCCATCAAAGGCAATGCTTGGACATTATATATAGGTCATAAATTGATCATCTCCCAACCTATTTTGATGTGGTTTACCTTTTGGTCGTCAACAAAATGTGTGCTGTTAAGCACCAAATGTAAAAGTAGCACAATGTGCAGGCATCCTTGTTAGTTTCGTGTACTTGCCGTCCACGCACATGGAATGCGTTGACACGTTTCCCCAACTCGCTCTGTGTCGCCGAAGGCAGGCAGCTCATTGGGAGCATGCTATATCGCTCTATTGTTTGTATAGCTATTGTAACAGTGAGTTGAGCAGAAGGGGAATGGATGGCTGAGAGCAAGAGTGAGCAGCCTTTAGCACATGGAGAAAAACTGAAGAAAGAATACACTTCATATAAAATTCTTAGTTCTTGAAAACAAAAAGAATCATGTTATTGTTCAAAACATGTTCTTGTGCACTCAAAACACTAAAGGAGGAGGTTGCTGCTGGAGTTCTCATTATGCATAGGTGCTAGGAATGACATGTTTATTTTGATGTTTGATGTATAGATTATTATTCTCCAATAGTTGTAGTAGACGTGCGTTCATCCACCGATTTTATTTTATTACTGTTCACTCACTATTGATATATTTACGAAAGCACCGTGTGTGGTGTTTTGTTGTCACTGAATTGTATACATTCTGTGGCCAGAGCCTTTGAGTTTCCATTTCAAATAAGGTGACCACTCTTACCACATAGGTTAATGAGCACTAAATAGAGAGGCAGGGTGGGGTCAATATGAATCTAGGTGGGACATGTCCGACAAATTGCCAGTACCATTTCTGCTAGTGTGACTATAGCATGAATGCAGAGATCAGATATAACCCACCTATGTGAATGATTGACAATTGCCACACGTGGGTAATTCAGAGGTAACCTGCATGAAGAGCTATGGGGGGAAAGTGCAATTCCAAGCCAATTAATTCGTGTTCAATGTTTAAATTAAGGATTACTGCTACTCAATCTTGAGTGTAGTTCTTTTCTTAAGCATATATATATATATATATACATATATATATATATATATATATATATATATATAGGTGGGACATATATAGAATATACCAATTACCTGGAGGCCTCTACCTGTGGTGTTTAATTTTAATAAATAGACTATAGACTTTCATGTTGTTCAAACTGTCATTTGTTTTTGCTTTTCTTCTTTTCTTGTTTCTTTGCCGAGATGGTTTGTTTGTGAAGTAGTGCTTGTGAACTAAAGCCCTTTGAGACCCTTTGTAATTAAGATATATAATATAAAATAAATGAACTTGAATCCAATTCTGAGATGCCTGCTCAACAGTTTCATGCATGTGAGCTTTTTCCTTTCTTTGTGGGTTTATTGTCTACTTTGATAAAACTGCTAAACATTGAGTGTCACCTTTCAGTCAGGTCATATTTTTGTCTTGTTGAAATTAATTGGAAATTGGACAAACTGCCTGAAACATTTGGGTCTCAGGTTAGCAATAGCCGATGGCGTCTGACTTTGGGAAAAAGGTGGGGTACACCCCGAACTGGTTGCTGGCCAATCCTTGGCCATGCATATAGAAAAACAACCAGTCACACCTACGGGAAATTTAGAGTTTTGGGTGCCGAGCCAGATGCAGTTAGTATTAGTACCAGAGGCAACTCCAGAGTTGAAGAAAGTCTACCTCCACTCAAAAAGGGCTTGTTCTGGAACCCAAGCTGTTCTTTGGCATGGCGCGACTAAGTTGACATGCTTCCAACCCGAACGGCAAGTCAAGCTCCTTCCCTGCCAGAGAGATGATATTCCATATCGCTCTACAAAGTAAAGTTGGACCAACGGGTTCCTCGCCTTCGAATACACCACAATGAACTCTATCCCTTTGGCCCCTCCCACAAGTGGTGAGTCTTTTTCGAACCGTGGCTGGTCATGCCCTATGGGTGCAGTCCCAGCCACCACGCAATCAACATTGATCCCCACCCCTTAAATCTGATTCATTCCTGGTGAACTACCTCCCACACAGAATCTGTGCAGCTGTCACTCATTTAACAATATACTTCATTTGTTATTTTTCCATGGAAGTTTTCAGAAATGACAATACATTAACACCTTCTTGTCTTGCAAGGTCAACGCTCTACGCAACCATTGTGCACATGTAGTCACATGGTCTGTTATTCATCACTGTAATGATTCCACTGAGATAACGAGCCGATGCATTGATAAATTATTTATTTAGTGATAAAATGGAAGGCAGCAGGGAGAAAAAAAAAAGCCAATCCTACTGTGCATTTGCTTGAAGGACATAAAATAAGAAAGCTGTTTGGTACCTTGCTGTGTGCCCCTGGCCATGTTGTAATGAAAGTCTTGGCACTCTAAATATATAATGAGGGAGGAGTGTGCTAAAAATGTTTTGTGGTATTTCAATGTTCATCTGAACTCATCTCAAGGTTTCAAGCTTGAGAGATACGACAGTGGCTTCACAGCAATCAAAGTTCTTCATGAAGAACACCAAGGTCTCCACTAATAAGAGCTGTACTCTTTTTCTAACTCGTAGAGAAAAAAAAAAAATTGGAATGGATCTCTTACGATAAATGTCCATCAGGGGACAAATCACACACAAAACAAAACTAGTGGAAACAAACTTATTTTTAAAATGCCATATTAAAAACATTATACAAAAAAATTAACTGTAGATTTGGGATTTTTGCTCTGATGTACTAAATCAATATTTACTTGATTAAAATCATAAACAGCACGGAAAGTTTATGTCTCAGATTTCTGATCATAAATTTTATACTCAGGGGTGCACATAAAAATGTTGGTGTGGTCTTCAACTGAGCACTAGAGTTTTCTGCTCGGTGCTAGTCAAGTCAGCCGCCACAACGACGGTTGTATACTCGCTATGCAACACGCCGCGAGGGTCAACTTCAAAATAGAAGCACACCAGGTAGGACTGTGCATGGATATCAATTTTTGATATAATATTTTAAGTTGGTCTACGGAAGCAATCGTGGTGGTGGCTGATTTAATTTCGAATTGAGTCTCTTAAGACTATTTAGGGGTGTGAACAACATGAAAATTTGAAAGCTAAAGATCTGCTCATGGCCCCAAATATGTAAGCTCACCTGTGATGTAACACGTCAATTTAAAGATAGATTCAACCACAATATGGGGAGATCTTAATCGAGAAAGGTGGCCCAAACCCCACAAAATTACAAAGGGTATCATCAGAAAGGTCATGTTCTGTGTTTTATGGATTTTGGTTTTGATTGGCTTTTAGTTTTGTCATTTGTACTTATCTAAGTCTATAGAACTAGAGGAAATATAGCTTGAGGGAGACTGTTAGTTCATAGATTAGTCAATACTGTCATTGTTGCACAGTTCCAAAATGGTTTTCCCTAATAAAATACAGTACACTTTATGCCTTGAAAGTTTGAAAGTCTAGACTTTTATTCGCGTGAATGAAGGGCCAAGCTAAAACATTGCATGTGTACTTGGTTGTCAGGTCTCTTCCATCAAGCCATTCCGAAGAGCAAATTACATGGATGTCACGCAGACCTGTGATTCACAGAATGCGTGCACGAGTCAGCCTGCTCTGTATTAATACATTAAAGTAATTATCATTTTTTTCTATTCTAGTTAAAAGACAAAACCATGGAAGGAGAGCAGCAGATAAAAAAAATGAATGCTGTTTTGTCAGAGTTTCAGAGAGAGTTACCTGCGACGTAAAAAAGCAAAAGAAAAAACACATACCCTGCCAAAAAATAAAGCGCACCAAAACATTTCAATATAACTCCAAGTCCATCACTCTTGGGTGAAATAAGACTGTGCAGTTAGAAAGCAAAGCTGATTGTTTAATCCATTTGACCTACTATTGTGCAAATGAGAGGCAATTACTTAGACAACCCCGATTAAGGAGTTTGATTCTGGAGGGGGTGTCCATAAACCATTTATTTGCTCTCATTCTTTCTGATTGATGTTTTGGTAACATTTGCTGTGTCCCACCCCTGGAGCTACCATGAGGTGGTGTTTACCACTCGCTGAATTCACTCAGGTAGTGCTGCTCATCTATAATGGCAATCAATCTGAGCGAAGGCAAGAAAGTTTGCTGTGTCTTTGAGCAGTGTAAGAGCATGGAGGCAATGCTAGGAGACGTTGAGGAGGCCGTAGGAGGGTAACAACCCAGCAGCAGGGCTGAAACCTCCTTCTTTGTACAAGGAGATACATGTGGCGTACTGCCAGATCCTTCCAAAATGAGCTTCAGCAACCCACTAATGTGCATGATTCTGCTTAAACCGTCAGAGTGGGGGCTTATCGTTACAGCCAAACACTGTGCAGCGTGACTGGCATTACAGAGTACATCAAGATTTTTAAATTCGCCATTGGCGTCCTGTGCTCTTCGGGGATGAGAACAGGCTGAGCACATGACCGACGTGACAGAGTGTGGTTGCGCAGTATGATCGGTTAGGTGGTGGATCAGTAAAAATATAGGGAGGCATTTCTTTGGGAAGGCCACGCAGCTTGACTTCTGTTAACCAAATTTATTTGGACTGCCATTAAGTGCGGGGGTTGAGTTTCTCACACATGTTATGGGACCATATGCTGGAGCATTGGGTCCTGGGTTCATTTGGATGTTTGACAATGTCAGGTCTCATGTGGCTGAAGTGTTTTGGCAGTTCCTGCATGTTGATGCTATGGACTGACCTGACCATTCCCCAACCTGAATCCACTTGAGTATATCTGGGACATCATGTCTCGTTCCATACATCAATGCATGTTGCTCCAAAGCTGACCGATGCTTTAATCCAGGTCTGAGAAAGGATCCCTCAGGAGAATATTTGCCGTCGCATCAGGATCAGGCATTGTGCTGGGGTCATACAGGCACCGGGAGGTCACACACTTTGCTAAGCCTCATTGATTTTTATTAGTCCTGAGGAAAAGCCAAAGAAGTTGGATCAATGTGTATTTTGAGTTTCCACTTTAATTTTGAGAATAACTCCAAAATCAGACCTCTATGGGATATTTGAATTGTACATTGGTAAATTTTATCGTTTTGTTCTCAATACGCTCTCCGTAAGCTGTCACCTTTCCTTGGTGGAGGAATTTCGGTGTCCAATATGATCCTGGGGGCTAAGTCTGCTGGGGCTTTATCCCCTCGGCAAGCAGCGTAGGTGAACTACCAGACAAAGGATGGTTCATATGGGCCCTTATGATGGATTCCATTTTCCCTTGCCCCTTTATGGAGCCAGGCCTGGCGATAAGGCATGTTCGCAAGCGCCTGGTGGTCGGGCCTGCACCCATTCAGGCTGGGCTCAGCCTGAAAAGGCAAAGTGGGTCCCCCTTCCCATGAGCTCACCACCCGTGGGAGAGGCCAAATGA
This sequence comes from Idiotropiscis lumnitzeri, assembly GCF_059441095.1. Lineage (NCBI taxonomy): Eukaryota > Metazoa > Chordata > Actinopteri > Syngnathiformes > Syngnathidae > Idiotropiscis > Idiotropiscis lumnitzeri. The sequence goes on from NC_142394.1 coordinate 10,213,341, forward strand.
GTCAGGTGCTTTGTGAGCTGAGCTACAGAAGTTACCTCTAGGGACATGGAATATCACCTCTCTGGGTGGAGAAGAAGCCTGAGCTGGTGTGCGAGGCAGAAAAGTTGTGACTTGACGTAGTCGGACTTGCCTTCACAGAGAGCGTGGGCTCTGGTGCCAGTTCTCTCGAGAGGTTTTGTAGGCTCTTCAATTCTGGAGTTGCCCATGGTGAGAGGCGCAGAGCAGGTGTGGGCATACTTATTGCCCCTCTGGTTTGGCGCTTGTACATTGGGGTTTACCCCGGTGGACCAGTGGGTAGCCTCCCTCCAACTTCAGGTGGGGTGATGGGTCCTGACTGTGGTTTGTGCCTATGGCACTCTGTATATTCGGGTCCACCATCCAGCATCCCAGGGGTGGAAGCAGGGCACTATTTACACTGTGTGGGCGCTGCTAACCTCAACTCAGGACGTTGTTGAGTTGGTGGGGAAAATAATTCCAAGACTGCCTCAATTCCAGCGACACACCTTTCTTGGAGGAAGAAGAGTCTGGGGACTTTGAAGTGGGCTCTCCTATATCTGGGGTTAAAGTCACAGAGGTGGTCAAAAAGTTCCTCTGTAGAAAAGCCTTAGTTCAGGTGATTTCTCGCGAGGAGGATACAGTTTGTGTTTTCTAAGACCACACAAATATACTCCAAGCTTAGTTCAGCCGCATGAAAACAGATGTTCAAGATGTTCAGCTTGCCATAAGCGTAAGATCAGGTTTAGAACTTCTACCAGTTGGATTCATTTGATAATTGAAGTAAATTTTCTCTGTGACATCATTTGATCAAATTATGCCAAGTAAAATTTTTCAGTTAAATATAGACAAAGAAACATGCGCACACACACACATTTGTTGTCATTGTACTTGGTGCCAAACTTGTGAAAACATAAATCCCACTAAGGGCTTGATTTACAAAGATCCCAAATAACTGATGTTAAATTACAATAATGATATAATGTTTGGTCAACAGGTGTAGAATAAACCAATATCCGTATGAAAAATTATTGTAACAATGAATGTGTGTGTGTAAAACACAACAATATTGAAAATAATAAAAAAACAACAATAACAAATGTAGTGATAACTAAAACATGAGAAACACAAAAAGCACACAAATAAAGGCACTATGCTAACAGTTAGTGAAAAACTATGATGACAAAAATGTCATTTCGGGAAAAAAAAAATAAAAAACAGAGAGCAAAGTAAACAAAAAGACAGAATCTATCTCCACTTGATAGAAACGGAAAACACAAAATCACGGAAGTACTTTCATTCAAATTGAAGTCCTACTGGAATGCCTGGTCTGAAAAAAAATCGGAAACACAATCACAGGTGCACTTAATAAGAAAACTATCCTTCAGTACTCCGGGAGCCCACTGACTGTCATTTTGTTCGCCCAATGCTGGTTTTCACCTGCCTGACAGAGATGGTGCGGCATTTAAGAAAGCCCGACCAGTTCTCACAGTTCTTATCACACTGGCTAAATGAAAGTAAAGATACACACGCAGGCACTCTCTCTCACACACTCATTGTAGGGCCAACTGAAAAAGGTAGGTAAATACTTGATTTAGTATATCTAATCTAAATCATTAAAGGATAATGTAAATGGCAGTCAATTTAAAACTGAACAAAGGTTAGACGGCTCGGAGCCACTTTTGTGATCCTGGCATGGAAGTCCATTGTTTCAGAGGGGTCTCGTTCACACCTCCTGTGGTGCAGCTGTGATCTAATCTTCCTGCATTCCTCTCCTGAATGTCTGGTCATTAGCATGGTCTAAACTTCAGTTACACTTAAAGGATTTCATACTTTTGACTATTAAAGGAATATAAGAGTTTGAGCTTAACATAGTTCATTAGATGTTGGTGCATCCAATGTATGAAAATGTGATATTGTAAAATGCTGAGAGTGTGACTGGTGGCGAGAAACTGGTTGCGGGGGTTGTGCAAGAATGGAATGTTTTAGAAACAGAAGGTGCTGAGCGAGACGAGATGACTCCGGGAAGGAGCGGCCATCGGGGGAATCGCACGCAGGAGGAGCCACGGGATTCGGCGGGAGGAGAAAGACCAATGAGAGCGAGCTAAAGTTAACTGCAATACACATAGCCAATAGAATCATGCCAGGATGCCTTTGTCTGTGCCATTTTGCATGTTGTATAGTATGAATCAGGACTGGGCAACTCGGGGGTAGAACACATTCGCTGGTGGTATGAGAGGTGTAGAGCTGTATTGAGAGGGACCCAAACTCAAGTTGTAGATTTGTGTGTTAGGAATAAATCCACTCGTGTGTGAAAATGCCGGCTTCCTGATACCTTTCTATTGCAGAACGAGCGCGCATATTGTTGGATGTGTGAGAGTTGGGTAAGGTCGCAAATTGGAGTCAGATTACTTATTTGAGTTTACATTGGGTTAAAGTTAAATTCTAACATTGATATAAAGATAAATTCCAACATCATGTAGCATAAACAAGGATGGCTTCGTAACGGCCCAAACTAAATACAACGTAATCTTAATTGGACGTTGTGCTTCTGAGGATGTGATGAAAGCTCATGGATTCGACAATTTCATCTTCCACTTTGCTTCTCCTCCAGGCTGTAATATTTCTCATCAATCAGCATGTTACGTGTCAAGTGAGAACAATTCAGTACAAATTGATGGTCAAGCTCTCTTTACTGTTCATTTTCAAATCTGGAAAATGAATGGCTCTCTGATGCTGATAATTAGGAATTGATAGAGTAGCAGGTTGTTTTTCCCTCTACTTAATTACATGCAAATTGGTTACAACATACGTCCTAATATACTAACTTATATTGTTCACTTTTTAAATTCAAGATGCCTTCCGTAGCTTTTTTTTTTTTTTTACCAATGTGGTTGAAAATACATTTTATGTGATACGGAAATAGGTGAAATCACATTATAATAAAGAAATAAAATACTGAAAAAAACAATTAAAAAGAACGAATGAACTATTATTGCTCATCGACTTTAAGTGAGAGAAAAAAATGGATGACTGCAGCTCCCTCATTCACAATAGTCTACTTTCTTAAAATGTGAAATCCGTTTCTGGTTCAAGTGTTTTTTCATTTTTATAGTTTCCCTTTTGGATTGTTTAGCACTTTATTTACATGTTTGGTAAAATTTGAACATGTCGGCATGGAACCTACATCCACATTCATTCATAAAACCCAGCTGCTTCTGATATCTGTGATTGGGTGAAAGCATTGTAAGGAGGTGGAGCTCCTCCCTCGTTCCAACGCGTGGACAGCTGTTTTGCCATGATTACACTGACAGTAACAATTTGATTAAAAAGCCGCTATTTCAATAAATAACCTACACCTTGCAAATACTTTAATTTTTGGTGGGGTGTGAAGTGATTTTCAGATTTCTTTTACCCGCCATTCACAAACTACCTTGTCATTTTTTTCATTTGTGTTTGGATAATCGAGGATGTGGAAATGGAACTTCTGCCAACATATAGAACAGCTTTCCGTCTTAAGACACAGAGGAATGCAACTAATTTTCAGTTTACAGCAATGTATTATGCACGCTGCCAATGATGGTTACTCACCGTAACATAACAGTTCCATGTATTCAATTAAATATTAGTTGAAAAGATTTGTAAATGATTGTATTGTCTTTTTACTTACATCTTAAAGAACGTCCCAACTTTATTGGAAGTGGTGTTTGTAATAAGTAATAATAATCGGGCTTGAATGTACAAAGTCGTTCTCAGATTGACACATAGCCGTGCGATGTGGAGTACTGTCAGCACTTTGCCGAGCATATAAGTTATTGTGCTGTTTACATGTCAAGCCCGGACAACATCAATAATTTATTACCAGCGAGGTTATTTGCAATCCATTTTTATGGTGCTTATGCTATCTGATTAAGCTAAAAGCTGCTGTCAGTGGACAGCAGCCCTTAACATCTTCATTTGAAGTCCCCTCGTTGGGTTTCGTTACTTTAGGACTAGCTGCGAGTGATGCTGTGCAATGCATTAAATCCATCTCCCGTGTAAGGAAGAATGAGATATTTTACATCCGCTGCAGTTACTTATGTGAAGGTGGCTCTTGGTTAGGACTGGCTCATGGCCGATAAGCATGCTGCCTGCCGCCTCTCCTGAAATTTAATTTGAGCGGTCATTTCTGAACTGTCAGTGACAATCTTCCTCAGTTTCATTCATTGTTCAGAAAACATATACTGAAAGGGAGGTGGGTTAATACCCGATGCTGTCTTTATATTTTTTTAACCTTTCACTTTCTTGACGCGCCACTCTGCAAAAAATAGCAAAATAAGAGAAACTGGTGAAGTGTAGTGCGCCATCCCAACTGTCCACCCACCAATCCATCTTCTCTAACCATCCATTCAGCCATACACTATAGCATAAAAAAAGAGACATCAACCCGCTCTTACTCTGTTAAGATGGGAAATTTATAGGTTATGCCACACAGTGTGTGACAATAGAAATGGCTGTAAAACCTAAGGCAGTGTGGTCCTGCATGATTGAATCGTATTTTAAGACACCACTAAATCCAAATCACTCGATGATCTATGTCTCTCCCCATACATCCTTATAACTCATGATAAGATTACTTAGTACCACACAAATCTCATTTTTGGGGTCTTACAAAACGAGTCCCCAGAGGGGTGTTGCAGACTGATGCATATTCAGCTGCTTTGAATAGCTGTTTTCCCTTCACATAACAGAGTGGAAATCTCGTACTGAAGAGAACTTTCCACTGTTGAAAATCTTCTGTCCAGGAGATATGCGTGTGATGTTGCCCTTTTTTTCGGGACTGTTTTTAGGGTGTTGTACTCAGTCGGTTTGTACTGTGTGTATTGTGTGTTGTAGTTCATCAAATAATGGTTTACATTCAGTGGAATATTATTTTATGAATTTTCAGACTTGTGAATCAAGTTAAAGTTTCCCACTGAAATGAATGGAAATGCAATTAATCTGTTCCTGTGCCAAAACTGTTAGATGTACCTTGATTTTTTTGTTTGGTTGGTTAAGCAAGTCATTTTAGGTAGGCAGTATCTTCAGTGAAGGTAAACAAGACCGCGTAATTATACAAGTGAAAGATGGTATGTAAAAAATCAAGAAAGGGAATGGGATTTATAGTCAAACATTTGACCACAGAATCTTGCTATCAGAGGTGAGCTGAAAATGGAACTCAGCCAGACTTTCACCTCTCTCAGATTTGCGAGTGTTTGCGATGGTGCCAATCTTACTTTGGCAACGATTTTGGCCAAACATGCACAAATACGTTTTATTAATAATTTGATGGCAACAAGAAAAAACGTTTGAAACAATTAAAACATTACATATATATATATATATATATATATATATATATATATATACACCCAGAACTCAATGTGGTTTCACATAGCTGTCTTCACATCAAATTTAATATTTTGCACCTCAATAGTCATTTGTACAGATTAAATGGCAAAACTGAGACTCAAACACAGTCAAAAGTAGTCATGTGTAATGGGAACCGTAAACCTTGTTCATTTGAAAGAGCCTGCATGTGATAACGGAATAGTTAAGAAAATAAGGAACAGCAGGTAAACGAGTTACATCTGGACACAATAACCGTCCCACACTCAGCCCACTGGTAACGTTCTTGACATAATTTCTGTCGAATATTAGTAGACAATTCACTGAAATTTGGGCTATGACTGAGATGGCCTCAGTGGCAAATCATATGTGGAAAAAAACATTTCCAGCCAGAAGCGTTGCAGAAATATGATTGTTTTCCATTTCTTTCATTAGTCTCCCTGGTTTGTACGTCATGCTCTGGGTGAGTAGGTGTCAAAAGTCGCTGTGTGAACAAATATCATGTTTGTCGCCTATTGGGCTTGTACATTCCACTTGCATATTGCCATGGACTTCACAGTGACATCATTGTGTCTTCTCCACCAGGATGCTCAAACACATGTGGACATAACGCAGTTGGATATAAATCCACTGCAAATACAAGTCTGTTGAGTCAATCTTTTGTTTGATTGATTAGCTTCTTCAGAATCCTTCAAGTGTCATCCCCAACTGAATCATCATAGCGAGAGGGATCTTTAGAAAGAAACGAGAGCCAGAATTCAAATGCTGTTGAAAAGCACAATTCTAAGTATCCCAAAAGGTTGTTTATGAGATTTTAGTGGTGCGAATAAACTCATAAATTCAAAGCATGACGAACGTAAATGGTCAAAAGACTTCTCGGGGTAAGCAAGAGTTAGTAGATTCTCAGATTAATGTCTTTATTGGCACGCCAGCGCTGCCATGCAAATGTTGGCCTGCCAAAAAGAGCATCTGAAGGTTTGCTTGACACAAAGCCACGAAGGAACCACTTATGTAAATGCAAGAAAAGTGATTTAAGTGACTTTTAACAGAACAAGATTGTTGGGTGCCAGCGACGCTGGATTTAGTTTTTCAGAAACTGCTGATCCACTGGTGTTTTGACGCGTAAACATCTCAAGTTCTCAGTTGCACTGAGCGCTTTATAGTCACACTGACATTAACACTTTCCTTTGTAGTAAGCTGTTTGATCATTGTTTCATACAAATGAATCAAACAATAAAATGTTACTTTCATGGTCTGTCTTTGTTGATTTTGATTTTTTTACTTAGAAGTCCTTTTTTCCTAGTGTTTGTTTTGTTTTGTTGATCTTTGTTGGTTTTGACTTTAGTGTTTTGACGTATCCCTATAGCTTGTTTGCCTTTTTATTTTCTTAAAATGATTCCTCATTTTCATTCCGGCCTCGCTTCTCTGCGTTTGGGTCTTCCTCCGTGTCAAACCTGACAATTACACAATTTTTGCTTTCCAAAAGGAAAAAGTGGAGTAGTCTGATGGGATAATCCCTAGTTAGCTATGACCCAAATAGATAGACGTTTACTTTTAGTGCAATTATCAAAATAAAGTTAACGTTTTTTAATAGAGAAAACAAAACTTACTCTTAACAGCAAAACTTATCAGTTGTAGCTCAACATTTCCATTTGATTTATCATGATTTGTTGAAATTAATTTTTTTAGATGCACAGAATCAACAGTGTCAACATCGTTGAGAAACTCTGAGGAATGTTCCTTTTTAAAAGCCATGTGAGCTAAAACTAGCATAAGAAAGATGTTCCTAATAAAATGTCCTCTGAATGAATCTGCAGTCCACCCACATTGCTCATTCCCAATTGTTTTCCGACAACAATTGCTGTTTAAGAGGGAGTTAAAGATTAAGTGCAGTGATTTTAATTCTGGGCGGAAATGCTTGCTCTGCCTTTCTAACACAAGCAGCGTTTTTGATGGCCCATTTAATTTGTCACTCTGTCTCTGCACTCAGCCAATTTCCATTAGGTTGAGGCGACACGGAGCCGGTCGACACAAATACTAACAACCATTACTTGCTGGCCATCATGTTGGAAACATAAGCATCTTGTTTGTATTCCCTCCTTGTCACTGTGTCTGCCTTCCTCGCTCAACCACTCAGCCATGACAGGCCAAATCCCTTGCTTTTTGCTCATCGTCTCCTCTTAACTTTAATAGTGTGAAAGAATAATTTGCATGTTTGAGCTCAAGAGACAAGAGGAAAATGGCGAAAAAAAGCACCAAATTGTCATCTTGGCCGATAATAACTTTCTGTTGCCAGTCCAAGCCAAGCCAGTCTGCTTGTCACTTCGTTGTCCTTCCTGTCATTGTGCTGTTGTCCTTTATACCTACCTACTGGCAGGACTGAACAATCACACTTCAGATTTGAAAGAACTGACTTAATTGGGTTTATTTAGGTCTTTAGATGGAAATTGTGTACACTTACCAGCCATAACATTAGTTCCTTTGGCAATGGGAAAAGTTGTCATTATTGTATTGCACGGGTCTTGAACCTATGGCTCATGAGCCAGATGTGGATCTTCTGGTGAATGCATGTGGCTCGCGGGGAAATCTTTTGAAGTTTCGTTATAGTCCTATCCATACTCTCAAACTGGCAACAGTCATATCTATCTATCTAGCCAGCTAGCTAGCTTTCGCATAGGTAACGCAGTGCGGTTGCCATATTACGCTGTCGTAAATAGCGGCCGATGTGCGCATGTGCAAAAGGGTCCACTCAATGGCTTGTTAATAAATCAGAGCGTAATCTTTCCCGGTTTTAATCGCATTGTCAGATAACTAATTGAAAACCTCTTTGAGAAGAAAGAAGAAAAAAAAGATGAGGAGTATCATACTTTTGAGCAGGAATGGATAGAGGAATTTGCCACTGGGGAGAGAGCAGGTTCTCTAATTAATGATCAAATTGCATCCATGCAACGGTCAAATACAAAGCGGGGCTTCGACACACACCATATTACATTTGCATCAAAATGTCTTGCAGGAGGCAGGAAGAAAGCATGTCAAGAGCTACTATCAATAGTGCAAGCTAGTCGGCAGTAGCAGCTCCTTGTTTGGACTCAACGAGCAAAACCATGCAGCACCAGAAGTCTTATTAATGGTAAGAAATTGGAAATTGTCAATTGTCGATTAGCAACAGCACAACAATGCTCTTAAAAAGAATTCAGAGGCTTAATGTACTCTAAAGTTCTTGAAATGACTTAAAATGCCAACATGTTAATTTTAAACATATTGTACGTCTCTCACATATTTGCATTTTTTAATATGTGGTGTTCATGGCTCTCTAAGAAAAAAGGTTCCCGACCCCTGTTGTATTATAATACAAATACAAACAAGTTTTGATGCTTCTCTTGTTTCAGCACTAATTTGATTGTATCTTTTAAGATATTGTCTGGTGAGTGCATATTCTGTTGGATTTCATCTGAATTCCAAATTTCTCTTATATAAAAAAAATACATGGGAATAACATCCTGTCTCACACAGGATAGTAACTCATAGGAAAAGTGATTTCTTGTTCATGTGTCTGCTTGTACAATCTGGTTCTGAAGTTTTTTCACTGGCATGACAGTGAGGTGCTCATTCAATTAATAGTGGTCCCTGAGTAACAGGCCTACAAAGTATTTTGACAAAATCTGAAATAGGATTGCTGTGCAGTGTTTTGTTTTTACCATTATTATTACTTCATCGATGTACACTAGATCCCCAAACATATATAATCTTATTAAATAATTATGATTCCCTGCCATTGACGGATATAGAAGCCAAAAAGCACATTCATTTTACCTCGGCTGGCAGTCAATGAGTTAATGGAGCTCTGCCAGTCTCCAGTGACAATTTAGTTGAGATTGAGTCGAGCTCCAGATCAGGTTACAAAAGTAATGACTCACTGAGACACATCGGAACTAATCAGTAGTGATGCAATTATGACTGACGTGACACGAACACGAGCAGTAACTGAAATGCTGGCCAATCCAGATATAGTCGCACTACAAGGGAAGGATATGACGGCAAGAGCATATGCTAGAGCACGATGCTGAATGAGGTGAAACATCACCATTGATATCAGTGACAGACAAATTAATTCGGTTCACATCAACATATTTTGCAGGAGAACTGAAGACCATCTTCCTGTTGAAGCTTCACAGAGGATGGGTGATGTAACAGGTCAACAACCACAGGACAGAAGTAAATAACAGAATTGGGTGGGAGGAGTTCAAGAGAGGCCCAGGTATAACCTCGGACAGACTGTGATGTAGCATGGCCTCAAAAGAGCAATTGACACTAGTCATCAACAGAATATGGCAGAGTGCAGAAAATAATCCCAAATTCTTCCTTTGTTTGATAATTTGTCATTGTCGTTTATGCAAAAAAATATCACTTTTTAGGCCAATGAACAAACCAGCACATTTAGAAACATTAAACAAAAGAGCAACCGACAACATGTTTCACAACCCCTACCATCTGCTTTTTAGTTGTACAATGTGAACTCTGACTGGTGTCTGGGTTGTGTGTGCACATACAAGGGCACGACGACCTGGCTGGCCCCTGAGCGCACACCGGGATAGCCATATTGTAGCTGAAGTCTCTCTGATTATGGCTGAAAAAAACAAATCAAACTCTGTGACTATTATGCAAATGAGTGATTACAGCAAGAAGAGCATATTGTGTTGTTCTTTTTTTTTCATTATTAGGTTAATCCACAAATGATTTATTTGACACAAATCAAATCAGAATGGTAAGAAAAGGTACCTCCCTATTGTATATGAAATTTGTATGCAAAGATAATATTCCTGTGCAATATTAGATAATTTGGCTACTTTTAGTACGAGAAGGGGCAACCCTTTATTATAGTTTTTTTCTTTTTCTTTTTTTAATCATTGACGCCATATGACTGACGCAAGGATTCATTATGACATCTAAAAAGACGCACATTTTGTGTAAATGAATACAGTAAAGGTTTACTTTGGAAACAAAGTGGACAACTGCACCTAATACTATAACTCTTTGGCTTTGTTTTGGCACAAGGGAAAATATACATGTGTTATTTTCAAAAACAGATACATTACGTCTGATGCACCAAATGGCATGGTGGCCACATTTTAACTTTAGATCAGTCTTTCCTATTGTTTCAAAGAATATTAGAGCCGAAAGAAAAACAAATGATGCAGAACAAATAGAAAACTAATTTTACATGAAAATGTTCATTTTACGACCGTGAACATAATACTGAGTTGAGATTAACACTAATGACTTATACTATGTTTCACCAACAATGAAAGAATTAACACCATCATTAGTCTGAGTAGTTAGATTGATTGTGAAAAATGCTTTTCTCTTTTTTGATAAAGAGCTACATGGACTGAAATCATCTCCTTTTGTTGGCTTAGTTGGATCATCTAACCGGAAATGGGCTTTCATTCAGTCCGTCACAAAGTTCCTGTCAGTATTTCTGGATGACCAATGTGGGCCCAGTCATCCCTCGTCAGTGACAGCCAATTGGCTTTGAGAACGTAATTTCCATGCCATACACAAGCCGACGCGCTGGCAAATATAGAAAAAAATAATAATGAAAAGAACAGACACACACACACCGTGGTGATTGGTGAAATAAACACGATATGGTGCACTACATTGAGGTCTGTGGTTTATTTTTTTTTTACAATTTTTTTTGTATTTGGTCGCGTGTCAGGTGTGCGCCATCTGCGTGTGAGGTAGTACTGGTCAGTTTGCTCAAAATTGTTTGGCTGTCGCCGCCAACTCGGATGATTGAGCCTGCCTGAAATACTGACAGCAGCTCACTGACATACTCATCAGACTGATAATGCCCACCTTTACAGCTAACCAAATATCTATGTTGAATTTCAGTCGTCGGTGTGAAGTTGGGAAATTATTTACTACAACATAGACAGTAAACTAAACCAGTCCCGAAACTGTAGCCTGGTAAAATTTCCCAATCTATCCCCATACAGGGGGGTTGCCCATTGGTCCAACTTCATTAGAGACTTTTGACTAAACCAATCAGAATGTAGCACTAAAGCTCTCAGTATCACTCCCATTGCTAGTTTCACAGTCGAGTGAGGCCTAGAGCATTGAACATGTGTAGCAACACGGAGTACCATAAATGAAAAAGAGTGCAAATAAATTGAAGGATTACATCTGAAATGCTGCAAAATGCACAGAATGGCTGCGGTAGCCTCCACTCCCATGACAGCAATGCTCCTGCAACAGCAGGTTGAACAGCTGAACAGTTGAAGCAGCAGCCGGCAGGTAGAGGACCAGTCACAGATGCAGGATTTCAAAACCACGGGACAGAGTGAGCGGTAAAGTATAACTGCCGGTAAGCAGGTTCTAACATTTGGATAATGCACGGGCTTTGAGCGACAGAGATAACATTAGCTAGCCTCTCTATTATTATGACTAAATAATGTACAGTAATCAATTTGGGATGTGTGTTAGTTTTGTTCTACTCTTAAAAATAATTATTATAGTATTATTTATATATAGTATTATTTTAATGTGAGTCATGGATTCTGAAAACAGGTAAAAATGAACCAATTTCAGGCCAACATCTTAATGCAAAGAGAGCAGGGATCGCAAGATTTTTATTTGTATTTTTTTTTTGCTGTTGATTTCACAAATTTCATAACGTTCATAATCTTAATCCTTTTGTCAGGAGTTGGGTATCATGGGAAAACTTGCTAAACACAGAAACAGACAATTTATCGTAATGATAAACTGACAAACTCAAAAAGTGATTATCGAAAGCCAAGAACCCAGGTTTAAAATAATAAACAGTGAGTTTGCAGCTGATGTTTGGTAAATGATATGATTTAATTTGCCACTCACACATCCATCCATCCATTCATTATCCAAACCGCTTCTTCTCACGAGTCACAGGTGTGCTTGTTTCCAGCCAATCATAGTTTACAAGTAGCCGAACAACCATTCAAACTCCAACTAACCGATCATGCATGTTTTGGAATGTGGAAGTAAACCGGACAACACCCACACAGGCATGATAAGAACATGTAAACCACACAGGAAGGAGCCCTGGATTCAAACCCTAGACCTCAGAACAACTCTTAATAGTCATCCGAAAGAATAAATATACCACAGTCTAGAAGCAATGGTAGTGGGGGGAAAAAAGGTAGAAAATTAGCGCTGGAAGCGATATAAAACAAGAGCTATCATGGCAGGTAAAAGTAACCTCAGAAGGGACCTAGCCATTGTCCAAAACATAATTTTTTAAGTTAATTATAAGACAGAGTTGCTTTTCCTGAGGGCTAGTTTAGCGCCCTGTTTTTCTAGCCTGATTTAATTTGCTTGTTAGCTCTTCTTAAAGGAGGAAACACCTTTTAATCTGAAATGATATATCTGGGATATACAGAGATTAGAGGTAATTTTAGCAAGGAAACATTTGTCCAAACAGTTTACAAATTATGCTGAATGTGTAATTTTTAGGATGTTGGTGATACAATATGCTGAAAATCAAGATGCTCCCTAAGCGCTGCTGCCGACGCCTCATAATGATCCTGATCATTTGAATCAGGTGTGTTGGAGGAGGGAAACATCTAAAACATGCAGGATGGAGACCAGATTTGGACACCTTGCTCTAGGTTGTGTACATTGATTATTTTCAATAGTTTATGATATTGTTTTGTCACCTGTTTTCCCAAAAAGTTCTAAATGTTTTTTTTTTTAAGATTGCATTTTACCACCTTATGCATAACTGAACAGCCAGACATATTCATAGCCGTTGGGCCCGAAACCTCCCAAGTCACATTTTGGTGAATTTCATATTTTTTCAAAAAATCTATCCTATTGGTCAGTCCACACATGTGAGTCATTACTTACAAACTATTCACAAATGTTAAGTGTTGAAAGTGATTTGCTCTCTCTCATGACACAATATTAATGGTTGAACAAACTTGCGATTGTTGGGGTCCCATAGAATTTGGAGTTCCAAAGATTCCGCCCGACGACTACAAATATATGATATTAGGATGGTAAACCACCCCAAATCGGAAAGTTTTTTTTTTTAAAATCAGGTGTACGCATGTGGAGAAATTAGTGTATATATGTTTTAGCAGGGATGGGCACACTTACACCATGAGAGCCACTTATAAAATTATCAAGTACAAGTGATCTACCTTCTTTATTTTGATTTTACAATACAATCACAATTCTCTTTAGGCAAACTAAATATTGGTGCAAACTCTGCTGGCCACTGAAAAATGGCTTTCAAAATCTGCTGAGAAACTACTTTTGCTAAGTTTGTCTCCGTCGGGTAGCTGTACCAGAACGATGGCGGCGAAACACGGCAACCTTCTATAGGGGAGGCACGTCAATTGTAATATAATTAGTGATGACTTCACCTACAATTACATTAAACACATTTAAGTTGACGTGATAGAAAAAGAATTTGGCATATTGAAATTAATTTTTTACTTTTCTTTTTTTTAATGACAATTGAAAAATGTAAAAAAAAATTTAAACACTGTCTCTTTAATGATAGTCCAAGGACAATATTGCCTTGTAATAACAGGTACTCAACTGACCACAACAGCATTTTAAGAGTGGGTAGCTTTTGACTTGATTTTGTCTGATTTTTGCAACCTTCCATCATTTAAAAAACTCTGACTGGAGTTCTGTATAATTTCCCATCTTCTCAGCTCCCTCTGTGCTAAATTGCATTGGAAGATGGATTTTTGGCATGTGCGGCTGTCACTTCTCAGCCATGGAAGACTTTATGCACCAGTACACTCGCTATGGCGGGCTATTCTGGAGGGGGATGGGGGAGGCTATTGGAGGGGTGAGTCAAGTACTGCCACTCCAGCAGGTATTTGGCCATTTTTGTCGATGTAATTGTAGGTACAATAGTGTTGAATCTTAGGATATTATTTCCTTTCTCTCGTTTTCAATGTCTCCTTTACCCCTCTTTCAAAAGATTTCTTCCTCCAACATTCCCTCAATCACCATCTGCAGCAGGTTTTCATAATGGTGCTAGGATCTAGTTCAGACAGCCATCTCAAGACCATCTTCATTCCAGATGGGACTATTAGCTTCCTTTTCATTACAGTTATTATAACGGGCATATGCATAGATTGTGGAATGTGTTCCAAATCATTCAGTGGCTTGCTGGTGATGTAAGTCTCATTCACTGAAAGGTGTTCATTATAATTTCATATCTCGATCCCTCCAACACTGTGTGGGAAGTTTGATTTGAGGATGTCTACATCGGAGACACCAAGAAAAAGCAAGCAAGAGGCTGCCAACATTTGTGGACACCTTTTTGGCAAGATTTCTTGTTCCAATTCCCACGATCTTCCACAAATATTGCCTTTCTCTAGAAATGTCTGATGATAACTGATTACTGACTTCATGTACGCTACCATTTGACAGGACAATTACTGCTCGCTGATAAAAGAAACCATAAAAGGGATACTGTACAAAAGTAAATCATTGGCGTGACAATCATTACTTTGTGGCTGTTAAATTTCGGGTTGAAGACAATGTGTGAGCAATTTGAATGTGGACAAAGTTCGCATCTCCCTCAGAGGAAGGAATGACCTGACTGTCAGATGCCAAAATGCCAAAGGCTTGATTAGAAGTCTTGTGTTAAACTGCATGTTTGAACTCATTAGCACATTAAGGCCATGACACACTGAGGAACTCCAGTCAGTGTGCGTTAGTGTTTGTACTTGAGATTCTGGCCATTCATTTCAGAAGAATCAAGCATTCAAGCATCCACATTATTATGGCAACGTGCACCAACTTCGCAATTCAAAATGTATTTACTATTATTATTATTTTTGGCACATCTTTAATTGCACAGCCGAGCTGTGTCTTTGTTTTCGCCCCAAAACAGATTGCAATCCTATCTTCCTTCTTCAGCTCAGGAACTGCACATCTCAGCATTCATGTACATTTTGAGTGGAAAATGTATTTTCTCATTTTCACTGAGAAGCTACAGTATACTGCATCACAGCTACATCACATCACCTATAATCTACGAAGGAAGGAAGTAGCGTCAGAAATGTAGCCAAGAGCGGCTGCATGCAATAATCTTAGAAGGTGAAGTTTTAGTTTGTATAAAAACCTGTGCATACAAACTGTTCACGTCTTAAAACGGTGCCCAGACAAAGCGCATCAGTCAAAAGCAGCACATGTTCTTTTGGCTGTTATTCTCGTCTCAATCACACAGCACAGTGCTGGGAGCTCAACATCAGTCAGGTCCACCCACTCCCATTCTCACATGTGACACATCAAACAATCAGGCTGAACTTTGGGCTTCAAAGAAATCTGTCAGGCTTTGCAGCAGAAAGTGCTATAGAGCAGTACGGGATAAAGAGGCCTGTTTATGTCAGACTTGTTTTTGGTGACCAAAGGTTGGCCGCAGGAGAGAAGTGCAAAACTGACAGTTGCAATGTGATTTGGCGATCCATTGATACAGCACAAGTTACCAAATGAGATGCATTGTTTGTTTGCACTGTCCTATTATCATATGTCTGTCACTGTAATCCTTATTTCATGAAATGATTGATGTATGGTGTTAACATCCTCAGTGGCATTCTAAAAGAGGGCTCGTGGCAGTCTCAATTCACGTTTCATTTTTAACTAATAGGGACAGCTCATGGCTGGAAGCTGTCACCTTGTTGCTCCCCATCTGACAGTGATGCATTTCCCACTCCACGAGTTTGGTCTACAGCCAGTCTGTGTCGGCCAATGTCTGGAACATATGGAAGCATTTTATAGCATTTCTTTTGGATGTAATGTGTGCTCTGATATCTCAGCTGCACCACACAATTTCATAAAATGACTTTGTCCTTCATAGTTTTTGTATTATGGGACTTTACTGAACTGGTGATAGTTCTGTCGACGTCAACGTTTAGTCTAGTGAGTGACAACTAAATGACCTTTAGCATAATGAGACTTTGACAATTAAATTTCCCTCTGACACACTTTTCCAGCCAGGTTATAAATAATTAATTTGAAGGAGTAAGCAGTCAAGAGAATGTCACGTCTCATTTGGGTGTTGCTGAGCCAAAATGACGAGCCTAAAACAGCGGCATACTGTTGCGAGTCTCTTTTAAATGTGCGAAACGTCACAGTGAGCCAAATGTGTAAATCAAATGTTTCTTTGTTTTTCCACTACTCCCGTTAGTCGCGTAACACTTAAGTTTAAAATATCTGCATTATGAGTGTGTTTTGTTATTTGGATTACATTTGGTTTGGTTTCATGTTATGTGCTTTTGTCTTCCATGTCAGGTTTTATTTCCACCTGTTCTCATCATCCCAGTCCCATGTGTTACTCAATCAGATCCCTCCAACACCATGTGTCGTGTCCAGGTGTTCCTTGTTGTCTCATCAGTGTACTTATAGTTATGGTGCATTTGGTAAAGGTGGAAAGTGGGATTTATCCAACTCGGATAGTCCCTCAAAGCATTCGAGTTGAATGGAAGCAACAAAGACAGCTGATTCCGATAAATTGTTTGTTGTTCTGGTCCATCACAACATATTCTGACCGACCTTCTTCATCATTTCCTTAATTTATATAAATGATATATATTTATATAATCATATATATTTATATAAATCTTCAAAACATTTCATTAATTTCACCAAGCAACCTCCTGCAGGGAGATAGTGGCCAGTCTTAATGCAGGAAGTACAAATCATGTTGAATATTCAAATGAATATAATGAAAACTAAATAAAGCACACTATATGTTTATAATATTGTAAAATGTGCTTTGCCATTCACGGTCTGTGCACTTTTCCTACTTTTCCTTTTTCAAATGCGGCATTAGTTAGTTTTTTGGGCGTTCCTGTCATTCCTGTTTTTTTGGTTTGCCAGTTCGTGTGCAGTGATTTATGTTAATTCTGAAATTATATTCTATATGCCTTGCTTACCTTTTTGCTTTATTTTTGGAAAACAAATATGGTTTTGCCTTGCCTGCCTGCATTTGGGTTCAACCTTTTGCCGACACCACCACAACAATCAATCTGACTAAAAACGGCATATACAATCTATTACTGCAGGAAAACTACCTTCCATTTGGTTTCCTGAGTCCACCGAGTAACACATCAAGCCCGGGGTAGCTCGGCTAAAATTTAAGATTATGTTTCAACCTAGACATTTTTGGATGTTGCTCATTCTATTGCATCACAATTTCAACCAGCGAGAATGCACCCCAGTCTGGATATTAAACACCCAACCCCCACCCCAATCTCACAAGCCATTTGTAAAGATTTGCATATACCGTGAAGCATATTGGACCAATCAGAACCATCTATCAAATATTACAAACAAGACAACTGCTGCATATTTTCTTCCACAATGAGAACATTAATTTGAATCCAGTTGATGAAAATGAATTATACTGACATGATATTACAGGACCCTTGTGACAGTCAAGAGTGTTAAAAAGTGTTTTGCATATTTGGCCTTGAGATTTGGCATTCCAAAAATGTAAATGAATTTTAACCGAATCGTGAGTTGCTTGCTCATATTTATGTCCTCATTGTGAAGAATCTTTCTGACCCCATTCTTAAGGGCAGCACAAAAAATGCATAGAGGGATGGAATTTGTTTTATAGCCCACACAGTACGTACTTAGTTTCATACTTTTGATCCTTTGTCACTACTGAACTCTATTCGCGCAACACTGCCTCTCCAAATGAATGGTCTTGTATGGCGCCTTCACGGCTACAATTATTTCAGCGCTGTGCCGGATTTCCGGTGCTGGGCGATAAAAGGCTTTCTCTAGTAGGTACATATTGACAGAGCCAGAAGTTAGCTTCTGCAGCATGATCTCAAAGAAACTGTGTATGATAACAGCGGGTAAAAAAGTGCATGGATGCCACAAAGCTGCTCGGCCACATAATTTCCGTTCATGTGCTTAGTTTCTACGACGTACGCGCCAGCAAAAGTGATACAAAGATGATACATACAGTGGAAAATTGCACTTTTTATTTTCGGCAGATGGATCATTTCAGTTCTGAGGTTTTATCTCAGAAATACAAGAAGGACTCATTTTAAAATGAGAATAAAAATGACCATTTTAGACTCTAGTGTTTTCTTTTCGGTATAAAACGGGTTCAGATGACTCTGAGTTGCCAATCTCTGGCCTACTGCCAATTATTAATATTGCATTGTGTCCCTCCTCTCTCGCCATATTATGAGTGCATCTACTGCAGCAAGTTTGGTATATGTCATTCAGAAGTGTGGCACAATTGTGACCATGTCTAAGGATCCTTGTGCAAGGTACTGACCCCAGCTGCTCCTGATGGTATGTCATCAGTCGGTACATGAGGTCATAGTGTGAAGTGTTTTGAGTTGTATAGGTAGCAATGTGACAGCCAATTTAACATTTACACCAAATATCTTCAGCAGATTAGACTGACCATCATTCAAACAAAATCACACTGTTTCTTTCTTTTTTATGTTTTGCCCAAAAACAACTCAACATTAATATTTATGAACACAGAAATAATTATCTTACAATAAATAAATGCCTCGATTGTGGCATCTTGATGGGTGGCCCCCTTATGACCTCTCCAGTGGCGACGGGTATGGTCCAAGGTCTGTAATTTGCCATATTCACAGACTCAGTTAGGTAAAGCCCGTATCCCACTGAGCGGCAAAGGTCTGCGAGTGTTTGCGCATGTCATGGATGTTGATTTAAATTTTGTCACGGTCGCAAATGGCCGTAAAGATGTTCACTATAATTTCGCAAACAGGTTTAATGGTCGCACATAGTTTGCAAATTTGAGCATGTTCACATATTTTTTCAACACGAACAATTTGGAACCTTGATGAACAATCAACATTCGCTCACTTTGCAAACATTCACCCCTCAGCGAGATGCGGACTTAAACGCACACCAACAATGTTTTTTGGGATGACAAGAGCACAGAATTCTTTGGTGTTTCCAGATGTAATGATACTGATTTTAAAAGATGCTCACTTAACAAAAATGATTAGCTTTTCCTGAAAAATTAATTCTCTGTTCTGTTATCCTGTCAAGGTTTGTCTTCAAACAATCCATTATGTTCATATTAGTGCTACCTGCACCTTGAGCATTGTCCAGGGTAGAGGAGGAAAGCTGCCATTGGTCCAGGGCCAATGGACAGACTTCCCAAGAGGCACTTCTCTTCTCAAGCACCAAAGTCGCACTTACCCCAATTTTTTCAATTTTGGGTGGCCCTACAATGTCACTTCTGCGCTGCAACCCTCCCTCTTGTTGACTGTTAAGGTGAAATTACCCACCCAAGTGCTTAACACCAAGATTGGAGCCCAGTTGTTTCAAGGATGGAGTTGAGATGCCGCAGATTCACCAGACTGGTGTCTGGAAACCTGATTCAAAAGGGAATAGGAGCATTTGCATCAGTGAGCCATGCAGAAAAGGAGCAGGACCAGCCAGGGTTATGTGATGGTTATGTGTCTTCAAGCTGAATTGTCTAATGTATTAATATATTCAATTCAATTTAACAATAAGTGATATACTTTACATATTGGTTACAAAAAGAGACAATGATGTTTGGTCATTCAATTTTTCTTTTCATTTGGACATTCTACAGGTCATCAGAAGGCGACATGCATGAAATGCCCAAAATGAACGTAAAATTGTACAAATTAAATAAATGTGGTTTAAATCTTATAAAGAAAAAAAAGCTGAAGATACAAGGCCAGGAAAAATAGTGATTAGTATGCTTCAGAAGCAGTTGGACTCAAGTGAAATGACTCAAGTCAATATATTATATAGTAATTAAAATTCTCTCAAAAACCTTTCTGTGCAGGTCTTTTTTCTATGTTTTCTTTCAGGCTTACATACTGTCGTGTTTCATGCAGGTCGAATCAGTCTTTTGATCCAACAGCCATTAATAATCATGGGCCTGGAAAAGCTAGACTTGAATATAGTCAGTCTCATAAATAAATGATAGCTCTGACCCAATTAAAAGGCGTTGCAAAGGAGGGATTCTCAGGATGTCCTCACAGAACATTTTTTTCAGCACACGATCCTGTAAATAATCAAGCCGCAGGCAATCGAGCCCCAGTACCCGGGAGAGGCAGGCTGTGTCAACAGCATGGCACTGTGCTGTCACTACATATCACTCCTGAGCCTTCGCACTGCCTTCAGCCGTGTGAAAGCACAATGGCCCTTATCTCTTTTAGCTCCCCACCATGCCACCATGCTACCTGTAGAGCATACACATCGGAGACAATTAGGCAAACTCTTGATTTAATATATTTTTGGTTTATTTTGTTGTGCTGACCTTCGATTTAGACTAGTGGTGCCTGAATCCGACCTCAAGAGCCCCTATCCAGAGTGTTTTCAATGTTACCTTCTTCCAACACACCTGATTTGGTGTCTTCCATTTTATAAAGAAAATAGCTATTGAACAAAGGTTAACAAAAAATGTTCTACAACATGTACTGGATTAAAGTGCTGGCACATAGGCCATAGCTCTCAGCCTTAAATGCTTTTTTCACCTTTAACTTCTCCCCAGAAGGCTCGCAGGGGGTGCTGGAGCCTTTCCCAGCTGTCCTCAGCAATGGGCGGGTACACCCTGAACTGGTTGCCAACCAATCGCAGGGCACGCATAGCCATTCACGCTCACCTTCACACCTAGGGACAATTTAGAGAGTTCAGTTAACCTCCTGCGACCCTTGTGAGGCGAAGCGGTACAGATAATGGATGAATTGATACTACTACTACTACTACATATAATAATAATAATAATTATATGTATTATTATTATTACTAATAAATTATATTTAATTATTATTATAACAACAACAGAAATAATATTTTTTATTATTATTGTTATTATAAATGCTGGCGCGCTAGTCAGGATAAGCAATCCGTAAAATGAAAGAATGAATAATAACTGTACCAGGAGTAATAATAATAATAATAATAACAATAATAATAATAATATTAATTATAACCTCTAAACAATGCCTAATGAACTTATAGACTGCATGCTCTTATTTACTCAGCCCCCCACCCAACTTCTCCTGTCTCCTCTCTTCTCATTACTTTACTGTAGTCTGTTAAGATAATGGGTTCTGTGTGTGTGTGTGGGGGGGGGGGGGTGTCAAGGGCTTGACTTGACATGGATGCCAATAAAAGTGTATCCCTGTTCATCAAGTGAGAATAAACCCTCACAATTAGACAATAACAGGGACTAAATCAGTATGTATTTTCGTGGGCGAATGAAGACGACATGAAAATGTAGTTCACTAAATAAAGACTGGGCTATGGACATTTTAGTTTACGAAACAAATCTCAGAAATCAGCTGTTGTGACACTGTAGTTATTCCTCATGAGAAGCGAAAGCGGTGCAGCCTTGCTTGTGACTGACTATGTGTGCCATTAAAGCCATTTTTTGCAGTGCGACAACTGTCTGCCTTGTTTGGCTAGCGAGATTCCCAAACCATCGCTGGCGACGGACGGCTAGCTTACCTTAGTGGATGGCCGTCCTGCGTCTCAGCACCATTCGAGGCTAGGCGACACATTTTAGACATTTTCTCCCGCAGTGCACAAATTTGATGAAACTTCGTCTGCATACATTAAAATTGTGTTTTATAGGTCGCTGAACTAATGCAACTAGCTTTCAATACGTCTTGTTCTGTTAAGGATAAGTTCTCCGGCCATGTGTGAGACACACATCAAAATACTGCATGAAACTCTTCAAATTGAAAATGAGGCCACAGAAGAGATTCTACCGTATATTATATCTAAAAATAGATGTCAAATACACACTTTAACTAGACGGAGCTCATTTTTCTGAGAGGAGGACAAAACAAACCTGCGTGACCTGATCACACAAAAATGGCGTAAAGGTGTCAGTTGTGACACTCATGTTGGGCATTTGATTTGAGGTGCGTTCAATGACCACTCACACAGTAAGACATCTGAAAAATCTATAGGAATACTCATTTAATTACTTGTAGTTGAGCACATTTTGCAGGTGGTGCATGCAAACATTTTATAGTGTATTTGACGCACCAAAATCTGAACAGGGGCTTGACCAATCAAGTTGCATAAGTACATTGCCACAACAACTGTAACGCGACTGAAGGGAAATGTAGCAGGTCACCACAAAGACAGTGTGGTAAGTTCACAAAAACTTTGGAGGTGATTGTTTATAGCATAACATTAAATAAACGGCTATTTTCCAACAATAACATTAAACCAACTGTACAGTAATGCTGGCAAACGTAGCAGCTCTTGGCAAGTAGAGATAATAGCCACTTATTTTAGCTAAAGCAGACCAAAGTATGAGCTAATCTCAGAGCTGCAAATGAATTATAGTTCAAACTAAAAAGAACTGCAACAATTCTTCTTGATAGAATAAATAAAATGCCACACATATTTCAGAACAATTTTAACCAACATTTTCTTGTGCTATAGAAGTGCAGTAAGTAAAATTGTCGGCGTTTTGAATGTTTGGGGTTTGACAGAGTTTTTGCCCACTAAAATAAAGTTCTCTATTAAGTTACATAAAATGCTTGTTTTCACGAGATATTTGATCTGTGTTGGCATCAATATTAATATAAATAAATCCATACAAACATAACAATGCCTGCATTTATTTCTGCATAAAGTATAAGATAGTAAATGTGGAAATAAAACAAATATGCAAATTATATCAGAACATGTTCCTCACTCATTAAAATTGTTTTTCAACAAAAAGGTGAGAGCATATTTGTGAAATAGTTTTTGCTCAGACAGAAATGTTCAATATTATCTGCTGATGAAATGTAAAAGAGTAAAATGAATGTCTTCTCGAAACTTGGACTAAAATGTTGACAGTTTCGAGGAATTCAGTTATGTTTTCTAGGACTAAAACAAACACTAAAATGCTCGATTTATAGTCGACTGAAACTTGACTGTCTAAAAAAATGGCAACCAGACTAGACTAAAACTGAGAAAAGAAAAAAAAAAGTCTGACAAAATTAATTACTAATGGGTAAGTGTCCTTCACTGAGTGATACATATTGTTAAAAAAATAGTATTGACTCGAAAGTAGAAATATTTCTTAAATAGAGTCACAATTTTTTCAGCACAGGTGACGAGAGGTTAACACGTCGTCTAATTTAACATTCGTTTTTGCGCTATCAATCTAATAGTATAAACCCATTACGTCACCAAGAAAAAAAATTAACCAAAGATTAACCCCTTA
Source organism: Idiotropiscis lumnitzeri (assembly GCF_059441095.1). Taxonomy (NCBI): domain Eukaryota; kingdom Metazoa; phylum Chordata; class Actinopteri; order Syngnathiformes; family Syngnathidae; genus Idiotropiscis; species Idiotropiscis lumnitzeri. The sequence goes on from NC_142394.1 coordinate 10,236,925, forward strand.
AACGGAAACAAACTGATGTACTGTACGTGGCTTTAGATGAAGACTCACGTGACTCTCACTGCCCTCATTAGCGGCTTTGAGTGTGTTCACCCAGGTTGCTGCATTTTTGCCTGGGGCTTGATGATGCCCTATAATATGAGCCTGAGTGTGCGTGTAGTGGTCTGTGACCTTCTTATGAAGAACTGTTAATTCTCTGGAACAATATGACAGAACATGGCAATACAATGATCTTAACTAGGAAGCAAACTCATTTTGTCATTCAGACACCAGCCACATCAGAAATACCAGTACCTTATTATCATGTAATGCTTTCCGCTGAATTAAACATGTCAGCCAAACTTTGCATGCGGGCTGAGAGGAAATATCACAAACTAAAAGATGAACTGAAGAATTTTAATTCCATCTGAATTTGTGAAACATATACAAGGTAAGGGCAAAACCGAGTATTAATCATTGCTCCAAATGTGCCATGAGGTGCGGAGCAAACCCCCTATTGTTATAATGATGAGATTGTTTTGTAAACATAATCATTACGTTGCATTCATACAGAGCACCTTAGAATGATATTCTAAAATTTGCATTCAACCATACTCTACAATGCTGTAACTTTATTTTAATATTCCTAATGCTTTATATCTGAGTAGTACAACAAGGATGTAATAATTAGTACTATATATAATTAGTAACTGTTTTTTTTTTCCATAATGAATGAATAATTGAAGCTGGAGCCCAACAGCTGCTCAGGTACTTTAGGTCAATAGATTCTGTGCCAGATGAAGCACTTTTACTCTCAAACACATTGATGTTATGAAACATGTTGACCCTTTTAGTGTATTATTATTCTTGTGTGTGGGTGGGTACAAAATATCTCACATTTCCACATAGGATGTTAATCAGTGACACACACTCTTTGTAATTTAAGCACACAATGTCAAGTTGTAAATGGTCATTTTTGCCAACTGCAAGCAAAGTGCTTTGTTTTTTTTGCACTAAGAAAAAAAACACCATCTAAAGCAGGGTTGACTAGTTTGGCTCACGACCTAAATTAAAAAATATATTCTCCTAGAATGTAAATTTACGAGAAAATCAGATTTTAATTTCATTTATCAGAAGAAAATGAAATGTTCTTCATCATCATTTACCGGCTTTTATCTTCGGTGAGAATATAGATGGCACATCTTATTCCATTGAGAATTGGTAATGTTTTGGCAACATTTTGGGTCTTGGTTTTGTAGCATGCGTTCGGGGTAAAATTGGGCATTATTTAATTTTCATGTTAGCACAAGTCGGGTGTTTGGAGGTGTGTTGCGCCTCTGTGGGTGCCCCGGCTCACGGAGTTGCCTTACCCCCAACTCATGCAACTATTTTGTGATAAAGTAGCCTGCCCTCAGTGTAAAAACGGGCCCACCGTCATTTTCGTGCTGGGCCAGTGGTTTAGTTCAGTGTGTTTGTGAATTTGGAAAACACACTATGCCTCACTGGTTGGTCCCGCCGTGCCTACAAAATGTAGACAAGGTTTTGAACTCGCAAAAGGCAGGTTTAACTCCAGGTGCACATGGTGTAACGCGATTTTGGTGAATTTGATCGAGGCGCAGGCAGACAAATTTGGCGTGCAAGACGTGGGTGGAATGCCCTGATTTTAATGTAAATGAGGGATGGCTGTGAAAAGACAACTTCTATCCTACACCTGCTTAATAAGGCGCACCCAATTCTACCTGTGTAAAGTCTAGCAAATTACTAACAAAGGAAATTCCACCTACGTGCACAATTATTGTAGACTCCCCTTTCAATCTGCACAAATTCTAGACTTGAAAACATATTTTATATGTATTTATTCTAATTACTCTTCACACTACACAAACATTTTCTGGAAATGATTTCTAGCCCAATGTCCATCATTATAATCTCATTGCAGTTCAGATTGCTTCGTTGATTACAACGCCGGCCTTTGCCATAATTGTAATGCTTATTCTTGATTAATTATTTGACCTGTATAATAAATATATCCGCAAAATGCAAGCTAGCAATTTACTCACTGACAAAAATAGATGTGAATGTTGTGTATTTATTGACGAAATAATCATTAGGCTACACTTCATTAGACCCCAATTTATGTTTCTGTTTTAATTATTGGCCCCGGAAGATGAAACATGGCAAGATCTTTAATCAACTGAGACACAGCTTACTTCCAAAGGACACCTTGGTGACATACCAAGCAAAGAATCAGCAATGCAGATTTCCCTGATCTCCGTGAGCGCATGTCACATCACCTTGTTAATTAACAAGAGGATGTGTCAATTAGCGACTGGGAAAGCTGTGCCAGCGGATGATATCCAAGGATGTGATGGCAGTTGCAGGAGTTAAAGTATCACCACCATCGAACAAAGGTGGATTCAACAACAGCCAATTTCAGCAGCAGCATTCCCACAGCAAATATTCCAAAATGGAAAATTGGACTCAGCTCAGTGAAGCAACGAGGGCACAAAGAGAATCCATTCCCAGCCGTCTTGTGTTCTCCATGAGATGATTTGCATTTAAGCATCGTATGACTCACCTCAGACGGGAGGCATACAAAAATTGTGTTGAAATGACTTGACACGCGCACACAGGCTCACACACTCACGCAAGCACGCTCACATGCTAGTATCTGTTTCTTTGAGTTTTCAGTGCAGAGAAGGCATACTCAATTAGAATGATTTGTTGCTCGCGCTGTTTTTAGCATTTATCAAAGCAGGTCGACAGATGGTGAGAATATTGTCTTCAAGACAATGTTTCATTTTCAGCAGTCAAGTTGGTGTGAGCGTTTCAATCATTAGCATTGACTTTGCATCACATGCAATTTACTTTAACAGTATGAAGTTTTAAATCGTACAGCACATTCATAGTTTTTAGACAATACTGGCTTGGAACATAATTTTTGGGAGTGGAATGGTAAATAAACTCTTGATGACAATGAAGTAGGCCAAGTTAATTTAAAAAGCCCATTAATTTGATTAGCTAGTCTAACCAGCAGTCCACCGTCTTCTGCATCAAAGAATGAAAAAAATTATCTTGGGTCTTGTTCACGAAAGGGAAGAATGGAGAGGGTGGTCGACATGACCCTTCATCGGTCCGTTGCGGAGAAGAGGGAGCTGAGCCAATAGAGAGAGGGTGAGAAGCTCTGTCATTTGGAAGGGGGCTAAGAGTAGATCCGCTGCTCCTCCATGTCAAGCGGAGCCAAATCAGGTGGCTTGGGTATCTCAAGGTAGAATAAGGTGTAATGCGACGTTTGCACTTTGGGATGAAATTAGTCTTTTCACCGCAAATTCTGGTGGTATCCCTCATTTGCATGAAAATTAAGACAATCCAAGCGCCGGTCAACCAAGTACGCCGTGCATGACATTGCAGAAATGAACAGGTAAACCAGGCCAGAAAATGACAATCCACCAGTTTTGACACAGAGCACAGACTACTTTCTGTTTCCAAATTGTGTGTCGGAAATCCCAATAAGGCGCAACATGACCCCAAATACAGTAGATAAGACTTTTGCCAGCGTAAAATTAAGTTATGCCCGACTCAATTGCGGATAAGTGCAAAAGAATGGTTACGTGAATTGGTGGAAAAAGGGAGACTTTGTAAACTCCATTTCGAGCCAAATCTAGATAAATTAGATTTGATTTAGTCTTGTGTAAGCTTGCATCAAATAAAAACAAGTAATAATAAGAGGTAAATATTCCTCAATGTATTGGAAAAAAAACGACAATATGTTACAATTACTTTTTTTTTTTCTAATGTTAAATTGGCACATTTTAATTTGGTTTGTAATGAACTAGGATTTAAAGTCATAGCTTGTTAATGGTCATGTCAATCAATTTTGTATGACAGTGGTAGGTATATAAAAAAACAACACAAAAAAAACCCATCAGTGATGCTCAAAGATCTGCTTTCAATGTGCATCCTTTACTCACCTATGGCATGCAAACATATAAAGGAGTTTGTGTATTTCATTTTGTGAATTCCCACCGTTGAAAACTTTTTTCAACCACAAAAATGCAAGTATTCTGGCTAATTGAAGATTGGGGACAGAGTTTCAAACTGGTTAAATTGTGATGGATTAGATGTCAAGCTTCAGATATTTAATGAGAAAATGTGTTTCTCTGACACAGTTGCATTGGAATTAGTTGAAAGCCCACTGGGTTACATACGGTGCGCCTTGTTCATTATCATGAAATATAATGACGATGAGAAAGTGTCACGATTTTTGACAAGCTGAGAACATTTTGGGGAACACGGTGTCACACAATCCAAGTCGATGTGTAGGAGCAGGACTGATAGTTCTGCCTGAGCGCAGTGTACATAGCTTGGCGTCTGCCAGTTTTCAATTTGGCCGTTTTGCAACTTGCACATCTGGGACATGTCCTCACCGAATAGAGCCAAATTATACAATGGTGCTAAAAGTTGATTGATAAATAGATTAGGCCGACACTCGTCTCTAAAGTTTGTAATGAATATGACTGCTTTAACTTGGGCCATAAAATGCAAACACCAAAATGATGGAGGTTTATTACTCTTCATATTGCAATCATTGTTAAACAAATTTCGTGAGGTGTTTATTGTTTTAGACAAAAGGCACACACATGAGTCATTAAATTAAGACAACTACATTATGAGTAGCTGTAGCAGCCAACTTTTATCTACACCATGATCTTGTGGCATGACTAAGCAGACTGCAGGATCTGAAGAAGAACTGGTTCTCAACATCCAGTTTATGTCAACAACCAATGGGAACAGGTTAGAATATGAAAATCCTGTTATCTACTATATGTGCAGCCCAACTGGACATAACTAGTAGCTGTGTAGAGTACACTCTAAATACCTACACGTTTCCCCATCCACATTCTGTATGCATACACATTGTATAGAGTAAAAACTCAGTTCTTCATCTTTACCTTCCTGACTATCTGTGGTATAAATATCATTAGTTACGATAGCAATGTGTTTGAACTCATTCACTACCAGATGAGTAAAAAAAAAAAAAAAAAAGGATGTTTGACGTCTTTAGCCGTCAATGGCAGTAAATGTGTTAAGAGTAACATATTTGAATGGAATGCAACAACACAATCATTGTAAGCATCACAAATATTTAGTCACGACTGATAATTCTTCTCAAACTGAGCTAAACATATCAAAGTCCCCAGCTGAAGGCATTTGCTGCCTCAGAAGTGGAGAGGAGTATCTTTGAGGACAACACAGCCTCCTGCGCTCATTTTGCTTCGGGGGACAACAGTGAGCTGATGTAGTCCCCCATCTGAAGTGACAATCCTGACAGAATAAAAGTAATGGCAGCCCTAAACATTGGGCAGCGGATGTGACAAACATTTAGATGCTATCTCCCAGTTACAGTGAATAATTGAACTGCCATTCCTACCAGACCAGTGTAGCTGCTGGCAACACCAGTCAGACATGTAATCCCTTAAGACAAGAGTGCACCTCATCAAAGCCAGGCCCAAATCAAAGTAATTGTCAAACGCAGGGGAATATTCAATAGACCAAGTGCACAACGGAGCAATTTGGTCAAAATAAAGACTTTCACAAAGACAGTCATTAAAAAGTGACATGCAAATGTATTGAAATGCAACATACGTAGTGTGATTGGTTGAATCCTCGTATGTCAAATGGTTTCCATTTAATGCAAATTTGGTAAATAGAAAGAAAAAATTAACTCTGTCATCCCTACTGCTGCTGCATTTACTTCCAATTTACTTGTTATACTTATTGTGCCACAAGGTTGTGAGCTTTGCAGATTTCTCCATCTCATTTATGTCGCCTCTGGGTCTCACTGCATCTGGGCAGTCGGCGTCATCCGCGTAGCCTTTTACAGATGCAATTTTATCCCAGTTGCTCCAGGCACTCGTCTGTGTTCGCTTGTTGATCATGTTTCTTTATCCATTTTCATGTTTGCGCTTTGTGTGTGAGTGTGTGTGCGTGCGTGTGCGGGGGTGTGCATGCGTGTGTGCCTGAGCTAACATTTTTATGAGGTCAAAAACTAAATAGCCTGAGAAGGGAATTCTTTGGGTCTTATCCGTGAAGATAAGTTGGCCATTTAAAAGCAATTTCATGCATCTTACAATAGATTTACAAATTCCATGCTGTTCCAACACCCAAATGGACCTGTTTTGCAGATTTCTAATTGTCTCTGTAACCTGGTGGGTCAGTAATTGCAGTGCCGTTTAATCCATGAAATTCTCCACCGTAGACACCTCTCCAAAGGTGGCTTCACCATAGATTTTGAATTTTTAAACCAACACAGGGCAATAAAATATGATCTGCAGATAGTTAGGCAAAAAAAATGTTGCATCTAGTTTTGCTCTATACTGAATAGACATAGGCTTGTGTTGTAGTGTACGTAAAACATTTTTTACTGTGTGTCCCATAACCATGGGTGGGTAGTAACCCGCTACCTTTACACCGTTACAGTACTCAATTAACTTTTTGGATGAATTTGACTTTAATGCAACATCCTTTTTTATTTGTACTAGAGTATTTATGTTGAGAAAAAACAGGACTTCAACTCTTAGATTCTGCTTGCTACTTTTGTTTATAAATCAATGATTGGTTGTCGCGATCTATTTGGTTTTGGGTCATCACAGAGACTTCCTCCTCGGGTACTCACCACGAGTGACGTTTGACTCCATTTCATCAATCAAATGGCATCTGGCAGTCACATGACTGCACAAGACGTTTTTGCGGTCCTGTCAAAGTGACTCTTAAATGGAGGATCGTGACTTGTGTTTACATTTAATAATAATGAAAAAGGAAAACAACAGCTTCATTCTGCATTGCTTGTCTGTCTGCTCAAACATGAAAATTTCAGCCCACTTGTAACAACACATTGCAGTCTCTGTCTCTCTCTTTCTCTTTCTCACACGCACACACACACGCACGGACACAAGAACGATAAAATTTACAATTTAACAGCCTATACCTGATCAATAAATATAGTCAACATAGCAAAGCATGATTTGAATGTGATTGGTTACTTGGCGCAACCACATTATTTCCATTGTCTTATCTTAGGTTTTCCTCCCCAAAAAAATATGTAGACGTATATTCCTTCTATAGTTGTACAGGCGAGAAGTCACAATGGTTGGAAAAAAATGAAATTATTTAGTTGTTTTGTTTTTTTTTAATCATGAAAATTTGGAATAGGAATGTGAGGACTTTTTATGTCCACTGTACCCTTGTTGTGGTGTGCATATTGTGCTGTTTAACAAGTGGAAACAAAATGGTATGCTAAGGTCATTTCTTGGGGCTGAATTTCCCCTAACTGATGTCAATTTACAAAGATGTTCTCCTATATTGCCTGTGACTTAATGATGATTTTATGTACTATTGTTTTATATTTTAGATATTCAGCAACATCTGGATATTTAAATACAAATCAGAATCTTCTCACCAATTTTTTTTTACTGCTCTTATACTTTCAATCAAGTCATTATTTGGAGATCTACTTTTCACTTGAGTCATATTATTCCAAGGAAAAGTAAAGTACACACTCTTGAGTAAGATTTTTGGTGACTCAACCCACCACTACTCATAATTATTATTTAAAGTCCCTGAGAATATAATCAGCAGCAAGTGAGTGCAAAGATCATTCACTCAAGAGTTTTCAAATAGGACACGGATCACAAGAGGCTGTAAGCAAAAGGAAAAGAAATATACCTTATATGAAAGATTTAGGAAATTGAGGACAAAAGATGAATTTCATGTATTGTTTGAATTTTGAAAATTTGTGGGGATTTGGAGAGCCTCACACACATCCACCCAAAAAACATATTACTTGGGAACACGGTGATCTAGTGATTATCACGTCTGCCTCACAAGGGAGATGTGCTGGGTTTGAATCTCAGCTGAGGCCTTCTTGTGTGGAGTTTCCATTTTCTCTTCTTGCTGCTGGGTTTTCTCCAGATACTGCAGCTTCCTTCCACAAATTAAAAAAAAAAACATACTAGAAGGTTAATTGCAGGCTCTATATTATCCATAGGTGTGAATATGAGTGTGGATGCTCATTTGACTGTATGTACCCTGCAATTGATGACTAGTGGTGACCAGCCCAGGATCTAACCCACCTCTCACCTCAAGTCAGAGATGACAGGCTCTGGCTCACTCGTGACCCTAATGAGGACAAGTGATTCCATAAAGTCTTAATTGCACGACTGAGTCTCTATATCCTGAAGTTACAATGACTCTATCGTGAGCAATCAGCAATGGTTTACATCACTCATAGGATATTGCCTGAGCACCACACACACAAGTACTAGAAATTGTGATCTCTCTCTCTTTTTTTATTTATTTATTTATTTTTTTGCCACTGTGGAAGGCGTCAATAACAAGTACAGCCATTACAAGCAGTGTGTGTCTTTGTACTTAGTTCCTAGCTTTTTGTAACATTTCTTGTTTTTGTAATGTGGGTGTGTAAGTGTGTGTGTCGGCGGGGAGTCAAGAAGCAGCCCATTTAAAGTTTGCATTCCTGCATTGGAGTATTAATTGCTGAACTCCTGAGAATTAGGGCACCTCATCAATATTATGAACTGTAATTTGCGTCCATATTGGTATATTAATTTCAAAGTGGACAGATGGCATCATTTGCATGTCTACTCACTCTCAGAGGGTTCAGGCAACAATTTTGCACTTCACTGCAACTGTCTCATAAGAGGGTCACATATTAAGTTATGCAAAGCTTTAAAAGCCTTTTCATGTATTATGAAATCAATTTTCAAATGGGGAGGAAGCATGTAGGTCCCTTCCAACCCTTGACTGGTGCCTCTGAGACATTCTGTATAGGTACAGTCTTTGTATAATAGCATTATTAAGGTACTCTGCACCAATCAGCTTTCCTCCAATCATGATAAACTTGAATGCTTTACACGCCATGTTTGAGCTTGGAAATGGGACAAAACAGTGACCTTCAGAAGTCCTTCCAGTTCTCCGTGCTCCACATATTTCTTTGAGGAGGACATTAAATACTTTTGGCTCTTTGTCATTGTAGAGGGGAAAATGTTTTGGGGATCATCTACATCTCCTATTTAATGATGCATAGTGAAATCTTATGAGAGTCACTTATGTACCATAAAATCCCTGGACAAAGCTGTAAAATCAATGACCTGTTTTGTTACTTAATGAGTTGCTCAACTGTAGTCAGGTTGGACCTTTTTGAGTCGGGAGTCCCGCCCCCTGAAACCTAACCCAAAAATGTTGCCTCCATCTTTTTCTCCATTACTCAATTTTGGCATTTTTATCATTTGACGATCCATAATACACAGTTGTTTACGTTCGGAGCTATATTCTCAACACAATTTCTTTACAAGTTTGGACTCCTTGCTGACCAACTGCCTTGTGGCTGTCTTCCATAATATTATACCATCTAATCTCAGCAGGGTATTAAAACTGGAATGATTGGTATGCAGCTTTAATGTGGGAGTTTAAAGTTAGAGGTGAGAGAATGGATATAAAACCAACCAGGGGAAAAATTAATATGAGGCAAGGTAGTGGAACTGATAGTGTTCTATAATGTGCTGGCACTGAGATTGGAGGGGGGGGGGGGAATCAAATATAAAGTGATGAGCCTTTGTGGATTTTGTTAGAGCACAACAGAAGATGAGATCATGCCACAAATAGCATTATTTTAAGTTAAAAATTACATCATGGTGATCATAAGTAAAAATATGTTTTTTCAATACTTTTTGCTCTTTGTCAAAACTTTTTTTATGTTCCACTAAAGATACACAGTGGAGCTGCAGATACTTGTGAAGAGTGATTATGTATTCTTCCCCATCCTTGTAAATCCATAATCATTAACATCTGCTCGAGCTTTCTTTATTGAACTACTTCGTCTATGTGTGGTCCACTTATCCTCGTTAACTCCGCTATAGCCAACTCAGCACATAGATCGAACAATAGATGGGAGGAAAAGAGAGGCAAACAGCGCACAGGTTGGAGTCCACCTTTTGGTAGATAAAATAAATAACTTCTCGCTCTATTTTAATCTTTTAAACACCAGGTCTGTTCGTTCCTGTCATGGCTTATTCACCTTCATTTTGTCCTAGAAAGTAATTCATCTGTGCTTTGGCAAGTCACCAATGGATTTGCTGTCTGCGTGCGGTTTGTGGAGAAATATTAACTGTAATTGCCTCTTCTCACTCACCATTGACTCAGGCAATAATAAAATAAGCGCAATGCTTTTTTTTTTTATGAGAATTTGTGCACTGCCAAAATTAAGAACCCATTAATACAATTGATTGTATTTTGTAATAACTTTGGAGCAATATCCATGCATGTTTTTAATTAAATGAGTCTCTACACTGCACGACCACCAGAGTAGACTTGTAGAGGTGTTTAACATCTTATAGCCTGTTTGACCGCCAGCTATTTCAAATCACCTGGATGACCTATTGATATGAGGTGACAGCAGACATCAATATATTCAGACCTTGTCAATATCCTCAACATCCCAACACAGAACATGTGATTTAGAGCACAGTCTCAAAGCAGGATTTCAATAATTAGATGTCCATGCATTTTTTGTCAACGGGCAAATTACATTTTGGGGGTCCCTTCGCCACCATGTTCACTTGAATTATGTAAAGGTCAGTTGACAGCGCCCGATGCTGCATAAGCATTTGCCTTAGAAAACTTCATCTGATTTGTCTCACTGAAGTTTCTCTCTCTCTCTCACTCTCTCTCATTGCGTGACCTTGAGCGTGCAACCATTTGACATCCCTTAATAAAGTTCATGAGAAATTAGCCAATAATTTAAAGAAATATAAAGTATAAAATGACGAAATATTAAAGAATGTGACCTGTCCCTGTTTGTCTATAGACAGTGCACTTTTTTGCTATATTTTCTCTTACTTTCACAACACCTCTTGCAACCTCAAAAGTGATTTTTTTAAATTATTTTTATATCTTCAAACATTCCAGTAAATTAATGACAACAATTTTAAAATGCATTTCAACTGTGATGCTTTGAGACAGCAGAGTAAAGTTGGTTTCCTTCTGGTGTCTCCAGTATACTCAAAACCAGATAGTAGGCTAAATGAAGAATCCAAAAATTCTCTTACATGTGAATGTGATTGTGAATGTTTTGTAAGTGCCCTGCGATTCACTGGCGATCAGTCCAGGGTGTAACCCAGCTCTCTGCTGAAGTCAGCCGGCATTGTCATTTGGCAGCCAAAGCTTTTTTTGTTCCACCTTTTATTTTCATTAATGTTCATTTTGCAATGTGCTAACTCGTGTTAGACTGTTTTCACCATTTTTGGCTGTGACAATTTTTGGCGTGGATATCGGTGTATGTCCTCTGTCATCGTGTGGGCCATTTACACTATTGCAGCATTTTGGCTGTGGTATTTTATTAAGTGTAGATTATCAGTGCTGGTCAACCTTTGCCACCTTTCTACAATGCTACAGACGAAAGGAGCTTTGCTGCTACCTGGAGCTGGGTGACGTCCATTCGGTGAAGAATGCATCCCGGAGGAGCTACAAAACGGGACGAGTGCTAAAATGAAGAACAGTGAAATGAGAGAGTGAGAATTTGTTTGTAGTATACTGTATGTGTTACTCACCAAGGTAAAAACTCTGCTATTTAAGCCTCTACACACCAATCGGCTGTCGGAAGCACAAGGCGAATCATGATACTCAAGTCAAAAACTTAAATCAACAAAACAGTATCAGGTCGGGATGTCATGTTACATGAGCATTGTGATTGGCTGTTAGAATCAGTGCATTGGACAAGAATGTAAAGTGAAGAAAGCAGAAAAAAGGTGAAAATTTAAGCTATTTCTCAAAAACTATATGAATTTTGCTAATTTTCACATCTCCTCTCTACATAACGGCTAGCTGGACAGAAGAGCGTAAAGACGAAGTCATCACTCATTCACGAAGGACCACCGTTTTTCAACATCACTGACAAAGGCTAGGCAGTGACCATCGCTGACGATGGCTTCAAAGGGGTACTACTTCTAATACATCCGCAAATGGTCCCGAGTCGTTGGCATTGCCCTCGGCTTTTGCGCTGTGTGCTTCTGTCATTTTCTGATCCGACGTGCCGACTTCAAAACCGACGCTACAATTGGCTACAATGGCCGATGACGGATTGTTGTGTAGAGAGAGGCCTTTAGAAAACTGCAGTTTTTTGTTTACATACGTATACACTCAGCTTGTAGGAAACACAAGTATGGTCATATATGCTGTGATTGTGAAATTACAATGTCACTCGCCCTGCCGTAAATATCTGTGACCTTGTGCCCACATAATGGTCGTTGGAGACTTCAGTCTTCCTCCTTTTTCTCATCTATGAACAGTTTCACACAACAAAAATGTGCGGGGCACTCGAGGCAGAAAGTAATACTTGATTCAGTTATTCAGTCATGCATTGTTTAAACTGTCTTTTGTGTTTTATGCACTGCACTTTTGAACAGCTTCATTTGTTGTAAAAGTCCTCTAGAAATTAAGTTGAGTTGACTCGTAACTTGGTGGTGCTGGGGGTGTGCTCAAGCCTCATCAGAAATTTGTGTGGCCCCTGTTAAGCCTCTCCAATATTTTATTTGATATTTTATAATATGTTTATACATTCCTCAGCCCCCTTAAGTATTGGTTAAGCACCCCCTTCTGCACAAGGAGGGAAACGAAAATCACAGAGCCGTGCCTGTCTTAGTGGTGTTTCCGTTGATTTACGATGTAGATTAATTGCAGCTCTGGGCAGATGAAGTTGCCAAAGAGTGTCTGTCTTAAGTATCTTAAGTATGATCAAACATTATTACACTAGTGTCTTACTAAAAACACAAAGTCATTGAGATTTTGGTCTCCAGACTCTAAAGCCCTCGTGCCTCAATGTTATTGTGGAAACACTACAATATGTAACAACATCATTTCTCTTTTTCTCATATGGACTGAAAAGAAAGTGCTTCAGCGATGCTCTATTGAGTTATTTTGTTTACTTTCTGCGAGGGACTTCACTTAGTCCGGTTGTACTCCGTGATGTGATTTCACGTGAGTTGAGAAACAAGTTTATATTTCCTGCTTCAGCTGTAACACTTTACACTCCTCTCTCTCACGTTTGGACTCATAATGTGCAGCATGAGAAATGGATGCTGCCAAACGTTATTGTCTTTCGTGTTGCGATGTATCACGCAACTATCTTGTGATTGCCTATGTTGTGATGAGACTCGTCTCCATTGCAATCTCACAAATGCAACTAAACGCTCGCCATGTAAACCTCTTGCCTCGGCCCCACCCGACTTTATCCCCTCTAGCAGGTGACCAGGGCTATAACTAGAATATTATTTACAGGATCGGCAATGTTAAAGTTAATGTTGCAAAAATTCCCTCTCCACAGTCGGATTGCGGCTGTAATGAGGCTTTACTGACACTGCACTGGTGGCGATGCAGACGAGTCAGGTGCCTCAGGAGGAATATCAGACATCTTCGACAAGGTCATTTAGCATTTTCCATGAATTTAATCGCAGCAACGACTTGGTTGCACAGCATAAAAAAGAGATCTTATATCTTGCAATTTTTTTTTTCTTTTAAAGCAAATTTCTTTCAATGTTTTTTTGTGCACATGAATATATGGATTGTATTTGGCTATTCATTTATGGTCATGAAAACAACATTGGGAATGCAATGATCGTGAGAGTTGAATTTGCTATGTTGGTAATAATCGTTAACAGATCTTTCAGAACTGAACTTAAACTATATATGCGATCAGTCACAAATTCCAACAAATCATCCTTAATTTGTCAGTGAATATTGTTGTTATACAGAACAACAATGCAATTTTAAAGTTTATAAAATACCTCCAACACAATCATTGGGGTCAAAAGTGAAAAAAAAAAATTACGGCTTTGAACAGAACATTTCAGACATTTTATTCATTTGAGCATGAATATTCCAAGTTGTACCATTCCTTGTGTATTAAGGATTTCTGCTGTCTTGCTCGTATGGAATGTACATTTTAAAGACATTTAAAAATTATCCATTTGTTCATTGTGAGTTAGGTGGTAAACTTTCTATTTTCTACATGTGGATTTATTATGCATCACGTGTTAAATCTGCAATACACCAGAATATGCAATGTGGAGTGCTATTTAACATTTCTACATATATTGTATGCATGGCCAAGGTGACAAAAGCGTTAAAAAAAACCAAAGCCATCATTAATTGGACATAATCATCCGTATGCCACTTAAATGTCAAATTCCTTTTACAATTTGGACGACGCAGACATCTAAGCTCTCGAGACATGACCTTTTGTGTCCCACACAATGTCTCAATTTCATTACTCTTGTGCACAAAAGACCCAGTGAAATGCAGCCTCTGTTTTATTTGAGTAATAATGGCTGTTCTTGTTGAAATCCTGCCGTTAAAACTCATTCAAGCAAAAGGAAAAAAAAAGATATGACGCACTCATTAGTGACACAAGAAGAAGATAAATATGCAAGGTTGATTTTAAGTACCAAGGTTCAATTTTGATATATTTGGACTAAAACAAAATAACCTAAACACGTGAGAATATGTGTTATGATTATGTATGTCTGTATAATAGGTGTCATCAGAAAAATACACTTAAAGTGCAAACCAATACCACTTTACCATTTGACAAATATCGTAAATGTGGGATCCACGGCAGCCATGTGGAGATACTTGAAAAGGTAATCGTGAGTGACAACACTTTTAGCCGACTCAAGTGTGTAAACGCACACAAAGCGTGCATCAAAAAGGTGGGCATTCTCTCAGTCTGACAGACCAGACTGTCAGTACGTTAATAAGCTATATAAATAAAGTCGTATTGTATTGTTTTGTATAACGGATGCTCGTTTTGCTGACATTTGGTGATCGGTGGCAAACATATAATAAAAAAAGACTAAGCACGAAAGGAAGTGAGTTTTGGTCCATCAATGTGATCCTTCCCATCCGGGTCAAGTCCCAAAGAACTTTTCAGTCTGTCATTGACAGACGCCTCGCTGATGCCTGACACAAACACGCCTCCCTTGTCTTGTGTGTCTGTTTGCAGGGATTTCTGCATTGGCCAAAAAGTGTGAACGTGAGCGCTCCTGTTTTCAATAGGATCTCTGCGGTTCTGTGATGGCTAGCTGTGGTTGGCCAAGGAAGCGGAACCAGAAGATGTCACTTCACTCTGCTATGACAACATAAATCAAGAATCTTGTTTGAGTCTAATATTTTATGTATGTGTATTTATTTGCATATAAACCTTTATGGTTGTGGTTTTCTATTAAATCTTGGTGAAATTTGTGTGGCTGAATACAAGCATACTGCTTCCATTGACTATATGCTATATGGAAACATTTACCAGAATTTCGCCCATGAATGAGAAGAAGCAGCATAAACAATTGTTAGAGTGCTTTGGATTGGATTTTATTTACCCTTGGCCAGAATACGTAGCAGGATTCTGGTTAAAGTAAGCCATTTTAAACTTTAAATTAAAACCGCCGCAGGCAGCTACCAGTTCATTAGACTGGTAAGTAAGTGTATGTGAAACGGATCGATGGGTTCTGACGGGTTATAATAACAACAATCATAATAATAATGACGGACGGCCTGATAAATCGACAATTTCAGATTGGTACGGCTTGAAAGAATGATGGACTGACAAACGACAAACTGGTAACCAGGCCGCTGACGGATGACGAATGACGGACCGGCATAAAACCGGAATGAGATGAGGAATTCCCAAATATAATTTGAGCCTGAGAGCCTGTTTGAGTTAAAAGCACTCTCACACGACTAATTCAGCTCAATGAACAGGAACTAATTTGATTCAACCAATGCACAAATAATCTGCGAACTAAGTGGGATGCAGAAAATTTCTAAATAGATTTACACATTATTCATTCATTCTAGAGATAACTCTGTGGGTGTGCGTCTCCAATAAGAAGCTGGTAAGTTGCGCATAGCCAGTCGCGACGTCACCTTTCCCCACCTTGCAATACGCATATCCAAATAATGTGCGTGTCCTCTTCCCGTTCATTATTAAATTATTAACACTCTTTGCTAAATGAGGCCCCTGGTCTCAAAAGAAAGTTGAACAGTTAGTTCCGTCCCATATTTAATCATGATAATTTCTGAATATTCCGTGGATTGTGTCAGTCCCCTGAGTAGGGCTTTAGATAGAGGTGGGCATGTTTGTATAATAATGCAGTGAAGTGACGCCGCCTTCAATTAAGTAGCTAAAATCCAGGTCCCAAAGCTCTCCCAACTTTTACCTGCTGGGATCTGTCAAAAGTGCTTCACATTTTAGCTTTTCTACTTCACAGGGAATTATACATGGGGTTTTCAACAGTGTAGGCTCAACATCACACAGGCCTTAATCCATCCATGTTAAACAGATGTCAAGATTAACACTGCTAGATGTATGTACATATCTTGCCTTTGGTGGAGAGAGGAACATATAAGCTAGAGTCTCTGTCTCTGTGATGTTTTTGTTGGCGTCATGAAGACACCTTGGCTTCTTGATGAAAGTCTTTTCACTCTTCAAGAAGGAATGAGTTTGAGATGTCTTCTCAAGACAAAATGACTTGCCGTACATCGATGCAGTGTCTTGGAAATGAGAAACTTTTCACAACTGAACTTTGTATTTCATGAGCATGTCACCCTAATGCACTGTAACTATTCTGCCAACCTTGGGTTGCTTATTTGTATACATTGTACTGGCCTCTAGTATGTGTCACTTCTTATACATTTCTTTGTATGTAATATTTTAAAGTTGCTAAGCCTGGTGGTAGAGAAGCCAACCGGCTTCAAAATAGAAATGTCATTTTATTCAGTGTACTATTTTGACATTATTTCTTGGTATTTCAACAAACTACGCAGGTTGCGCTATCTCATCAGGATGCTGAAAGTGCGGTAAAAAGTCACTCAAACTCAATTTGTACTCCGGTAAAGTTCAGATTTGGCGGTCCAATAACATAATAAGTAAATCATCATTAAAACACAAACAATGCTTCTGTTGAGCCATAGTTATGTAGCCAATGAGTTACAAGCTGATTTTTAACACCTACATGGCATCCAAGTGAGAAATATTTCATCGGATAGGCACTTTCCCCTATTTTGCTGGTCCTCCCTCCATCCTCGACCTGAGCACCCTTCCATCCTTACACTTGTGTCCTTATTGATAAAAATAATTGCCATTATGGTATGATTGTTACGAGACATGCTTGTCTCAAACGTGGCTGCTGTTGGCTCAAGGGTGACAACTGTCTGTTGCTAGCGTAGAGGCTATCCTTGCGCGTGAAAGAAGACGCCTAATGTGACTTGTGAAGCTATATAAACTGCACCTTTTAGTAAATGAATGAACTTCCCACTCTCACAGCCAATGAGTCATTATTTTCGACAGCACAACCACTATATAAATAATCCAAATTCAACAGTGCTTTGTTAGCGCTGATCCGAGAAATGGGCTACAATGTGGAAGAGACTGACACAATTGGGTGTGCCGGTCATAAATTAAAAAGATACCTTATCTACTCAGGCCATTATTTTCCATCTTTCTCAAAATGACACTGAAGAAATTTACTTGAAGTGGGCACTCCAGTCCTTTGAGCAGCATGTTGAAGTGAACGTTGAATAAAAAAGACTGCTGCAAAGCATCACATGAGGAGGTTATGTAATGCCCAGGGAACAATTGAACAATGTCATTTCTAAACTAACTCCTATGCCATGGTGGTTTTGATTCATTGTTTCTAACTTACATCAGAAAGAATAATAGACGTCACGCAGCAATTTATCTAGCTTCACACGTTTGCCACTTTGGGTGACATCCGACAGCCACGCATGTGCCAATTTTTCATAGCATTTGAGAAGAAAAAATGATGAAAGATTCACAAAGAGAAATTTATTTCCTTGCCAGCGATAGAGAGCGACGAGTTGTAAGATGCCGCCTACAAAGCCAGCCACCAGTTGCTCCCCTATGAACCCCACCTCCATGCATGGCTCAAGAGGGGGGCCTCGATGACCTACGCTGGGGTGAGGGAAAACAAGGTCCAAAGTTTTCAGGAGGTCGAGCAGCAGTACTTTGTCTTTACCATGGGTCACCCTGCCAGAAGCATAAAGATAACTCACTGAGACACACAAACCCCTATACCACAACAAGGTAGCAGCTCAGGGTGGGTGTGTGTGTATATATATATATATATATATATAAATATATATATATATATACATATATGTGTGTGTGTATTCATTACGTTGTTGCAGAACATATTAAAGCAAAAACATGAACCCTTCATAATATTTTATAATCTGTTCCCTTCCTAATATTTTATAATCTGTTAATCCCTTTTTAATACTGTCCATTTACATATGCTTGTTAGCACTGTCCTCCATCACCAGTGGACCACAAACATTAGGCCATTGTTAACGGGTCATTAGTGCCGATCTGTGCTATTGCTGAAATTCAAGAAGTCATGTTCTTTTCATCATTCAGCCCATTTAAGCTCCATTTCCCAAGTCATATTTTGGTGATGAATTGCCCCCAATATAGGCAATTTAATCAGACATGATTTTTCGCAACACGTTAGAAAATGAGAGCGAAAATGATATGGGAATAAATCACATTGGGTGACTTGATCAGAACCACAGTCTGAGTTGCAGCTGCTCTGCTGTGAGTCAATTACTCATTACACACAGCTATTGACCTTTCTTCCAACAAGAAGTTCAGTGAATATCTCTGCAAGGATTGTAATTGACAAGATGTCTCTTTTAATAGAAAAATGCCCACTTTTCCTCACAAGTTAATTATAAATTCAATACTGGACCCACCGGCCACGGCCACTGAGAAAGGTTAGTGTAGACATTTGTACCTGCCAGGCTGCACATGCAAGATCACATAATTTATTTCTGACAAGGAACCCATTAACACATTTACTTCCATGCCACTTACTCGACGGTGTCACAATTTCAAAGTCACATCCGTGTACACACATTCCTTGATTCCTGGTGTGTATGCGTGTGACATGAAAATAGACACATTTTGGTAATTGAGGTGGCAGGATGGAGCAAAATATATTGTGGCTGTGCATAGTGAGACTGTCACCACACAGCACAATTCCCATAGTGAAAATAATGTAACAATGGAGTCATTTTGTATTGCATTTCGGCAAACATGACATCCATGTCTGGTTATGTCAAAATCCTGTCTGGTCGCCTTAAAGCTTACACACAGCACACTTTAGACGTGTTTTGTGCATGCGTTGTTCTGCTTCATATTGATTCCGTTTGCTATTACTCGTACCCCTGTGGTGACATCACATTAGCTGAATTAGGGTAAGATGTCACATGACTTTGGTGGTTTGGTTGACAATCTGTTTGCAAGCACATTTTGACTTTCCTAATATTTTCAGCGCAAGAAAGTTACTGATATCAAGTATTTACTGTCGTCCACGGATCATAAAGGCTGAACTGGCACTTTCCCGTCTGTCACATTTAAATTTACAAGAGCTGTTAATTTCCAAATTATTTCTTTAATTAGACCTTTGGAGGGAAGCATCAATAATTTGGCCTTAATCACCTCAAAGATGCCGATGTAATTTTTGTTCTTGTGCCTCATATTTCTTTTTCCTTACCACGTCACAAAGTGAGATCTTTTATTGTTTGCTCACTCTCCCACTGAAGGATTCAGTGGAGTGTCATCAAATATTAGAGTTATAGCTAACCTTTGTCAACCCGCCGCCATAACTAATCCATGCTAATTGAATATCTTTATTCAAGAACAAAAAAGGGAAAAAAAGTTTTCAGGAAGCACAAAACTCAAAGAGCAATATATAATTCATTTTGAATTTCATAGTTGAATTTACGACAGAAACGGTGTCACAGGATTGTAAGCTTTCACTTGTAAATGTGTTAGAATTCTTGTTTAGGAGTTAGTTTTAACCTTGTCTCTTAAATGTTCATTTATATTTACATAGATGGAGGATTTATTAACAGCAAACCACTCATCTACCCTATAAATGTATTTTTAAGTGTCTTTGCACAGTTAAAATATGAAGCTATAAACCCAGGGCTTTCAGCTGTGTTTGATTAAAAAAATAAATACATAAAAGCTCAATTTAGCAGACATTATCTTCTGCATCAGATGAGTAAAAAAGACCCACTGTATGTCTCCGATCAAATCTCTTTCAGCATATGCATCTTTAACATTAAGCTTGAGATCACCAGTGTAGCATGCAGTCTGATTCTTTTGGTCGCACTTGCAGCACTTGAGCCCTTCAAAAAGAAGAAGTTATGGTCCACTGCAACAAGATTCAGTTGCTAATCAGGCACATCTCTGACAGCATGGCCCTGTGGAAGGATATTTTCTGCAGCCTAACACTCCATGCCATATGACAGAATTGTCCAGAAACACTTCCATGGCCATGGAACTAAATTCATCTTAATGCAATAGACTGTCCAGTCACAAGATTAGAGGCCAATGAAACATCTGTAGCGTGAGATTGAACAGTGATCCAGGGCCAGTCAACTCAGAGTCCAAAAAGCACCCCAGTCAATAATGACTCACTTCTGTGTGAAACGAGAAAATCTTGTAGTTGGAATATTGTCAACAGACCTGTGTTGGGAAAGTTACTTCCAAAATGTAACAAAAGGTCAGCAGTTAATTTGCAATTGAGTATAATGAGGTAATAAGTAGTAAAATAAAAAGTGGAGTAATAAGTTACTTGTTACTTTAAAATGACATTTTGTAACTATGATTAATAGAATTGATTTATTCCTCGTTACAGTTAACTTGTGATAAGGATAGTTTTAGAATATAAATACTGGAACAGATATTTGGTCCAATAAATAAATAATCCCAAACTGCCCACCATAAATGCAATTCTCAACATGGTCAAAATAATTTACACACATGGGAAAGCTAAGTTTATATGCCAAAAATCCTATCCTATGATGAGGATGATTTCTTTTTATTTTCATGCATTTAATAATAGTGCTAGAAAGAAACTTGATAACTAGTCCAACAAAGGAGATAGTACATAGACACTAGTAGTGTCAACTTCTGTAATTTTTTTGCGCAAAAACACATTATTACTGTGTTTTTTACAGCAGGATTCTTGGAATGGGTAATGAGAGCCTCACAAAGAACAAACGTCAGTGTTTGCATTGATCCATTAAAGTATATCTTCTCAGTATCGTTCACTGTTTACATCTTAAATTCTGCTTCAAATTTTGTCCTGATTGGCTTTTTTTATATTATATTTTGCATTACAGACAAAAAATAAGTTAGCTGTTGCTTATAGAGAGCAGGTGTCTCATTCAAGCATGGGTCCTCTACCAGAGGCTTGGCTGCTTGAGGTTTCTGTGCAGGATCTGTTTCCAGTATAGTGCTATTCGGCGTGCAGATGTCGGATGTTGTTCCAGGTGCCTGCCGGACTCATTAGCCCGTTTTAGGGGTTATTACACCCAGTGCCCCAATGACAACTGGCACGACTGTTTCCTTTCTCTCGTTCTTCCTTCAGCCCGTGGTATTTGTCCAGTTTTTCCTGTTCTCTTTTCCAGATGTTGATATCATTCGGAATTGCTACATCTGTCACGACTGGTGTTTTCTGATGTTTATACAACACCACTCATGTCAGGGTTGTTGATCATCACCACTTTGTCAGGCTGGATCCGGAAGTCCCAAAGGATCTTGCCCTGGTTGTTCTCAAACACCTTTGGAGGTGTCTGCCATCCTTATTCTGTGACCTCTAATCCTTATTCGGGACAGATGTTCCAGTGGAGTATTCCTGTTACCAGGTTATGATGCTCCATGTATGCTTTGGCCGCCAGCATCTTCCACCCCGCTGAGATATACTGCTCCGTCTCTGGGGTTTCTTTGCACAGCCAGCACCTGGGATCCTGCCTGATGTGTGTCTATTGAGCTCCTGTCCTTGTGCTGCTTGATTTGCTGTAATGACCCAGCATCCATCCAGTTTTATTCTCATTAATAAACGAATGTCATCTTTGAACAACGTTTTGTTTGGAAACTCATAACGTTATTCAAGTGGATAAGTGGAAAGTAAACAGCTGTGCTCAGAAGCTGTGATCGGCGTGCACTCAGCGATCCGATAAGCACAGCTCACTCAGCAAGTCAAGGACAGCGGAACATCCGCAACTAAAATGTTAAAGTTTGTCTTAAAACAGCTAACCTTAACTAGAATCTATGTTGGATTTTATCCAAAGGTCCTTGTTGTTGTTTTTGTGCAAAGTGAAAGTTAAGCATTGACTACTACCTGTGACAGTGCTTCTTCTTCGTGGGATTAAAACTGCATTAATCCACTAGGATTGTGCATTTGGCTGAAATGGACCGTGGGATTCTACGAGGCGCTCAGCGTGCTAATCGCTAAAGTGAAATGCAGAGTCAAGAAAGATCCAAAATAAGTACTTCGATATACGCTTGACTTTTGACGTTAGGGCGGCGGGCCAACGGCTATGAACAGAAATGTATTACAATCAATACGTACTGTATCGAGACATAAAATATGATGACAGCTACATTAACAATTTAGCAGCCGCTCTCAGGCCGGAACACGAAAACAGCTGATGTCATCATGACGACAAAGTTCGATGTTGAACTTGTTTTAAATATTTACAATCTCACCAATAATATTCGCTCTATTTTGTACCACAGACTACTGAGTTTTGAGCTCTACACATCCCAAATAAAATCTAAATTGCAATATATGTCAGAAAAATCTCAATACGATTGCCTTCGAAAATCGTTCAGCCCTTGCGGACACATGCATGTGTAAATGTAAACATGAAAGAAAAGCAGGTTGGCCCTCTGGATGGGAAATTAGAAATCAGTACAGTACAGTTGGAACAATAAATTAGAAGGTAGTGTTGCACTCACGGCGAAAAGGAATTCCAGTTCCACCGCAGCAATTCAAGTTTAAAATACCATCTCAATGCAATGCAAGCCTTTGTTGTATGTATAAAATATGGAGAGTTCCAATTGCAATTAATTTTGAAGCTGTGATGAACTAATTGAAATAGTAATCGATTGACAGTATGTATATATATATCCACTTCACACTATATATATACACACTTCATTTGTGTACAACTCGTGCACAGGTGTCAAAGTCAAGACTCGTGTTCCAGATCCGGGCCCACTAAAGCAATCAAAGTAAGTTTACATATTTTTGGCGAAAATGTGGAATGCTACACTCATGAATATTACACCCCATGCAGAGGGAGACCGCACCATACCACACTTTGGCTGTATTTTCATGATTACTTGTTTTCCATGTTCAACTCAAAGTACAGCAGATCGATGTTTTTAAAATTGTAGAGGGGACAAAATCATCAGGTGGTCTACCATAATATAAATCAGTCCCTCATTTCTCAAAACCAAAGTTACACCACTGAAGTAATGCTCATTATTCAGTCATATCCATTATTAGGTCAAATTACGTCATAATTTTACTTTCAGAGCTTTAAACCTTCTCCTTAAACAGATGATGCAACATTTATCTTTTGTTCAATAGTTGGGAAATGCATCTCTTGGGAGGTTTGGGGACCCTCTTGACATGATGTTTCCTCTTCATTACCCAACCAGCTGTTGTTCCTAATGAGCCTACAGGCAATCTCTCATTCTCCAACTCTCGCTACTATATCTCTAGTGCAAGTGGTGAAATATTGCCTGCTTGCAGAGTCAGGGCCAGCCCCTCAAAATTGATGCTCATTGTCAACACAGATTTTGCTGCGTACGATGTAACTTCCTATACTGATTTAATTAGGGAAAATCTGTTGAAACTATTGATAAGGAATGATTACATTTGACATAATAATAATTATTCTTATTTTTATTATTAGTAGTTGTAGTAGTGGTAGTGTCTTACTTTAAATAAAATCCTGTGATGGAGGGAAAAATTCTGTTTCTCGAGCAGGCGACATGACGCTTTTATTAGCATTTTTATATCTTTCTTGTGTCCAACTGTTTATATGATCATTTATATTACTTTAAGTCTGTCATATTGAGAGGTCAGCTGATGTGCACTTTTGTCACCCCACAACCATTCAAAAACTTTACTCCCGGGGTGTATCCTTTGTTTATGCTTTTGGTCATAGGGTCAAAATAACAGATGTAAAGATTATTTACAGCCTTTATGATCTGCTTTGCAGGTTAATTTGCATAGGCCTACATGTAATTTGGTGGTGTGTTTTCTGCAAGGATTTTTTATTTTTATTTTTATTTTTACATTGCTATATAATATATCCATGTCCTTATCCGGACCGCTTATCCTGTACAGCAGGTGTGGGCAAACTACGGCCCGGGGGCCACATGCGGCCGGTTAAACGTTTTAATCCGCCGAATTCGGAAAAAAAAAATTGAATAAACCTTGTTAATGTTTTATTTTTTAAAATACTGTGGTTTTTCAAAGACATATATATTGTTGTAATGCTTTTGTTCACTTTCATTTTTCTTTTCTACAATGAAGTGAGGTTACCAAAACACTCCATCCATCTGCTCCTGGGCCGGCCCCTCTGTCAAATTTTAGAACCCATTGTGGCCTGCCAATCAAAAAGTTGGCCCACCCCTGCTGTACAGAGTCGCGGGAGGGTGCTGGAGCCTATCCCAGCTGACTTCAGGCGAAAGGTGCACTACACCCTTAACTGGTTGCCTGCCAGTCACAGGGCAGACATAGACAGAGTGGGAACCGAACCCACGCTGCTCGCACAGAAATCAGGCGAATGCAACAATACACCATCAGTGACTGTTATATAATATACTGTATACTTAATCATCAAAGGCTCAAATTAACTTTTTTAATTTGAGGATCAGTTTTGCAAGTTAGTGACTTCATTTGAGTAGCAAATTTAGAATTTTGAGGCGCCCCTTTTTTCCTCCGGTTATTTCCAGTGACCTAAACCCAAAATATGACAATATAATATCTCAGATTACATTTTTGGAGGCATAAATCTGATTTTGTGAAAACACATCAACGCCCTCTTTAGCAAATAAATATAGATAGTGTGGTGTGTCAGCCAACTTTTTGCACACATGTTGATTTATTTTCCTTTGAGTAAAATTCAAAACTATTATCTGGCTAAATTATCTCTTGTGGTGTGTTTTTCCTCCAAAATAAGGTCAACACTCAAATGTAAATGTTACCTCTAAATTAAGTATATGGGCATCATTATCACCTATAATCAGCATTGGTACTTGACAGGTGCTGCTTGTGGAGATTAGCTCAGACTCAGATTACAGCCTCATAGACAACATATGCTCTGACGCCGACTGAGTGAAACTGCTAGCGGTGTGCCAGAGGAGAATTACTCCCCTGATGTATCACATTAATATGTGATAAACAACCTTGCATTGCCAGATTACAATAAATAATTCACTGCCCGTCAGACGAATGTGATATGTGTCTGCACAGATTATTTACAGCCTTGAAATTATTCTTTTAATCTTGAACAGGAAGATGCCAAGGTGAACTGTGAGTAAAAAATGCTTGGTGAAAGTATATACCTTTCATATCTTCATTTTTTTTTTTCAGCTCTTTTTCGATGGTCCACAGGTAATGAGAGAAATGCTAATTGTTGTTTAATTTACCAACACCAGCCTTGCTTGCGATTGGTGTGACATGTCTTGGCCACAGTACTGTTGGTACAGAACACACAATGTTCATTTTTTAAGTTCAGTATTTGACTTGAAAATAGTAAAAAAAACAAAAGGAGTCTCATGTGTAGACTGTAGATATACATTATTCAACACTCAGGGATGTCTTTTTCCTCAGCATTGTTGAATTAAGAACTCACTAGTTGCTATGTGTAATGCACCTGTAATGGTATAAACATTTCGATTGGTGAGGGCATGGCGTTGATCAATTAAACCGTTCATGCATTATGTCACTCCTGAACTGACAATAAATTGAAGAGCGCTGCTGTTTTGCAGTAGTATATTACCATGTTGAAGCTCTATTACAGGCATGATGACACAGCTTGTATTGAAGTTTCCGCTGTGGAATTAAGAAACAACTCAAATTTGCTGTTTCAGGACTGAGATTTGTTTTTCCAGTCATTTTGGAGTTCTAAATTTATGTCAGCATATAAACAGATAAAAAATTTGTCATTTGTGAGAAAAGTTAGAACTGGTGTCACAAAAATCGATTTCTCACCCAAACGATGGGTATTTCTCTTCAATGTAAAAATGTCTTTCATATATAATTGTGACGTCAGCTCTCCGAAGTCCTTTTTTTCCTGCATCCTTTTAAATACATGTCATCTGTCCATGAGTCATTTTACAGGATGACAAGGGGTGGCAGCTACCACCTCTACC
The DNA here is from genome assembly GCF_059441095.1 of Idiotropiscis lumnitzeri. NCBI lineage: Eukaryota > Metazoa > Chordata > Actinopteri > Syngnathiformes > Syngnathidae > Idiotropiscis > Idiotropiscis lumnitzeri. The sequence continues at coordinate 10,263,236 of NC_142394.1, forward strand.
AAATACCTTGACTCCTATTTGCCACCACAGGATGTTGGCAATGAATCTATCAATATTAAATTCAAAATGTTATTATAAATGTTCTTTTATTGACTCCATAGTGTGTCTAAAAAGTTTGTTAATAATTTACTCCCACTACACATTTCCTTTCAAGAATTGGTTGCGTCCTTCCAGCGCCACCAATTATGTTTATATAAGACCTGCTTGCTGTAACGATATGCTGCCATTTCCAGGATCCGATAAGTCGACTAATTGCAACTATTGGTGACTATTCGACTAGCAAAATAATAATTTGTGGCAGTCCTTGCGTAGTCTACACAGACTGAATTAGTGCTTAAAATGAAGCTATGTTATTCACATGAGAAGCATAAAACATGCCAGGGAATGAAAAAATTGAATTCTCATTTACAGTGTACACGTGTGTGTGTTTATAACCTCCGCCCTCGCAATTGAACCTCCTGACGTCCCCTCGCCATCCTAGGTAAAACTGTCGAGAACCGCCAGTGCCTCTGTGACATGTCGTCAAGCAACAATCAGAGTGACTGATGATGAAACCAATGAGACCAGACTTGCTAGGTAGAGCTATGATGAGACATAGCGCTCTGAGTACCGCCCGCAGACTAAACGGCAGTCGTTTCAGTGAAAGGAAAAAAAGCAAGCCAGTCCAGTTCAAATTCAGTCATGTTGATCGCATATGTAACCCATGTTTTGGCTCAGCCTTTTTTTTAATTCCTATTCTTATTTTCTGTTAATGAGATTTTTTTTTAGCGCTGTTACTATTTCCTACGGACCGAGAACGCACCGCAGCGTGAGATGACGTCTCATCTCGTACGAGAGACTTAGAGAACTTTCTAGCATTTTGTTTCATGCGAGTTGAAGGAGAAAGGCTCTGAATAGACCAAACTGGGCCGTTGAACTTTTTTGTGTAAACTGTGAGTGAACGGACTTCGAATCCTGTGGTGTTTTTTGCCAAGGAAATTGGATTTTTTTTTAGACTATCGATCCTGGTGAGTGTTTTTGTCGAATGTGCCTAATTAACATTCCTGTGTCAATGCATCCTATGATGTGTAACTGAAAAAAACAGTCAGGATGAAGTTTTGTGAACGTTGAGATTGTTATTAGCTAATGGTGAGATATAATTGGAAAAATTAAAGCATTGTAAACTATTTTACTCGCACATGCCTTCTTAGCAAGTGCACTACCTAGTGAGATAAGCTAACAGGCTCACGAAGGACTCCATGTGTGTTATATACACGGATTTTCTTTTATTCTATTTAATTTTTTTCACTGGTCGATTGTTGCACTGTTGTTTTTGGGGCCACATTGAATGAATGCTCTGCACGTTTCGTGCAGGCTGTTTTTTCTGGGACTAAAAGAATCGTCTAAAGCTTGAACTGCACCGACAGTGGATTGGATACTTCCTAGGACGCCGGCGAGTGACGTATGGATTTCCGTGGCCACCTATTTCCCTGGAGGGTGGTAGGACCGTCAAGAGGATTTCTTTTTGGACAAATGTTTTTTTTTCCCTTTTTTATTGTTTTTTTCAGAGATCTCAGACATTTTTTTGTGGTTCAGATCTGACACCAGTTTTTGACACAAACTGATACTAACAAGAATATATGTTTAAAGAAAAAATTGAATGTTCTAAATATTAAGGAGTTTAAGATATATAAATACAAATGTTCACATATTTCTACTAATTGCAATTAGTGTGTCTTATTTCTGTTGGAGGTCTCTTATTGCTCTAAGTAGAGTTGCTGCCGCCAATCTCCCTGCAACCTAAGATAGATGAGCCTTGAATTGAATACCTATGAATAATTGGTACACTGAAAAATTCAAATTTATTTTTCTGACAACTTAACTTAAGTGTGACGCTGCGTAGTTTCAATTGTGGTGGTTACACATACTTTGATGTGAGAGCCATTGTCCACTGCATGTTCTAGCCACAGGGCCAGATGATCAACCAGGATGTCTACAAAGAGATCGTGCATTTTTCTGTGAGCAAAACCGAAGCTATTTGGGGCAGGAGAAGTAGCCACATCTAGCTTCTTTTTGCATGCTATGACCACACACCTACCTGCTCGCATCCGACAGAAGAACATAGCTCTGTAAGAGTAACCTCCCTACTAACACGAATTGGCGCGACATGATTGTTTTTCATTCCTCTTACCCAAGGGGGTCATCAAGGGGACCTGTTTTGAAGACATTGACAACATCAAGATACAGCCATGACTAAGCCGTGAAGAATCATTCCAGGAGTGCTTCAAGGCGTGGTGAAGGAGGCTGGAAAAGTGAATCGGACTACAGGGGGGGAATTACTTCAGACGTTGTCATTTGTAGTTTGAATTTTAAATACTGTAAATCTTTTGTGACAGTCCAGAAACTTTTCTTACACACCTTGTAGTCAGGATGAGGAGTGAATCTCAATAGCACTGATTTCCTTTCTGATTTAATGCTGAGTAAAATTGAAGCTGGGATCGGCTCTGATCAGATATACCAATACTTTTTAAAATCACACCATTATTTTTATTATCGTTCTTATTAACGTTAAAAATAAAAAGTATATTAACATCCGAAAAACACGGTACTTTACTATCATGCCAAGTACCTCGGGAGAAAGTAACTTACATAAGATGCGGCGCCGTGGACGACTGGTGAGCACAATGGCCTCACGGTTCAGAGATGTGGGGTTAGATTCCAACTCCAGCCTTCCTGTGTAGCGTTTGCATGTTATCCCTGTGCCTGCGTGGGTTTCCTTCGGGTACTCCAGCAAATGGCATATGTGGCATAGGCCATTTTGAAAACAAGGTGGACGGCTAATTATTTTTCATGAATCCTTCTAATTACTGACAGTTAATGAAAAGAGTTCGGGACACGTCACCATTGTGAAGTGGTACGTTTTCATTGATTGTCAGACAATAGCCTACATTCATTTTGCATTAGCTCTTGTCTGCTACAAATACTGTATACTTTCTCTCTTGGATAATGGTGGCTTTGAGTGAAGTGTTCTGTTTGTGTGTTTCCAGAGTTGAGTTGTTCCCTCTTTTCTTTCACTTTTCTGAATGGCTTTCGATCGATGCTTCTGCCAGGCAGGTGCAAATACAAGTCTCGCTCTTTTTCGTGTAAGACCGCATCTTTGGGGAACCGAAACAGGCTCCGTACTCCGTCCTCCCGTCGGTTCAAACAAAAGCCAGCAATTCTACGTGGCAGCATAATCCAAGTGAATCAAAACAAACAAAATGAATCAGAAGAAAAACCTCGACGAGCACACTTCACAGCCAGAAAGTCAGAGATGTGGCTCGATTACGTCATATCACAAATTCGCCATTGCGCTGGTGTTTAAGCCATTAAATACTTGTTTTATGTGTATCCAGAAGCCGCCCATGGCCACATGGATATTTTAGTTTTTAACACAACATATTAAAAGTTGTAACGTTGGTGTCCCTTTACACCTTAAGCTTTCCTAAATAAATCTAAATTTATTTTTGTTTGTTTTTGGACAAACTTTGATTATCAGATCAACGTCACCTAAAGTCACACATTTTTTTGATCTGCACCTGTGTATTACCTGCATACAGCACTGAAGGACTGAAACCTTTCTCTCCTCTTCTGTCATAAATACACATTGTGTTGTAGTTTAACTTGAGGTGCTTCACAAGGTTTTCTGTGTTGCCTCACCTCCTTTGCATTTTTTTCCCCCACAAACATCACGAACCCCGTCTTGGCTCTTTGCGGAGCTGAGATAGCTCCATACATAACCCTGTTTACACTGCCATTGTGTCTCCTCTTGAAAAGTTACAGGGATGAGTCAGCTCATCTGTGGCTAACCTTGTGAGACAGCTCACATGATGTGTAGGGTTTTAAAAGCACAAATGCGTTTTGCCTTCAGTCACTTTCTTTTGCAGCTGGACTGATCACCAGTTTGAAGTCCTAGAAGTGGAAGTGAGACTTCAAAGTGCTGGTATTAGTGGTTGTCCAGGTTATTTTGTGCTGGAAGTCATGCCTGCCTAAATTTGTATCCATTGATCATGATTTATTTCTGAAATACTTTTTTTGTCCCACAATCAAACTGGATAGTCAGGTTACTATGTACAACAATATTTTTACATGCAACAATAACCAGTGCAAAGACCCATAAACGGGGAGTTGCATGAGGTTAATTTGTCAGAATAGCAGGTGAGCAGATGTCTTATGAATGTGATGTACTGATCTGATGAAAAAGACAGTTAGCAATGCTTGAGAAATTTTTTATTTTCTTTACCAAGAGAAAGACCAGGTGTGAATTTTATTCACATTTTACAAGGGCCAAAACCCTTTGTTTGAAATTTACTCGTTTTGACACTGTTCAGGGTCACAGCAGGGAGTGGAGTCTATTCCAGCTGTCTTGGGGAAAAACGATGGACTACTCCCAGCCTAGAATATTTGCCAGTTTGGATTTGCAATGGGTCATTGAATTTGTGCCATGTCAACCGTAAAAAGTTATATGTACCAGGACACTTATACTTGATTTTAAATCTAATACTGACAAACTCTTCACGTGGAGGCATGTTTATTAACCAATGACTTTTATTGATGTGGGTGTGTTCTAAGACAACTGACAGGGAGATAGCGGAGCTTCCACCTTTCCTTCAGCTCAAGATCTATAAACATAATACTGAATCATCAAATGAAGAAGAAAACACATTTGGCATCTTTTGCTGAATCAGTGTTTGCACAGCTTAAACATTCAATGCTGAGGTTTGATAATAATGTGTGCGAATTCAAATTAAGACAAAAGGAAATTAAATTGTGGGTGTGTGTTGCCACCTGAAGACACTCACAGTTTCGCAGGTCACATTCGCTTGGTAGGCTTCTGTTCAATTCCCAGTATCTGACAGAGGGTTCAAGACAAAAAAAAGATTAAAATAAAACACAAGGAAACGTTTTTTTGTTGTTTGTTGCACTTTTTCTGTGATGTGATATCATGTTTTGTTCTTGTTGTCCTCAGGACTGGATATGTGTCCTTGTGCAGAAAACATATATATATATATATATATATATATGTGCACACACATATACAGTATATCTAAATAATGAAACATGGTATATTTTATAGCCTTTACATTTGTATTCTCTTGTCATTTAGCAGCTCAACAGACATGAATAATAGGAGCTAAAGCTCAAACAGCCTTGCACCAGACCCTCGGGCTACTTATATCATCAGCCATGAATCTGTAAAGCAAAGCACCTCTGTTGTTCAGTCCCTTAGAGCTACTGAGTATTAGACGTAGGAAACATTGCAGCTATGTTTCACACTGTTCTGATGGAGAGATTTGTGTGTTAATGCCAGAAGCTTGCAGTCGTGCTTCATCAGTCGCTGTCTGTACAGCTATGGATATTGTCAGTTGTATAATTTTTTCCCCCCAAATACAGTATTTAAGTATTTGTGGTTGTGTGTGTGTGTGCCTAATCCTTCCTTCTGTAACTGTGTTCAATTTAATGTATAACAGATTACGCTGGACAACAGTTATGGCTTTTTGTGTCCTGAAAGGGATTTTTGACACTAATTTAGAAAATGCCAGTCCTTTTTTTTTTTTTTTTTTTTTTTAAATATCGTATATCAGATTTTGAGTTTTTTTTTTTATAGCTTTAATGTTGCATAAAGAGATTCTCTTAACCTAAACTAACCTAATGCATATATATTACTATATTATTATTATTAACATTGTTTCTATTATTATTGTTATGAAAAATTGTCAGAGAAAATACAAAAAAAAGGTCATTCTGACTCACTGGCAAAAAATTATCCTCAAATGCATCAGCAGCTTTGATAAACAAAAAAAAAAGTTTATTATTCAGCTGAATCGTTCCATTTATTGAAAATATACTCCATGTTTCCACAGATAATGAGAGATGACCTTTTTTAACTTTTTTTTTGCCAGTCAGAAACCCGTCCTCCAGCCATAAGCAGCTGGATACCCTCTTGTTCTCAACTCTCCGGCCTTATTCACAAACATTGTCGGCCCCTAACGCCTCCTTCTTCTTCGTCCCCTTCTTCTTCTTCATACCCTCTTCTGTTTCATCTCCTCTTCTTCGTCTCCTTCTTTTTTGTCTCATTCTTCTCCGCGAACGTGCCCAATGCAAGTCGGTCATTGGGCTCTATTTTGTATCAAAAAGATCAGCAAGTTTCACATCCTCCCCTGAGCTGACATGATTACAATTAGACAAACCAGTCTTTGATACTTATTCATTAACTGCTGACATGAAACATTGATTCCCTTTGACAATTTTAATTACTCCTCTCACATATTTTAACGCTTCTCTAAATGACACACATTCCCATAACGCAAACACAGGAAATCTTTACAGGGAAATAATATTTCTGATGGGAATCAGCCTGTTAATAAAGGAATTAACCGTACATCATACTGACAAGCAGCATCTACTGTTATTACACCATTGATTTTTATACTGCTGATATTTCTTTGCAGCATATACGGCAAAATCAAAATTTTCCTCAAACCTGCATTCCTACATGTATGCCATTCATTCAATTCAAAGACTTGCTTTGGAAAATGCTTCCTGCCATCTGAAGAACCTACTTGTATACAAAAAAAAACATCAGATACGACATATTTTTTATTTACTCCTTGTTCCTCAGGCAGAGCACTTCTTTGATTAACTACATTCAGTTCACATCACAGTCCATGACTCCATGCAGTCAAGCAGCTTGAGAGTCGGCGACTTTCTCCAAACACATTTTTGGTTGTAAATATTCAACACTTTTAATATTTAAAATTGTCGGCCCCAAATTATCAAATCCACTCGTGACACACCACAGACCAAAAGATAATTTTATAGGGAAATTTTAGAACTTCTATATGAGATTGTTGGCCATTTGATGCCCTTGGTCTGGAAGTGGCAAAATGGTGAAAAAGAATAACATCCTGATTGTCTTTATGTGTGTATGCAGCTTGAGTTAAAACTGGAATCAGAAAGGTATGTCTTTGCCAAGGACAGATGAATCATGTCAAAAGTTGCCCTGACGGAAGACTTTCCTTCTGCTTTGACAATCTTCCCCACATCTGAGTATAGACTTTTCCGTGTCACACAGCCAGATGAATAAAGGTGTGAATAGAGGACAGGCAGGTCAGAACACTGTCATAGCCAGCCCAATCTTGACACGTTAATGTTCATTGAAAACCTCTGAAATATAAAGAAAAATAAGATAAAGACAAAGACAACTATTCGTTTTTTTTCGTTTGTTTGTTTTAATTTTTTCGCGCCAGCTGTTGTTTTTTTTTTTTTTGTGGTTTGTCTAGATAATATTTAGGTTTGTTTCTTATTATGGTTTGTTATCTTGTCCTAAGTCCTGACTTGCTCGTTAGGTCTTTTTGTTTCCACAGGTTCTTGTCAACCTGGTCCCTCGTGTCCTCTAATCAGATCCCTCAGCCACTTGTATCTTGGAGTTAGTTTTGTGTGCTTTCTTTCAGTCTTTGTCAGATGTTGTTGCTGTCATGTTGTTTTGTTTCTATAATGGTATGTTTTGTTTCCGAGTGTTTTGATGTTACTTTCACTTTTGGACTTTTCAGGATGTTAATATTAGTGTTTTGGTTAATACTTAGTTTGGTTGAGTGCATCCCTGCCTCCTTAGGTGTGGGTCTTCCGAATGCAAGCTTGACCAAATTGTGGCCTTGCAAGATGTTATCTAAAAACAATTTGTTCTTTTAAAAAAAGGTGAATGATCATTTATGGAATCATCTTAGTACAGCATTTTTCTCAGTAGAACTTTGGTTTGATGACAATCTTTCACAGTGTGACAAGACTGCATTAAGAAAAACAGTGGGGGCTGAGGTGAGAGAAGAAAGTCAGTATTCCCCATTTGCACATCAAGAACGTTAAATCACAGGGAAGCCATTGTCTTTGGTACAAATGATATAATTTCTCAGGTTGGGTTTGTAGGCATTTAAATATGATTTACCTTCTGAATCACTATTTCTTTCATTGGGTTAAAATCTCTGTCTTTTTTTTCGTCCAGGGTGTTTGAGGTCATTCCACTGCTGCCGGCGGTCATTTTTAATCACAAAACGTTATGATGGATCCGAGATCAATGCAACGTGTATTCCGCTGCAAAAGTTCATATTCTCCCTCACGGTCTATGCCAGGATAGGAAGGCTGATGGCAATATGCAATACAATCTTCAAATACAAATATAAATACAGCTTAAGCTGCTAAGCTGATGATTGGTGAGGGAGCACAGTATGTAAGCAAATGACTTTGAGGAGGAGGAGGGAGGAGAGGACCCCACTGATTTCACAATCATGTTTTCCCCTCGCACATTGTCGTGTTAAGGTACAACAAATGTAAGTTTTCCCATCTGTAGACTGTTCAGTTTGAACTCAAACTGGCTGGCTGAAACCATTTTATCATCTTTTGTGGTGCATGGGGAGTGATCCCTGGATCAGAAATAAACATGCACACTCTTATTCTAAATTAGTACTTTAGCACAGAATAAACATAGTGTAGACAGTATTGAGACAGTAAAGTATAATTTTAACACAAAACTACCCTCTAAAACGTCTCAGACTGCATTGAGCATCCGCATCTGACTACTACAAATGTACACGTTTCGTTTTATCAGTCAGACCCTTCCCCAACAGAGACAGATGTGCTTGGAAAAGACATGGGAATTTCAGCTAATGTTTTAAACATGGAACCACTATAATAAACATCAGCATTCACACTGTGATAAGTAGGTTACACAAGAATAGGGATACATCCTAGGTGGTATGCTATTGTTGTTAAATACTTAATGGCACCGTCAGTATCTTCAAGCAGCACCTGTCCCATTGTTTTGTTAGTCTGATTAGAGTGTGAAAGAGCTGCTGGAAAAACAGTCACTATGTTAAGACAAGTCTATGTAAACACACTTCAGTAACATTATGTATATCAATAAAATGGCTAACAAGTAAACACTGATTTATATAAGTGACAATAAACGGTATGCAAGATTATATTTTTAGCTTGATGTTTACAGTGGCACAGAATTAAAATAGACCTCATTATACGGGATTCTAATGCAGTATATCAGTGTTTTAAATATTTTTAGCCCAAATAAGGCATATGTTATTTAGGTTCTTATCGATATAACTTTCTACTACAAATTGACAGACTTTACTATTTTGGAAACTGAAATCTAATTTCAACCAAGCAGTACTGGGCCATTTAGTTTGACATGGTACAAATCGCTGCTTTCTTTGTTAAAGCTCCCCAACTATCGTTGCCAAACTGTCCCACTTTTCTTTCCCCTGCTTGTGAGCCTTGTGTCTAGACGTACCGCTGTCTGATGATTGTCTGCCTTCTCCCATGTTACGATGGAATGAATTCTATTGAAAGAAAGAAAAATGTACCATTTTAAAAACGCACTTGATCACGTCACGACTGAAGGAGTGAAGCTGTGCTTCTTGTTACAGGTGCTACCAGAACACTTGCTTCATGAATTGGTAAATTGACATTGTCTAGCTGTGATGGCGTTTTTTTTTCCCCCATTATGTACGTAGCTGCCATCTCACTACACATCCCGTGGTGGAAAGGCAGGCTGATCTGGATTTACCTGATCCAAACCATGCCACGTTCTTCATTCTTTTCATCTCGCTGTAGCAAATCATCTTCCATCTTGACCTACGCTCTGCATCCTCTACTTTAACTCCAGGTAAAAGATTTTCACGTCTTTCTCCATTACATCAATAAATCTACTCTTCGAGCTTCCTCTTTATCTCCTACCTGGCAGCTCCTTGTCCAACAATCCTACTGCCAATACTTCCACTGTCCCCTATGGACATGTCTAAACCAGCTCTGGCCTATCTTGGTTTGTCTTCAAACCTTCCCGTATGTAAGGATGTTGTACAGAAATTAAATTCACTTGTTGGTCACAGCTGCTTAAATTGGACTAACCACAAATGTAATAGCAAGTACATGTATACACCACCCTCAAATGCCGTTGATTATTTCCCCACTCCTCTAAAGTAAAAAGCCTGAGAAAATACAACAAAACAAGGCTGCCGAACCTGATTGCAACTGTACCTACCAACATCCTGCAACAGATCTTTAACCTGAGTTTGATGCAGGATAAGGAGTCGTTGCTATGTGAAACCTCATAGCACCAGTACGGAAGATAACCTGACTAGCGATTTATTAGGCTGACATCACATTTCCTGAATGTAATGGAGGGACTGTTTCTGGCCTACCTAGACTCAACATAGGTGAAATGCTCGCTACAGCTGGGAATTTAAATGCAAGTTAAGAAGTAGAAGTAAGTTGAGAGTGCACTTGAACAATGGACAAGATTGGAGCGCCAGTATGGACGGCATTTATAAGAGGGGGATGAGCGGACTGTATTTCCTGAGGAAGCTCAGATGTGTCAATGGGCACAGCAACATGCTGTGTGTGTTCTACCAATCTGTGGTAGCAAATGCCATCTCCTTTACTGTTTTCTGGTGGGGAGCAACAGCAGTGTGGGGAGTGCGTAAAAGGTTGGAAAACTCATGAAGAAGGCTGGTGACATCATGGGACTGAGGATAGAGACATCAATGAGGGACTAAATTAATAGCCTTTTTAGAGTAAAATGTACTGTGTAGTTTGAAACCTTAACCCTGTTAAAAACCCTACTTCTGAAGCCTAAACCTAGTTTTTAGACCCTACTCTAACTCTCATTTCATACCCTACTTCTTGACAATAGCCCTAATTTGAAACCCTAGACCTAGTTTAAAAGCCTACTTTTGCCCCGAATCCTAGTTTGAGACCATAATTCATAACCCATACTATAGTTTGAAATCCTAAACCTAGTTTGAAATGATATTTCTTAATCCTAACCCAAGTTTGAAATCCTACTTTTGAACCCTGAAACGCTACTTCTAAATCCTAACCCTAGTTTGAAGCCCTACCTCTAAACCCTAACCCTTTGAAACATGATTTCTTAACCTGAAAGCGGGAGCCCAGATTCAAACCCACAACCTTGTGAACTGTGAGGCGGATTTGCTAACCTTTTCTTCACAGTGCCGTTCAGACTTTCTCTGGAGGAAACTTTCACAGAAGCAGCTAAAATGATTTGTTTGTGCGATATCTTCCTTCCATACATGGGTGTGAAACAGTTCAAGCGTGGACCAAGCAAGGATTCAAGACAAAAGCATCTACTCCCAATTTATCCCTCAGAGAGTTCATTAACACCTAAGTGTTGTTGAGTAATGAGTATTAATCTAATAATGAACTAATGTCCACTGAGTGCTCCTGGGTCAGAGCGTCAACAGTTTGACTTGTGTCCCAGCTGGTGTAAGCTCATCACAAAAAATGTCCCCAGTTACGGTTACTATGTCTTATGACCAAATTATAACATTCACACCATCAGGGGATGCATTCACATGCAGAGTGCAGGCTATTGTCCATACATATTGTAGGCAGTTTTAATTACACTTGTGCCTTGGATACCCACTGAGAGCAGAGCACAGTGCATTGTTGCTACTGTATGTATAAACTAATTACCAGAGTAGTCATTTCTACCTGTGGTGGCCCAGTTCCCAATTATGAAAGACACAGCTGCTTATATCACATTTTTAATCTCACATGAATTGGTTGGTATCCAGCTGTAAGAGTGTCGTGCAATATGCAGGGCATCATTTATGGGCATAGTCTATATGCTTTCAGTCAAAGAAGGCTGCTTTACCTGTTGATTTAATTGTTAATTCACCGTTTTGTTGCTCATTTACTCACAATTCGTGTCCATTCGCGTTTTTTTTTTTTTTTTTTTGTCAACAACACTCGCCCACACTATCTCTGATTGGAAATTTTACTCAACCTCCGCCAAACATCATCACTTTTCCATTTGTCTTGTGCGCCCACATAAAGGAGAACAGCAAATAAATGTTCCTCTCGGTTTAGAGATTAAGTCATCTTAAAAAAATACGCCCCGTTTTTTGGTAGTCACAGTAATACCGTTATCATAATTGAAGGACTAATTATGTTAGATTATTGGTTATTGAAAAAAAATGACACGGTATAATTTGAACATCTTTAATCACATCACTGCTCATAAGCAATGAGAACAGGTGACAAAACTATTGTATAAATTAACCAACCATGACTGGAATGTGGGAGGAAACCGAAGTACCTAGAGAAAACCAACGCATGTACGGGGAGAACATACAAACTCCGCACAGGAAGGCCGGGGCCGGATTTGAACCGACGACCTCTGCACTGCTAGTTGGACGTGCTAACCAAACTACCCCCCCACACCCCCTAAGGCAGCACCATATCACAAAAACATGAAACAATATGATTATCATCTACATCAATACATTTATAGAAGTTAATATTTGCATACTTTTTTTTTTTTATTTGATGACTACCAGTTGAGGGTTGTGATTGGTCCAAAATTTTTTGCGCTTCACATTAATGACATTTTCAGTGTTACAACTTTGTCTTTTTGTAGATCCCATACATTTGCTTTGTTCTGGTAAAACAAATTCAAATAACTATTGTGTGGAGTTGAACAAGAGTCAGAAATTCTTAAACTGTAGTTTGACCTAAATAAATTGTCTCTTAATATCAAGGTCTTGACAGTCATCAAATAAAGCAATAATACCATCAAATAACTGATACAATAATTGAGTTCAACTGGATATGTCGTTTTCTGAGCTCTGATGGACCCAAAGCACTTATTTCAATCAAACTCCCCCATTTCTAGGTATTGACGATGTTTGACACTTTTCAATTGCTCTCAACATCAATCAATTACAAATAGACTCAACATGCAGAATCAAACGCCCTGGAAAATACCTGTCATTCTCCCAATGAAGAGTATGGGAGTTCTCTCCACTTCCCGCTGGGGCTTTGTTTATTTTCACTGATATAATTTCCAAGCAGGCAATCACATAATTAAAGCCCGTCATCACGTTTATTCATCCTCACATGTTTCTGACAACCTACAACTGTTTTTTCCACCCCCACTGTTAAAACGAGTGCAAACACGATTACCCTGGACACAGTCGTGTTACAGTGACACATTTGGCATTTTTCTAGATGCATCCGCTTTGTACAATAGAACTAAAGTACTTGGATTCTCTGTTTGGCAACAACAATAATAAAGACAGAAATTATTTACTCTGGAAATGCTTGAAATATTGAAATTGTATATTGAAGTCTGACAAACACTCAATGTCTCAAAAGTCACTATAGCCTAATAATGAATGTATAATTCACACATCTGCGGCAATATCCTATCGTTGTGCTTATTATTAAAACTTTATGAGTCGGTTTCAGTTGTCTGCATCCACGTTAAGAGCGTCCATAGATTATTTAAGCAGTGTGAGTGAGATCTGTGAAGCCAAGCCTTTCAGCTTCATTCCACATGGCGCATGGCGTCCATTTGATGCTTCGATGTAAAATATTGAAAAAGTTAAAAGGACCCACTGGAACTCCTCAGCACATGTTAGCCACTGTGAAATATGCGCATCTTTTATTTCGGAGAGCTGTAGAAACTGAGAAGTAGGAAATGTGTGAAAATGCCAGCACAGGTCAAAGTGAAAGAAAAATGGGTCACTTCTTATAAAAAAAAAAAAAGACTCTTTATTTGCAGTGCTGCTTTCACCTGTCACGAATCTCTGCTTGTGCTGTTCAGATGAGTCGACATAGGCTTGAAAGACGTATCCATGTAACAGAAATCCACATACAATACCAGCACTTTGTCATCTTCAAATTCAAGACGTGTCTATGAAATAATTAGTTAAAGGAGATCATGGTGAAAAAGCATCCACACAAAACCCTCATGGCTTCTGATTAAATGACTAAATAAGTATGCGTGCTTAAAAACAGGATTGGTTTCACTTACAGTTTTCGAGTGCAATGTGCCATAGTGCTAGGCATGCTGCCAGCACAAACTCATGAGGGTGTTGTGTTGTTAACAAACAACCCCTGCATAACTCTCTGTCTCTCTCTTTCTCCCTCCATCTCTCTCTCTCCCTTTTTTTTTTTAACAGCCAAACCTACAATTCAAAGTGAACGTGTCGATGACAGAGTAGGGAGTGATGCCAGAGACTGCACAATCTGTGTGAAGTGGTAATGATCAACAGCCCTCCCTTAATCATGCAACTGGAGTCCAGCAAGGGGATAAAGTGTTCTAATTCAGAAAAATGACATTCTCTACGAGTGTTACATTGCATTCTATGTAATAAAATGTGCTTTAACAGCAAAACAATCTAAAGTGCCAATATGCAATGTTATTGGCCACCCTCCTCACTGGCAGTGATTCCCAACCTTTTAACACTTTGACTTCAACTATTATTAATAATACAGTGAAGGAAGCATGTAAAATAATTTGAATGGTATCAGATGCAAGGTGGTTGATACAGTAGGTCTATTCAAAATTCATTCAAAATTCAAATAAATTTTACAGCATCACATATATATATATATATATATATATATATATATATATGTGTGTGTGTGAGTGTATTGCAAACTAGTAATACAGATTCCTGACGACTTATGAAAGAAGTTACTTGCCATATTTTTAACCTATGACTTCATGTTTTTACGCCACTGCCCTTTGATAACTTTTTAGAACCGTGTCGCACAACACTCCAAAACAACAACAAAATCATTGAATCGTCAGCGATGCACCAGCAGACCAATTATGTCTGATTTATTACTCTGCCGCAGCTCTTGAGTTATGCCATTATCTGTAAAGATCAGTAAAGCATCTTGGCAAATCAATTTTAAGTCATTAAAGTCAAATTGTTGCCCTGAGATGAATGCTAATGTTGCATTTTAAAAGTCAATATTACAATCAATTCAGAGAACGTTTCACACAGGATATTAAAACTGATACAATGAGTTGCAATTTTTTGCTGTGGCATACTGAGACTAACATATCTCTGTTGCACTGAGGGCCAAGTTCACTGAAGGATTGCACAGTTAGCCTCTAATTCACAGATGGTGAAGTGCATCACTAACTGAGATGCCAAGCAGAATGCGTCTGCGTGCGCCGGTGGTATTTGCATTTATTTAAATGAGGTAATATGCACATATTTAGTGGACAAATTGCCCACCTCAATGCAAATGTGCCTCATTGATTACGTATTTTCACTAAAACCATCTATTTATATATCTATAATATGTCTACATCTAATAGCCAAACGCAATTTGACTGAAGCAAATCACGTCTTGGCGCCAGTCGAAAGGAGACAAATTGCGACCTGCGACATCTGACCAATGTGACTCGGACCTGTCATGTCATCCTAAATTATGTATGCACCAATATGCGGTTGAGCTAAGACTTTGTAGGTTTGGCTTTGAGTGTTTCCCCTGTGTTTGTCACATGCAACACTGTGGCCTGTATAATCGCTCAAATTGGTTTCCACCTTTGGTCATTTTCCAGTCCTACGTGCCGACTTCCACAACGGCCGACATTGGATTGGTGTGTAGAAGCCTTCAGAGACATGAGATTACAGACCTACATCTAGATTATTTTTCTTGGTCATTACCTGGGTTAGTCCCTATGTATGACAAAAAATGGGAGAGTATCTGCTGATAAATCTCAAAGGTGATACATGGTGAAAATGAATGGTCCACACGCTGAAATTAAATTTTAGGAGAAATTCATGTCAATCTCATAATACAATACCAAAAGCCAATTAGGGCCTACCAGTCACTTTCAGCATCCAGTGAATCAAGTCTTTGGGGAAGTGTTTCTAGCCTGGGTCTCAGTCTACTACCTGGAGGACCAATTCTGTGTTGTCTGCAGTATAAACTCGGACTCAAGTTTAATCTCACCAGTGGACCGAATCAGATTTCCCTTGGTCCGTAGTACATGAAATGAATTGCTTTTCTAGAGGTCTGGCATGAATTTCGCCAACCTAAACATTGCCTGAACACGACTTTCATGTCCAAAATTCACACTTTTGATAATTATGACGTCATTATTATTATTATTATTATTACTATACTTAGTAGCAATAATAATAACTGAAAAAACTAGCTTAGTCTTTCTTTTGTGATTGTACTGTGAGCTATGTAATTTCCCTACTGGAGTCATTTGAACTTGCCGGCTCTCCTGTTGCTGCCATGCCAGACGAGTCCACTGTCAGTGGATTATTCAAAGCCTCATTGTTCATCATGAAAGCGACTCAATCTTGTTATCGCTCACACACAAACATCCATTTAACAAAAGACTTGTTCTGAGTCTTTGCCATGGTTCGATCCTAATGGTCTTAGAGCTGCATTAGACTACAGCCGCAGAAGGAAGATGGCTTTTCTCCACCCCCGCCTCTAAAAATGATTAAAGGCGTGTAACAATCTAGTACACGAGTACACTGACAAACTACACTCGCCGACCCCATCTGAACATGACTGATGCTTTTCAATAATTTAATAAACAAACGACAATTTGTCTTAAACAAAGCTCCTTCGTAAAAAGTAAGCCTTTTTATAAGAGTGTCAATGATTATGTGATGTGCATTATCTAAATTCAAGTAAAAAATTTAAATTTTTCAAATTTTAATTAAAAAAATGTAAGTAAATTTTCATGTCAACTTTGCTCATATTATCAAATGTGAATCACAGTCTCTACATCTCAAGATACTGTAATTGAGGTCAATGATAGTGGGATCAAAAGTCATCGAAGTGCTTTTAATATGTCTTTGATTCACATTTACAAAACTTCACAGAAAACCCTTTATGGGGTCTATTGTGTATGTGCTGGTGTCAAATCTGTCACCTTATTTACTAGATTTATATAAACAATTATTTACCCTTAAATGTTTTCATCACTGCTTTAGGATTCGTGTAAATTAGGAGAGCAAGAAGACAATCAATTCTAATAATTTAATTTTCTTTACTTCTGATTCTTCAGGAAGTTGATCAACTATTTTCGAGTTTGAAAGGCATTCAGTGAGCAAATCCTGACATTTTGTTGTCAATAATACACATGTCACCAAATATGTTCTTTAAGGCATCAGAAAAGTGTACACGCAGGTTTTAACAATAATAAATGTGAAATATAATTTATATTGGAAGCTTATACCTTCTCAAAATGTGAATAGCAATTGTAATGTGAATTCAATTAAAATGGAAACTTTGTGACTATTTAGCAATGGCTTTAAGATAAATATAGCAAAATACTAGACGGTGTAAGGAAACAGGAGAACTGTATTCCTATATGACAAACTGGCATGTTTGGATACTAGACTTTTACTAAAATAGCCTGAGTGGAAATGAAGTGACACATTAGTGCCGGGGCTGTTTAACGATTTGTCAGAGGAAATTAGAGTGCCTGCTCTTTATGGCGGTGGTGCATGGCAAAGTAACTGGAGGAGAATAATTCAGTCTCAATTCATTTTACGCTGAAGGCAGGTCAGGGTTGAATTGCACCATTTGGCTTTGGAAACTAAAGTCCATGCATATCTTGATTGCCTTAACAAAAGCTCAGGGTGGCCTTTATGGGTCCTGGAGGATTGGTGTGGGGAGAGCCCTGCCTGTAATAATCATCGCTGGATATGATCACTGACAGCTATAACCTTACGGCACTATTACCACCAGCAGCAACCATCATTTGCTTATTACGTTCAAAAATGTACAGTAATGGGTGTGTTAATATTGACGGTTATGGAGGTTTTTTTTTCCCCCCCATCGGTGTAGTATGTGAACATTTATTCAAAAACACTCAAATAAAATTTGAAGAATAAATGAAAGTGAATAAGGAAATTATGAATTTTTTATATGGTAAAACTATGTTCGGCTTGATGGTCAAAATTATAATACATTTTCTGGAGACCCTCATTATACCAAATGCAACTTCACGCAAGCTCAAGCAAAATAGTTACAATGTATAATATTGTGCAAGTAAAACTGAACATTATATAGCCATGCAAAACCCCGCACCCAATTCAGGGTCTGATTTACCAACGGCTTTCTTTGACAAAACATGTTAAATTGCAACACAGTTCATTATGCGCCTTGTAGGAAGAGCATACGCTAATAGATGACGATAGCACATGTAAAGTGTATGAGCTAAATTAGTCGAGATGATTCTGTGTCTATAAAAAAGAGTGTTCACAACGCAGGTGCAAACCAGGCGCATTGAAGGCTATATGAGAGTAATAATTTTGGAAACGCCAAGAAAAACCCTTCCTTTGTTTAATAATGCAGTTTTGAAGCTTCTGAATCATCCAAGTGCTGACTTGGAGTCAGTTAGTAGAAGTCATACCATCAATAATGACATAACTCCTTTCAACTCTGCACTTTTGTACAACTGCATTGTTTCAGCGTCCCAAGTTTTAATAGCAACTTTAAGCAGGATGGGCCCATACGTGTACATCCAAATATCAAGCACTCGGGGAAGCTTAAATCAAACATGCCTTATATACATTTATTTGCTTCCCCAAAGTTAGCCAAGCAATCAATTTTGCAAGGTTTGTTTGTCCTCTTACACTAACTATTCCACTTTCATCACTTCAACCTTTATTTTGTACTTGCGGGTCTCTCCCAAACTTTACATTAATGTGACTATATGATGTGGCTCTTGGTTCAAAGATAAAGGCGAGTGCATTGGAAATGTATTAAACTTCCACTGCATCAACCAAGAGTGACCGAGTGGAGTCAAAAATGATTACAAGTGCTTCATGAAGCTTCATTCGTTCATCGCTAAAGATTAGTAAGGGCATTGAGAACAGTTCCTCTTTTACAATGCCAACCTGGAGTCAATTTAGGATTCAGTGTCTCGCCCAAGGACACTTTGACAGTGCACAATCAGTGATGAAACTCAAACAGCCAGTGGACGACCCGCATTCGCAACTGAGGCAGTATATACTTGAACACACCACAAAAATGAGGAGAAGAAAGTCTGTCGGCAGGCGATTGGAAAGATTCCAACAATTAACTCTGGTGTTTTATCCACCGTTCAGTTTTGCAGCCCGTTTCACACCTGTTGCACACATTATGTATAATCTGTTAGAGTGAGTGAACATGCAATCTAAAGCCAGCTACAAGCTATTTTGGATCTTAAGTAAAGATCACAAATCATATCCACTAACAGCTCTCACAATCTCATAGAGCAAACACAGAATTTAGCACCCGCTATTTGGGATTTTCAGTGAATCAGGTCCTTGGATCCAAAACATTCTGTATTCATCAGGAAGAGAGATTCTAAAGTATTGTGGAAAGCAATTAGATTTTGTGTTTGTTCTGCTTCAACAAATTGCATTCAGAGCATGAACTACCCCTGAGAGTACTGGTGTACCCAATGTTGCCCACGATTAGAGTTCACCTATCACAGGGTAACTAACACAGTGCTATTGATTGCTTCAGCTTCACTGGAGGTAGCTGTGATTGACATTTAATGAAAGCACAGCAGGGAAAAGAAGAATGGAGAGAAAAAAGATAAATATACTGTATGCACTCTGTGAGTTTCAAATAGTCGGATCTTTTTATTCTTGGTCCCAGATAATTTTTTAATGCCAGCGTCCCACACCACCGGGCCACACCCGGAGATTAGAGAAAAAGACAGAGGAGGGAAAAAAAACGTAATTCCAATCTAGTTTTCATCTCACAGGAAAGTATTCCATTTAGAAAAGTGGACAGTTCTCTGTCTTTTCCGCACTCCATGTGGTCTCTTTTTTTCATACCTCACTAACGCTATTAGGGCACAGCTAAAATGACCAAAACAAACTTCCCCGGAGAGCTTCTTTGAAGTATTTTCAATTTCATTAAAAGTGTGCCACAATAAAACTGTAATGCAGCAATCAGATATGCTAATCTATGTTTTTGGTGGCATCGCTACGACCAGTTTGCGGAGTTTTGACTTTGGAGCCATATGATGACCCTTACAGGGGTGTGATCGTACATGGAATTCTATGACGAAAAATACAAATGTCTAAAGTATCTATATAGTGAGTTCAGCATCAGTTAATGGTCCATCACAATCTTAAAGAGGTAAATGGTAGATCATGTTACGCACCATTCATTATAATCGCTGTTCTCAGTCAATTAGGGCAAAACCGTACTCAAGAAAAATACCATGAAACCATTTTATTCTCATTTTAGTCTCAAACCATGTGTGACCACTGGGTCAGGATAGAGAAAACATCGCAACGAATACTTGCAGTGCAAACCACTTCAAGGTCATTAGATGACCCTTAGAGAGTTGGTTGTCGTTCCGACAGTAAGTACAGCTGGAGCAAAAGGAGGAGGGTCAGTTATCACTGCACTCGTATGTTTGCGGGTGATTCATTTACAGAAGTGCTTCTATGGGTCGAGTTCCATTTTCAAGCTGCATTTACTTAAATATGAATCCACCTGCTGTCACAATAAAAACGAGTCTTGTTAACATGGATGCACATACAAAATAGGTCCTCAGTAGTACCAGAGGCTGCCTTCTTTGATGCTTTTTGTAATTAAAATATGTGTTTACTTCAAACAACTTCAAGCAGACTGAAATAGATGCCCTGAAAGATCTGCACCGAAAATTGCATTACTGTTTCATCGCTCTTTCAGGAAATTGACCTGCTGTCTCAAATTACCGCAGATGATACAGTTGGAGGTGTAATTAAAACACAATTAGTAAATGTGGCAGGCAAAGAGCACCTTCAACCCCTCCGAAGACACCAACACCCACCTCCGCTAAATGAAGCCATTAAGCATGCTTGATATAACTTTTAGGTCCAGGTGCATGTAGGCAGAATCCACCAGTCCTGCTGTGAGTCTAATGAGTTCTGCTACACATTTGAACCCAGTGATAGTTGAGAGAAAAATCGTAAATGCACCTCATTTACGGCGTATAAGAGCAATATATATATATATATATATATATATATATATATATATATATATATATATACACACACGTATTGGAGAAGAAAGACAAATTTAAAAATTAAAGATGACAAAGTATGTATTTTTTTTTCGCAATTAAAGCAAAAACAACAAATTCTTATTAAAAGCTCTTTGACATTTTTCTTAAAAATACACAAAGGTTAAAGAATTACTGCACACTCATCCATTGGAATTGCATGGTCTTGGAGGGGAAGGTCTATGTCGCTAATAAGCTTCTGCTCAGTATGATTTTCATTACCATGATGACCGGAGCGGCGCTGGGGCTTTGGGATGGAGTGAATGTAATGGAAATAGTGAATACTAATCGTGATTCAATTGTGTTTTCACTCATGAAGGCAGCCGTTTATCACCAAACTGGCAAACTACACTCGTCAATGAGTGTTGCAGATCCATGTGTGGTGCATGCAGTGTAGTGGGTAACCCACATTGAAAAGTAATCTTCTTTGACATCACATTTTTCTTTTGTCATTGTTTTTGGTGTTGCGGTTATCAGCATGTGAAATGCATGCTTATAGCGTTTAAGTCTGGGCGATCTACTTGGCCAGTCATAAACCTTTTTTCAGCTGATTACCGTATTTTTACGACCATAAGACGCGCTGTATCAAAGGACGCAACAACAGTTGAGGGTGCTATTTCCGTATTTAATGCACGAGTTCGTGCTAGCTCAGCTCGCGCTGTAGCCAGCTCACCAGGACTCAATCCCTTAAGGGATCCCTGCCAGAGGTATCACCCCAAGTCAATGACAGATGTCCTTAAACTATAAGGAATCTCTGCCAATAACACTGATTCTAATCAATATGAGGTGTCATGGCAATACGTTAGACAACGTCAGGGGAGGGACTTCACTGGTCAGCACACTCCTTCGAGTCACGGTTTCAAACCAAAAAACTCAGCATACAAGCAAACAATGAAACAAAGAAATAAGATTAACACAAAACATGTATCTCTCATGCCATCTATATACCCAAAAGAAATAAAAATAACACAAAAAGATTATAGCAATGGCTTCTTGGGAGCCACTCAGACTCAGCCAATCACATGGCTGTTTAGAGAGATGTGCATGTTGTGCTTTGGGCTTTTTGCAGTGTGTTGTCTAAACCTGGGACGTTTCTTGCTTGCAATAACATAAATGATAAGACAGACTACAACATTGTGAACAGCTGCCCTTTTGTCCAGCTTTCTCCTACACCATCACCCAAACACCATAGTCACATAATGTATAAGTCACAGTCAATTCGAAGCATAGATGACTCAGACTTTGACCAGCAGGGTGTGCTAACATGCACTCCGAATAGCCCAATGCGTAAAAGGGTTGATGGTCGAGAGTGATGCTCAGTCAATATAATGGGCGCGTCGCTTTATAAGGCTCCTCGTTTGTTTTGGGGTAGATTTGGGACTTTAAAGTGCACCCTATGGTCTGGAAAATACGGTAACTCCTTTGTTGTTGAGCTTGTGTCACTTCTGACTTTCTTTGACTTTGCCATCATGCATTAAATCAAAGATAAATCAGCCCATACCAATGGAAGCTATGCACACCCAACCGATGAAATAACATTCACTTTCTCCCAAAATGGTATGTTTGGGATCTTGACCAGATTTGCGCTTGAAACTTTAGCCGTTCTTTTCTTGCATTTCTTTGGTAAAAGTTCATACTTTTCTCAACGATTCATAAAACTATCTCTGAGAATTTGTTGAGGATTGTCTCTGTACATTTTTGCAAATGCTGATCCGCCCCTCTTATTTGTCTTGCAAATGAGTTTAAATCTTTTGATGTAGCCTCTGGACTACTCTACCCTCTGGAGATCGCTGATGCTGTTCTTTTCGTAGTGTCTCGCTTTAAAGTGTTTTTTTTTTTAGTACATCATAGTTTCTTCTTCTGGACCTCACAATATATCATATCATATCATATCACAATTTGCAAGAACATGACCGAAAATAAAATAAAATGGAAAAAAAAAGCAAAATAAGGGAAATTAAAAAGTGCTGTTTTCCAAGTTCATAATCGCATACTTTTTTTTGGGGGGGGGGTGGCATGACATGATATTGTGTAATTTTTATATATTTTGATGTCACACTTCATATTTTCATTCTACAGCAGCAATAAAGCAACTGGTCTAACTTTTAAAATATTCTTGAAGGGATAGTACCAGCAAAGAAAAAAGATATCAAATATGCTCTTTGCATGTCTTTTGGTAAACATGTTGTGCTTCATTTGAAAATTCTCATCGACCCACAAGAGAGCCATACCGAATAAACTCTATATGTGATCATTCATCATTTAACTGATGTGCTGCTTAATGTTCAAAAGGCTTCAGATTTTTGGGGAACTTTCCTCATTAACTGATTAAAGAAAAGAATGAGAAAGAAATTGGGGAGTGGGGATAGAAGTTCTTAAGAAATCAGGCTGGTGGTGACACTTCTGGAGGTTGCTACTGCTGGTTGTTCCTTGACATATCTTGATGTATCAGTTGCGCTGATCCTTTTATGCCTCATGGTTTAGAGTATTTAATCTCGAGTTACTCAGTGACATGTCAGTACGTCAAGCTATCTTTGAGTGAGAACGTCAGCTTTCTTTCATGTCTTCTGCCTCCAGTGCTGCGCTCCGTAGTTACTTTGTATTTTCGTAGCCAGACTTTTATTTTTCAACTTGTTTGTCATGTCTGCTTCTGGGTCCAAATTCTGCTCCCCACTTAACAATCATATTGACTACATTTTGAAGTTTTACTTTAATATAACAATAAAAAAGTAAAGTGTCGAGGGAAAAGACAGGACATTTTGTCACCCTAAAATATGACATAGCAACAATTGGGTGTAATTCCATATTTGGACAACATGCCCCTCTCAGATGGAATTCAGATGAAAACAATTTTCAGTAATATTTAACTTATCCTTTAATTCTCTATATTTTAGCCTGCTTATGGTTATGCTGAGGCCTATCCCAGCTGACGATTCGGTGTGAGGCAGGGGAGGGTTTGCCTGATGATCAAAAATCATTGGTGGACAACTCCAAGGGCCCGCATCCAGGATGTTTTATATGAGCAGGGAGACCTATAATAAATCCAGGACTGGAGTTGCCCATCTCTGAATGAAAAGTGTAGTTTTTAGTTAACCTTATAGGCATGTTGAGTGCCCATAGGAGAAGCCATGAAAGCGCAAAAAAAAGCCCCTTTAACACTGGCGAAATTCGCTTGCTGTCCTATGTGAAGATGTAACAATGCAAGATTGTAGTTTGAAGTCAATCAGCAAAACAGCTGTTTTTTTCTCTCCAGTATTTAGTGAGTAACAATAAACTGTGACCAGAGTGTGAAGTTTAAGACACAGGACTCACTGTTCATGGGCCATGTATTGAAAACAAAACAAAAAAAAAAAGAAAACGCACAGCATTTCCAGTGTGGGGGCAGTCAAATGTAACTGCTGTTTGGTGCTCTCTCTTTGGCCAAACTTGAAGGTGTTTTTTTTTTTCCTCCACTATTTCAAAATGTGTCTTACTGCAAATTGCTATGCACTGTACAATAATACACTTCAGGAATAGAACCCCACTCAAATATAAAAGCAAATTAACATTAAAAGTCACGTCCATGCAATGCTGTGGGGCTCTAAGAAATCTTTGGCGACCCCTTTGAAATCAGTTTTCAAATTGCTCCTCTCGTTTAATTTACCATCCCGAGGAAATGGAGAGTAATTGTCCCCTATTTTGTCTTCTCTTTGTCACTGTCTTCATAGCTTCCAGGTCTGTAAAGGTCTATCATTTCAGTAGTGTTTCACTCAGACTGGTCTAGTTTGTTTACTGGCAGTTCTTTTAAATTAAAAGGTCACAATCTGCCTGTCAAGCAGTTATGTTTGCCTTGTGGCCAAAAAGTCATCAGCTATTTCAAATGAAGATGCAACCATTTTCTCATGTGAGTGATACATGTGATTAAATGGCAATTTTCTATCCAACTCACTTTGCATGAATTAAGTAAACTGAGTTCAGGCCTTAAAACTGATCTCTATGCATGCCAAACAACATTAACTGTTTTTCTGGGCTTCCACAGAATTTTTTTGCTTTTTGTTTTTTACTGTCATACTCTTTACATCAGTCAGTCTAACAGAATTCCATTGCACATCACCTGTATCGTCGGTGATCTGTTCATGCCCTTTAAACTGCCCTCTTCCACCCAGTGAGACATGAGCTTTTCTGACATTGTGGTGCTTCTCAGCAAGATGTCACGAGGGACTCCCCCAGGAGAGTTACATGGATGCTTCACGTGCTAAAAAAATATCAATAGTACACTTGCTTACGTCGATGTCGGTCTATGTAACCACAGTCAAATTAAGAATTTTTTGTTTTTTTTAAACAAGGACTTTGAAGCGACAACCAAAGTCACAGCATGTCAGTGGATCACTTAATTTCAGAAAACATCTAAGCAATAATCCTGGATGTGTGCTTTCATTCTTCAGTTTTTTTCCCCGAATCCAAAAGGATCAGTCTCAGTAAGGTGTCATGAGGGAAGGGATGTTCAGAGACATGGAAAATTAGAGGGAACATGGGTTGGGATACCACCTGAACACCTCCGTGGCGAGGTGTTCCGGCCATGTCCCATGAAGACGAGGCCCCGGGGGATGACCCAGGACACATTGCAGTGACAAGGGCTCTTGGATGGCCCTGTATTTTCAATTTAATGGGGACAAATTATGTTTATATTATTAATTCTTATCTCTCTCTCTCTCTCTCTCTCTCTCTCTCTCTCTCTATATATATATATATATATATATATATATATATATATATATATATATATATATATATATATATATACATTGAATATGGCTGGTGTGTCTTTGAGCTCAAATTATTCCATCTAGTGCATGTTTCCATTTTCTATACCGTTTGCCCACATTAGGGTTGTGGATACATGGGACCTATCTCACCTGACGTGTCACAATTCAATTGCAGGGCATCTATAGACAAACAGACATTCACACACGCACACACACACACGCGCATTCACACCTGTGGGCAGTTTACAGTCTTACAGTTAACCTAAGAAACATTGTTTTAAGGGTGTGGAAGGAAAACCAACATTAAACCGCCCAACGCCGCGCACACATACGCACACTCACAACGCGCACAGAGAAATCAAGCACAAATATCCAAATCCACACCGAGATTTGAACGCGGTTAACAGATTAACCCTGAGGCCGATGTGTTAACTATGCCACTGTGCAGCCATAAATCACTTCAAAACAAGCCATCTCCAAGTTTTCTGAACCCTATTACATGTGTAATTCTAAAGGGGACATTTTAGTTTATAATATCACAGTGTGTTTTATTGGTTGCTGTTCCCATGCAGTTCCACATAAATGACTATTATTGATCTAGCAATGCCACAAAATGTCCTCCTGACTGGTCAAGTTAATCAACAAATTAGATCCTATCCTTTTATGGTCCAAAACATTCACCGCCTTCAAAATCAGGTAATGCTTATTGACATTTTATTATCACCTTCATAAGTTAAACCATACATGCCAGGGTTCCATCTCACTCCGTCTGAAATACAGTATTTAGTTCTAAATAATTCCCTTTTTAATGCACAGTTTCCTGTATTCCTATGAGACGCTCACACCTGTATAATAATAAAGAACCTGCTGTTCCTACCATTCGTTTTAAAAGTAATAGAAGTTCTTTGTAAGTTTTTTTATCCATCTATTTAATGATAGTGCCACATGCAGTAAAGACAGCTCCAGCAAATCAAAGCCAACAGCATCTTTTACTTGTATGCACCTTTTATTTTTTTACCTTTTGTTGCATTCACGGTAACAAATATGTTCCCCATTAAAATAGCAGCACCCGAGGCACTCAATCAAAGAATCCTTGCTTGCACATAAAGGAAAGAGTTACTGTACATTTTGTTGGTGTGTTGTTTTTTTTTTGGTGTGTGCGTGTGTGTATTTTCATGCATTGCTGTAGACATATTTGGAACATCTTCCATTGTTTTGTTTTTTTCATTTCTATATAAACATGGCTTATTCTATTCTTCCTTCCTCCTTATATCCACTCAATTTATAAGCCTGATTAAATCAGATAAGGTCACGGTGATGACAGAGCTAAATAGTACGCACACTAATTTGATGAAAAGAGATGCACATCTAGTAATGAAACACCTCTGCTGTCACTTACTTTCTATTCATGTCCTTCATTTGGGCCGAGTGCTTTTTTGGCACTTTGGAAGACCCAGTAAATTGTAATCCCCAATATATATTGATGTACTTATGTTTAAAATATTACATATCTTTTCAAATGATATGTTCCTTGTAAAATTGTTTCACAAATGCCTTATAAACAATTTCAAAGAACATTGAGCTGCAGGACTTTGGAAAGGGAAATGATACAATGGAACACATTTGTTCTCCGTATTTTTTGTAAATTAACTGAAAAATGATTAATAGTCATTAAAAGGGTGCATTTTTAAGGGTGCATTTTCTGGACTGCACAAACAAACAAACAACTCCTGTATAAAATGCATGGTGTTGGATAAAAGCCACACGAGAGCGTCCTCAACAGATGCAATTTCCTCCTCTCACTGGACCACTTTGCGGCACACTGTGAAGCAGTCGGAATGGAAATCAGCACCTCCAGATCTTAGCCCATGTCCTCATTCGTAAAGGGGTGAAGTGCCCTCACTATGTCCTGGATGAAATCCTGCCCCTGCTGGAGGTGTCTTGTGGTCTCACTTATGAGTTAGGGAATAAGAAAGCAGGAGATGGACAGACAGATCCGTTGGGTCTGCAGTGATGAAGACTCGTCTTTGTTCTGTCGTGGTGAAGAAGGAGCTAAGCCAAAAGGTGAAGCTCTTGATTTACCAGTCTGTTTACATTCCCACTCTCACCTATGGTCATGAGCCGCGGGTCATGATAGAAAAAACAAGCTCAAGGATACAAGTAGTTGAAAAGAGTTTTCTCCACAGGGTGTCCAGTCTCCCTCTTAGCAATTGAATGAGAAGCTCGGCCATCCAGAAGTAGCTCAGAGTAGAGTCGCTACCCCCTCTGCATCAATAGTAGCTTTATAAATATGGCGGCCTGGATGCTTTTTTTCTAAACTGTATTAATATCAATTTTTTTTAAACACAAAAACGTCTCCACAAAATGGATGGGGTGGGATAAATGCCACCAGGCAGAGTAATGGCCAGAGAATGCTGGACATTTTTCTTGGGCTTATGTTGCCCCGGTTTCCAAGCACAAGTAGACTTGCTTGTGGACTGTGCAATGGCAGTAAAAATTCTTGTTTTAATTTACCAATTACCACCAGTGGAGGGCGGCCAAGCCCTTCAAGGCCTTCACTGCTTGCCTAACATAACCAAAAGTCAATAAATCTTGATCATATTTTTGATATTTCATATATATATATATATATATATATATATATATAAAATTCTCCACATTCATGTCATATCATATCCCAGTGTTGTATTTTTACGTGAACAATTTTTTTTTTCAGAATTCAGCAAGCTTGTGTTGCCAGGCAGATTTCATAGTACGCCTGTAGATGCACCCGTTTTGGCATCCGTGCTGTGTGAGTGAACGTGCTCATAGAAGTGATAGACAGTTGCCAATCATATTGCGAGTTGGTGACAGTGAGTATTCTCGCAGGCCTCACGTTGAAGGTGCAAACGTTCTGTGATTCGATAATCACTTGTAAGAGGGCAGTGCTATGCGGAATTAACAAATCCACACCAGAAAATCCTACCCGGCAACCGTAAGAAAATCGAAAATATATTCTTGTTTTTTTTTTTTAAATCCACAATGGCCAAACGAGGGAAAAGTGTGGATTTTATTGCAGATATACTTGCAAGGCCATTTTCAAGACGGGCCTTTCAAGAAAAGCTAGCTCTCGTGAGCCAAGGTGGTCCAACATCCAATAGTGCATAAGTGTGTGTCTCTATATTATTTCTCAAGGCGTGGTGTCATAAATGATGGTATTATGAGGGGGATTTCTTCAAGTCGTACTATGTAGGACTCCATTAGAGGGCTAAGTGTGAAATGCACGGCCTGCCACTGATTGACACAATACAGTGGAGATAAGTAGCGGTAGAAGCCAGTGCATAAGATTCAAGGGACTATCAAAAAGGTAAAAAATGAAAAATGGCCTCTGGGCAAATGTGTGTTTTACACAGTCTCAGCCTCTGGGTCGCTGTTGGCAAAAGAACTTGGTTGGTTGTTTCGGGGGGTTTGAGGCCATTTGCTTTTACGTGACAGCTCGTGTATCTCATTCACTGGATATGACGAAATTTGTGATATTTTGAGTTGCAGGAAAGAATGTTCGTTTGAAATTTAGTCAACCAGCAAAACTGTGCGAATGTGGAAATGGCAGGACCTTCCACATGGACAATTTTCAAAAAATTACAAACAACATTGTGAAATGTCAACAGGTTCTTTTACAAAGTGATATATTTTTCCATGGAATCGTATCACCAACCCTGCAGTTGGTGTTTTTTTTTTTTTTTGGTCGTTCTCTTGGTTTCCAAAGAATTGTTGTTTTTTGTGCACAAATTATATAGTGAGGATTGTATTTTGTTAAATATAACCCGAGTTCCTGTACTACATTAAAATATTTAATTTATGACTCTCGCCATTACTTTATTTCTTCAGCATTAACCAGACTGCAAAGAAGCAAGAGAACAAGGTAACTGCCCTCGCCTGCCCTTTTCAAAACCTTTTCAGCATCCATGTGTAGATGAGGAAATGTTTTTTTCTGATCTGTGTCATTTGAAATGTAAGATGCTCTACTATCCATCCATCCATCCATTTTCTGTACCGCTCCTTCTCACTAGGGGGGTGCTGGAGCCTATCCCAGCCGTCTTCCGGCAGTAGGCACAGTACACCCTGAACTGGTTGCCAGCCAATGGCAGGACACACATAGAAGAACAACCATACGTGCTCACACTCATACCTAGGAACAATTTTAGAGTGTTCAATCAACCGAACATGCATGTTTTTTGGAATGTGTGAGGAAACCGGAGTACCGGGCGAAAACCTAAATTCAGGCACGGGGAGAACATGCCACACGGGCAGGCCGAAGCCCAGAATTGAATCCTGCACCTCTGTACTTTGAGGCAGATGTGCTCACCAATTATCCACCGTGCCGCTTCTACTCTACTATTTAAACGTTAATTAATAATGGAATGTGCACAAGATTATGTTATGGCATCCTTACATATTCTGATTTTATGCAATTACTGAGGTATATGCAACTTTTAATATAAATAATTTAAAAAATACATTCATGTTGTCTACCATGCACTGTTTAACTGATTTTCGACATAAAACACATCAAGTAATGGAGGTGTCAAAATGTGCCACCAAATATGCTGATGCTGCTTGTTCAGCATTCTGGCCAAAATATGCTTGGGAGCCAACAAATGTGCAATTTTCTTTTTTTTCGAACCATGTGCTCAGTGGATGTAGCTCTTTTGGACCCTGGAACCAGGAAAAGATCAGTTTTATATTTTAAATGTGTGTCGACACGGTCTAAAAATAGCCCTACGATACAACTTGCATGAGATTTAAATGGATGGAGAAGGCAGAAAGAGCAGGACAGGCAAAACTAATAAGACGAGTCACTACCACATGGAAAGAATTTTGTTCCAGCACAAAGCCCAAATCAAAACCACGAAAAAACAAACTCGTGCAAAAAACAGCATTTCTTATGTACCAAAGTTGTTTGACTTCCAACCTTAGATTTTTTTTTTAACATTTTTAAACAATACAAATGTTATCGGTAGGTGCTTTTAAGACAAAGTTTACCTTACAATACACAACAAATTAAAATAATTACAATGATATAGTGTTGCAATAAAACTAACAGTGCATTTTTAAAAATAACAAACAAAACCCAAACACACCGTGTTTTTGTTGACACTGTCACAGAGTTTTTCTCCTAACAGCTGTGCTACATAAGAGCGGCAAAACAAGAACACCACAAGTCTTAATAAAGCGCAGTTCTACACGACTGCAACCTGCACTTCATTAGGTTCAATCATTCTTCATTAAGTATACCTGCACAATGTAATTAGACCCGATCCCAGAAGTGTTCTTTCCTTACAAAGACAACACTCACTTTAGATTGACATCAGGCATGCACCACAATAACAAACATATTGTGGAATGAATACCGCCCCAGCAGTGTCAGTCAGAGCTGAGTAGTCTTATATTCGTAAAATCTGAATCTTGTGTTCTATCTTATTCAATGTAGAAGTGTAGCTGATGTTGTATCAGTTGAGTGCACAATGACACGTCAGACAAATGTAATATTTACATCTCATAGAGAGAAAGACCCAGTTAAATGAGATGAGCAGCAATAGAAACCATATAGCTCAGGAATATGCAGCTGGCGGCTCCCGGACCTCCTGTGTCCCGCAACCACACTTGGGAGTGGCCCTAGACTTATTTTTGACCATTAAAAATGTTTTTTCCTCCACAATAGCACATCAGATTTAAGTTGTAACATCATTGTTAACCACTAGATGGCAGACATTGCTTACTAGCTCATCGAGTCTCAAGTGTGTAATTCGTCATCCATAGCGCGTCATGAGAAAAATCAGCACCAAGCCCAATTCAAAACAAGAAAAATGTCGTTTTCACATAAAATAGGAAGTAAATTATATGATCATCGAATAGTTTTCTTTGAGACGCCATCAGGCATGATCAACCTTAGTCGCCACTACTACGTCAATCCCCAAAGTACACAGTGTTTTTTTTTGGGGGGGTGGATTATTTGTTTTCATATTTCACAAGAACCGATGACATTTCGTTTGAACTGCATGAAGAGTTACTAAATTGGTGCCCTCCAAAAACATGGGTATATTCAATGCTTAATAGTGTTACAAACATGTTCGATGGCTTGTTTGTAGTGTGTGGTTGGGACACCCACAAAGTACTCTTTACTGCCACTATATTACATTGTTCTATATAGCTGAGTTGTAGTATCGAGATATAGAAGATAGTATAGCATTAAAATATTTGAGTAAGTTTCTATTTGTGTAATCATGCTCAAAATGACTTATTGCCCCTAATGTTGCTTTTCAGTTTGGCAGCTGTGTGCCATCTTTGAATGGGATTTTTTATGCAACAGAGCCCGTTGCACTGGGGAAAAACAGAACACTCGGTGTGGTTATTTTTTGTTTGCTTGAGACTCTAAATCAGAATTATTGAATACTGCCCTACAATGGGTGACGTTTTGGTGCGACAGCATCTGACGCCAATGTCATCATTTCTATCTACATAAAACAGCTGAAACTCACATCTTGGACATCATCCCATTATATTTCCTGCCTACAACGTGTGTATTATAGTAATACACTCAAGGTACAAGCCCGTTTTCCAGGCTTTTGCACATATGTATGTAAAGCAGCAGGAAGGGACTCCGGAGTGTATATCAGGCAGATGCACTGTAGCCACTGTCACAGCTGCAGGCCGAGTCCCTGAGGGAGCCCTCCGCCAGCCAGCCCTTAAAAAAAGTGCCAAAGCACATCTGGGACCCAGCAGGTGCTCTGCAATCCCATGATAGATTGTTGTTTGCTGCTAAACCCTGGGACTGGTGTCTCTGTGCATCACTATGGCACTTAAGATTCAGCTGGAGTATGAACATCACGAATGATGTATGCATATTGAGCAAAGAAAATTTAGTTTCTCTTGCTGTTCTTTTTGTCAAAATGAATTACCAAGGAGGTAAGGTTCACGGTTCCATCTACTTCCACTTCCTACTACACCAACTGCTATCTACAGTTTTTCATATAATGCTTTGAACTTGTCTAACGGATACTCTCACAAGTTTGTCCCTGTTGAAAAAGTGGCAAAAGGAGAAAATTCCAAAGAAAATATATAATTTGCCAAAACTGATGATCATGGGCTAACGAGTCCAATATCCTGAACAATACGCAACAACAAGTTTTTGCCTCATCAAATGGGGTTTAAATTTATTGCTGTGATGTAGAATCTTGTTAAACTTCTAGATCTGGATGAAACTGTGTCCTTTTTGTTCTAAAGATCTTATTGTATCTCCTCACTAATTGATTTCCCAAGAGGCATATGTAAAAACCTTGGCAAGGGCTGAACTCTCTTTTTATGAATTTACAGTATAAAATTTGATTTGGGATGCTTTCCCCTCCATCCATCTATTCATGCAAGTTATAAAACTGCTGTGTCTAGAGTTTGGGCCTTTTAAGGACAAACATTTAAAATTGTTTACATTTTTATTGAGGTGGGGCAAGGACATCCATCCAGCCATGAAACGTTTCTCCTCACAAGGGTCGCGGGGGTGCAGCTATCCCAGCTGTCCTGGGGCAGTTGGCGGGGTACACCCAAGACTTTGTTGCCGGCCAATCACAGGGCATACAAAGACGAACAACCATCTGCTCTCACAATCACACCTAGAGCCATTTAAAGTATCCAATAAACCTGCCCTCCATGTTTTTGGAATGTGGGAGGAAACCGGTGTGCCCAGAGAAAAGCCACGCAAGCACGGGGAGAACATGCAAACTCCCCACAGGAAGGCCGGCGCCGGAATTAAACCGTGTGACTCTTAACAGTGAGCTCATTGTGCGAACCGTGCACACACCATGCTGCTCGGGCAAGGACAAAAAGGGGATATTTAAATGTCACTGAATGGCGTCATCATTTAGTCACCCTGTGCCAATATCATCTCCAAAAAGCAAGTGAGTAATAATTGTAACTATAAATTTAACTGAAAGAAAGTCTTGGCCAACACATAAATGTGGTAGTATATGATATTTCCTACCCTACATACTTACTGTCTATTTTCTATGCCAAATACAATTGGCCAAAATTGGTGAAACCCAGGATGAACAATGCAGACCTGTTATTAGGCCCACAAGATGAACATTTTGGTTTTCACGGTGGAGGGTAGCTTCAACAAACAAGGAGAAGAAGAATACAGGCAACATGTTTTAGTCCAATGGCCGGGCGTTCTAGTGGTTTCTTACTTTCTGCCGGTTTTAACCTTCTGCACCTTGCTACTGCTTCACCTTACCTAACACTTCTTTAGAATAGAAATAGAATAGAAATCCCTTTATTGTCATTGTACTCAAGTGTGCAATGCTTGGTCAACAAAATCACTGATGTAGTGTATAAGTACGAATTGATATGGACAAGCACAAAGCATTTTTAACAGCTTCCTGTGTTTACATGGAACATGCAAAGCGGCTTTCCCCGGCAGCTCTGCTCATAAAGTTGCCACTTATTTATAGTCTTTTTTTAACAATGCGCACTATACCTTGAGAAAGCTTTGGTTCATATACTAGCATAATATATATATATATATATATATATATATATATATATATATATATATATATATATATTTAATAAATTTCATATATATATATATATATATATATATATATGAAATTGTAACCAGTAATGGTTTTTTTCACCTCAGAAATATTTGCAGAATTATGTCCACGTTATCCCATTCTGAAGTACGAATGAGCTTTGAATACCTCCCACCCCCTTAATATATAAACTTTCTATTTAAAAACTGCATTTTATGTGTATTTGGGTTATCTTTGTCTGATGTATTTACATTTGTTTGATGATCTTAATAATTCAAGTGGGGGAACAATTTGAGGTGAGGACAAACAACAATTTCACAGTACTGTGTATGCTAAACTAAGAAAAACACTGAATTAGTCATGGCATGCCAGAAGAGCACAATTGAATCCGTTTGGGTTAAGAATGCAAGCCGTAATCTCTTTTTTATTTTGTTTGTTGATAGCACAAATAGGGCATTTGTGGACCTGCTCATCTGACTTAAAGCAAGCAAGATATTCTGATATTCTTATTAAGGCAAACCCATGATTGTATATAGCTAAATGGAATTTCATTGCGAGTTGCACTCCATCACCTCCAGGTCTAAGAGAAAAACACGGTGGATGTTTATGCATGCGAATCGCTCCTCTTCAGCTTTGATTTCATGACATATTCCCATGCTGCTCCTTAGCTTCAATACTCTGTGAACTGTCTTGTCTCCCATCTTTTTGTATCTGTCTCCTATCTCATCCCACATGTGCTTCCAGGAAACGCAAGGCTCAACTGCCTACTTTTCACGAAGATAACGTAGCAGAGCGAAATAGATGAGGAATAAGTGTTGCGTCGGTGATACGTATTGGCTCAGATACAGCAAGAGATTAGAAAAACGTTTATTTATAGACTCCTGACTTTTTCCACAGAAATAGAGTGCATGTGTAGATTTTGACAGGTTAATGCAGTTACACTCATCTTTTGTGATTACATCAGCAATGGGTACAGTTTCTGAAACAGGAGCCCTTTCAGCCAGGCTGGGTGTTATCAACCTATGAGAGGATCAGTTGTCATCAGGAATACATACTGGAAGTCAACTAATTCTAGAGACCATTTGATTTGAAAAAAAAAACAAACAAAAGGAAATGAAAAATATAAAAAGAGAGAGATTTTTAAAGCAAATATTTCTTCAATAGTGTTTCATGCATCATGCTAACCACAGTAGCCAAGGTCAGTCCAAGCAATAAAGTAAAAAAAAACAAAAAACAATGCATTTGTTTGTGTGTGTGTGCATAAATTCATCTTTGCCTTTCTTGTCATCATGTAACCTTTTTGACCTAGAGACTTCATGGTCCAATTTTTTTCTAACTTGCACGACCCTATTTTTTATTTTTTTTTTTTGCTGTGATAACTTTTCAAAACCCTTCTCTCTGAGTCCCTGACATCATTTTGGAAGTGACGTCAGCAAAAGGGATTCACACATGGACCAATGAGCAAACACTGTACAGGCAGCCCTCATGGGAGTTGGAGTGGCCCGGAGAATGTCAAAGTTACCATTGCTGATATTGAATGAACATTTTTTTAAAAGCATGCTAATGCTCTCACGCTTATTGTGACAATACTGCTTCATTACCTTGTGGAGCGACTTCATCAGCAGATGCACACGTATATTCCACATAATCATTACATTCTGAACAAAAATAATGTGAGGGTTTTGGTCAAATTAAAAAGGCCTGTCTTAATTGTTACACGGGAGTCATTCTCATTTTTTATTTTATTTTTTTTTTATATGTGACTTTATCTTAAGTATTACATTAATACATATATTCTGTGCTGTACTATATACACAAGTATATGAAACTTTTATTGATCTCCACAAATGCACCTTCCTCTTTGCTTTGCCAAGCATGATGAATAATATGTAGGCCTCCTGCAAGTCTGGTGAGTAGCGTTGTCTAACTGTGCAAAAGAACAGGCTACACCAAGTTTTGGTGTTTTAGTAGATGCACGCAGCTTGATGCAGTTTGCACCATTTTGGGCATGAACACAGCCGGCTCATACTGTATTTACATTAATTTTCAAGTATCGCACTATGTTTGCATGTACTGGTCAAGAGAAACAATCCCATGCATACACAGACAAACCACAGGCAGACCGATTCAGCGCTCCTTGGGTGTGCACGGTGGACCTCATGGTATTTCATTCATAAATATGACATCACCATGGGACAATGTATCCGTATCATTGTAGAAATCGATGCATTATTATTATTATTCATAATCACTATTATCTTAAAATATTTTAATAGCACCCCCGTCATGAGGGTTGTGGGTGACGCACAATCGGAAGGTGCAAGGCGTTCTCCAATTGTTACTCAGCGGAAACAGGGGATATTGCAGTTGGCTATACTTGCCATTGTCATGCACAAACTCCAGAGAGTCTAATTTCTGTTTCCGCAATGTCAAGCATGGCGTACTCGGGCATCAGCTCTGTGTCACCCTGCTTTTGATGGAAATGAGAGATGCGACGTTAAGTTGCTTCAAAGGCGCAAACACCCCATAACACCCATTTTGACCAGCTCAAAGTCTAGCAAAATTTTTGTATGAAAAAAAAAGAATACTCAACCCACGCACACAATTAGACTGCGCATTGCGTCAATTTGCGCACAGAATGAAAATAGGGCCCTCTCTGTCCAAATTTGGTCAATTAAATTTTTTTCTAAGCATAGCTTCAGGGGGGATCGCGCCGGCCCTTCCCTATAGAATAACCTCCCATTGAATGTTAGGCAAGCCCCCTCTCTGTCCATTTTTAAAAGCCCTTTGAAGACACATTTTTATTCTTTAGCTTTGGATTCAACATGAAACTGTCGCGGTACTGCTGCTTTGTCGGTATCTATTTTTGTTCTAATTTCCCGCTAATTTATATTACACTATATGGAAAGTGCTTTGTTACAGCTCCAGTTGTTGTGTATCGCGCAATATAAATTAAGCTGTATTGTATTGTATTGTTTTCACACATTATTGACCAATAGAAGTGTTGAAAATGATTTGCTCTCTTTTACTATGACTACGCCATGTTAATAGGTCAACAAACTTGTCTCTTTGTTGTTGTAATTTTCCCAAAGAATGATAGTTTTGAAGATGCAAGCTTTCCGATGTATACCACTTATGTACAAGAGAGCGCACGCCCCAAAACGACAGCCTATATTATGTTGGCTTTGATACATAATGAAAAATGTGTCCCTTTTTAAATATGATAAATAGCAGCACCAACCGCTTTTATGTCCGCAGTATTTTATCAGTCCGTCAGTGAAACTGTCAAGCCAAGAGAGTGCCTACATATATTAGGAAGGTGCAGTCAGTGTAAAGGGTGGGGCAAAGCTTCACAAAACCCATTTGTCCTTTTCTGAATTTCTGCTGCAGTGGCATTTTTATTCCTCACTTGTAGTTGTAACTTAATTCTAAGTGTTACTGAAGTCCCTGTCAAACATTGTGTTGATAAATCTCTTAGTTATAACTGAATCAATATGGGGCAAGGCGTTGGATGAAAAACCTTTTAGAATCTTTGCCCTCAGCGATCCTTTGCACACAGGCCAATTTTATTCTGGTTTTATCATTTGAACCTGACAGTTTGCTGTATGTTGAGGAGACCAAATCCATACTCTTTGATACCACCGTTGGCCAAACCTCAAAGTATTCCAATCAAAGTTGCTGGAATGTGATTTTACTATCCTCGGAAAAACTAATTTTTCATCCGCTTGTAAGAGTTCCAAATAGGACATCAATGTGTGAGGCAATTGCTTGCATAGCACAGAAATCAATTTCAGCTTAAGTACAAATGTGACCAATGTATAGATCACTTAATTGTTGGGAAATATTGTTTTATGGACGGGTTGTTATTACATTCAACATTAACTACATTAAACATATTTGGCCAATCAGTTTGTAAACATCTTTTCAATTCATGGATGGAGGTTAAATGACCTTGTTTATTTGATACTCTTCCGCTCTATATAATTACATTAAGGCTCTTTGGCCCTGCCATTAAGAAAATATGCTTTGTCTGTGAAAATTGCTGATTGACTCTGCTTGGAAAAGAAAAGACACTTTCTTAAAGAATTTGGAAGGCATTGTTGAAGCAATGCTATAATATATATTTAGACATGATATTATTTTATGCTGTAGAAGCAATGACAGCATCCTTGCAAATCTCTTGTTTTTTTTTTTTAATCCCATTCTATCTCTCTTGTTAGTCTCAGTGGTACAAATTGAATGTTTGATATTTTGTTGGAGGATATTTTGTGGAACGTCATTGCATCAATTATTTACAAAATTTAGCCCCTCTTGTAAGGAAAATTAAGGTAACCCAATGGGAGTTTATTTATTTGTACAGTTAGGTATTTTCTTTGCTGTAACTGTACGAGATTCATGTGAATGATCTGAGAAAGCATGGCAAAGTTATCCAAGCTCTTAAGAGTACTTAAAACGAGAAATGTGATTATTCTGAAAATGCTGTCTTCAGTATATTACAGAATACCACACATGAGACGATGCTGTCTTGACAGATGTCAGACCAAGGCAACGCTTCATCTATTGTGTCTCATGTAGATTATTTTCATTTTGGTCTCCCTGGTCCTCATGTCTTCTAAATGTGATACCAAACATCTTTGGGGGATCTAGCTAGTATGCGTTCTATTGGAAAAGACAGAAATAATCTAGAAAAGCTCTTCACGGGGTAAGAGAGGGAGTGTCAGACAAGTGAAGGGTCAGTGCACCCGCAGTTAGAGGGACACCTCAGGGAGATGAATAAAATTGGATCTGCCATTTTCTGAAAAATGTGCCGCTGATTTGATATTTTCCCGTCTAGGTTCTGTTCCCGAGAATGTCCATAATAGTTGATGAAGATAAATTACAGGTACTTTTCTCTAAAGGAAAATAAAGCAAAGGGAAGGGAAACATGCCTCAGGGGAGGTCACATCTATTCTCTTATCAATTCACACAAGACTCACTGTATATAGCACATTAGTCCATGACAGAAAACATCAAGAACAGGATCATTAAGGAGTTATGTCAGTAATTAGAAAGATGAAATATATATTTCTAGGTATTGCTGCATGATCTGTGTTGCATAAATGTCTCTTGAAGGTAAAGATTTAACCACTGAAATTGAGAATCTACGAAAGCTTTAAACTGGCGCTGCCAGTTTTGCCGCCATGATTCAAGTTCTCAGCCAGTTGAAATCAACGCTGTATACAAAGCGGAAGGCATGACCCACTTGGGCAAAAAGATGTCTACCCCACCCTCACCCAAAAACACAAATAACAAAATAATAGCTGTGACTTCGCAAAGTCATCATCCAATTCAAAGTCGGTGTTTGATGCGAGTGTCTAAAGGCAACAGAATAGGGAGCAGACTGGGGATTTCGAGAATCACGACCATAAAATTAGTTTGTTTGCTGCGTACTGTCAGAGAGCGCTATGCTGCCTTTTAAACTCGCCGGGCTAAACTGATGGGGGTTGAATTAAAAGCAAGATGATGCCTTTCTGACGCTTCGGCACTGAGAACAAGTTTGTGCTCCAGAAGGCATGCGAGTGCAGGAAGGCCGCGGGGTTCACAAATGCATTCAAATTTGTCTGTGTGAGTATGTCTGTGTGTCGTGTACATTGCTTAGTGTGTGTTGCCGCTGTCTTATTGGCATTTTCTATGGCGATTTCAATGAGCTTACTCTATTAGGATCACAGAGGGCTTCCATCTCAGCCTGCATGCAAAAGAAGTGTCCCTGGAGCCTCTGTTTACCAACCAAGTCGGATTTGCCGCTCTCATACACAGCCGAGCTCAGGCTCAGCTACCCGGCATACACCCCCCCCCCACTTCCAATCTCCCCAGTGCCTCTCCCTTTGCCCTCAGCACCAGCACCACCCACCCCCCACATCCGCGTACAGCATCCCCAGCCTCACCCCCACCACCCGCTGGTCTTTGAGGCTTTCATTTTGTTGCTCATCCTCACTCTTCTCTTTTTGCCAGAATCCCTTCAAAACTTTCCAGACTGTAGGGTTTTTATGTAAATCTCGTGGCACGGAAACATAAAGCTGTGGTTACAAGCCAAATCCACATCCTTAATAAACAAAAAAGAGAAGCACTTCAAAAAGAATTGTTTAACTCTCCCGCCCCCCCCCCAAAAAAAAGAAAATCGAAGGGGATTGTACTGCTTCCTCAAAGTACAGGCAAGGACTTCAAGAGCTTGTTAATAAACACTGAATGCTACATTTTTTTTTGTTTGTTTTTCCCCAGTAAAATGTATTCCTTCTGCTTCAGAATAGAATGAACTGTTGAAGTTAATATTCAGTCCTTTCCAATCTTTGAAATGTATTCTTTTTTTTCCTGAAGTGTTTTGATATAGCCCCAAAAAAATCATGCTCAGTGGGTGACCAGAGAAGGAATTGTCTCTAGGAATTGTTTCTTGATGATAAAGAAAACATTCCCATGACAAAAGAACAAGGGAAGGCATATGTTTCCTGCAACTATTCATTCTCAAGGGAAGAAGAAAAAAATGCTTTGTACATTGATAAAGTTGGTCAACAACTTTATTATTTCTGTGATTGGAAGATTTCCAATATTTAATTTCCCACTCAAGCATGCTCTTAGTTCTCGTCTATTGCAGAAGTGTTATTGCACCAAATGTCAGCTAGTGTAGACTCAAGCTCCGTGGGACCCTGAAAAGGATATGTTATACAGAAAATTGATGGAAATGGGAAGGTGGTTAATCTTGTGGCTTCACTTGCTTTTAAACCAGATAATGAAACTCAAGGTAATATCTCAAACACTATTTTTCCACAACGCTTTCTTTTGGGGTTGTAAAACATTTGAAGACGGCAACTAGCCAAACTGTAGATTTATCCACAATGTAGTATGTAGCTTATTAGAGCCAGTTTGGACTTCATATTGTACACTTCCTAAAGATATGATGCGGAAATCATATAAGAGAGAGAGAACAGAACAATATTCCCCAAATATTTGAAAAAGTTCACTCATGCACTGATCTTGTAGTTTTGTTTTGCATTTGTCTCGTAGTTGAGGAACAATTGACCCTGATTATGCTCAAACATAAACCTGCAGAAAACAGTTCCCTTGGGTCAAATTATAAATATATATATACATATATATATATATATATATATAGAATTTCATAATCCATTCATTCCGTGGCTGTGTCGCATGTATTTCTAACCAGGTATGAGCAATTTAATTCTGACCAATCAAAAGCAGCATTTCAGAGTTTGCCTAGTTACAAGGATCTTTTTTTTTCGGACTATGAGGAATTGAAAATTATTCCCCACTGTTGGTTCATAAGTGTACTGACATAGAGTTAAATGAAATTTGGTGCTGCAGAGAAGCTTTCAGTTGAGACCAAACATGATGTGGTCGTCTTTGTTTTGTGCGCTGCAGCAGACAATTTCTTTTGTTGATTTTGAGACGTTTGCCATAGAGAAGTGCAACCTCTCAAGAAAAGCACATTTACGAAGCATTAAGTCAAGAAATCACATCACTTCCAACAGACGTGACCTTTATGCATTTATCTGAAAATGAAATCTTTCACACAATCAATGCTTTTTGGGCTGGCGCTCAAAAACAAAACTGTACAACTTCCCATTGGTTCCATGAAAGGTTAGAAATGTGCATTTGCATGATTGCAGCACAAATCAGTGATTCATCAATATGTTCATACTTGAATTTGTGCTTATTTCTCTTTCAGCGGCATTTTGATAAATGTAAATCTACTACATATACAGTGAACCCCCGGTTATCGCGGTTAATGGGGACCGAGACCACCCGCGAAAACTGAAAATCCGCGAAGTAGCGTCGCACCTTCCAAAAAACAAACAAACAAAAAAAAAACACCGTATATATATATATATATATATATATATACTTCACACCTATATATATATATATATATATAGGTGCAAAGTAGCGGCACACCTTCAAAAATGCTTAAAAAAAAAATATATATATATATATATATATATATATATATATATATATATATATATATATATATATATACTGGTAGAGAGAGAGAGAGTGAAATTCATGTTATCACAAAAAAAACTAATTATTATTAAAACTTATTATTTTTTTATTCCCCAGCCATTATTTTTGTATTTATTCAATTACTTCTTTTTGTATTTATTTAATTACTTCGACTTTTACCTGCTGGTACGCCGTCCGGTGTGCCCTGTGAATGTTATGATCCTCCAGCAGAACTGGAGGATTGAACAGGACTCACCAAACGCAGACACGGGAAAAAAGGTGGTGATACAAAGATATTTATTATAATCACAATATAGTCAGCGTAATCAGCGCGTTGACGGCATGGCGCGAGACGATCGCTGGAGGAACGCCCACACAGCTGAAAAAACAAAAACACACACGGCATGACAGGCACGGATCATGACAGTGAAATGAAAGGTGGCATTCTTCATTTATTTATTTATTCATTTATTCCTTCATAACTGACAGCCTCACGCTCCGCCGGTACCCGGGCGGAAGGTGCTCCTATTCGGCTTAACTACCACGCACGCCGGCCGGTCTCCTTCGGAGCTCACGCACGGTCCCGAACGAAGCAAAATGTCGCCGCGCGAGTGCCCGGGCGGAAGTTGTTTCTCTTCGGCTTGACAGCCACACACGCCGGCCGGTCTCCTTCGGAGCTCACGCACGGTCCCGAACGAAGCAAAATGTCGCCGCGCGAGTGCCCGGGCGGAAGTTGTTTCTCTTCGGCTTAACTGCCACGCACGCCGGCCGCAGCTCGGGTACGGTCCGAACCGTGCGAAACGTCGCCCCCGATCGTGTCCGTCGCCACCAATCGTGTCCGTGGGAACCTGCTCTTCTTCGTCCAC
The DNA here is from genome assembly GCF_059441095.1 of Idiotropiscis lumnitzeri. Taxonomy (NCBI): domain Eukaryota; kingdom Metazoa; phylum Chordata; class Actinopteri; order Syngnathiformes; family Syngnathidae; genus Idiotropiscis; species Idiotropiscis lumnitzeri. Next base: position 10,306,287 of record NC_142394.1, read on the forward strand.
TCTCCTCTTCGGCGCACGCCGGCCGTCTAACCGCTTCAGCGCCCCCTTGTGCCGCTCGGCGAAACTACAATGCCCCCGAATATTTTTTAGACCCGCGAAGCACTGAACCCGCGAAAGGTGAACCGCGAAGTAGCGGGGGTTCACTGTACCTCTTGGTTGTGTTGTATTTTTTTCCTTCCAATGTTTTTTAACAACCTATGCACTATAAAAAATAATAAATGTTCAGCAAGCTTTCAGAGGATACCGATCTTTTGAAAATAAGACGAATATTAAGAAAGATATAAAAGTTTTGAGCCCATCTCTCGCAACTTTAGATTGCCGCACTTTTGCTTAAATGCACCAACTTTTAGAAGGAAGCTATGCTTTATGTAGATTGCAGCTTTAGGATGAATTCTGAATCAATAACATACGCTAAGTTGTGAGAAGGAAAATTGCGGACATGCCCGTTTCATGAATCCGACAGTGATTGTGCGTCTAAGTTAAGTGTGCGGAGTAAAACCATTTCTTCAATGTGTTTTCGCTGGCAACAGATACTAGGGCTGGCTGTTAAACTACATCGTAAAATTCATATAATGAATGCATAACGTAAAATGGCATGTGATCGTGGTGCAGATATAGCTTCTTCTGAAATGTGAAATTCAAATGCTAACATCCTAACATGTTTATTTTTGCAGCTAACAATAATGTTGCACATTCATTTTGCAATCGCAGTGTAAGCCTTGCTTTTCATGTTATAAGTTGCAGGACATCATTTTGTGTGTAAGGTTGGATCACAACCTTGGCTCGAGGTATATAGGCTCTCGCCGAACCATTTGACCTCATTACAGAGGTCTGACCTGCCGACACATTGAAGACACCCGTGGCAACACACCAAATTATGTTAGCAGGAAAACCTGAACCGTAACATTAGTCTTCATTTCCTGAAAAGTGTTTGAAATTGAACAGAATTGTCTTATCATCATTATTAAGCAAAAGGCCATAAATTGGCATTCTCAAGCAACTCGTCAACGCCAAGGTTTTCCGACCAAACAAAAAACATCGGCTTGATATTTTACAGCGAGCCCATTGAAAGCTGCTCCTCGTTCCACTTGAGTCTGTCACCAAAACAGAGCTCAGTCACTAACTGTCACTTCCATGTGAAGTCTGTAGGGTCTCGAAAGACATGAAATCAATACTGAATATTTTCCTTCTGTGGGCACACACACTGCGGATGGACACGATTCCCCTCACCACGACTGCACTTGATTGAAGCCCACTTAGATGGCTAATATAACTGATGGACTGACACACACAGCTCTGCAGGAAGAAACACTGCGACGCATTGTGACAGTCACTCGCTGACAGCAACATAGTGAAAATCCAAACCTCTTTGTGTTGTTACCAACTGTTAAATGCTCTTTTGGTGCTCGTTGTTATGTCTCCTTTTAAACCATCACATCATGCCATAAAAGATGATTAGAGACACGGAATGAAACAAAGCCATCAGAAAATAACCACAACTCTTGCAAACATCTTGATAATTTTTCAGCGGTGCTGACGCGTACCAAAACAAGAACTTAAAATAACAGCTTGCAACAATACACATATTCATCTAGATTGATGAATATGAATTGGTGTTTATCCACAGCATCTGGCGATGTGGGAAGAGGCCGCACTTGTGTTAAATTGCTTACAGACAACAACAGCACAACAGACTTGCTATTGTTTATGAGACGTCTTACGAGTGGCCTCTGACATCAACTACCACGGAAATCTGGGGTCAAATATCCTGTGAAATCCATTTTGAATAACACTTGTTTTCCTAAGAATAATGGGCCATCCATTGAAGTTTGAACAAGTTAAAATTGACTCTAATCTCAGGGGGATCCATTTTAATATTAATTTTCATCATCTTTGACCTCGCCTATTTTAGGCTTTTCTCCAGTTGGATTTTATTACAATTTAGTTACGTAGTCACATAATCTCAAAATTTGTGAAGGAGTATTCTTGAAGCTGCGTTTGTTAGAAAAGTGAGAGGACTGATTGGAGGAGTGATTTCATGTATCTAAATAAGGCGACCAAAATGTTCGAAGCATCTCTGCGTGATACACGACACTCTACGCTCCAGAAAAATCGGACCACAATAATGAACGTATTGTCGAATCAATACTGCTCTTATAATAATGTTATTTAGAGATGAACTGTAATTTTAATGTTACCGTCACAGATTAATTGGTCTTAAGTTGTTTTCCCTCCCTTTTGTTCAACCGTATATTTTCAAGCTTCGTAGCATTCGTTCCAGTACAATGCAGTCTGCTTCCTTTCTAAAGCAGCAAGATAAGGAGCTTAGAGTCTCAAGAGTGCAAAGGAGATGTGTGCGCACATTGTCTTTGCAATGCCATGTCTTTGGCAAGGGGGCAACGGCAGTTTACAAGAGTTGCCTTCAATTTTACTCATCAAACAATGGTTGTGTACACAGTCCATTCAAGGCGGGGTAACAAAACTCAACGTGTCAAGAACATCAACCATTGGGCCATCTGGGGAAGACGAGTGCCAAATAATGACTCCTTGGTGATTATCGAAAACACAATTCTTTTTGTCTCCTGTCACAACCCAAAAATTGTTTGCTGTAAAAGCTAACAAAATAAGGAACACGCCGTGAGGATTCCGAGCATTGAGTGATTGAACATCCATCATCATACATTTACCACAGATCTATGCAATTTATTTTCAACTAACTTTTGTTGTCACCAGGGCCAGGCTTGTTTCTGACCTCACAAAGGCAAGTCATTAAGATTGAGATCTTCGCCACATTTTTTTATTTTTATCTAAAATCAATTCAGTGACCTTCACCATGCAAAGGCAAACGTGTCATCAGTTTCTGGCACTGTGTTAAATGAGTGTTGCATGTCTTTATTAATCGAGATTCTGTCAGCAATATTGCTCAGCTTCATTGTGTTCTGCTTCTAAATGGCTTTCTTCGGGATTCTAAGGTTTCCTCCTCACAACTACTTTTGTGAGTCGAGCAAATTAACAGACAAATAGAAAATGAACCTTCAACTAAATGTAATGTGTACTGCCAAGCAAACGTTCTCATTTGACAATGTTGCCGCAGGCTGTTTCACAGTAGACAGATGGAAGGAATCATCACCACAGCATGTATATAGCCCACATCGTACAACACACAAATGCTGTTAAACAGTTGTTACCTCTCGAAATGGAGAAAACCCTAACAACTTAATGTCTGCCTAAGACAGAAAACACTTTTTGGTCATATACTGTATGGCTAATATTACTCCCTCTGAATAAATAGAGTAGTCATTCAGGAGATGGGTTAAACCGCTAGGCTCCTCAGTGAATCTCTCTCTCACATGCCCTCACCTTGATTAAATAAATCAAATTTAGTTTTGACTCTCTCTGAACACATATTTCCATGAGACCCATCTCTGGTACTTTGGCTTTACATTTACTTAAGCGCTCTGAATTTACACACTCTCAAAATTCTCATACATGTATACATCCATTAATATTCGGCAGCAACAACAGCACAAAAGTAGAGTTGTGTGTGCGTGCATGCATGTCTTTATGTCTCTCTGCGTATGTCATTGATCCCCAGACAGTGAACACCAAAGAATCACTTCAGGCATCGGCACAACTGCATCAAACCCCACCAAAAAAAAAAAAAACGTGTCACGTAAAAGGGAATTAATTAGCTGTCATGTAACAACATCATGTATCTCTCCTGCACGCACACATTATTTTGCCAGTGGACATGAGGTGAGGTCTGGCGATACTCTAATTGGTGTTTTGCAAATACATGCCACTCATTGCTGGACCCTTGATTAGTCTAGAGATTTGTGGGCCTCGTGAGGAAGTCTGTTCATTTTGCTTTAAGCGTGCTTCATGTTGATCTGACAGGATATTATTAGCTGTAGTTTTATTGGAAGTAAACTTCTTGCCATTCTGATGTTGATTTATTGAGGCCAAACAAAAGGGCATGTTTATGTGTCAAATCAAATTGTGCCACGAGTATTGCAAACACAAATGCTTAAATTATAATCCTGGATATCAAGTGACACTTAGATGAATTCAGTGGAAAATTAATATTGCACTGATACTCTTGACTGAATTATTTGACCTATATCCTCTTATATGGCTGCCAGGATGGCCGAGTGGTCTAAGGCGCCGCGTTCCGGACCCAGTCTCCCCAGGAGGCCTGGGTTCGAATCTCGTGGCTGCCAGGATGGCCGAGTGGTCTAAGGCGCCGCGTTCAGGACCCAGTCTCCCCAGGAGGCCTGGGTTTGAATCTCGAATTTCCCCATTGTGGGACTAATAAAGGCATTATTATTATTATTATTATTATTATTATTATACATGTTTTGTTTAATCAAGGTTGCAATGTATCTTTTTTCAGCGTTTCTGATTGTGTGATTTTTTTGTTTCATGCTGGAGAAGGTTGGTATTACTTTAAAACTTCTCAACAATAGTAAGACATGGGTGCCCATGCAGCATGATTTGTGTCTGTTGTCAACCGTTTCAACACCGACATGACAGATGGGAAGCCTAAAGCTTTTTCTTCCTTCTGATCTACTACTTTGGATGAAACTAAGACCACACACGTTTCATATTTACGCGCTGCGGGAAAAGTTCAAATATTATCTTTTGCAGTCTTTGTCTGTCTTGGGTCCTTGAACCATTTCTCTGAAATTCTACCTCTGCTGCAAAGAAGCTAAAAGTAAATATTGAATTGTCCTTGCCGCTGTCCACTCCATCTTTTTCAAATATTTTCTACCTCCAGAGATCTTGGAAAAAGTGAGAAGAAACTGAAAGAAATGAGGCAATAGAGAGAGATTCAACTCATCGGGGTATAACTCTTAAGTGGTTCTTGAAAGTTGCTGTGGAAACGGACAGCCTCTGTAAGAGGGCCCTTTTTTTTGTTTGAATTTCTCTTGCTCTTCAAAAAGAGTTGCTTTCTATTGGAAATACACAATATGTACCACTGTTTATTGACAGTGACATGCTATGAAAACCTTGGAAATTGTTCAAAAACTTGAGACAGAAGCCTGAAGAGGACCTGGCCATGTTATTATTTATGTAGCAACCCACCCTGTTGTCAGAGATGTGATCAATACTACTTAAGTGTGGGCGGAAATTATTTTGGTCCAACAAATGTATATCGGATGGATGCTAATGCCAAGCGCCATGCTGACTGAGTAAGGGAGAAATATGAGCGAGGCAATGAGTCATTTACAAACAGAATCCCCTGTTGGATATGAAAATTTAAAAAGTGAAAAAATAAAATAAAAAAACGTATGTTGTTCCTGATCACCGTGCTAAATTTTCATGGTGGATCGGCTGGACATTGGCAGATTCAGAGATGCTGTTTGATTTCAGCAATAGATACAGTTTCTGAAACAGGAGAACTTTCAGCAAGTGTGGATGTGAATGATCTCAACCTATGAGAGGATCAGGTGTCATCGGTGGTGCGAGTTCAAGGCCTCTCTGCTGGCCTAACATAATCAAGAAATCATGACCATATTTATGATAAAAATTACATATATGTATATATATATATATATATATATATATATATATTTATTTATATATAAATCCTAGTGAGGTATTTTTAGTTTTTAGAGTTTTTAGTCCAGTCAGAATTCAGCTAGCTTGTGTTGCCAGGCAGCTCTCGTAATACCGGCGGCACGCACTATTCGTCCGAGGCCTTCAGATACAGTCGTGCTGGTGACTGTTCTGTGTGAGAGCTCTTTGATTGATAGACAGGTGTGATACGCTGTTTTGACTTTACAACGCCCGAATCTTCTCTGCCATTTCCATTCGTATCGGATTTGTTGCAAAGTGACCGCAGTCTGAATGGCTAGGTCGCATATAGCCGTCATTGACGTCAGCTGAAGCCCAAAATGTGGAAAGAGAGTGCTTTTGAGATGGTATCTTCAAAGTTGTTTTGATTAGCAGTATTGACTTTATAATTGACTTTGATTTAATCCCACTCAAAACATCAAACATAAAGTGGACATTTATGGTGATAGTAATAATTCAGCCACATAGAATGACATGACATCTTTAGTGACGTCGCCATGAAATGAGATCGAAAAGCTTCGCTTCATCATTACCCCCAAATACTGCATTTCTACTTCCTACGAATCGCTCCACTGTAAAAATGCCCACATTTGCTCCCGTAAAAACTACGTCGTGAGTCTTTTCATCTGCGCATGTGGGTCACTTTGGGGTGAATATGTACACACACCAGACAGACTGAGGTTGAATGTTTAATGTAATGTGAAAGCTTACACAAAAAGTTTTTCACATGGCCAAGCTCTCAGCAGTCCTAATAAATGCTGCATCCTATTTTTTCTTAATTTGAGTTATTTAGGGTATTTAGGTAGTCTAGATTTACGTGATGAGTACATATATGTGTATATATATATATATATATACACGATATACATAGTATCGGGACTTGACATTGACAGACGCCAACCCGCCAAATGTGGGTGATTTTCATCAGAGGTGGGTGACAAGGTCAAGCTCATTAGCCACTTTGGCTGGTTGTGTTTTATATTCAGATCCACACCAACTATAGCCAAAAAAAAGGTTATGATTTGCAACATACTGGCACTTCTATGAGCTGGGGAGAGAGAAAGAGGCTCAGAATGGAAGGAAGAAAACAATTGGCACAATTTTGTTAAGATTACCCAGTGGGAACTTACCATTGAGAGTACTTATTAAATGTGCATAAGTGAAACCCAATTATGTGACAAAAAAATAAAGGTTTTAAACAATCATAACCTCTAAAGATATTCAATTGCTATGATTTGTCAATTCAAAATATTAAATTGTTTGAGACTTTTACAATTGTATCAGGAAGCTAAACAGAAAAGTGGAAACTCAAACTTGTTAATCAATTCATTTGACAACGTAATTTTCACCTTTTATTTACCCGCTCTTATTTTGAAATGCAGCCCTACTTACATTTAGTAGATGAGAGAACATTACATAGTTGAGGTCATAATTTTCATTACGCCAGCCGCATTTGATAAATGTGAACCATTTAGTCAAAAAAAAACAAAAAAAAAAAACATGAAGGACAAGGCAAAACACATGTAATTTCATTTTGAACGGGATTCACATTAAACAAATAATTCACAAATTGCGCCAAGGCATATAAACTTAAGAGCACAACTGTACACAGTTTAGTTCTGTATAATATCAATATTCGTCACGCAATGATATTGCGGATCTTTGATTCAAGAAATTCTCTAGATCCTGTGCTTTTTAAATTTTAGCTGAATACCCCTGATATAGAAGTAGCACAACCGAACACACAACCTTATAATTGCCGAATGTTTGATAAAGACCTGTAGCTTGACAAATTTTTGTCTTGATTTGAGTCTTCACAGGGGTTAATATTTTAAAACGCAAAGTCTAGATAAAGTAAATTTTTGCATTCCATAATAAGTTTTTGTTGCATTAAATACAAGTGTAGCCCACGCTCGTGAGTGCATTTCCTGTCCGATAAGTAGCTTAACTTCTTGCTCTTTACACGATGGTTTGAATCAAACCTTGCTAATGTTTTTCTTCTTATGGCTGATGAATTAATGCATTATAAAATAATAATAAAAACTGCACATTAATTATTGCTTGTGGAACTATCTGCCTGTCAATCTTGAAGTTGAAAAGCACTGAGATGCTTCATTTTGTCAAGTTAAGAAAAATATTGCTTGTTTTAAGTAAGTTTAAATTTGGTCTCACAGGTTGGTTCAGGTTTCCTTGTCCTTGAACCGAATAGATTTACTCTAACCCAGGGGTGGGCAAACATTTTGATTGGTGGGCCACAATGGGTTCTAAAATTTGACAGAGGGGCCAGACCAGGAGCAGATGGATGGAATGTTTTGGTAACCTCACCTCATCGGAGAAAAAAATACATTTAATTTTAAATGAAAATGAACAAAAGCATTACAACATATATATGTCTTTGGAAAACCACAGTATTTAGAAACTAAATCATTAACAAGGTTTATTCATTTATTTGTTTTTCAAGTTCGGCGGGCCAGATTGAAACGTTTAACGGACCGCATGTGGCCCCCGGGCCGTAGTTTGCCCACGCCTGCTCTAACCATTTCAACCAAAGTAACTGTCTAATCTAAACCAGACTGCATGTATAACCTGAACTGTCACTGGTTCCTGGTGCCACCAAAAGTGTCTGATTCATTGTTATATCTGTAAGTGTGAACAACCCCATTATCAACCCCCTCCCAACACCACCTGCACCCGCTTCTCAGCCCTAATAAAAAAAACGCTGTTGTGATTGTGACATGGGAGCAGGGTTAGAAGCTCATCGCTTATTTTTATGCAGAGGTGCCAATGATCCTGTACGACTCATTTGGGAATACGAAAATACAAGTGAACATTGCCGCCCTCTTGCTTCCAGGTGGATTCGGGGAGTAGCGTCGCGCAGTTTGCACTCCCAGGTGCTTCTCGCAAGCCAGTGTGAGTTTCTCACCAACGCAGTGCGGCTTTAACAGGACCACAGCTCCGGGGTTTTCTGCTGGCTCCTCCCTCCCTCGGTGATGTCAGCGGCGGGGAGAGCGAGTGAGGGAGAGAGCTGGGCACACACCGAGAGTTCATCCAATACTACCGAGACATTTCCAGTTTAGCGCACCGCCTCGGCGAAGCGTCTATCCCGGCTCCGGCAAGTGATGCTACACCGAGCCACAATTTGATCCAGCTGGAGGAGGGAGGGGGGCGGGCTAGCGATGCAATCTGTGCATCTCCTTTATTTGGGATTTTATCTGTTTGTTTGTTTGCAAGAGATTGACGAATTAATTAGCTGCAAGTTTTCATCAAGAAGTGTATTTTTGGATGGAAGTTTTTGACGCACGTTTTGGCGCAAGCGATCTTAACTTAAATATCAGATATAGGGATACAGTGTTAAAGTGAACAACGACGCTTGGACAGCCGAAGAGGAATTGTACTGCTGTTCCTTTTATAAAGTTGTGTACGTGTTTATTTCCCCCAGCAGTCGTGGACAACCGCTTTTTGCGCATGGATAAGTTTTTGTAGAGGATTTTTTTTTGCGAGATTTGTTTTGTTCTATTGGCATATTTTTCCCCCCCACGAGGATTATTACCCTCGTCCTATCTCCACTTCAGCTCAATACATGGCACTTGATTTATTATGATTACGTTTTCATTTTTTGAAAATCAGTGATGTCTTTACGCGGAGGCACCACTAACTGATTTTTCAGCCCAGCCAAGCGAAAAAGGTAAGGTATTTTGCCTCTTAATTGCTTTAAAGATAAGGTCGTAATTTCTTTGACTTCATGTGAGTGTTCAAACGATCGATGAGCTCATTCAACAGTCAAATTCCAACTAAAAAAAATGCGCGTCATATTCCATCACGCAACCATTCTAAGTGGACATATATGAACGTGATATAAGTGAGTGAATAATTTTCCCTTATAGAAATCTGGCTGCACTTGATGTAGACATTATTCCAATAGAAGTGGATAAATATACATATTGTATAACTATCATAATTAATGGATGGTCCGATTTTTTAAAGTGCCCGGACTTTCTAGCGCGGATCTCTCGGCATCTTGGCTGCAAAGCACGTTCCGTGTGTGCGCGGGAACAAGCAAGATCCCGGTCCAGCCGTGGAGCTGTCACAGACTATAACCTGGGGGGGCAATCAGTTTGTTCCAGACCAATTTCCATTTCGCTCTTAGGAGACAAGTGCTCGTGATGTTTCCGTCACCGCGAAGGCTGGTTTGGGTCGCATACATGCTCAAAAATTTTCAACACGTACGATCGGTGGTCTGAATTTCAGATGCGTGGAATATAATACCATAGGGAGGTTAATTCCTCCCCATGATGCCATATTCATATAAACTTTGGGGTAATTATTAAATTTGACTGAATGAATATTGCACCATTTTTTAAGGTTGCAGTACAATGTATTTTTTTTAAAGCGCCTCCATCCATACACCAATTTGGTTGTACGGTGAACTCTCCAGCCAAACATTAGGTGCAACGTAATCACCAGATTCAGTAGTTTCCTCATGAAAGAGTAAGACGGTCAATGAAAATGTATCGTTGGACCAGTTCTTAGTTTGGGGAGGGCAGGTTCTGTATCCTGCATCATTTCAAAAACAATCTTTCCACTAAAATCTTCAAAATACACTCGTAATGTACACTCAAACAAAACAGTATAAAGACTTTCAATATAAATGTTGTCTCATAAAATGCCTTAGGATGACGCAATGCAGTTCTGCATGCCAAACCGCTGCAACAATTATACATGTTAAAAAAAATAAGCACGTCTTTATGAATGTCAACATTTTAATACAGGTCTCGCATCAAATGGCATGTATTGTCCATGTACACTTAATGATGTGCCTCCTGAGTGTATTCTACATATTTCAGTGAGCCAACTGAAAGGTTTCTTTGATAGACCGCAATTACATTCTACACAAACTTTGTGTTTTTGTGTCCTTCAATGATTATAATTTATTTTGAAGTGTGTTCACATAGTTTAAGATGATAATATCTGTGACCTTACATTTGACAAGGTTGTGCACTTGTTAAAAGTAAAATGCAATTTCATTCATAAAGTAAAGTGACATTTATAGTTGTTGTTATCCTCATAATTGTTATTGACGAACCAGTGTTAAGAGTGAAAAACGTTTACGTTTGTCAGCAGAGAGAGACGAACATGTATTGACTGCCCTCTTGAGGCCCACTATTACTGTCCTGTCAATTTGTCATATAGCTAATGCAGAGGGTAAAAAACAATGAGTGAAGATGTATTAGAAAAAATTACGGATGTGATGTCGATTGGCAATCACTACAACTGCCTTGAAAAGGCACTGTGACTGATAATCTAAAATGCAAATGTGCAAAATACTGTTATTTGAATGATCAGTTTTTTGTTTTTTTTTATTAACCAAACAAATACAGGACATATTTCAACAGTAATGAACTCTGACTGTATCTCAAGTTAGCCTACTTTCAATTTTGTCAAAGTCAAACAACTTTTTTTCCGGAGCTCTTTCCATTACCAGAACGACTATGTTATGTCGTCATTGTCGTAATTTCCAGAGGGAGAACATATGTCATTCCTTGGTGCTAAAGGAAAATTGTGTCAGCGGTGTGTATGGGGGAGTGGTTGAGGGGGGGCAAAAAAGACAAACCGGTTCCTGTGAGGCTGTCAGTAATCATTTGAGCTGTTCAATGAGATGACCCCATGAGAATCCCAAGTCTTTTAAAAATTCCATTTTCGTGTAATGGTGATAAATAACTCCATTCTGATGAAGAAGTCTCAATGTCTTTGTGTCGTTGGGCTTAAACGCAGTTGATGGTTTAGGGTCTCTTTAGGAGCAAAGGTGAATGCGGTTGTACAGTATATTTGGCCTTCCGCTCCTGCCGCCAGTAGATCTAAACAGCAGTAAGACTTGTCCGTCACACTGTCATGGAAAGTGATCCAGTGCAGGCCTTCCTCTTCACCTTGTCTCAAGTGAGGGAAGCTTGGATTTGCCGACTGAATCCATCCTGCCGTCTGGACCTCAAAATAGCATATCTGGAGATTATTAAAATGTAAACAAAGGAGACATACAGGATTGTCCTTGGTTCAGATGGTCGGGACAAAAGAATTGTGACATGCACTTATGTTGACAAATTGTCCTAGATACAAAGGAATGAAGTAAAATAAGATCTTTAATATCTCTATTATTGTGGCTCAAGTTTGAAGTGAGGAAGAGCTACACTGCATCATATTTGAGACAAACCACTTATTGGGTAAATGAGAGGCGTCAAGTACATTATTAGAATCACCTCTCAGTAAGTTGTATTTGTGCTCCATGCCATTGGAAACAGATTATATTTATAAAAAAAAAAACAGTCTTTTGTTGCATCTAATTTCTTTCTGTACTATTTCAATAACGGTTTAATGCTGTGTTTGTGTAATTGTTTTTTAATGGTATCAAAATAATTACGCATGCATCACAGCACTACTGCATCACTGAACCATTTTGACTAAGGCATTGTTACCACTTGATGGAGAAAAAAAATCATGTATTAAACTCTCTACTCTCTGCATAAATGTGAAAATATTCAACGTGTGACCTCGGAGTTTACTTGCAATGCACAATTATTGGACCCCATAAGAGTGCAAACCTCTTCCTGGTTTAGTGTCCACTATGCGTACATCGCTTGAATTTGGGTAAAATATTATCCCCGGCCTACCTTAACATTGCCTAGTCGTATCTGTCACTGTATTTGGAGCCCTGCACACACACACACACACGCATTATACTTCAGAAAAGATATTGTCATTTTCTGACAAAGACACAATCTAGATCATTCTTTGATCCTTCCAATTTTTCGTTCTTTTTCATTGTGGTTGAATCACTTTTCGTTTAAGGATTAAATTCAAACTTCATCATGCACCTTGGAGTGCTTCGCGATCGTCACAGTAAAGCAATTCACTCTCTGATATGACAAACACTTCAAAGTGTTCCACACGTGCTGATGAGATGTAACTCATCCATATTTTGATATAGCAGCACAATACTGCCTGTGCTATTCATATAATGTAAGTAATCCTCACACTGATCAATGTCAGCTGTCTTCTCTTCTACTCGTTTAACTGCTTCTTTAATGAGTCTCGTGTGGCCGCTTTATAGCACGTATGAAAAGAAACATCTTGCAATTATTGCCATTTAAAAAAAAAAAAAAGAAACTGGCTAAATGAAATTCTTATTTTTAATCAATTCCCCTTTGTCAGTGGGCTTAGAGCTTCAATGAATATGGTTGCCTTGCCAAGGAAGAGGACCCCTGTAGTGCAATTTAGGTATTCATGCCTTTTTCTACAGGTTATTGTTTGAGTCATGTAAAATAGCAGGGAAATACACTAAACAGTTTTTGTCCTGTTCCCAAAGAGCGACCGAATTTTTGGTCCCCTGTCACGAGTAAATATAATCCTAATTCAGCGTCATTTCTGTGGCAGTTTTATGTGTTTATGTTTTTGGAAGAAAGTTAATAAGTGATTTGTTGAGAAAAACATTCAAAAAGTCGAAAGATGAACATGACCTCACCGATGGGCTGTTGACTTGCATCCATATTATCATAACCCGACCGGGCCATTTCAATCTGCTAAACACGACAAGAAGCACCAAAACAGTAGTAATGAACTTTGCCCATCCTTTAAAAGTAATAAAAACACAATTGGCTAATTGACCTTTTATCTGCTCCATTGTCATTCTAGTGAATGCCGTCAAATGTCCATGCTTGTTTCCTTTGCCGCAGAATATGCATTGTCAGGGTAATATATGGTCGATTTATTGCGTTGATAAACCTGAATGCATTTCATTTTTCCTAGGAAAAAAAAAACGCACGACAATGCATCAGGGGAATATCTAAAATGTATTTAAAACCTATATTGGAGAACATAAATGCTCATAATAATTCCAAATTGCCGTCTGTCTCGTTCCGCTGCTCATGGGCGTTGACCAAATACTCGGGAGCTCAATTGTTTACGTTCGAAACAAATTAGGCTGTCTATTAATAGCTGCTGTCAAGTGTTACAACTCACAGTGATGCGCCTGTTCATGCATGCAAGCATCAATGCGTAACGCCTTCTCTTGCTCAGCTGATGCTCAGTTATGAGGTGCAGCTTAAGCATCGCATTGATTCACACCCATTTGACATGAGTGGCGGTCTTATGTGGACAATCTGTCAACGCAAACAATCGTACTGCCACGGGTTCACATATTTTTGAGACCCGAAAAATGACACATTTTGTCAAAAGCGATTGCATAGGTTGATGTAATACGTTAAGTGTTAACCTTTTTGTGTCCTCTTGCTCAGTGGATGTTAGCAAAGGTTAATGGTGTAAAACTACCTTTAATTTGCTCTCAAAGACATTGGAAGGATGGGTGTTCATAATTCGTTGAGATGAATAGGTCACCACTGTAGCAGGAATTGAATAAAATGTACCTTCCGGTATTGACATTTTCTGTCCTTTTCCCCTTTGTTTCTCTGTTCCACTCTCTCGAGACAGAATTGCTTCTGTGGAAGTGAAGCTACATCCACTCTTGAGTATGAACTTAGCAAGTCACACTTATGTGCTGGGGGTCCTTCTCACCTCTGCGGTCTTCATATGCCGGGCCCAGGAGAGAGACTACACGGTGAAGGAGGAGCAACCGGAGAACGTCCGCATCGGGAACTTGCGCAGGGATCTCGACCTCAACCTGGATCCAAACATCCGGCTATCCTCACCCCTGCAGTTCAAGCCTGTGTACAAGACGGGTGACGTGCCTTTGGTGAGGGTAGAGGCCAACACGGGGGAGATCTTTACTACCAATCACCGAATCGACAGGGAGAAGCTATGCTCCGGAGTCTTTGCAGAGAAACGCTGCTATTATGAAATTGAGGTGGCTGTCTTGCCTGACGAGATCTTCCGATTGGTCAAGATCCGCTTCCTGATTGAGGACGTCAATGACAACGCACCCCTTTTCCAGTCCACGGTCATAAACATCTCCATCCCCGAGAACACGGTCATTAACACCCGATACCCGGTGCCCTCTGCGTTTGACCCCGATGTCGGGATCAATGGGATCCAGCATTACGAGCTGGTCAAGGTGAGAATGATCCCTGTTTAATCCTATTGCTACATATGGATTTTATTTTTGTCTTACTTCAGTACATTCTGTAAAATATAAAAGCATATCGCTAGTGTCAGGCAGAAATGTTGTTTTTCCAACTTCAGTCAAGTTCATATTTTTTCACAAATTGATGCTATTGGTCAGTACCCACGTCTATTAATAAGCAGGTATTTTTGATGATATAAATGCTCTTTTTTATGGAAGTTATGCTACGTATACTATTCTAAAAATGACATTGTTCTGACAATTAAAACTGCGAGTTATTGGATTTGTAAAGGCTACTACACCTGTTTTTGTATGTGGGGTGTCAAACTAATTCATGTCACGTGCCTTACTGTAGTTACGATTTCTCCTCAGTGAGCTTTTAAGACTGAAACCAAATAAATGTTTAATTGCTTCATATTTTTACATATACAAAACAAACTGATGGGTGACTAGTTTTGGAATCAGAAATCAAGGATACAAGAAAGTCCAATTATTGCTCAAGTTTCTGTAAGAAGGGTAACAAAAATGCAGGCAATATCTCAATATTACATATGGCCAATTAGAGTTTTTGTTTGACTTGATGTTTCGCACACATGACTAAACAATCAAATAAGAAATTTTCTTGAGGAATCGCTCCACTAAACATAAATTCTGGGCAATTACTGAACACCCTCAGTCACATCTACTCCAAAAGCTATCTTCCACATAATGGCTTTCAGTGGCGAATCAGGTAAAAGTACTGAAGCTTGGCTCCTGATTCCCCCATGGACTGTGTAAAATAAATTACTTTTAGTGAACATTAGTGTCTTTTTGTGATTCATAAAATAAGCAGCCCTGCGCGCAGACATTAACACTTAAACAATAGTCATCAGCAAGGCTATTAGTGGGTATGCTTCGAGTTAACAGACTGGAATGTTGCATCCCACCAAGCTGAACCTGTGCTTTCTTGACTGTTTTTTTTTTCCCCCCGAAAAAAAAAAACCTGGCCATCCTGCCCGTCCATTGTAAATCCCCAACATCACACACACTTCTACTCCTGCTTTCTCAATTGCTGAATGGCCGTGGTGCATTTCCACACAGAAAATGACTTATCATCCAACATTGAAATATGATTATAAATGCCATAAATATATCATGATGGCTACAATGTTTTATAAAAGTAATTAATGCTTCCATGTGCTGCATTATGAGAAAGCACTGCAGTACCATTTATAGAGATCAGAACATTGGCTAGAAAATGCAGACACGGCAACATCTGAATTGCCTGATTTCAAACAACTAGTTCCATGGGTTGAATATGGTCACTTCAAGCTGGTGAAGAAGAAAGGAGCCGTTTTATACAAACAAATGCCTCATGCAGAATGATTGAACGCTTTTCATCAGCGAACTGATGCACTATTAAATACATATGGAATATTTCCCATTGCTTAATGGAGTCATCCCTGTACTAGGATAATATGCTTTGCTCATGAACAGCCTGGACAACACTTCTAGGTTTGCTTTGCAGATAGATAAACGCTTAAAAAGACTAATTAAGTTTAATTTACCAGGGTTCGCAAGCACCCACAATTAATGCATAGGCCCTGTAAATAAAGGGATATATGGTGAGACAGAAATGAAAAGTCCATCTTGGGAGTCTCAGATTAAGTTGACATTGTATTGGTAAAACCATAATCATCAACATCCCTGTCTGCTTTAATAGCAATTTGCATTTTTAAAGAGTCTCCCCACTTCCAAGGTCTTTCCAGCGCAATGTCCTGAATTGTTCATGCCTGGAAAATCACCGAGCAAATGTTCTGCTCATTACAATGATCATCTGCAATCATTTCCTTTGTCCTTTTTTCACAATATAAAGCGCTCGAAAGCCTATGCTGCTGTTGCACTATCTTTCACACAAAGATCCTCTCAGAGCATGCTTGGCACAGTATCGCTGATTTATTCTCTCCCATTATCCTCATATTGTATTTGAGATTAATTTCCTTGTGTTCCAGGTTCCATACGTAAAATTCAGCAAGGATCATTAAAAAGTGCCAGAGACATTTTCATCTCTAGTGGGGATTTTTGTGTGCGTGTGTGTGGTTTTTTTTACTCTAAAAATGTAGGAGAAAGCCAAGGGTTTAGTAGGGAAAGAATGTGCAAGCATTTCCAAGAATAGTTCTTGGCTGCTAAGCCACCCTTGGACTACCAATATACGGTCCCTTGAGATTTATCTGAAAAACACCCTCAGAATGATACTGTAGAATGCCCACTTTTCTCGTGTTGTCCAGGCTACAATGTGGAAATTGCAATCATTGTGTTTTACAAGCTCACTGTCAACCCACATTTGGTGTGTCCGAGCTTTCCGACAAAACATCTCTGTGCATGGTAACACATTTCCCAAGCTAAGGAGGGGAACTGTGTAATTTCGTCCCACACAGTGTTTCAATACCACAAACAAAAGTTGGTAATCAGGCTTTTGAGAGTGGTTCTGGCATTGGTGTGGTCCAATGGAGTGTTTGTCACATCACCTGAACTGCGGAGATAGGCATCCTTTGAAATGGTCAAGGTCAGAAAAAGCAATCCCATGCATGAATGGAGAAAAATGAAGACGCAGATGATATCACTGTACGGTGTTCATTCCTGGGATAACGCAGTATCCAACACTGAAACATACTTAGCACTGAAAGATATTCTGCTTTAGGTGTTTCCTTTTTTTTTGCTTGGAAGCTTGGCTTTGCTTCTCTCACACTGACCCCTTTTCTTATTCCATTGACTGAATTTGCAGCATCACACACTACATTAAACCGACCTTCATCTGTGTCAGCGTCTTCATACACATTTAAAGTGGGTGTCTTGTTCAAGTCGCCCCGTGTAGATCAATGTGCTGCTGCCGGCTATAAAGGCAGTGTCTCACTGATAAACTGCATGATGAAGTGGATGTCTGCAATTTAGTTGGCTGATCTCAATACCTCCAAGATTAAGCATTCAAACACTGACCTTGTTTATTCCAGTGTACATTGGGACGGCGGATGCTGTGGTTTTATAGTCTAAATTCCGTTAATGCTCAGAGACAGGCTTCCATGCTAATGCTATTGTACTTCACAATTTTTTTTTCTTCTTCCTCTGATATCTAGAGACTACTATAATCAATTCAGTTCTTTCATGTGGCTTTGCCACAGCATCTCTCTGCAGCAAATTCAACCTCTAAAGAAAGAGAAAATATGGAGCTTGTATGTGGTTTAAACTTATGAATAAAAGCTGTGCTAAAATAGCTTTATTTTTCTGGATGTTGATTTCATTTTATCCCCCAAAATTGTTTTTTTTTTTTTTGTCTTAATTGCCCGCTTGATATGAAGACTCGTCTATTTATTTTGTCTTGGTCAAATTAAAGAAATAAGAGTCGGCCACCAAAATTGATAAGATGTGGCAATAAGGACTGAAGAGGAATAAGAAACGAAGTCTATGTTTTTACACGATGTTACCAGTGGGCACAGGAGATGCGTTTGGCCAAAATATTGTGCATAATGGCATTTGGGCCTTTTTTTCCTCCATATCCAAGTCTTGCAAAGTTTTCTCACACTCTTTCACGGTATCCATGACTGGGCGTGTTTTGCCTGCTGAGTCCTGCGGGCGCAAAGGCACACTGGTTCAGCCTGTGATCTACCATGAATTCAAGGACGCTCCCTCCCAGCACATCACGTTTTGATAGGGACCCTCCCATTTGTTATGTTCTGTCAATGCTTTCTTTCTATGAAGGAAACTTTGATGCTTGGCTGTTTTGGAGCACGTTTGTGGCCCCGGTAGGGTCGGATGAAGCTCGGAGTCGGCAGCATCAGTGGGGACGTGGGTCACATACTGCCGTTCAATTAACGTTTGATGCTATTAGTTTTCTGTCAACAACTACTGTAATTCACTAATCCATCAACATGGAAAACAGTCCGTTATCCATACAAACACTTCTCTCCCTCTCGCTGACACGCTCACATCCAATGAGATTATTTATCAATGCCAAGCCGCTCTCTCGCTTGTCTCTCTGTCTCTCGTTCTCTTTTTCTCTCTTACAGACATTGTAGATACGTAAATTAAGCATGTGGCTTAGCTCAGATCCCGCGAATACCTACGCTTCCCTTCCCACTACAGCCGCTTCCACGTTTTGATATGCCCTGTTACGTACTGTCAGGTTTAGTTGCGTGCGTGTTTTACTATGGCCAACTACGTTTCCATCAGCGCCATGACTGTTGTTCCAAATGTTTAGACACTTTAAAAATCTCCGCGGCATCCACAGCACTTACAGCGTGTCACATTTTATGACCATCTGATTTTGTCGATGGGGGTCTGAAACGAGGCTGTTGCGGAGCGCGGTGTAAACGTAGCCTGTGCATGGCTGGTTTTCTTCAGCATAGCAAAGAGGTGCAAGGTTTTATGAGGGTGATCATTGTCACTACAGTCACACTGATATATTCACAAGTAAATCTCAATCTCCTCTGAGCTTTAATAAGGTCATCATCCTGACTGAAGGATGCATCTGCTGATAATCTGTAGTGCTCTCTGGAGAAGAGGGGTGAGAAGTCATCCGCTGCTTATCATCTGCTAACACTTCCTCTGTTGGCTTCACGCAGTCATTTTCATTTAAATTAGGCTGATTTGTGTACACCTACGTCCACCTTAGTGCCCTGATCCCTATCTAATCATCTCGAAAAATGTTGGCTCATTAGTGCGGTATAAATGGCAATTCCTTAACATTCTTGAGCTACTGTAGCCTTTCAGTACGTGTAGTGACAAACAGAGCAAGCCACGGCGTGACGTGTTCCGCACACTTAGCAGTTTGGAGCTGCTTCGTCCTTCTTTCTCAGCCTAAGGGTTTTGAGTGAGTGATTCCTAGTAGTATTTTGGCCTTCCCTTGGCCCGCCCGAGATCTTATCACAATCCACCAGACTAATTCTGCATTCAGTAGTGTGCACAGCCTGTGAGATAGCTCTCCTCAACTTATTGAAATGCACTGAGTGCTGTCTTGTCAGCTGTAAAATTGTGTGAAACCAAGACAAAAGCATCGAGCAAATGCCGGCTCATAAATCATTGTGCAACATTGCTTTGGACGCATCCTAAATCAAGATCACACTATTAATATTAGTATTTGTCCAAAATCATTGTGCCAATGTTAAGATGCAGTGCAGTTGCTGTAAAACATTCAAACAACAGAGAATTATATTTTAGTATTGATAAGCGACAGAACTCTAAGATTGCTGCTAGAAATACCTTTGTAGGGCATTGTGCTAAAAATGTATTATACAGTTTCTCCACATTCTCGCGGAAGGATTTGAATGCCACGTCTCTGTATTCCTGCTGGACTTTTTGCTTGCCATCATGTACCACAAAAGGTAGCCTGAGAGATCATTGCTGCTGTGCTGGCTGTTTTTAAGTAGTTCTGTCAATCGTGGTGACAACACTCTCTGCAAGCAATTTGTTTCTGCATATACAATAATTTACATGCTGCACCTGCACGTTCCCGTGTGTTGACTTCACACTGGCACAAGGACGGTCCCAGATTCTATAAACCTTTGAGGAGTCTTGTTGTAGACAATTTTCCGACTTTAACAAGAAAAATGTATGTATCTTAATCACATTTGATGGCTGTACCTAGATGGAAGTAATCACTTCCAACATTATGTGCAGCATGAAGCTTATCTTTTTAAAGAGAACCCTTTTTCTTCTTTCACCATGAAACTGCTTCTGACTGAAAGAGCTTCAAAGGGCTTCTTTGTTTCATAATGTGCATGCAGCTCATTCATGAGCTTGATCTTCTTTTTATTTCCTCTCTCTCTCTCTCTCTCTCACACACTCTCTCTCTCTCTTTTTGTGCCCTCTTAGAGCCTCCATCCCCCACCCATCTACCACCACCGCCACCCTATGCTTACCTCCGCCCCTTTCTTGTGGGATATGTGCATAGAAACGTGCCATACAATGTTGGGAATTCTAAACACCAGTGCTGTATTTTCAAGAGGAGTGCAATTAAGTTTACAACTACTACCAGTTCTGTACATTTTTCATTGAGATTACTCATCGTTGTTCGCCTTCCGTAATATTTCTCAATTGAATACATCTTGAAACAGGTAGTCAGTCTGGATATTTCAGATTGGTCAACTCCCCCACTCCACCGCACCACCACCTACCCAAACACACGCACGAACACACAAACTATAACCATCGCAAAATAAGGTGATCTGGTCGTGCAGTGTATTTGAAAATGATCCTTAGTTTTACTATAATTATAATTTGCCTTACCACAAATGCCTTTAAATATGTCTGCTGTATAGAAACTTACACATGATATAAGCAATCTTAGTATTCAGTACTGTTGGGTAACTTGGGGTCTTGAGTGATTAAAATGGATCAAATTGTTGCATTTTGGAACTAATTAATGAATTGACTTTAGGTTTCATTCAGGTTGTGCAGCACGTGTTGATTGGAGCTTTGATTTTAGCGTTTGCTGAGTATTTAATTCATGATGTGAGCATAGCTGCCTTGTTTCAAGATCTCTTGCTATGAAATTATACTCTATGCATATATCAATCACTATGCAGTACAAGAAACTTAGGGCACAGCACCGTAAAGACCATGATTTTTTTCCACTGTATATTCTGTTGTTATGCATTGTGGAGTGAATGTGACTGTATGTTTTTTTTTTTTTCAGAGTGTCGGAGAATTTGGCTTAGACATCATTGAGACCCCTGAGGGTGACAAGTGGCCGCAGCTGATCGTACAGCAGAACCTAGATCGTGAGCAGAAGGACACCTTTGTCATGAAGATAAAGGTAGAAGACGGTGGCAGCCCTCCCAAGTCCAGCACCGCAATCCTCCAAGTCACCATCTCGGATGTCAACGACAATCGTCCTGTCTTCAAGCACAGCGAGTTGGAAGTGACAGTACCGGAGAATGCCCCCACTGGAACATCGGTTGTTCAGCTTCATGCGACGGATGCAGACCTTGGCTCCAATGCCCAGATCCACTTCGCCTTCAGTAACCAGATCTCTGCCTCGACCAAGCGTCACTTTGCCATTGACAGCACAACAGGTTTGATCACTGTAAAGCAGTCACTGGACAGGGAGGTGACTCCCGTTCACAAACTTATTGTTCTGGCCAGCGATGGCAGCTCAACACCCTCAAGGGCCACAGTGACTGTAAATGTTACAGATGTGAATGACAATGTTCCCGCCATTGACACTCGCTACATAATCAACTTGGTGAACGGGACTGTGCTTTTGTCTGAGAATGCTCCCCTCAACACAAAAATAGCACTCATCACAGTAACAGACAGAGATGCAGATCTATATGGAAAAGTCACTTGCTACACTGACCATGATGTTCCATTTCGGCTGAAGCCTGTCTTTAATGATCAGTTTTTACTAGAGACAGCTGCTCCCCTCGATTATGAGACAACTCGAGAATATGCAATTAGGATAGTGGCATCGGATAGAGGGACGCCTCCTTTGAACACTTCAGCTATGGTTTTAATTAAAATCAAGGATGAGAATGACAATGCGCCCATCTTCCCCCAGCCAGAAATTCAACTTTCCATACCAGAGAATAATGACCCATCCTCACAGTTAATAAAAATCAGTGCCACTGATGCAGACAGCGGACATAATGCTGAGATTATTTATACCCTTGGCCCCGATGCACCCGATGGGTTTAATATAGACAGACGGTCAGGAATCCTTTTGGTTGGCAAACGACTGGACAGAGAGAAGCAGGAGAGGTACTCATTCACTGTCATAGGCAGGGACAATGGTTCATCGTCCCTGCAGAGCAATGTCACTGTCAGGCTAATCGTTCAGGACCTTAATGACAACAGCCCGGCTTTCACCCACCCTGAGTACAACTTCTATGTGCCTGAAAACCTTCCTCTCTCTGGAACCGTGGGCTTAATTACAGTGACAGATGCAGACGCGGGAGATAATGCTGTTGTGACCCTGTCCATTTTGAACGGGAAAGATCATTTCATCATTGACCCTCAAACGGGCGTAATCAAGCCCAATATCACCTTTGATCGAGAGCAGCAGAGCTCTTACACATTTATGGTCAAGGCAGTGGATGGAGGGACACCCCCCAGCTCTTCCTATGCTAAGGTCACGATAAATGTGGTTGATGTAAATGACAATCGCCCTGTGTTTGTTGTTCCTGCTTCCAATTACTCATATGACCTCGTACGGACCACCACCACCCCCGGTGACGTTGTTACGAGAGTGTTTGCCATTGACAATGACACAGGTATGAATGCTGAGCTTCAGTATAGCATTACAAGCAGCATCATCATCACATCCCGCGTCTCCCCTCGAGGCCTATTTTCCATCGACAAAACAACAGGCAACATAACACTGCAGGAGAAAATTGTGGCGGCCGATCAAGGACTGCATAGACTGGTTGTCAAAGTCAAAGATCTTGGACAGCCGGAATCATTACAAGCTATTGCACTCATTCACTTATTTGTCAATGACACTGTTTCGAATGCCACTTTTATCCAAGAACAGCTGCGGAAAAGTATGGAGACGCCACTGGACCGGAACATAGGGGACAGTGAGGTAACACCTCAGGCTAACGGATATGTGATTGTTGTCATCGCTATCATAGCCGGGACCATGACTGTCATCTTGGTGATATTTGTGACTGCCTTGGTGCGCTGTCGACAGACACCCAGACACAAAGTGGTACAGAAGGGCAAGCAGAGCGGCGAGTGGGTGTCACCGAACCAAGAGAACCGTCAAATCAAAAAGAAAAAGAAGAGAAAGAAGCGATCCCCCAAGAGCCTCCTCCTGAACTTTGTGACCATAGATGAATCTAAGCCTGACGACCCTACACATGAGCATGTTAATGGTACGCTGGATCTCCCGGTGGAGCTAGAAGAGCAAACCATGGGGAAGTACAACTGGGCCACCACACCCACCACATTCAAACCCGACAGCCCGGACTTAGCCAAGCATTACAAATCTGCGTCCCCTCAGCCTACATTTCAAATCAAACCGGAGACTCCTGTGGCCCCAAAGAAGCATCACGTGATCCAGGAGCTCCCTCTGGACAACACATTTGTGGTGGGCTGTGACACGCTCTCCAAGTGCTCATCGACGAGCTCCGACCCATACAGCGTCTCAGAGTGCGGCTGTCAGGGGGGATTCAAGACTCCGGGGCAAATCACCACCCGACAGGTAATTCATGACTTCTTTTTTCAACCCGCCCACAATAGTCCCCATTCTTATTACCCCAGCTGCCCCAAGGTAGATGGAAAGTGGCAGAATGGAGCACACATAAGTTCCAAGAAAAGCCAAGAAAATGTTTACATGAATGCCATTTGCACTTGGAAATTATAATGAAATTCAACACAAGAGTGAGGCACCATAATCTTGTATGCACCCTCGTTTGTAAGCAATCATAATTGCATAATCATTTACATGTGCTAGGTTAATTTCGCATTTAGAGCTTGATTTGCAGCAGCAGTGCAATTATGATTGCTGCGTCTTTTAAATTTGGGGGTCTTTCTTTCAATCATGTCCGATACTTATTGTCTCCTTCTCCCAATGGGGAGCCAAAAAATTATATATATATATATTTTTAACAGAATTTCATTGTTTTCAAATGATGGCAGAATCAACAATTCAGGCAAACAGATACTGTGTTGCACTAAGAATTGTTAAAAATCATAGATCCAGTACTAAGTTACAAATGTGCTTGATGGTTTCCTTAAAACTCAACATCTATACCGAGCTTTTTTCGACGGTGTCATGAGCAGTGATTACTGAACTGGACGGATTTATTCGTGGTCGAAGGCCGAGTTAAGCTGTTTGCAAATATTTAGAATGTCCTTTTAAACCAAGCAGGCAAAAAGTAAACACATTAACCGGATTGACAGAGACTTCTCACTTAATCAGCAATTCATTTAGGAAAAAGTGAAATTGTCCTGCTTTTATTGTACAGGGAGTTGTTTCATCTGAGAATGTTTCATGGGAAAGCTCATTTAAATGAGGTAGTACAGCAAAGGCTTATGATTCCATAAAGAGAAATATGCCAAACACGAAGTACCCCAATAAATAAAAGCGGATGAGGGAAATAAATGTAAATCAGAGGTAAGGAGAGGTGGCCTTGCTCGGCGCCGACAGCGAGAGCACAGTGCTGCGGGGAAGACGAAGTACTGCTCGGGTGGGGGGGGGGGGGGAGGGGTCGAGGGATCAAGGTGACGCAGAGCTTTGAGACCAATATACTTAAACACCAAGGGAGCACTAGTCCATAAAAAGCCTCCCCGTCCGACATTGCATTTAGCTCATAAACGATCTCCTTTAATGACCCCAATTATTGATATAAATTGCATATGTAGATACACTTTCAGTACTTTGTTTAAATTAGCTCAAAGAGCATTCAGGTTGAGGTTTGCATTTTACTGTGTTGTGGTTTGTTTTTGCAAAGTTACTGAGAAGAGCGCCAGTCAAAATACCAACACATGTGACATTGTGGTATTTGTTCTCAAAATAGCAACATGTTTGACAGACAAAAAAAAATCCTGAATCTCGTACTGCAAATCAAGGTTGCAATTCAGCCACACTTTACGTTGCTGTTTTATCCAGGGGCAAATGTGCTCTCGGTTGTTTTTGTCTTGTTTGATTTCATTTTTCTCTTCGTTACCCTTTTGGTGGGTTTGGTGCTTCTTTGGTTGGCTTTCATTTCCGTCACGATTACAATTATAAAATCTGCCATTCATTCAATTCTGGGTCACCCCCATGATATTGCATCAATGTTTTGACTATGTTTGACGAGGTCGTTGCTTTTGTTTGTTTCTTACACTTTTCCAATCATGTGTGTGTGTTTTTCTTTTGCCTTTTGATTCTTATAGTTTCTTTTATTTATAACACCTAGCAAGCCTTAACATTCACTTGGCATGGTTTGGCTAAATGACTGTTTATCCCATGAAGTATTGTGCTCAGGATAATTTATGAGGACACCCACACAGAGATGATCGTCATTCCCTTCATCCACCTTTCTTTTTAAAATCTGGTTAAAAGCCATGCTCTGACACGGTGTATAATGCATAAGCCTACTACAGCCTCGGGTACTAAAGATTTAATTCATAATATGTTTACGTGACACACTCGCGACTTGTCAGAATGAGCCTCCCCATCCCCCATCAGTTTGGTTGTGACTGCCCTGAAATATGCCAAAAAATACCGCTGGAGTTTCTCATCTCTGAATTATTGTCCAGCTTGGATTTTGAGCATTGCGAATTGCAACAGATTTTCACTTGCCTCTCAGTGAGCTGAAGTCTTTTTAGAATCAATTTAAAGTCAATGCATATATGATTACTAAACATTCTATCCAATTGTATTTTGCTCTGTTGAGCTCTGTTCGATATTTTGTATTTTCATGCACATGTCACAAGCCCCAAAATATTTTCAAGGTTATCAAGAAAAATAAGACATCAGTGAATGAAATTAACAACCATATTGTCAGCAGTTAGTCCAAATAATACGTCTATATTCTTCTGCCCCCTTAAGCAATTGACAAGTGATGGCTCCCACTTTAGACATTAGATTTCCCTCCAGTTTTAAGTGTGATTATTTAAAGCCTGTGTCATGAAGAAAAACGCATGATGAAAATCTGTGGCTGCAAAGGTTAATTAAATGCACTAAAGGGTTAATCACTCATAATACAGTATGATTAAAATCGCTGTAATTAGGTTTCCTATAAGGCTGATAAGAGGAGGGAAGGAGGCGGTGATCCTCTAAGATGACACTTGGGTGTTGCAGCCTTAGATTCCAAATTGATGTTGTAAAAGGTGCTTGTTTACTGGGACTCTTTTATAAAACAAACTTTATGCTATATAATCAGTGTGTCTTTTTAAATGACTACTGAAGTAGAAGATTTTTCAACAATTAGTTTGTGGGGACAGTTTCAAGCGAGGCCATCAAAAACTGTGTAATGTGATACCAGTTACAAACCCTCATCCTAATTAAAAACAATCATTGACACATTAGTTTGTTTTTCTGCTTGGTGTGTGGAAGTGGCGGATGTACCGTTGCCCATTATTGCCTTGTTGGACATTGCTAGAACTAAGGCGAAAAAAAAAAAATCACCCTTCCTAGGAAAAAACACACACACACACACACATGCAGAGCAGCTTATGGGTTAAGGTCACCAAAATGTTTCCTGGGACTGTACAGATGTAGCTGTTAAAGAGTACAGCTTGTAAAAGATACTTCAGAGACTACAGATTTGTGCTACCATATGGCTCCATTATACAGCGGCAGTACTCCCCTCACCAAACAGGCACACCCACACGCACACTTCCCACCCCTCCTTATTTTTTACACATCTCATCACTTTCTTTCAACCTGTGCTGCATTGTATTAGAGATCAACCAGCCCGCCAGTGATGAGTAGCACTTGTGATGGTGTGCACTTTAGCAGAGACCGATTAAGCAAGCGCCACTGTGTTTGAGTGTTCTCCGACATCACACCAACACGCCGGCAGACAAAAGGCTAACACATTCTTTTGTTGACCCCTTATTCAAGGCGTGTAAGGTCTCCTCCTATTGTTAAATACATGACAAACGGCCATCATTGTTTCTGTCGTACACCATCTCGACCAATGTTTTGAGACATTCCGCTTAATCAATTGCTTTCACCTTTTGGACAAACAGAGAAGATATTATGGGCCAGGTTTCCTCTCTGGTTTATCATCAGTGACCTCTGACCTCACAAAAAGATGTTGGCTGAAATCTTGTACGAAGATTTTTTTCATGATTGTGGATGCTGTTGTAGTTGTTAGAAAACCCCAGCGACATATATGAATGGCTGCACCATAGCCATTACAATAAATTTTTCCATGCATGACTTTAATTGATATATGCCATCGCATCATACGTGTTTGCAGTGTATTACATTTTGGAAGCCAAGCTATTGCTACACACCACTCATGGAGCTTGTGATGACTCACTGTTAGTGAGGAACTACATCACGATTATACAACATATTGCAGTTTACAAAGTTCAAAATGTTTGTCTCTATTTTTTTCAATCCATCATTTTTTTCATTCAGTTGTGTCATTGCATCCGGACTAATTTTCTTGTGTGAGCACTGTGGTGTATTGTCTCTGTGTGAGTCACATTCCCAGACTCTTTCTCTCTCTCCCCATCAGCGCCACTTGTGCTTATTGCATCACAAAAACAACAGCACCACGTGATATTCTGTACATATCAGAGGACCCACTGGCAAGGGTCCGAAAGAGTGGGCCTAAATTCATCCAGATTTTGTTGTTTTAGTGGGGCGAAGAGTGCTAGCCTTGTGTGGTCGGAGACAAAAAAAAATAATAAAAAAATTGGGAGTGATAATTGGATGTGATTACATGCTCTGATAAGTACAGGAAAAAAAATACACAAAACTGTAGCATTCTTCAAGGAAACCTGACATGAACACGACATGATTGCCAGCCATCCCTTGAAGAATGTATTTTTTTATTATTATTATTAATATTATTATTATTGATCACAATCACGTTACAGATTTTTTTTTTCAGTTTTTTTTTTTATCCGTGTTGAGTGTAGCCTGGCACTGATGAGGCTACAGTTTAGACTGCTCAGAGCTGGATGATATTTATATTGTAACTCCAATCTCCCTATATCTGTCTGTCTCTCTATATTTCAGGAGACTGCACTGAAACCACCACACTATGGCACACTCTGTGGCACAGGTACAGCTCGCTCCCACAGGATTAAAATCAATCTGTAGCCCCCTACTACCTAAAGAGAGTGAGAGAGAGAGAAAGAGAAAGAGATGGGACAGAGAAAAGAGAGAGAACGAGCGAGGGCAGGAGGCAAGAAGTGCCAAGGTGAACAAGTACTTTACTGTCCGTACAGCCTCAAAGCTCATCTCTTCATACAGACACGGAGGTGGAAGAGAGAGGGAAAAAAGGGGGGAAATGAACAAAAGAGAGAGAGACGCTAAATGTTTTCCTGCTTGAAACTTGACAAAAATCCTCTTGTAAAATGGATTGGATGTGTGACTTGTATTTGAGTCCAATGCTACGACCTTAAACTCCAGCACCCATGCTGTAAAATAGGTGTCAATAGATCTGTAAAGTATGTTTATATGTATGTATGTATGTGAGTCTATCCAATACAGAGTTGATGGTGTTTATATTTATTAAGTATTTTCCTTGCCTTCTTTTATTTTATTTTTTTTTGCAAAGTTGCCTCATGGCATTTTATTGTCTTAAATTCTTTTTCAAAATTCATTTTCTTGTGAGCTTGCTCTCAGAACTAATGACTTAATATGTATTTATGCTGCAAGGTCTACTGGCCCGTAGGCTCCCGCTAGTGCACACATCACCGTGAACTTATTTTCACCTTTTCACCTTTCGCTATCCTCCTTTTTGTTGCCACTGAGAGCATTTTTTTTTTAGTGCACCCACTACCCTACTCACTATTGTTCTGCTCGCCTTGTTATTACACTGGGAGAGGTGGTAGGACAAGTTAATACTTTGAGATAAGCCACAATCACGAGGGACTCGGGTTATAATCAAAGGCTGTTTATGTAGGGCAGATTTGAAGAGCACTAAGCCTGACCTTTTGCGTGTCACTTTAAATTCCCAAGTTGGGAAATGGTTTAACCTGCTGAGAGATATTAAAATGACTCCAGATGGTTAAAATGACCAAAAAGAAAGAAAAAAAAAATCATATTTCAATATTTGGTCGACGGGCTTTTAAGTGAAAGTAACTTGCTTGCACTTCTTTACACTTGCAGGAATCATTTTTATAGTTGACAAGAAAATTGAGCACCAAACCTTGTGACCTCTTGTTCAGAGCATTATCATCTTTCCACACACATCTCACAGCATCGCTAAGGCACAACTGGTGCGGAGTAGATGATTTATGAATTGACTGGTTGATGTGATCAACATTGATGAGTTCCTTGCAGTTGTGCTCATTTATTTACATACCCAAGGGGTATGAGCGCAACTGAATATGAGGCCCGTGATGCATCATACATATAACCATAGGATTAGATTCATTAAAATACACATAGCCAGTCAGTTTGAAATGTTCTGCCCGGCTGGACCAGAAAATACATAGTCGTTGAATTATAGACATTTTTCCACCAACAGCCTCTCTGATTTTGTGCCATGACTCAAAACGATTATGTCTATTTTAAAGCTTTTAATTGTGTTGCCTTCCTTTGAGGCAGGTTGTTATTATCGGAGGAGGTATATACTGTACATGTAATTATGGTATCAAATGTATTCACTTCTGCGTAGGAGCTACAGTATGACGTATCCTTAGCATCCTAGTACTGTAATGATTAGATTTGGCTGAACGTTCGGGAAATAACGACAACAACAAAAATACTTATGAATTTGAACACTTGTATTGTTGTAAGGGAGACAGATGACCTCACTTTTATTCAATGTGAAGTACAATATGCACCTTACATGATCTTTGTATTTGACTTTGATTTGCCAGTGTGGAAAAAAATGTAACTGTTTCATGTATGTGTGCGCTTCGAAAATTTATTAAAGTCTTTTGCATTTTACTGCAAATTTGGATGACTCTGATTTTTTATTCTTTTGAACCTTTCACAATTGTATCCCTCACACATTGTATCACTGCTTTCCTGTCAATTACATACTGCGGACCAAACTGTATAGAGACTAGCATTCCACAGCATGACTAAAAAAATCAACAAGCTGTTTGCATTTAGTGTGAAACACATTGTACACCGATTTCCCCAAAAAATCCACAAAGGGGCTGGTGGGGGGGGGGGGGGGGGGGTGCGATGTCAAGTCATACACGAACATGGACGATGGGGTGGAAGGCAGTCTTCAAGTGGTCACTTCACAGACCTGTGATCTCCCTGTCCAACTTTACATCCTGCGCCCATGGAGGTCTGCTTTCCGTTCCTTATAAACAACTTTTCATGCTTTGAAGTCCTGCGCGGACTCCAGCAAAACAGTTTCTTCTTCCGCCATGTAGAGAAATGCACCTCTCACACAACAATTTTAAAGGAAATGAAAAGAGTTGCTTTGTTTGGTGGCGAATTAAGTCGGCTGTGCTGAAGTTCACAACAGGGCAAAATGCCTTTAGCACCTTGCACTAAATTTTCATGGGGGACGAAAATAGGGCCCTAAATGTTAAAAACAATTAACAAATATAATTTTGGAACAATGCAAATAAACAAATAATCATTCGGTTTGTCAACAGCAATTAATCAATAAATTATACAATCGAGACCTGGAGTGGACCCCTTATTTCCATATGATTTTTCTTTCTAATTTTTTCCAAGACATTTTGGAATACCGATACAGACTATAAAAGAATCTTGAGTCCAAGCCATCACACATACTTGGGATGAACTAGAACAGGGGTGTCAAACTCATTTTCGCAGACGGGCCACATGGTAGTTATGGTTTTCTTGACCGTGCGGTTATGACTGTGACGTGCGAACCCATATAAATGCATGATCACCTTACATAATCAAAAATACTCAACAAATTTCCCCATTGTGGGACTAATAAAGGACATCTTTATCAAAGCAAGTTTTGAAAAGTAAGCAATTTGTAAGTAATTGTTTGTTTAACAATTTTTCAATTAATTTTAAAAGGGGAGGGTTGGTCACAAATACATGGCAATATCCCATATCTCAATGTTGTTAAAAATTAAGAAAATGTACTAGAAGTTGATGCATATGATTTTAAATCAAATCAGATCTGCTCCCGGGCCTTGAGTTTGACACCTTGTGAACTAGAAGATAGAATGCAAATCCAGCACTCTTGTCCATCTCTTCCAACAAGAAATTAACTATTAATCCACCACAAAATTATTCATTGCAAAATTGCTAAAATCTTAAACTACAACGCTACAATCTGTCATTCAGTGAATAAAATGCTGTGATTCATAACTAGGTTTTACTGGTACTTGTTTGTTTCGATACAAAACCGTTCAAGCGCATGCTCCAACATTCGCAACCTGTCCAGTTCAGCTGTGATAGGCTCCATCTTAACTGCGGTAGAAAATGCATGGAAATACAATGTACTGCATATACAGTACTGTAAATTTAGTACTACTGTCCGATGTGTAAATGGGCTCCATTTTGGAAGCCTCTTGTAATGAGATTCAGTGAGCTATTATCCAAAAACTATTGCACTGTAAATTTTAACGTTATTGGCCTGACATATTGTAAGTAAATGCGTCTGCTATTTACTTTCTATTTAAGTATGATATTTTTCTCTTGGTCTATCCTGTCTTTACCCTTGCAAACTAGAGGCCAAGCGAAAGATGTGTGGTCATTGCAACTGGATCATTTCAATTGAACAATTGTGTTACATAGTCCTTCTCGACAGCACATTTCTGAGCGAAAGACTCATTAGGAACAGATTACAGATAAAAAGTTATGGAAATGTGGTGAAGGCACATCCTTTGAAGTGCTCAAATTGAAGCTTTTTTTGGAACAACACATTTCCTATTGGGTTTCTCCTCCACGAGAGCCGATAATGATGATCTGATAATGATAACCCCGCTGTTATGGTGTACAGTAGCGCACAAACACATCTGAGAGAAGGAATTATGTGAGAAGAAGCAGCACAATAACCGCTGCTCCAACTCTGTGTTGGGCCCATTTGATCCAAAAATACAGACTTGAAAGGAACAAAACAAAGAATAGACAATGAGAAATGTTTAATTGCTAATCAAAGTTATTTCATAATCTCAAACGCAGAGAGGTAATCAGTTCCCGCTGGGGAAAGTGTCCTTGGTGGTTTGAGAAAATGGCTCACACTCAAGTGGAGCATTCTCATATAGGGTGCAGAAATGTCAGCCTTCTATTAATAGATTCTTGTAAATCTGCTAAATGCCTCGTACCTACTTTACAATTTTTCTTTGAGGTGGTTAATTTATCATTTCATATTTCTTGTTACGCATAATGAGACGATGAAATGTTTTCAAATGTGCCATGAATAGATGCATAAAACAAAGGCACTGCATTAATGAGACCTAACAATTGAGCATGTATTTTTCTGATGGTTCTTGACTGTGATATAAATGACACGAGTAGAAGTTGGATTTTTGGAGCCTTTTAGCGTTCCGAGGCTTTGACAGGAAAGAGCAATAGTTACTGGCCATTATGGAGTTGTGATTTTTGCCAGTTCACCACTGACTTTTATTATCCATAAAAATGTCTTTTTTTGTGTTGTCTCTGTGACTTTTATTCAGTACGTGACTGTATTATTACAGACACATACTCAATTCAACTGCACAGACAATAGTCACATGGTTACTTTGATGACATAATGCAATGATACATTTGCAAAAGGGGCAGCAGACCCAACAGCTCATTTAGTTGTGTATTGAAGCTTCCCATTCATTTATGGTTTTCCTTTATTACTGTTTCTTGTGTTCTTTTTCCTTATTTGGCATTCACAGTTTAGTGATCGGTATATTGATTCTGTGTTATCGATATATCAATACTCTCCCTCTCGCGATACTGAGGGTGCATTCCGAATACACTCTGCTCCAATCCAACCATTCGGAAACTCACAGCGTTTTTGGAAAGTTCTGTTTGGCCATTCAGAGTGCAACAACAAGTGTGCTCTGGCCGCTCTGACTGTGGAGTCGGAGCATCAGAGTGTCAGGCAAGACAAGATGGAATCTATACAAGAAAGATGCGAGAGTTGTGGGCTAATGGAGGATTTGAACAGATTTGACAACAAAACATTCCACACGTTAGGTGCCCGGTGTGAACAGCCGGTGGCTCAGGATGAGCTGGTTGTGTAAATGGACCTTTATCGTAGTTTATGCCCCCGACAACATAAAATCCCCAAACACATTTTGGTTGATGGGGGTGTGCCCAGGGAGCACCCCCCCCTCCCTCACATGCCCTACCACCAATGAAAGTGTCTCGTCTCATTCCATTTAAATGCAGCGCATGACAGGTGCGCTGATAGAACTTGCATGGCGGAAGAATAAACGGATATGCTCATGTCCTGTGGCAGGTCGCAGTGTGCAAACTACATTTAGAAGGTGCTGAAAGCTGACCTCCGCAAGCAGATGATATAAAGTTACTTTGGGAGATCACATAGCAGGTATTTGGTGACCGCCTTCCACCCGGGTACACCTGTATGTGAGAACCTGCCCCACTTCATGAAGTGATACGTTCAGATGTCTTCTTTTGAACGAAACATTTAGGAACGACGCAACGCTACTAAGTGTAGATGCAAAATTAGCCAAACTTCAACTGTCTCAAGGGGATCATATGAGCGTCGACAGAGCTAGTGCCGGTTATCTCTGCACAAGTTATTTATGCACGTACTGTGCAGAAAAGACTGAAATTGACGTGCGACCAGTTGAAGGTGTACCCTGCCCCTTGCCCCAAATCAGCTGGGATGAGCGCCATCACACCCGTGACCAAGTGAGGATAAGCAAAAAATGCACGGATGATGTTCAGTTAGAAGATGCTGTCGTTCTTTTGCACTCCAGTCAGGGCAACACTTCACACAATTACTGCCCAATCTCTGCCAAACTGAATAATTCAATCTATCCCCCGACCGCCACTACAGCCACCACCTCTGGAGCTGTGGTGGTCGAGCTACTTTGGTGTGTGCAACAATCAAATCAGTGTGGAAGTGCGCCGAGTGGTTCTTTCTGAGAGTCTTTGCAGCACTACAGCCGGGAGATTGTTTTCATTGAAAACTATTCCGTTGATTAAACGAGGTGTGACTGCAGAGAGGGGATCAGAGGAACATCGATTGGTTGTACAATTGTTTGTTCCATGTTAAAGGTGTGATCAAAAATTGTGCACAAGGACCACACATAGCCGGTGTGCCAGAATGAGGGCTAATGTGGAGAAATTCATCTTTACTTCTCTACCTCATGTAGGATTATCTACGCTGTTGTGATTTATCCTTTTTTTGGGATAGTGTACATTCCAAATGTTACTGTATTAGGATAAATGAGATTCACAAGCAGTATTCATGTGACACCCATTGCCATTTTCATCACCCCAACCTCCTTCCCCGAGTAATCACGGTTGAACATTAGTCATGCTCATGTTGGCTTGCAACTAATCCTGCTTTAACACAGAGCCAAACACAATAAAATGAAAAGAAAGCACAATTGAATTTTTCAGATTTTTCTGTTGCGACGTTGTTTTTCTTTTGATCGCAATCATGATGCAGATGGTGCATTTGCATTCTGCGTACACTTGACCCCACAGAGGCAGGTTGCATTGAATTTGTCCCTCATTTCATCCTCTTTGAAGCATATAGCATGAAACTTGACCAGCAATCTATCATGCTGTTGGGGCTAATAAATGCAATTTTCCAATGTAGCCACCTCGCTGGGTCATTGTGCTACTCTCTGATGTTATCTGTCTTGTGAAACACTGAAACACTTTTCTGAAGTGCCACTGACCTGTGCAATTCAATTCATGTGCAGCAGTCAAAACAACGTTGTTTTAGAATGTTATAAAGCCATAAGACACAAGTGGGAAACTCTATTATACATTCCTGTGTTTCTTGATCGTAAAAACACATAATAAAAATGACTGACACAAAATAAGCACAACTAAAGCATTTCGTCAATAACTGGGAATAAGAAACAGACGGCAAATAAATCTCAAGAAAGCCATGTTAAAAGTGTGCAATAAAACTCATTGTTTTTACTGTGCCAATTTATTATTTCATTCATAACAATGCATTATTTTTAGCATTGTGAGTAAAACAGCAGTAAAAACATTGTCATGGTTGAATGACTGAAATGCTGTAGAGCCTTTACCGTCTTAAGACATCAACTTAAGACATTGTCCAAGGAGTACCATGTGTGTTTCCTTGATAATCCTGGTAATCCTTGAACAGAATTCCTGATTTGCTTTTGTAAAAGAGATTGGGAGATGATAAGATGCCTGCCTCCTTAGAATAGCTGATAATCTGGTTTGGACAGAGGATTTCGGGGGAATTTATCCTGTCTTAACATTTGCCCAATCAGATGGCACTGACGTGACCTTAACCCCTTACCCACTCCCTGTCTGTATGGTCTACTACATGGGGGGGAAAAGAACAGTGGGATGATAATCAATGTTGTTTATTTTGCTGCTTGACTCTTTAAGTACTTTCAGCCAGATTATAGGCTTTTGCAGGGGATAATCGGAAGAGCACAGACAATTGCCTTTTTCTATCCTGACAGTAACCTCCCACGAATGCGTAAAGAAGGTGATTTAAAGTAGATGCCGACACTTAATTCCTGATTAGAACCATTGCAGAGACTCGTAAAATTATCCAGACACCACATTAATCACTGCATTTCAAACAGGCCTGCTTCCAATTTCCCCAGCCCAAATGTGTTATCTCCAGAATTACTCGCACTCAAAACCACATTTGCCTAACATTGAAAATAACACCACATACACAAATTGAACTGTGAGTGACCCAAGATGCCTCTTCTATTCTCTGGTTCGATGTTAGCGAAACAAAAAGACGTGCATGGTCGCTGCACAACCGAAATTGCTTATCGCTCTTCTTTATGACTTCACTGACTGATAAAGACTTTTGAACATATAAGTCGATTCTCTGTGCTCTATTAAAATAATGTAGCTAACCAACCAAGAGTGAATCTAGGATTCAAACTGTAGTTTTTTTGTATTCTGAGGTTTTGGGTATACTAACATTGTACGTAAAAAATATTCAGCCAATTCATCACGTGTAATTAAATAAATCAAATACATTAAAATTACTGCTAACAGCAGCTGGATTTCTTAGGGTGGTAAGGTAAAAATTATGCAAACAACCAACCAAAACACATTTTATAACATGTTTTAAACGAGTATCTATTTTCGCCAGTGAAACTGGTCTTCAAAACGTACTTCTGTTTTCGACCCAACCTATTCCTTTGTACGGAATTCGTGTTAAGAATACAAAAGTGATATTCATTGTTAATTTGGGTTGACACGTAAGCTGATTATGAACACGATTGCCATATTGTCACGGAACAGTCCTGTTAAAACATACTTGTCAAAATTGGGATCAAACTATGAATTAACACTGATTTCGCTCCCGTTGCATATCAGCTGTAAATTATGCCAGCTAACTTTGGGCGAGAGGTGGGTTACACCCATAGAGACAAACATAAACAACTGAAATTATTGCTTTGTCATGGAGATTTATTATGCTGACAGCCGTTACGGGTATGTCATCTTGGATGAGCAAACACAAGTACAGTACTTGTACAACATACTTTTAGCAGTTTATGTTTATAAATTGTCTTGCAACAGTATCGTGTGGTGTGCTTTAATGATATATGCTGTTGTGCTTGTATGTTGTGTATGTTTTAGTTCAGATTAACCATTGTATATCTTAGAAACCACAAAAGGTGCCACAATGTTCATATGATTATAAGCATGGCTGCATCTTATCCACTAACACACCTGCAACAAAGCCTAATGAGAGTAGCTCATTACCCAATTAGAGCTTTTGCACGGCATGAGTGGAATGGAGTGTGGGGAACGAAGCATCCCATGCATTTTACTCCCCTTTGCAGTTGCAGTCTTGCACATAGCTGTCACGCTCAATCTGGGGCGCACGCACACACACTACACGCGCACACGCAGTCGCACTCGTGCACTCAAACCAGGCGGAGGCCCCACATGCTATCCCGCTCAGACTTGCACACTGTGCGGCGTTAATCCACTCGTGCACAAAAACCTGCTGATTTCGCTTTGTGTAGTGGCTTCAATCAGGGGGAAAGCAAAAAGGCTCAATGTGAAGGCTAGATGGGAAAAAAAAGAAACAAGCATTTGAGGAAAAATGTGAACACCTGAATACACTTGAAGCATTTTTATGGGAGCCATGACTGTGGCTCCAGTTACTCCTCCACACTGTGATGAATGCAGTCATTTCAATGAGTTGCTTCTTTTCTACTTGCAGGGGTTGAATGCAGATCTAATTCACAAATACTATATCTGTGAGTAATCATCCATTGAGTCATTAGCGGAAACTACTCAGTAAAGGACAAAACTGTATTTCTTGACTGTACTCTCGAATGGACCTTTATGTGGGCCAATGTTAGGGCTTTCATTGAAACGCATAACAAGGTTTTGACTGGATCACTTTCTGTATATGGAACTAGCTCCGCTTTTTCTTTCTTTTTTTTTTTTTTTTGTGGCGCATGCATTCTGGGGCATAATAGTCTGTTTTTAAATTATGGTGGGTAGTGATGTAAAATATTGTTGGTCTGTGCCCAAAAGGATAATAGACACATGGAGACTTTCAAGAGACTTCTCCAATCATGTGTGCGCTCGCCATCGACGGTCATTAGGAATTTATGTGCGTGAAGCCTTCAAAAAGAGCAGAAGCTCATTCCCGAGATCAGTCACACAGATAAGTACATGTCATTTTGACATCTTTTGTTGCAGAAGCCTGTGTTGCATGGCTGCTTAGATGCTCATGATGAAGTTAGACGGCTTCATGTTTGACTCTGCTATGGACCTTTGAGCTAAACACTTTAATATCCTTTTTCTTGGTAAAAGCAGCAGTTTAGAACAATTGTGTCCGCCTAGTGTAGATGTGCACTCGTACTAGCGTTTCACAGTTTTTGTAGTCCCAATATCTGAAGAAAACAGCGACAAAAGAAATATTGTTTTTGTTTTTTTGTCCAGGGTGGTCTTTTACTGTAGGTGTCAAGTGCAATTCACCGTAAATTTTGCTCACAGCTTTTTTTCCTTGGGATCAGTTTGATGCCATCATTTTTAAATCTCAGGAAATTGATTATAATTCAATTTGTTGCTCGAGTTTATGTAATGTAATGTTGTATAGATGTTGTTTAATAATCTAAATAGCCCATTAAAAAAAGTCATACGCTGATATAAAATTCGAACTTAATGAATGCAGGATACTGGGGGAAAAAAAACTAAAGAAAAAAAAACTTAATTTTCAATTGCACAATGATTAAAATGTGGCCAACTGACCAATAGCCCCCCGCCCCTAATATAAATAAATAAATAAATAGAATATGCGTTAGTTTAATACTCTTGTGGACGTTCTCGTTCATCTTGCTCATTTCTTTTCCAGGAAATAGGTTCCGACAGACCAGTAGGCAGGAAGCCTTGTTGCATAAAATGATGAGAAGCAAAAATCTCTAAGACAAAAGGAAGTTCAGCAGCGATCGCCGATCGATTAAATGCTGTTAGAAGTATTTAACACATTTAAATCAAGTGCAATCAATGATTGAATTAGGTAAAATATATTTTGTCAGTGTGCATAATTGTCTATATTCAAAAACGTATGGAATGAAACGGTTTAGGTTAACAAAAACAGTCACATGTTATAAATTGTCATTTTTTTTTTTTTGACCTCAGACAATGGCTCGAAAAATAAACGTTAATGTATATAATATTGTGATGCACTTAGCAATATTTATGAATGAAAGGTTAGGTTCAGTAATTGATGGATTTTTTTTTTCCTGAATCATCCTAGTTATAAATTATAATGCATGGAAAAATCTGTATTGGGAAATCTTTTATAAATCAAACTTAAAAGCATCCATCCAGCCATTTTTAGGACCGCTTTTCCTCACAAGGGTTAAACTTAGAAGCAAAAAATTAAAATAACTCAAAACCTGATTGACTAGAAAAAAGTAAGTATGGTAACTTTTTTTTAAATCAGCCTCCAAAATACTTTTAGGGACACATAAAGTCAACTCTACACACTGTAAACATTCATCTGTGACCAATTGATGGATTGCTTAAAATCTCTTAATAGATCTTCAAACAAGATCCATTTGCAAATAATCCATTTATGATCACCTTGTATTTGGTTTGTTTTCTATATGTGAGCCAAAATATCGCTAACAATCCAGAGATGTATTTATTTTTTATTACAAACCCAGCCATGTGTCCAGGGAAAATAGCTGTTGCTTAGAGACAAATGCCACGCATAAGTTACTTGTGCAACTCACATATAGATAAGCGCTGGTTCTGATGGGGACCACATGTGTTGAGGCCCAGAGGTAATGGGCAGCACTTCAGTGAATTGTGCCGACCTTATTGTATTGTGTGGATGATTGTGTTGTGCTCCCTCAGATAATGACTCTGCCCTACTTTGACTTTGAGGCACTGACCTGAAATAAGGCACACAAGTGAAATCGGAGCCTGGATGAACCTGGAAGTGATTAAGGTCACCCAGACACATCACATTTGCTTGACCCCCCTGGTGACTCGCATCGACCGATGTCTGCAAATCCTCTGGGAGTCTTTTGTGGGTTCCTTCCTCAATGCAAACATTGGCCATTCATAACATGCTTTGGAGAAAGTGTCACGATGATTAAATACACCTATGATAGAGGAGTGATTTTTTTTTTTTTTTTTAGGTTTCTATTGACTTTGCAGAGGTGGAGGAAAACAACTTATTCTCTCCTTGTGACATCAGATGCTTAGAATGTGGCCAATCAAGAAAAAATCATCTTGCCGTACACTGCTGTCAACGGTGAAAAAGCGATTTAAAATGTCAGCTAAAAAAAAAACTATTATTTTGTATGCATCGTTAGCCCTGAATATCTTTACACCAGACAACAACGTGACAGAGTGAAATCGATGCACAGTGCAGCTTGCTCCTACCTCTCTGTCCAATATTGCTATGCACTCAATATGAGTGCAGACTGCACATAGTGAGAGCCACTGAGGTCACAAATAATTCAATGCCAAGTATCAGTAGAACTGCACAGGAATGCGGCCCAAAGCCACGATGCCAATGCGGTGGAATGTGTGAAGAATTTGACAGAGTTTCAGACAGAATATGCAAATAATTATAATGTTTTAACCATGCGCCACATATGAGGGAAAAAGAACATCAAGGGAATGAAACAGAGAGCATCATAAGGTATGATGCAACACAGAATCGAGGATTGATCTGTAGTAGTATCACATTTTGCATTGTGATAAATTATTTATTGCAGCAACTGATAAGGTTGATGTTTCATCGGCCAGATGAGTGCAGACCTTGATGCTCGCGGGATGCAGGGATAACACGAGAGCACGCTGTTCTCTGGAGGGTGGCACGTACCGAGTGGATCTTTGGTGTGTTTTGTGTCTTGCTATTCTGTTGGGGATCAGTACACGACTCCCCACCAGAGTCATGCCGCTCTGATATCAAATATTTTTCCTGTGGTTCTATGAGGAATGAATTAATGAAGTATGGAGCTTGCTTTTTTTTAATAGGAGGATCTTTTGGGAACTGCTTTTTTTAGACACAGACATAACAAAGAAATTGCCAGGGGTGTGTCCGTCTGTCTGATGAATTTACGGAATTTCATCTAATCCCTATAGTAACAGCTCATGGACTCCCACAAAAGTTCAGTCTGCCTAATGATTTATGTGTGCCTTTAATTTAGGTTAGAAAAGTAATCGATTAATTGACATTTAGGATTTCAACCTCAAAACAGTAATTATATTCTGATTTCTGTAGTCCTTCATGAAAGCAGACACTATTTTGGGCCCTATTTTCGTGCCGGACGCAAGTCTAGCAATAAATGCAGTCTAAATGTGTGCATTGGTGGAATATTGTTACTTTTGGTATTTTGCCAGACTTTGCACCGGTGGAATTGTGAGTGTTTGTGCCTTTGTGCGTCATTGTGGGCTGGAACATTCGTAGGCCATTCGTAGCGCACACTCGAGTATGGCATTGCAGAAACAGAAAACCACCCAATTTAGGGATCGAACACGCTCCGTCGGCTTGGGAACGCACAGCACTAACCACTGTAGTCCGAGCGATGGACTCGCCAAATAACCTTAGAACCGACAATGAAGGTATAACTAAGGCTGGTATTTGTTTTTCATACCACAAAATATATTCATATTCAAAATGTGCACTGACCTTCCTCGACACCCTCACTATCCCCGCAGGATGCCCCTTCAACATGCACATTAATCTATTATTGATCAGCAGATCAACCTGCACCTAATCCATTTACGTCAACCACGGGAATCGGGGGATGGGTGCGCGTGTGCTCCGAAGTGGATACCCAGGGCCACTGCCCCAACGTTGGCCCCACCCTCTGCACACCCCCTCCCCAGGTGCTATAAAAATATTTTTGAGGAAGAGATTAGAATCTGTTCCATTGATTTCTACAGTGATTCAGAGGGACTGTGCCGCTGTCATGTTTATGAATGAAATATCATAACGTCAACCACACACATCCACACAGTGCCTTATTTGTTTGTCAAATATAGATCAAATCCACCAAAATTGTGTTATACCACCTCCGCTGCTAAATAGACCGTCTTTTGATGTCTTTTGTGGCCCCAAATTTACAGAAGTACGGGGACCGGGGCAGAAAGGCCCAGTATTTTGGAATTGTTGTTTAATTGTTGTTAGCGATGCATATAATACAAACAGTGCACCAGTGTGCATGAGCACTGAAAATTGAAGATTGCTCCAGTTTATTATCTGTCAGCGTGTTTTTGAGCAGGAATAATATTTCAATGCCTCAATTCAAAGTCAAGTCACAACGATTGCTTCCCAGAGACAATGTGAAGTAAGACATTGATATCCATGCACAGTAGCACCTTTTTTACTTTTAATTTGAAAATGACCCTTGCCGAACGTTGCATAGTACTGTTGTGACTATGCCGCTAATTCTTGCATTGGCCTAGAGACGTGGCTGAAAGCGTCTCAGGAAGACCCCCGACAAGACGGTTATGTATGTGTCGCAGTGCCATGGCTTTGACGGTCTGTCAAAATGTGACCTTATGTGAAAGCACCTAGTTAGGTGATCACAGGGTGCCAGACTGCCAGTCAGAGGTGGCCAATTAAATTTTTTCAACAGGCATTGCAATTTTAGTTTGTTAAATATGAATTTAATTTCTTTTAATATAAAAGTTTTTATAAAACAGTAAACTGTATTGTTTTAATAAGATGCTCTTGTGTAGCCCCAGTATAACTGTTGTTTTAATTAGGAAATCAAAACTGGAAGGAAAAAAAGATAAAAAAAGAAAAGTGTATTCAGTTTTGTTAAATTGACATAGCTACACATGTGAACAATAAAACTTTTCCAGATGTGCCGTAAGTCTTGAAGGTCATCCATGTGGTTTGCGAAGAAAAGAGCACAGAACAATAACAACAACAAAACTCATTTGAGAACCTCGACAACATTTTTATGTGCACCCATGTTTATTTTTGTTTGTTTGATTTTTTTAATCACTAAACAATATCAAATAAACAACAATAATTGTTTAATGAACAGTAATTTTTATCCACTTTAAAGCAAAATAGAAATGATCAGAATTTCTAAAAATAAAAGTACTGATTGAACTGTTTTTTTTAAACGTATTATATATTTTTTTAGGGGGCTTACACCTCTATTAAATCATTACGAACCCCCCATGCGATTCCCACCCTTCCGAACACTTGATACCACTTAATAAATTTTAAGTTTTTCAATAAAAAATGAGGAATAAATACCAAGCTGCATGCTCCATTCATAAATGAACATGTGCGGAGCATGTTCTACACAAATTTGCCCTCCCAAAAATTGACCTGTCATCACTGATCCAATTTAAAAGTAGGAAACGTAGCAAGAAAACATGCAAAATAGTGAAATAAAATAAAGTAACGGTCCGATGGCCCGATTTGACTCACGTACATTAAGTGTCTGTTGGTCCCTCATTATTGAGACAAATGTGGCCGATGACTACTCACCATGATTCTCAGGTATTTGTCATTTGGTGTTCTTCTAATGGCATCACGACTGAGAATGCAAGTCAGTGAAGGACAAAGCGCTCAGCACAAGACACTTTAAAGGGCGCACTAAAAGCCAGAATCCAGATTGCGGAATTTAAAGGTGTCCTGTGTCCTGTTATACCTTTAGTGAGGACGATTTAACCATCAGTATATTTGGTTGTAAGAGATCTAATTTATTGCGACATGATTATAATCCCATATTCTGGGCTTCAACCTTGAAAATGAATTTGCTGAGGCAGTGAGACTGGATCTTTGCGATATTTCCTGGCATCTTCAGAAAAGAGTTGTAGGGGGGCTGAAGGGGGGAGGGAGGTGTAATGCGACCACATTTGCCTTGTGAAGATAACACTTCAGAGGTCATTTGAATGACTTTGTGTAAATGTAAGCCATGTGGTCTCCTCCACGTGATGTGCTGGTGATGTACTGATCTTACACGCGTGTGCATTTTCTGTCAATGCAGGCTTCGGTCATGTATGTTTATACA
The DNA here is from genome assembly GCF_059441095.1 of Idiotropiscis lumnitzeri. Lineage (NCBI taxonomy): Eukaryota > Metazoa > Chordata > Actinopteri > Syngnathiformes > Syngnathidae > Idiotropiscis > Idiotropiscis lumnitzeri. The sequence goes on from NC_142394.1 coordinate 10,350,145, forward strand.
ACACCTGAGCGGTATCGGCATCAACTTTTGCAAATCTAACCAAATGAAGTTTTGATAACTGCAAGAGAGATATTTATTTAACAACAGTTTTTGTAGTCACATCCAAGGAGCATTGTTGAATCCTTCCCTAAGCAATTGAATCACATGGGGCTTTTTAGTCGTCTTTTTTCTTGTCCGAAGTTCTCTCGTATAAGTGATTCTCAAAGAAAGTAGGAATCTAACTCGGGTGACGACCGAATCAATCAAGCTTATAGAGCACCGTTTGTACTTAAAGCAAGCAACACAAGTGCTTCACAGAACAGGCAATAAAAGATGACAAATTGTCGCAGTGACTTGTATACCCATGGCAATATCAATAGACAAATAAATAGAACATGGGTATGCAAGATAAGATTCTACCAGGACTTGTAAAAAGTCAAGCAAGTATAAATTGCAACAATGCCTCAAGCTTATGTAGACGAATTTTCAGGTGACATATTTACAGAAATGGAAATCCACAATCACCCTTATCATTGTGGGCTGAAATTCTTCTAAAAAGCAACCGTGCTTGACTACTTTCAGAACAAAGCCTTAAACAAGCTGTGTGTCACAACACGCATTTCTCACCAACGTGGAGATTGTTTCCTTTTATCTGATGAATTGTGCTCCAAAAGAACTTTTTTCCCCCCTTCCCTCTTTTTTTCTTTGAACGTCAAGTGTCAAAGTCGGTTTTGTGAGCTCAGGGGCAAGCAGAGTTAAAACAAAGACATGCGCCGCTATGATGAAAATAAATACATTTTAATGGATGTCTTGAGTAAGGCAATGGTAACACGAAAGAGAAACAGCATGAGGAAGAGACTGGAAAACGGGGCTATAAGGAGGGGTTGCCATTAGTAAAACAATAATATAATTGGTCTAAAACTGTGTCTCTTGATACAAGCTGGGGATCTGGCCAATGCACAAAACAATTATTAAAATTCATAAGCTATCGAATAGCAGGGCTGCCAGTCGAAAGATGGGCACAGGATTTTAGGCAAAGACACTTTTTTTTACCAGTATGTGAAGCTATCGGTTTACTTTCAATGAAAAGCAGGCACAGCGATCCCAAGTGTAGCACACTTAAAACCGATTGGGGCCTCGCTTGCGCTGGCAGGAAAACTAAAGTTTGGGAAGCAAAGCATCTCAAACTGCACCGTATTGTCCAACTCCTGCTGGCTCGGGGCCATTTTTTTTTTTTTATGCAAGAAACAGCTGATGTTTCTTAACTGGCAGACACCGTCTGTCAAAATGGTTACAGTATTAAAACGTTCCACTTTGGGCAGCTACACAGATTTTCGCCTACGTTTACTACGAAACAACATAACACATCGTCAGCGTATTGAGCCGTACTTCCCAATCCAGAAGAGAATAGCAAGACAATCCATTGTCAGACTTTGATCCACGCACAATATAAATAACTAAATTATCAATTGTGCTTAAATGGGCGTACAATGTGCAGAACAGAGAACATTGTGTTGCCGGGATAATCCCTTCGAAGATTTACCCTGATGTTGCCTTGAGGGGGGATAGAGGGAGTGAGAGCTCATTCCCTCGTGTGTGTGTCTCTATCGCTTGCCTCTCTGGAAACATTGTCACTATCGCAGCTCCTGATCAGCCCTGCTTAGTTACTGTATGTTGTATTGTGTTCTTTGATATTCCAGCTAATCCATCAAGTGAAGAGATTTAGTTTCAGATTAAGGCGACTCGATGAACTTCCAACGACGTGCTGCTATCGTGCGTCGCCCCGCGGCGTTTTCTTGATGCACTTTGAGAATCACTGCTCGTATGTGCATGTGTGGGTGTGTGCGCGTGTGTGTGTACTTTTGCTGCAAGGTGGCTCTCTTCATCTATCATGGGCAGTTTTGACTGTCACATGATAGCAAGACTTGCTTCCCTTGAGATGCTCAGAAGTAGATGGTTATGTTCCAAATACAAAAGGCAAAATTATGGATGTAACTGAAGAGAACATTCTCCCTTACAAACTTGTTTTTAATCTATGATGAAAAAAGAAACTCAGGGCCTGGTACAGATGGAAAGTGTACTGTTCTCACTTAGTAAAGATGACGACTTAATCCATTGGCAAGGTAGTTCAAGGTGTTTTTAAGACACATTTTTATTTGATTTAACCTAAAGTGAGGAGTTGCCAGGCGTGTACGAACAATCATAAACACGGACATCTGTTTTCACTTCATGAATTCTTCTGGACGAAAATTCCGAACCTTGTTGAACCAATCACTGGCAATAGCATTTTCTTCTCTTGCCAGGCTCCTTGAGTGCTGTCACTAGTTATTACAAGGCATGCTATTTAGCAAAAGTGCATTTGCAGTTTCAAGAGCATCCCGAGATATTAGTGGAATCTAATTGCATTACCTGAAGGACTGATGGCGCCAGTTAAAAAGGCCGACCCCAGTTCAGGCTGTGTTGAAGGCAAGTGCTCCTTTCCAGGTTATACGTCATGTGTCCGAGTCAAATCTTTTGTCGACTAAGTGATTTTCTGACAGCTTTAAGCCTCCACTCACCAGCGCAAATATCCATATTCCCTAAGCAATCGTACATCTCGCTATGAATCCACTTCCATCCATGTGAAATTCAAACAATGACAGAATAATAACGGTGGCTAATGCAGCCAAATTTTGATTGCACGTCAAATTTTCTCATTACCTCACAACTAAATTGATTGGTGGCTGCTTGTATCGCGAGCCGTAATGTAAGCAATGCCCCGGCGATGTAATCCATACTGAGGCAAGCCAGCTGCGGGACTTTCATTGGCATTATTCCATTCACCACCTAAAAGAAAGACACATTACATCTGTATTGTGTCACCATTTGCTTGCTCCTATGTAATCCTAAATTACCGCATGATGATTCCGGCCATTCATCCCACTGCTTTGCTAAGCGGACACAAAATGGAAGTTCAGAATGTGCACCTCTCATAGTAAAGATGCATCTCCCAGACAGCCCAATGCTGTTTCCCAAATGCCAGGGGCACTTCTTGATGAGTGAGAAAACAATAAAGCGAAAACTGTGAAGTGACCCTCACAGGATATTTCTCCAGCCCGCTCTGTTTCCACTTGGAGATTTAGTCTGGACTGGAGGGGCTTTTTACCTCAGTCCTCACCTAGTTGTGTGGTACTCTCATCTTGGGAATAGCATGCCACTTTTATTGAGCAGGGAGTGGCAGCAGCGAGAGACGATGGTCCTCAGAGACGACTGAATGTTTTCCATATTAAACTGCAGAGAGGAATGGAGAAGCGGCTTAAGATCCCACCGCTGAGATGACTTTCATTTTCAATGTCTTCATGAAGACTGTGCGGTATCTCGCCATGGTCTGTGATTTTATGCCCATTTGCAGTCACACTCCCTTCCCTCATTTTGCTTTCACCCTGCTACACATTATCCTCCACCCCCTGATGTGCCTGCACCCTTCCCTTGCCCTCACTTAGTCCCAACCTCCATTTTATCCCTTCTCTGCATCGCTTTCTTCACACAGTAAAAATGTCTTCTGGCATTTCTGCTCATATTAGTATTAGAAAAGACTTTTCGCTAATAAATTGCTTTCTTTCTTCCATTGACCCATACGCAGTGGTGATAGTAAAACAACCTTCTCTTTTGTTGTGGGCCTTTGCCTTTTGGACAGTAGTGGGGATGGGAGGAAAACAGCTGTTTGAAGTTCCGATTAATCTTCGGGGAGTCTCACCTATTGGGACTGTTAACCTTTAGCCGTACAGCTATAAAGCAAGAGAGTTCCATTATAATACATAATGCATGAGGTGCCGAAATCGCACGCCATTGATCAGCACTTGAATAAATTGTGTTGAAATCTTATTAACATAACCAGTTACACATGAAGTGAGATGAATCAAGCGGTCTATAACACTTGCTGAAACCAGCCAACATGTTTGAGGTTGAGTTGCAAATGGACAGCAATTAACATCCAAACCTATTCAAATGAAATTATAAGTGGTCTAGTGAATAAAATAAATTATTTTCTCCTCAACACTTTTTGAATTAAAAAAAAATCATTGAAGTGGATTGTATTGTGTAACTATATACAAGTCTACACAGCACACACCAATAAGCAGCAGCGCTTCCAAAAACATATATTGGTTGACACACAAACACCTTCAATTTTAAACTCTCATTTGTGTTGGGGTTCACTAACAGTGGACTTTTACCATCAATTGTAAAATTGTCTCTATTTTGTTGTTGTTGTCATGGCATGAAACTTCCTTTTTTCAACTGTCGAGTTTAGTGCGTACATGCATGTGTGCCCACATGCAGCCATAGTGACACCTACAACCGCCCCATCCATTTGGCACATCCCATTTGACTCTTTTGCACGAAGCATGTGCGTGTTTCCGCCTTTTAAAGCAATTAAGGCTTGACCTGTCATTTTGACAGGCAGCCTCAATCCTTCAAGACTGTGTTGTGGTCTATGTCAGAATAACACGCCACGTACCATTTTACAAAATGTTTCCCCACCCCTCCTCCCTCTTGTATCAGGAATAATTAGGGCAATTAATTCAGGTGGGTACCCAGTACAACATATGTGTGTTCAGATAATCTGCAGAGGAAGCTTCATCATTTGGCCCCATGCAGACTGGGAGATGACCCAAATTAAAAACGTGTTCCCCCCACTTCCTCCCCAACCCTCTCTGAATTGCTTGTCCCAGCCCACCCTTGCCTAAGATCTGTGCCAGAATCCACACAACAACCCCGTAGACTGACAGCCAATGGTAGACTCTCTCTAATCAAGAAGTGATTGTGTTCATAACTTGCATGTGTCATTTGCTGACTGCTGTGCTTTTCATCACATCGAATGGAGTGCTTGACTGCAAAGCCAATTTGGTCATGTTCTAAGATTTCAAATAATGCTTATGGCCACACCCCGAGTAAAAAAAAAAATCTATTTGTCGCTGGTACGCGTTAAAAGTGGGAATATTCTACTTTAGCATTAAATGAGAAAAGTAGGCTACCTTTTATTTTTTGAAAAAGATTTGGAAAACAGTGTCAACTTTAGCACATTAACTGCACAGTCGTAGCGCTCCCCTCAGTGAGGAAAATACTAAAATAGTACACTGAGTATTCCCTAAAGAAGACGTGTTAACAAGACTTTCAGTTCTGGCGGTAGCGGCTGTTCACAGAGAGTCAAGAGTGTGGAATATTTAAGATCAATATATCATTTATTTCACTTGGAGTCTGCTATAATAGGCTGGCAATCGCAGGCTCCATTACTGAATGCGAAGGTCCAGACTGCTGACCAATCCCATCTAATGAAAACAAATGCACTGGCAGGCCGTAGAAAAGAAACACACTTTGCACTACACGGTTCACATTGCAGTACTATTTGCTGTGAGGATAATGTGGCAGTGGTCTATGCAAAAGGACAGGCTTAACAGCTCAAGTGTCTCGTTATGTATGAGCAGGGAAGCCAAAAATGGCCCAATAATAGACTTTTAGCTAAAGCCAAAAATAAAAGGTTGCAGTCACTATAATAGTATTTAAAACTGAAATCTACTTGCTACACATATTCGCTTAAATACTACGTGCTTGAAACATTTCATTTTTAGCGATATTACATTATATGGGTAAATCATCTTCGGACAAACCTCAAATTCGGTTGTACCGTGCAAAGTGTGGGATTCTGCATCTAAATTTGTGGTGTGCCGATCGTCTGAATCAATTTCGGCTCTGATTCCGAATGACAAATTGCAAGAGAATGGCGTCTGACAGCCAAGACGTTTATGGCTTATTGTAATGTCAGGTTACAGTACATCGCATGATCTTTCACAAGAAAATATATTTGCGAGATACCAAGTACCAGCTTGTGTGTTTTTTTTTAATACTTTCGCGTTTTAATTGCATCAAAGTTCACAGAGTGAGTAAATTGAGCTCATTGGCAGCAGCATCTCAAATAGTCGCTCTCGAGCCACATAGCGCAGTGCACCTCTTGGTTCCCCTGAATCTTGACCCATATATCATAATTGGAGATTTGTGTATAATAGTTTAGCGCACAAATAGTTCATCGATTTCTCCATATTTTCCATCTTGTTGTGCTTTTACAAGCTTCACGTCATGTTGATACCACGTGGAGATGTATTGTTTTAAACATCAGAGCGCACAACAGATCAGCACTAATATTTTCAAAGTGACATTGCTGATCCAACATCACTTTTAGCGTTAGATCAGTCTAAAAATGGAGAAAAAACAAGGACATCTTTAGTGATCCCAGATCAGCGCACCTCCTCTGAGAGCAGTTTTGATGAGAAGTGTTCCAGATTAGATTAGAGGCCCTGCACTGATGATCGTAATCCATCATCTTGTAAACAGCGGAAATCTATGACAATGTAGTTGCACTAACTCTGTCATAAACCCTTAGCTTCCCTGTGTTCCAATTTTCATTATAACTACAAACACAAGGAAGAAGTACAAATGTAAGCTTGTGTGGCAGTGCATTTCATAAAACTTAGAGGAATTTGATTTGTGACCATGGCAGAGATTGAAAATATGTTGAAAGACTGCCTCCCGCACCCCCCCCCTCTATTTTCTTCCTGCTTTTTGTTTCTCACACTCACCTTTTGCCTTTCCACTGCAGACAAAACGAAATGTGCAGCACTTCCATTTCATCAACCAAGATTCAAGATAAAACATGTATAAATCTGGATCTTTTGTCAAATGTTTTGCCACTTTGGAAACGAGACAATATCTTTGAACTTGTCCCCCCCGCCCCCCTCCCCGGTGCCAACTGCTGTACGTCTACTCAATGGGCACGAGGGAACGAGATGATCAGGCTAGGAGCACAAATCTTTTGTTTTTGCCACGTGTCATGTTTCTGTCAGGTGTGGCAGCTCATCAAGCTGAAATAATGAGGCCACGTTCCATGTTTAGTGGCAGAACTCTTTATATTTTGATGAGTATTATACTGTTGTTCTTTTTCTAGATTGTGTTTGTGTGATCCAATTACAAGCCCTTGGTGGTGGTTACATTTATACCACCCGCATCAATAATTTTAACCAAGGAGCCTTATTTGTCAAAGACCGACCATAAAGAAAGCAATTAAGAATACAAATATAAAATGTGGACAAGAATCAACAAAGATTGAATTGAGGCAATGGGACTTGTTCTAGTTTGTTGAAGATACCTCACCTTCCATCAATCAGAATCAGAAATCAGAAATCCCTTTATTGTCATTGTACTCAAGTGTGCAACGAGATTAGAGTTTTGACATGAACTAATCCCGACTTTATACCTCTATCTAGCAACACATCGAAGCAAACTTGTTGTCCAAACGAACTAGAGTTGTCTGAAGTTTAAGTTGATTTTTTTTCATGTGTCACCTCACATTTAAATAGTGTTTGAATTACGTCCCATTCGTTGTGCGTACATCAAACTCAAACCTAATTAACTCTCTCTCCACCATGATGAGGCGAGAGGTGACTGTCGATAAGCGCAGTTGAGGAGAGCTCTGCAACACATGCCCTGCTAACGTGCAAATCTAAATAATTGACATTATACGTGCTGCGCAGAATGAATAATCAGATAATAAATAACACCTCTGGATCATAGCTTTGGGTGTCTCATTAGAAAGCAAGCTGTGCAGCTCTATGTGTTGGAATGAAAGTCAAGTGAGGCAATTGCAATAATTACAGCAGCAAGGAGTAGTGCGTGCTTTTGGGAAAGGTGGGTGCTTTACAGAAGGTAATAGGGAGGGAGGCTCTGGCTGTCTACAGGTGCCTCTGATTAACGGTAATTTGGGCGGCCCTCCCTTTTCTCATAGTGTGTCTCTGATGCCGTAGCTACCCTGTGTAATGAGCTCCACAGCCATGGTGATGATACCCCACAGGACAGTGCCTACAGAGCTGTAATGAGCACTCCAGCGTACCAAGCCAAGGCCCCCAACTGAGACACCCTCCTCACTTTTGCAGCAAACCTTCCATAGCGACCCTCCACTTCAACAAGGGTGAAGTCGTCCCCTCTAGGTTAAGTACCACGTCCAAGCGTGAGCAGCAGCGAGGGAAGGCCAAGCTTTACGTCGCTCACTTAACGTGGGTGCGCAAAGTGAAGGCAGAAGCAGATCAAGTTGCAGCACAGATAGAGGAGCAGCGGCGTGGCACACAACGAGCAGAATGGAGTGGTGGGTGAAGAACGAGGACAGCTGAAATGGTCAGAGCTGGAAATGGTAAATGATTGGTTGAGAGAGAGGAAGGGGATTCGAGGTAACTGACAGATGGAACGAGTGCAAAAGTAGGAGCAAAAGATAAATTGCACCCTAGGTAGGTGAGAAGAGAAAAGTGAGAGCAGTATGCACGTCCACTGAGGTCTATGACGAAGGCTCGGGTAATGAGAGGTGGGAGAATGTCCGAATCTGAGATGAGGAGTGGAAAAGAGGATAGAAAATGACAATTATTTGCCTAAACGCCATCCATCTTTTAGTGGCAGATTTTTCAGGAAACTCTGCTGCTGTAATTTTGTGATCTTAAACAAGTTGGAAATGGGTGGGAGGATTAGCCCTGAACAGAGAGAGGATTTCAACCACCTCATGCAGCGAGAAACTCTACAGATATGCATTTTTTTTTTCCTTATATATAAGAAGACAACAACAAAGTCAAAGAAAAGAAACACGGGAACATTTTCAGATGAAAGAACTCACAAAAGCCTTGCATGCATCATATGTGTTATTAATCACCATTTGATTTGCATAACAATGAACAAGCTTGCACGCTGACAGCAAGATGACAGTCGCGAACATTCTCTAAGTGGATTATTCATCATTAATTACGGCCATGAACGGTTGTCAATGTTAAGCCATGATTCAATGTGTGCAAACTCACTGTTGTTTGTGGTGTTTTCAATACTGCTTGTGGACGCTTGTGTGGGTCTGGCAGCCTTTTCTGAAGTCCAGGAATAAAAAAAAAAAGACCTTCGTCCTCTTTCAAGCGCGCTGAGTTTATTCTCCAGTCAGCAGCATCTGTTGGACCGTCACACTCGCCTCGCATTCCCATCTTGTATATCATGTTAGTTAAAATTGTGTGCTTCTCTAATAACAGGTAGTAATACGTATTTGCTTTAGTTTTTTTCAAGAAATTGAGACAAGTGCGCCAATAATTTAGAATGATCGACAATAGATACAACACAATGGGAAACAATACTGCTACATCTGTATCAGAGAAGATTAGCATGGTGGGGAAAATTGGCCACTGTGTCTTATTTTAATTGCTGTGTCTTTAAATAACTCCCTACGGCTCTTTTCATCAAATAGAACCTCTGCTGGGCCCCCTAAAAAATATTTCTTAGAAAATTGGTCCATCAGGGAATGAGGATTATATTATTATTGTTAATGTTGTCTTGTGAGGGATTAGAGATTTGTCTTAGCCGATGAGTGGAACACTGTAGAAAGTAAGTCACAACATTGTGGAATTGTCTGTGGTTATTGACATTAAGTCAGAAAAAAATAGCCTTCGTAATATTCTTATAAAAAAACAAAAACAATAAAAGTAATATTGTGTTGATTTTAGTTTATCTGATCATTTGAATCAGGTGAGTTGTTGCAGGGAGAAATGGAAAAAAGACAGGTCAGTGGCCCTTGAAACACGGCTCTCCACACCCCTGATTGGGATCTGTTCATCATTACAGTGGTTTACAAACCGGAATTTCACAGACCAGCTGGCTTGAGACACTCAAAACATAGATGCCAAATATATTCGGCAGTGGCAGTCCATTCCAGTTGATAAATAAAGTGTAAACGTCCATGGCCAAGAACACGTTCATGTATTTTTGTGACACTTGATCAGAAGTTCAACAGTTCTCATCTTAATGCAAAGCGCTTGCATACGATTAGATTATTGCAAATGAATTGTTCTAACAAGACTTTATCCATTTTTTTCCTTTTTGGGGGGGCGAAAATTTGTTTTTTTATTATGTAGATCAGCACTACATCTTACTGAGAAACTGCAGTATTGTGTGTTTCAATAATGACCATGATGTGAAAAAGACCTCTTGCATCTTCAATTAACCCCTCTTCAACTGTATGACTCAAAAGTCATCTGTGAATCAAGTCTCGTTACATTTTTCAGTTGTACCTAATGAACTGTCTAGCGAGTTTATATTCAACACAAGATGTGTGTTATGTGTCCAAAGGCACCAGCACAGAGTAGACAGAGCAGACAACATGGCAGCTCACAGCCACAACTGACCTTTGGGTTCTGATCTCATCATGTGTTTCACTGTGTTGGCTCTGATAAAGCCTTACGGCTCCTTTCTTCTGATCTATAAAGCCTTTCGCAAAGATGCTGGTAATGCTGGGTGAGAATCAAATATCCCAGCCATTCCATGGTCACAACCTCTGCCTCCACCAATGACAGCTCTATTAGTTGTTTACAAGGCCTTGCACGCACTTTTGTTTGACAGCCTACCACTGTTTTGGGGGTTGCATTCAGACATGGCCAGCATGGTGCTTTGAAAGATGTAGATACCCACTAGATACGTGTTTGAACACTAGAATTTCAAAAGATTTGCTTATCATTCCGCTCGTTCTCATGACTGCTGAGATTTTAGGTTATTAGTGCATGAAGGGATTGAAAAGGCAGCCTTTGAAGCTGTTCACAACTACTTATTGATCATTTCTTCAAGAACGAAATTACTTTAGTCATTTATTTTTTACCTGCCTAAAGCCATGTGTACATGCCATAAACTCTGTGTATATTGAGTATATACAAAAAGCATGTTTGTTTCTGGGACATTGACATTTTTTTTTGTTGAAAGACTAACATTGTTTTAGCCAAAGTATGTATTTGTAGTCTTGCAGAAAAGGTTTGAAAGTAAATGAACTTTTAATTAAGTTAGACAAAATCAAGAAAAAAAATATAAGAATATGTTTCAATGATAGACAATGTATGAATCATGGGTTATAACGTAATATACTATAATAGAAAAATTAAAACAATAATACACATCTATGTAAAGTGGTGCTTGATGTTTGAGTGACACAAATTACAATTTCTTTTCAAGATTCAAGCCCCCCCATTTGTGTTTTTTGCTTTGCTTTGTGAATGCAGACTTGAGATGCAAGCACTGAATGGTGGCAGTGAACTCCATTATATACAAATACAAGTACAATAAGCAGCAGTTTGGCAGATAGTGAACAATTACTTGATGAAGCAGCTTCAAGATGTTTGATCACACTTGGAGTTTAACGTCAAATTAGATGTGAGACAAAGAGAATTACACCTTATCAGACCCAAACATTTGCACTGATGGCTTATTAATAGTACTAATTGGCATATACTGTGCAATAATTCTTTAAGCAATGGATTGAACAAAAACGATTTGTTTGAGCCTGTTTGTACCTTGAAACGTTCATAAATGAAGTTGTTTGATTCCCATTGAAATGAAAGGAAATGCTATTAATCCGTTACATACATAAACACGTATCTACACACACACACTCATATATATATATCCATCCATCCATCCATCATCTATACCGCTTCTCCTCACTAGGGTCGCGGGGGGTGCTGGAGCCTATCCCAGCTATCTTCGGGCAGTAGGCGGGGGACACCCTGAACTGGTTGCCAGCCAATTGCAGGGCACACAGAGACGAACAACCATCCGCGCTCACACTCATACCTAGGGGCAATTTAGAGTGTTCAATCGGCCTACAATGCATGTTTTTGGAATGTGGGAGGAAACCGGAGTACCCGGAGGAAACCCACACAAGCACGGGGAGAACATGCAAACTTTACTCGTGAAGAGCACTAGCATCTATGATGTCCTCCTCAGCTACAGATAACTCCTGCTCGGCCCAAAAAATGAGTGAATAAATAAATAAAAACCTCTCTTCTGAGGTTTGACACAACCAATGAGATTATTTTTACATGCCAAGTGACTCTCTCTCTCTCTCTCTCTCTGTCTGTCTCTCTTGGTAGAATATTTAAATGATTAAAATCCCATTCCGCCTACTTGTCCAGTTCATGTGTGGCTGAAACTCCCCAGACTGGGGGGTTTGGTGGAAACCTCCCTGCTTGCTCTTGGTGTGAAACACATGGCTGGCACAAGCAGCGCCATGGGGAGGCTCGAGCACAGCTGGTTTGATTGGGCTCTGGCCTTAATCGTTGATGTCTCTGCCATCAGTGCTGAAGGAGCAGTCACACATGTTAAGCAGGCCCATACAAGGGAAACCAATTGGACCTTTCCATGTTAATTTCTAATCAAACCCTAAATTACTGTGAGGCAGATAAAACGTTGTTGTTGCTTTGTGAGAAATGTATAGTTGTCAAAAAGAAATACTTTGCGAGTGTGTAAACGGGCGCAAACTTGATTGTACACACAAATGGATGTGGAAGCTGATCAGCTAATGGGGCAGAACTATTGTGTCTGCCAAATGCGCTGAATTGTTGCACAGTTCATTTGCGTTGTGCGAGGAGTATATGCAAATGATGAACCTGAGACCAATTGTGGTGACTCTGTATGCATCTTTAAATTGTGCGCTTGAAAGGCAGGTTTAAACCACTGTGCAAAGCGGTGCCAGCGTAGCGTTCGCTAAATAATAAGTGAAAGAGCCAACTTCTCAACTCATGAAAATATTTCTGAAATGCTCACAAAAATGATTGCAATGATTATTTCATCCATTATCGGAGCTGCTTCTCCTTACAAGAGTCTGCTGGTGTCCCGGAGCCTATCCAAGCTGCCTTCGGGCAGTAGGCGGGGTACACCCTGGACTGGTTGCCAGCCAATCGCAGCACGATTATTATTATCACAATTATTTACGTCTTCATCTACCATTCCAATAAGGTATGCCACTAGATATCGGGAGCCTGTGTCCCATCCGTCCGCGACTCTGACGTGGATTTATACCTCATGTCATAGTGCCTTGGCATTTCCTGGATCCCACTGATGCCTGCCTAATAGCTGTCACAGGCTCGTCTGAGCAACACTGCCTTTCTCAGTATGGGATGTACCTCAGGCGAAAAAAGTTTAGTTCACTTGAATTAAGTTAACTTCATTTTGTCCTTCTGGTGCTCTCCAAAATGTTCCATGGCAAAACTCATCGACAGTTCCTAAAGTGCTAAACACTCATTTAAATGGTGTGTCCACCACATGCAATCTGTTAAAGTGACTTAAAACAGAAGTTAGCACCTGCATTTTGGGATAGATAATCAAGGGCAGCACACACACCAATGGCACACACAATCTGTGAGCATGAACACACAATTTAGCACCTGATATTTGGAATCTTAGCGCCGGTAAATCAGCAATTCTGTTTTCGTTCTCGGGCAATCAAAGGGTCTATTTCAAGAGGGTTGATTGTTGGGTGCAGTACGGTTGGTGCCAGTCCTTATGCACGTATCAATTCATGTAAAAAATTCATTAACCTTGCACACAGTAGTTTAATCCTAAACATGGTAGCAAAAGGATGAGGCGGAAAAAAAAAAAGATGTCTGTAAGGTTGATTTTGAGCACCTCTGCAAGGAGTACACAACTCATCAAAACAGAACAGCTTCTTTGTAAGTTGTCACTCTTGATGATTAGCACGCACTTACCAATTTTCCTTTTGTACATCCAAAACACAAGCCACTCGAAGATACTACAGGAATATACTGAAGTGCAGACAGCTTGCTCATGCATAACATAATTTGTCAAAATAACGTTTGGCCGGGCCGTGAGCAACAGTCAATAACACCATGGATTTAATGTAATTTTGAATACACTTAGAGCTCTCCTCACCCAGCCAGAGCGAGAACAACAGTAGTAAATTGGGTGACTTGCTAATAAGCATAACGCAGTAAAATGGCATCCAAGCATTTGAATGAGGGTATTACTAGTTGTTTAAAACGGGAATAATGATGTGATATTTTTTGTTGCATTGTGCTCCTGAGAGCGATGTGTGCTGGCGGAAAATATTGACTTGTAAAGCAGATCAGCAAAGTGCAAATAGTTCAATTAAAATCTAGGCATGTCTCAACACATGAATGCTGACAAAATTACAATACCTCGCTAAACATAAAAACATGTTTCAAACATTTTTGCTGACCTTTTTTGAGGGGCTAGAACAGATTAGTGGCATTTCCATTCATTTCAACAGGGTAAGATAATTTGAGATATGAGTTATGAGTGTTGTTATTATAAGCATGGTCACAAAATGATATTTTAGTCAAAGCACCACTGTATGTGCAAGTTCCCTAATTAAAAAGGCTCCACATTCTTGGTTTACACCAGTTGATTAGTTAAGCTAGAGTTGTAGCTCAATATCAACACTTTAGTATATGTTAATACAGTATGAGCTATAAATGTATAAATGGTTATTATAGCTAATGAAAACTAAGATTGAAAAAAACATTTCTTCAACGAAATAAAATAAGAACAGAAAAAAATGTTTAAAAAAAAACGTGACAAAAAGATCGAAAATTAACTACATTAATAGCAATAATTTCCTTTCATTTTTATCAATTAACTTCATACAGGAGCCTTTGGGGTTGATTTTAAATATAGTTACTTCCGTATTACATCACAGCCATTAGCCGGAAGAAGGACGATCAAACAGTGGTCTGGGAGTTGTGGTCCTTTTTACTGCGCGTCTTCTTAGTTTTTAGAGCATAATATATAAATACTTACCATACTGTTGTTTTCTCTTTCATACGTCAAGCATACTCAGAACATTTTGAGGAACTAAATAGAAAAGCTAAACTAAAACAAAGCATTTTTTGAGAAAATAAAATGCAAACAAAAACAGCAGACCAACTCTGAAAAAAACTAACAAAAAAAAAAGTCAATAGGAAATAAAAACTGAAAATTCCAAACTATTTTAACCCTGACCTCCATGTGTTGCCAATCCTGGATGCTCCAACCATGTCACTTGGCCTTCTTCAGTGCCATCAATTTGACTCGACATAAATTCAGTAGAACCTCTTCTGCGTAGGTTTATTTTTCTCAATGGAACCTCTTGACCTGGCTAAAAAAAAGGGATTTTACAATGCATGCAATGCACATGCTCAAAACAAACATCCCAAGACAGTAGACGAGCTGCTTTCTGTGTCGAATTGAAAGAGTCTGCAATGCCAGTTGTCGCCTGCCATGTAGGCGTTCATCGGTCGGCATAAGTGGCTGCCGGTTGTCTCAGGGTGGCTCGCGTAGCACTTGGCCTGCTCCCTCGCCACTGCCTGGATCAGAGCAGCCCACTGCTATCATCCAGGCACTGGCAGCAGCGCGGCAAGGCTTAGAGCGACAAATTGGTCCGAGGGAGGGAGCGACGAGAGCAGGCCAAGAAATATACTTTGAAGAGAGAAATGCATTCCGGCTTGTGACAAACATGCCACATTATATGGTCAAGTGTACAAGTTTGTCCCCCACCATGTGGATTGAGCCGGATCCCAAAGACACTTAAACGAAGCGAGACTATTTCATCAAGACAAAGCCAAAATATTTATCTTTGAAATATCAACGGATTAGAGAGGTTTTTACTTTGTAGTCTCTTTTCTTGTGATCTCAATATGGTATGGTGGGTTAAAAAATAACTATTGGGTGAATTTTCATCATCAAACAGTAAAACAAAAAAGTAGTTGTACTATTCCTGCATCGTAGCCAATGTATCACATGGTGACCATTTTTTTATTTTATATACAAACCCCAATTGCAATGAAGTTTTTAAATTATTTGTAAATCCTTTTTGACCTTCATTCAATTGAATACACCAGATAGACAATGTATTTAGTGGTCCAACTGATAAGCTTCATTGTATTATTACAAACGTTCACTGATTTAAAATGTATGGCTGCTAGACAAAAAAACTCGGAAAGCTGGCCAATACTGGAAAATAAAAACAACAAAAAACGTCTTGAAAATTCCTCGGGTGAACAGATTGGAAACAAGTGAATGCCCATTCGTTCAGAAACAAGGATGGCTACGTGAGCAAACAGTCTAAAAGTCCAAGAAAGTTTATCAACATACAATTGCAAGGAATTTGGTGATTTCATAATCTGCTGTTGGAATCTGAAGACTCAGAAACAATTTTGACATTGTCAGTGGAGGGCACATTCACAACTAAAAATGTCCTCTGGGTCTGATGGTCCCAAACCTTAATAGATAATGAAAATATAACATGAAAAATAAAATTAAGAACAATAAATAGCATACATACTGTGCAGTAGACATCAAGTGTATGGGGAAAGTTTTTAAGCAATACTGGTTTATTTTTGTTTAGTGTTCTTGAGTCTGATAGCCCAGGGGAAGAAGCTGTTCATGCGGTGCGAGGTTGTGGTCCCAATAGTCTGTGGCCTTTTGCCTGAGGGTCAAACAGGCTGTTTACAAAGTGATGTACAGGTCCTGAAGATGTACAAGTCCTTAATATCAGTAAACGATTCAGAGGATCTTTAGAAATCTCTGCACGTAAGCAGCAAGACCTTCGATCCCTCAGATGGCACTGCACTAAAAACCGTCTTCATTGTGTAAAGGATATTGTCACGTGAGCTTAGGAAACTTTAATTCAGAAAACTATTGCCACTGAAAACACTTTCTTGCTAAAGCTCCATCCAAAGCATCATATCAGCAACACCCTATAATGCTACATGCTTCTCTGAGCCCAAGCTCATTTGCAATGAAGTGACCCTCAGTGGAAAAGTGTGCTGTGGTCTGATGAGTCCACATTTCAAATTGATTTTGGGCCATTGTGGATAAAGACGATTGTTATTAGCGTAAAGTTCAAAAGTCAGCCTCTGAGATGCCATGGGGGTGTCTTCGTGCCCACATCAGGCACCATTAATGCTGAAAGTTATATTCAGGTTTTGGATTCAAATATGTGTGACATCCAGGCAATCTAGTTTTAAGGGTTGTCATCATAGTAATTGAGTGCAAGTACGAGACAGTCCAGAAGTGTTTTTCATTGAAAACGTGCCTTGCATTAAGAAGCACAAAACATGACAATGGAGGACCCAGACTGTTTAGCAAATAAAGTAATTTGGACATCAACAAATAATGGGAAATACTTCCACTTACAATGCTTCATCAATTGGCACGCTCCGTTCCCAAACGCTGATTGAGTTTTGTTAACAGGAAAAGTAAATTCTAAATGAGAATACAATGAGCGAATATTTGCAGAAAAGAAAACAATCAAGTTTATCAATTTGAACATTAAATGTATTTTTTTAATCTGTTTTGATTTATGTTTTACAAATGTCCCAACTTCATTGGAATTAGGGATTGTAAAAACTAATTGGACACACAATTGAGGCTGCAACAAGAAAAAAAAAAATACATCCTACTATACTTGAATCCCGCAATTGAAATGACATGGATGCAAGGTTATTACTTTTGTTTACGTGTTGTACTGACCTCTGAGTTTGGAGGTCACATAAAAAGGTAGTCAAAACTCATTTTGACACTATTCACCATTCCATAAAAATGAAGTATATACAAAATGGAGTAAAGGGAAATGCCCCAATGATACTCAATTCCCCTCGGACAAACAAACCCCCCTTTATAAAAAAAAAATGTAACAGCTGCTTACAAAAACAATATGAAACTTCCTTGACATATTTCAGATTATAAAGCCACATGGTATTGAATCCTATTCTTGTTAATCCACTGCAATATTGCACTTGTCAAAACAATCCATGGCAGCAGAAGCTCTTCAGAATTAAAGTGAAGAGAGAGAGAAAAAAGAACAAACTAAATCTCCAGTTCCTGCTGACTGGTGATCCTCTGGCAGGTGTGTGATGTTTGTCTGAGAAGAATTAGGCATCAATCCCTTTATGAAAAAACAATCCAACTTTCTCCACATGGTGAGCCCAAAAACACATTTTTCACAAATCCGGAACATGCAAACGAGAAACATATTTGAGAAATCGCACAGAAGTTACGGTAGAGTGGCAAATATATATATATATCCACACAAATAGAGTAGAATAACTGTTTATGTATGTGTGTGTGTGTGTGTGTGTGGTGTATTAAAAATAAGTTTGTTGGAAACTAAACAGCCTTGTAAGTTGTAATTGCATTGTTTTTCCAGAGGGTCGTTGGCCTATTGGTCAAAGGCAAGCTCCCATGTGACTCCAGAACTCCCTCTCATGTAAATTAGACCCTTTTCCCCTGCCAAAGCAATCATCACATCTCACTGGTGCAGCGCAAGGTCTACGAACAAGACACAAGACACTGGATGTTACCTTTCACAAATCCCTTCTCTCCGCAAACGCCGCAGCCGTGCCAGTTGGTTTCACTAAAATTTGGTTTGAAGTGGTGGAGCATTCTACTTTTGTTGTCAAATTGCTTTGCAAATGAGCCCACCCTGGCAATGTTTCAAAGTGTCTGTGCTATATGCGCCGCTTCCCTCAGGCACTGGTTTTCTCAACCACCGTCGTCGTGTGTGTGTGTATGCATATGCAAGGTGCCGCACTCGCTCACATACAAGATAAACATGCCAGGCAGGAAGGAAGATGGAAGGCAGTCTGCTTACGTCTTGTCAGCCTGTCTGTATGCTGTCCGTGTGTTCTTTAGCTTGACTGACGTGGTCTATCAATAACATGTCAGGTAGACAGTATGAAGGCCTTGTAGGTTTTTTAGCCATTAAAATGATATTCAATCATTTTTGATGGGCTTTTTCTGCTTGTAAGCAGGCATTATAATGATCCAAGGTTCCGGTGCCATTCACATTGAAATTTTTCGCTGCTTGAAGCCACATCAAAATAATTGTTTTGATACGTCTCATTTTGGTGCTGGCAATGACATTAATTGGGGGTGAGAGTACACTGAGGATAAAGACGCGTTTTTTGAGGGACAGTTTGCGCCACAGATCCCCTGGCTCACTTTTACACGGTTTCAGTCTGGGCGTCGTGGAAAAGGCAGTGCTTTGCGGTACAAGTGTTGCGCATATTGCGTATCCCTTTGATTGCACTTCCAATGCGAGTAGCTAAATAATAATGCAGGGATTGAAATCCTGCAAAATAGCCCCACGCTCAGAGTATTCTAATGAACAGAAGCAGGGTGCCATGGGGGGCAGGGGGAAGGAGTTTAGTGGAAAAAAATCAGTTGGTTGGGGTTGGTCAGACATGCAAAGCCTTGTTGTTGTTTTATTTTCAAAGGCAAATATTCTACAGTCCATTTATGTGGATCCAATGCCCCAAACAGGTGAATCAACATGAAAGCAAAACATTTACATTCATGGAAATAATAATGTGCATGCGTAGCAATACAGACATTGAATAAAATATACGTCGAATTTACATTCCATTTACATGGCACTTCTTTGGATTCAGCATATTCTTAAGTCTGATCACTTTCATCACGATAGTACATGTTTCTTCACTCGTTACATTCTGCACTGTCAAGAGCTTCTCTCACTCCGGATTTAGTACTATGTGCCACCACAAATTAAAAAAAAAAAAAAAACATCACATGATCAAGGGCATTTGATAATCCTTGAACTACATTGCTCCTTTAAGCCTAGTGAGAGTGCATTTCATTGGAAGGGTAGACTGTATTGCCAACCCTGGCAAACATGGCTCTACACAGAATAGACTGTATACAGCTGCTGCTAATGACTAATTGTAGCCTGGAATATTTTCGTGATGACAACAGTGTATATAATAATAATAATAATAATAATAATAATATTCCCTTTATTAGTCCCACAATGGGGAAATTCGAGATTCGAACCCAGGCCTCCTGGGGAGACTGGGTCCTGAACGCGGCGCCTTAGACCACTCGGCCATCCTGGCAGCCAAATGACAGCACACATAGGCTTCCCTGTGTGTGGATGCTGGAGGTTGAGTCGATGGAGCACAAAACACAAATGTGTCTCAAGTCCCTGTCCACTCAGCACGAAATAGACATTTTTATTTATTTTTGGGGGGCTTGTTGGAGAGGTTCGCATGTTGGATGTGAACAGCCTAATTCTGTATTTCTGCTTGAGCTGATCTTGCGCGCAGATCCAAGGTGTGTTTCATTATGGTAAAAACCCGCTGAGATGTTTAGATTATTTTTTCTGGTTTGATATCGATATAATTCCTGATGTGTTTCTAGCATATATCAAAACAGTTGAAATGATTCATGTAAAAGAAGCATGTTTCCAAGAAATCAGACAAAAATGATCGTGTTTCATGCATCTTACCATTTCCCCAGCTGCTAGACCAGGCCTCATCACGTTACAAAAAAAATAAATAAATAATAATAATATTAATTACTTTAGCACTCTGAAAAGACAAAAACATCAATATGTGGTGTAATTGCAGATGCGCTATAGCAAGCACTGGCAAACTAATTTCTCTGTAAAAATACTGCAGAGAAAATGTTCCTCCATGTCCCCTTGTACTGTTTGGAAATGCGTAATATAAATAACGGTGTATTATATTGTATTGTTAAAATCATTAACTGATCGTCTTCGTTAGTTTACACACAAATGTGCACAACAGCAATGAAAATATCACAACACAGAAGAGGATACATTTTCCTATAACGATGTTGATGTTTTTGGGCAATGTGTGTTGAAATGTCAGAGTTCCATCATCAGCACTTGGTTTTAAGTTTCGATTTGGCTCCTTTTTGTGTGTGAAGTGAATTATGGATAATCAGGACTGTTTGGGGAGCTCATTTTTATTTGTAAATATTTCATCTTCTGTAATATTTGCACTCTTAAATTAAAACGGCTGCAGAAGGTTGAATACCCACTCTTTTGTTTACCTGTAATCGTGATTTTTAAATAAATGTCACAAGGTACTATGTAATGTAAATACTAGTACAGATCTGCATTTACTAAAGCCCGTACACCACTGAGGGTTGAGCGTTTGCGAAGTGTTCATGAAAGTACCAAATGGTACATTCTTATCACGGTTACCACTGGTGCTGATGCTAAAAAAACAGTCCACAGATGCTCAATTTTCTATATTACAAGCCACCATACTAATTATTTCTGTTTATTAAGGTATGAGTCCAAGAAATTGTTGCTTAAAGCTCTGTTTGTTGCTGGTCTGTGGCCTCCTTGGCCTGTTAGCAGTTCATTAAAAGGTGACAAGGCTAATGAGATTGAAAATCTTTCATCTCTGCAGGGTTAGCAGCTCGACTCTGACTTCTTTTGTGCCCATGCACTGTTCATGTCGGCTGGCAAAGAGATTTTGTCAAGCTGCAACATTAGGGTCGTGGTGTTTTGCACGCAGGTGGGTGGTCCAGGTGATAGTGACACTGGGAAAAGTCATTTGGCTTGCTGCAAAAGATTTTGCTCTTCCGACTTGATCAGTAAGCTTTACAGCATTTTTAGGGAAAGGGCTGGAATGAAGGTCATTGGTGGAAATCGCTCTGTCTAGATGAATGGATGTATATGTGTGCTTGTGTGCACTCAAACAAAGCAAACATTTCTTGCATCTATCCCCCAAGACAATAACTCATGTTTATTTGTCACATCAATTAGATGGTATCATGGTTACATAGCCTACTCAATCTGCAGGGAAAATTTTGTCGACTAAATTCATTGTCCCAGCTAGGCCCATTTATTCATTTATATTTCATGAATGTGGTGTTTATGCTGCAGTAAAAGCCTGGCTGTTTTTTTTTTTTATCCTCACTTGGTTAGGCTGGCCAGTGAGGTGTTTTCCTTCCATACAATTAAATATAGATGTTAAGAGTCTAAAGTTGAGTGTCACATCTGTCCTGGTGCTATCGTACGGGGCACCGTTAAACGTGCCCCAGCTGTATTTTAGAATATGAAGGCATAATTGAAAGCACCTGCTTAGAAAACAACAGGGCCCAGGACACGGCTCACAGCTCATTGGTAGATCTTCCGCTCACCTATCACTTTCCCGCCGGCTTCTCCTTATACATTTGTGCATTTTAGACACTTCACTGTTTCATTTTTTTTTTTCCACCATGGAATTGTGAGTATGCAAATAATTTGGATCTTTGCATAATCACAAGCAGTGGGACCATCTGTTGTTGGCTTGTTGACATACCTCGTGTCTGCTTGTTAATGGGGTTTTTCTCGTATGTAAGCAATGTATTTGTATATTAACAATGTGATAATAATTTAAAGGGACGCTTCATTGACGTTAACATTGGCACTTATTGAATAGGTTTATATGTAAAAATAACATTAGTACTAAAAGAGTCTGTAGTGATTTAATTATTTATTTATTTATTTTTAATCAGATTTACGACAATTTGGCACGCCCCCTTTAGGAGCTCGGCTTGTTATTTTTTTTCCGGTTTTAGCGTCTACGTCACAGCAGGGAATCAAGCGAGGTAATATTGCTTTAATTGTCAGTTCTGTTGTCTAAAACGGCGATTGATCGCCACCAAAATGCAAATGCACATTACTGCTCTTGTCCATCACAACCTGTGAAAGTATAAAAGCGTTCTGCACAATAATTTGGATTTATTGACATCAAACGTGAGCTCATGTGACCGCCTTCAAAAAATCAAAAACAGATTGATTCTCCACTTCCACATGCTGAAGTGGACAAAAGTAAGAATCTGCACAAAAACCCCGACTGGTTATATTTTTATTTATGCTAATCTTTTGGTGAGTGTGAGGAGGCAGCCAGGCATCGATGTTTACACCTCCCGCCCCCACGGGTAACAACAGTTTTTGGTCGCTAAAGAGACGTTAGCACAACAAAATTAGCTTCTTACCAGCAACTTGGTGCCTGCAATGCCTGGCTGTTGCTACTCATGCAACTTTGTGTCCACCACAGCTTGCAGCCAATTCATGAAGATGTCAGCATCGATTTCAGATAAACTCCTTATCATTCAAGAAGTGGTCTCCTTGAACGGCGCGCATCACGAAGCGGCATGCGTTTTTAGTTGGGGCCGCTTCGGGAGCGTCAATGTTCAGCGATCAAAAAGTTTGAGTGAGGATGCCGACTCGACAGCGTGGCCGCATTGGAACATGACATTGAGTGCCGTACGCGTAGCCCGGAGGTGTTAAAGAATAAGAACGCGTGTTGCAGTTACGTCACCTACCGTCGAAAAACTCATTAATACTCATTTCCACTTCAATCTCTGTAAACATCCTTACCGGTGTTTTTATGCCATGTGTCCTCACCGCGATCAGCAAAGAAGCTGCGCGACGCATCCTCTCAGCATAATCTATCTAGCTCTGCTCACTTCCACATTTGCCCATTCTCATATAAATCAGCCACGGAGAGGTTTTGTTATGTTGAAGGGGTCATTGTTCGGGATGTCCACGTGAATTATGGTGGCAGTTGATCACCATAGTTGGACGGTTTCATCAATGAAAGTATGATGATTTCCGATGGAGTTTTTGTAACCGGTCCCTTTGTGACTCGCCGAAACATGGAGAAAGCGGAGGGAGGATGGCCATATTCCTCATTAAAAGTAGGTGTTTTTAAACTTGTCACTTATTTCCTTGATTTCTCCAAAGTGAATAAATAAAAAAGAAAATGATAACTAATTTCAGTTTCCTGATCAAAAAAATATATAACCTGAGCTTGTTAGTGAAAAATGGGCCATCTTGGATCTTGTCCTCCTTTAACCTAAAAAAGCATTCCGGGAAAGGGACATATGTTTTTGAGAATCTTCCTACAAAGAAGGATTTATAATCTTTGTAGAGGGGCTGAAATAATGGTTTAGACTAGAAAGCAAAACAAAAGCATCATCCCTGCTCACGTGATGTCTGATAGATATAAACATGATGAAGATTTAATATGACTCTTAACAAAAGCTGCAGGTCTTGGATTAGTGGTCAGCTGGCACGTGTTTATTCCGTTGCTGAAACCCACTAAAATATTTCCCAAAGTGCTCCGACAGACAGGAAATAAGCTGCAACCTCTGCCAATGAGGATTTACAGGAGATGACCTCCAATGAAACATGCCCCTGATAATGTGTTTTTCTTGTAGAATGCGATCCAAATGCTAGAGAAGTCTTTTAACTCGCCACCACCCATTTGTCCTCATAAGGTAAGATCCGCCTTGCTTTCAGGCATTTGATTTAAGAAAATAGCATTAACTCTCAATCAGGCTCGGATCCTGTTTGGTCATTAAGTGGGTGTTCAACAAGGACCCAAATGTCTCAGTATGAAGCAGTAGAACGATAATAACAAAATGATTCAAAACAGATCAGAAAATTGTACAGCAGCATAACAATATGAGTCAGACCTGCAGGTTGTTTTTTATTGGCCCGCAGCATATTCCCAAATTCACAACAAACATGGATTAAAAATGTAAGCATCTGTATTTGTTAATTATTTTTTTTAATTAAGTTTTAGATGCTGCAAAATGTGCAGTCTGTAAAATCATGTGGTTGCCACCTCACACTAAACTGGCAAATTAGATTTTTTGGGGGGGGTAGGTTGAATATTTTTTTCACCCCCAAAAAAATAACCATCACAAAAGGTTTTTCTTTAATGTCACGTAAAAGACACTCGGCCGGGTTTGATTTTGCCCTTGAAAACTGATCACTTATTTCGGTAAAGTAGGTCATGAACTTTCTTGCGTTCTAATTTCCATCAAGTTTGATTGGCTGTAGAAACTTGTGGATATTTATTCAACGTTAATTATCCCAATTCATGCAGGGTCAGAGTCATCACCACACGCTAATGACGTCAAGTCTTTTGAAGTAACTTTCCACTTCTGCTTCTGAGCCATTCCCCAACACGACAATGTGTTATGCAGTGAAATTCACACAATCTCAGTTCACTTAGCAGCGGATGTGTCATAATTGACTGTGTGTCCATTTTTCGGGCGGATGAGTGGCGGTGGTTGCACAGCGAGAAGCAAACGACCTCAATAAAAAAAAAAAGCTCAATGGAGGGAACCTGTCTGGCAGCTTGTCATCAACTGGACAAAGCCATGCGCTCTTCAGTATAGCTAATGTACAACTCGCTGTAAAAAAATCACTTTGAAAAGTGCAGGAATGGGAGGACAGAAAACAGGAATAAAATCCAACACACTTCCGTCATTTTTGTCATGCTGAAATCACGCGAAGAGGCAATCACATTGTGATCAGGAGGCAAACTGTCCTTCATGCGAGTATGGAATAATTCACCCATAGGTTCTTACCGTAAGCATTCAGTGCAATATTACATCCTCTCTTACATATGATGAAATGATGACAGCCTGGCGTTCCTTTTGCTGAACTCCATTCTTTTTCTGTGCTCCCATTTGGTCATGTAAGGGGAAACAATGAGTTTGTGGATGGGTTGGCGTGATGGTTCTTTACATTTTAGCTGTTAGCAGCAGAACATAATCTCCGTCTCGTCAGCTCCCATTAGTCTTCGTGATTTGCGCCGACCCAAAATGTGCCGCCATTGCAATGGGCCAGCTGGGGTAATTTAGTACAGTCAGTCATCTCGGGAGCCTGTTAAGTGAGCGAGCAAATGACTGGATGTGAGTCATATGAAAAAGAATATTCACATTTATAATGGTTGTCTCTGTCTTTTTGCGCGTCTTCTCCTCATCTGAATTGTGTGCGCACCCCCCTCCGCCATCTCCTCAAGATAGTGTAATGACCAGAGGGCTTTTAAACGTGCTGCTCTGTGATTATATTAAGAGGGCGGGGGAAGGAGAGGGGTGGAAAGAGATCGGGTATATATAATTGCTTCTTGACACATTGGCCAAATTCTGCAGTGCCAGGATCTGAGCAAAGATGATTAACGGCTGTCCGAGTGGGTGGGCACCACGGGTCGTTGGGGTCCTTTGGTTTCCATAGCGACCTTAGACTAAAGGCCATATACTGCATAGTGAAAATCCCAAAGGCCCACACATTGTTAAACTACAATTATACTCACATCGAAAGCATTGTCTGCCTACCGCAAACTCTCTCATTCACCCGCCAAGCAACTTGCCGCCTTCACTTTTTTTTCTCCCCACTCCCGCTCCTTTTATTTTCTCTGCTAGTTTTCTTAAATGGTCTCCTCTAGCTGGCAAGAAGATTAAGAGTGAAAATCTTGGATTCTGTGAATAATTGATGAGTGGGCTCACCTCAGAGCATCATTACAGTACGGCAGTCCGGGTAAGGGGTGAGGCTAAGATCATAATTCTGACACCAGGCTTCAGGCGGTAGAAAATTGTGTCAGTTTTTCACAAGGCTGCAGCATGAAGAAGTGTTTCTCATTAAACCACAAGTAGTGCACAATAATGAGCGCATACATAGATTTTTTTTTCCTGCATATTAACAGCAGTGTCACACTCATGTGACACAGGATACTTCTAAAATATAACAAATAGGATTTATGCAAGCAGTAAATGGCTGTTTTTTATGTTACCCTGTGCTGCTAATTAATGTGTAAGCACACATGACTGCATACAGTATATACATGGATGTTCCGTATGTACAATATAATCCAGTTAGGTGACAGATGGAGAGGGCAAGGGATGGGGGTGGGGTTCAAGCACTTTGGATAGTGTGAGGCCTGACTGCTACTCATTCTGTGCCAGCTCAGAAATATTGAAGACAAATTACAGTTATGCATCAAGATGTCCTTTCACCAATGTGTTTCCTCTACAAAACAAACTCCTCCCCTGTAACAAATCATCCAACAATAGGAAAGTTGAGTAATGAGCTTGGTACACCCCTCCCTGCCTCTTCAAGTGCATTCATCCTGGGAAACTAGCGTGTAGCATGTTAACACACAGATTGCAAGTGCTACAAATGAGAAAAGAAATGTCGGGGACCAGTCAAGAAATGGCCACTGAATAAGCAAACCCTAATGATAATTCATTCTGCATAATAAAAGAAAATCCCCCGGGCATCCAAACAAGAGGGTCGTCATACAGCAATTAAGTTTATATTAAAGGCATCAAGCTGCAGGGGCGTGGCTACTGAGGAATTGCTGGTATTTTCGCATGCGCATGCAAGCGTGTATCTGCTCAACATGTCATAAGGGTGTCTCAATAGATAACGGGTGTAAACGCTCTATTGGTGGTCATTGTCAAACAAATTAAGTTTGTTCCTGGGTAAAAAAAAGACAAGCTGAAAGGTCATTTGTGGCCTCTGGGAGCAGTGCGACGTGGCGTCTGTCACTACCAACAACCGCATGTCTCGATCAAATGGGAAAACGTATCCGGCGCAACCAGCCTGCCGTGTAATAAAGGCAGTCAGCCACTCTCACTGTCACATTAACAGGCCTCCGTGGTCTCTTTTTTTATCATAAAGACATCCAACTTACCGGTTTCAAGGTACTGCAGACTGTAGTTTTAAAAAGTCACGGTTATAAAAAAATGCTAAATTATTCCATCGGAAATTTGAGCCGTTTTATGTTTTGTTTTGTTTTTTTTTAGTCGTAGTTGACACATACTCCCCGCCTCCCATTGTTGCGAGCAGTCAGTGAGGAACTTGATAAACAAAGGATGTCTCATTTACGAGAGCACTACCGATTACTCTCTGACCATTTCAATGTAACGTTAATACCAGTAATAATATAATTAACTGTTTTGAATGTTTTTAATTGATCATTTGAAACCAGCTTACGAGATTTACCTTAATGAAATAAATCAAGGGAATAAATACTATCCACTTTCTTCCCCATGAGACTTTGCATTAAATGTAGGTGTGACTTCATTTTTTTGTCCACTTTGTTTGACAGTTACAGACCTAAACTGTATGGGGAATGCTAGTGGCTGCAGCTTTAAAATAAAAAAATGAATCTCACTTTCTACTAATATAGCGGGGCAGGAGGAAGACAAGAAAAAGTGGTCAGTCACACGTTTTGCTACTTTCTGAACTTTGTGGCTTCAGACGGTGAGGCAATAAGCTATCTCAAAATCTCAGTACCTACATAGTAATACAGTTGTTGGCATTTTGTTAGAAGAGATTGGAGACAGTCTTATGTATTTTCTTATTTATAAAACTCTTTTATAAACCCAACTACTTCTCACACAACATATTTTTCCCCAAAAAAACAGATACATAATAACAATAACAGTATTAATACAGATTAAGAGGAAAATACTGAATCATTTAAATATTTATTATGTCTGCGCTGAAATTATTAATTATTATTACTGACCATCAGTCCAAAAGCACGCCAGAACTGTTGAGAAAAAAAAAAGGGGACCTGACTAATTCGAA
Source organism: Idiotropiscis lumnitzeri (assembly GCF_059441095.1). NCBI lineage: Eukaryota > Metazoa > Chordata > Actinopteri > Syngnathiformes > Syngnathidae > Idiotropiscis > Idiotropiscis lumnitzeri. The sequence goes on from NC_142394.1 coordinate 10,378,166, forward strand.
AGTGTTGGGTCCCACTTACACATAAAAATCATGCCTGAGATTTTTGTGACTTTGCTCTTAATCTTTAAATGGCATCCAGCAACTCTTCTCCAGTGTTTTGTTCTAATACAAGCATAAAGTCCGATGCACGTGTTGCTCCATAAGCTTCCACTTTCGGTCCACAAATTGAATGGAGCTCACATCCAACATTGAGGTGGTCTTCTGATTTACCGCTTCTCCCGCTGTCTTACGGCACGTCGCTCCCACTATTGTTTCTGCTTGAAAGCCCTCAGGAATAAGGTGGATAGATTTGCTGTCAAGGAATTTAAGTTGATAACTAGCATGGCTAATGTCAGCTCTGGTATTATCAGTAGCATCAGATCAGTACATGTCGCGACTCATTTTCAGAGAAATGTTAATTTACGGTTGCGATACATTAATAACGACAATACTCTATGTTATTTTTACATTTACTAGTATATCTATGGAGCGTGTTCAATGAAAAAAATAATTATTATTCAAAATAATAAATTTTAGAGCCGTAATTGCAATCCAGTGATTTCTTGAAAACGTGATATTTTTGGTCACGGTTATCATACCATCAGAACCTGATACCGGCCCATCCCCAGATTGCACCCAACACATCCTACCATGACTTTGGTAAAACTGCCTCACATGGTGCGCATAGCTGATTAATAAAGAACTGCTGTGCTGTGTCCAGAGTCCAAATAAATTGAATGAAGACATAACGGGCTGTCGATACTTGTTAACAAGCTTCTGACTGCCAGCGGGATTTGCAGACATTTAACCCTCATGGGCCTGTTTGCAGCTTCAGGGATGTGTGGGAGTCACAAGTTGTTCTTTCTATCAATGTTAAGAGTTTGAGAAGATGAAACAATCATATAGGCTGAAATGTGAAAATGCACAAGGCTGTATTGGAACAGGATGGCAATGGATACTGAGGACCAACCACCTTGGTCAGTGATGGCAGTCCCCTTATACTTGGAAAGCTTTTACTTATATTCATGTGATTTCATTAACCTTTGTGGATAGAAAGAACACAAAGAGAGTCAATAAACCATAAAGTGACGACAGTTATGTTGAAAGTACAAAATAAGCCCGCCAAGGTTAAATGTCTGCAAATCACCACGTCAAAGTTGAAGGATGCTGTTTGGATGAGAAAGAAAACAATAATGTATTGGTACAGTGAAAATGTGAATGTCTTAAAGTTTTGTGACCAACCATTTCAAATTTGAATGATTGAAAAAGAATTGAGGAGTATATACAATGGAACGTCAAAACCATGAAAAATCAAACAATTTCCTCAGCTCTCAAACACTGTCGGTCAGCATGAGTGTCTCTTGAATTTGCTGAACCCTGCCACACTTAACTTTACCCAAATCTTTCTCATGCCTCCACGTCCCAGCTGCAAAAATATATCAGCTAAAAGCCTCCGGTGGCTGCAATATTTCCAACTGAGTCATCATGGGGCATGCTAGCCACTAGCTAGCACGCAAGCTAACAGCCTCCCGTATGTTACATGGAGCTGATGCCAACGACAGGCTCCCGCGGACCACATGTGTAGCCCGTGGGCTTGTTCTAAAAATACCTCACCGGTGACGAGACATTGTAGGAACTCATCATTTGAAAATGTAAACAATGGCAGAGATTTATAGACATACAATGTGATTATTGGGAGACTTCATAAACATGATCAATGTCTTCACGTAAATTAATATAATTAATTATTACTAATGACTCATAGGCTATATAATATTATTCAAAATAATTTGAGCAAATTTGTCAGAAATGTGTGTATAGAATTGGAATCCCTTTGCATAATTCATTACACAAAAAGTACAGTAGCTCTCAGTCCTCTCGACTGTGAGGATTGTAGGGATAAAAAAAAATGTTATGAGTGTCTGTCTTTATTGTTATATATTTAGTTTTTTTGTGTTGGTGTACACTACTGCCGCCAATGACAAAAAAAGTACATTTAAAAAAAGTAAAAAGAAAACTGATGTCACCTTTAATCTACGGTGGCACGTGACCTGCATCCCAGGAAGTTGTTTGCAGTCATCAGTCACTTGCAGCAAGCTATTAGGATACATGTGGTCAAGCACTAAAAATTGATAGATTCATGATTATTTCTATTTGCATTGCTGCGTACAAAGAAAAAAATGATATATTGTTGAGTTAACACCTCTCTGACTGTTCTGATGAAAAACATGCATCATTATGGTAAAAGCAGAATTGTCCATGTTTTTTGGGTTTTTTTTTCTGTGTCTCTCAAGTGCTATGACCAGTAAGTGGAGTAACGTCATTGATTTTGTCTCACAGCCAGCATGATTTCTTTTCAGTCCAGTACATGTCCTTCTTGAGGTTGCTGTCATCCTCAATAGGTAGAACAATGACAACCCTCCATGACAGATGTTGTTTTTCTCCCACAATTTCCACCAGTGTTAATGGCATAAAACATTCAGGGGAAAATGATGATGGAATATTTAATATGTTTCCATCTCTGCCAACTTGCCATGCTCATATATCCATATTGAACCACACCTCCACTTGCAACCAATCAATGATATTTCATTACAAACCAAATTCTTCTTTTGGAATGGTGAAATCCAATCTCCATTGTGAAACAAACAAATTGGATATTGTGGCAGGTGCATCAGAGTAAAAAAAAATATGACTTGCATCGTAACCAAATGATTGCCTTCTTACAGAAAGAACAACATATCTTACAACATGCCATTAGAAATCTCTCCAAGTAGGATTCAAGCACAGTTCAGAATTGAGTTTCCCAGACCTCCTGCTCTGTATTTGCTCCCCGTCTCCTGATGGCTGCCTATTCCTTGCACATGCCACACAATATCTCCCCTCTATATCCACCTAAACCAATCAGGGATTTGAAGACCTCCCTTCCAATCAATTACCACACAAATCAGTGCACAGGCCTTTGATGGAGAATCATTTGTCAAATCAGCCCAGATGGCTGGGGGCATGTACCCCAATGCCAGAGGCCATATCCACATGGAAATCTCTGCCCAGACTGGGCTCTCCTGACACTCCCAACCTATTAATGGCAAGTCATTGTGCACTCCAGATTGACAGTACAACTGCTCTGGTACTTTAAATTGAAAATGGATAAGGATTTTCCCATGACTTGTGGATAATATTTAGTTCCATTATATATAGGACTTTTTGAAGGTTTTCTAAACTAGAATCTGACAGGTCGTACAGCAGGTGTTATCAATAGCACAACCTCAAATTAATATGTATCACACAAGACCTAATGTAACTTGACACTGGAAACAGCACAGGAAAAACACGTCCATGGAGTTTTCTCATTTACATACATCAGTATGACTGAATTATATTAAAAAAATAATCACGTTGATTGAATGTTTTGACAAGACTGGACAATGAAATTGGGCTATTATATAATTTACTCCTAACATTTATGAAATGCCTCTGCAGAGAGCTGAAAACAGCAGTTATTGAAATGTGTGTCCGTGCGCTCGCGTGTGTGTGATATATTTGTTTGTTTGTATATTGCACCAAACAAACAAACAAACAAAATGAAGGCTGGATGATTGGGGAAGATGATGAAATAAGGTAAAAATCCCAGGATTAGTTTAAAAAAAAGGTAAAAATCCCAGGATTAGTTTAAAAAATACACATGTAAAAAAAATATATATATATATAAAAATGTAGATATTGCAGGACAATTAAAAAAGTTTTACCCCAAATTTCCACTTCCCACTTTGACAAGCAATTCCCATGGTAAAGTTGCTACCAAGCAACTGTTTGCCAATGCGGGACATTTTTAAGTTAGTCTTATAGTTAATGAAAAGTAAGAAAAGGTTCATTAGTTTGCATGGTGGTCCAGCCTGGGCTAGATTTCTTAAGATACATCTCCAAAGGTTTGCAGTTAACATAAATTGGGCCCTCTCTAGAACTTTCCAGTCTATAAACATTAACAAGAATGGCACTCAGTAGAGCGCAGATATCCACCAAGGACGAGCAATCCTAGTTTGTGGCAGCACCAAATTCCACTCCTCCATGGATACGTGCCCGCAGCACTCTCTTGGAAATGAACCAGATTTTAATGGGCTCTTCCTTAGTCTTACCCTTATCCCTTCAAAATGTTTTATGCAAAATGCTTCAGACGCTGCTCATTTTTTGGGTAACAATTAACACTTATTGTTCAAGAAAAATAGAAATGAAAAGGAGCTAAACAAATAAAACTTGTGAATCTCTAAAAATGTTTAATTTATTGATTCACAGATTAAACAATCATAACTTGCTCAAGTTTCTCAGTCATGGTGTAAGTTATTTAAGAGGTTCTTTTAATTAATTTATTCATGAAGTATTATTCAAAGGCTTCGTGTCTCTGTGATGTATCCTGGCCTCTATCTCTTCTTGTGAAATGTGTAGTGTGGTGGGAAGACACGGATGCCAGTTCTCAGATCTTTGTGCAAGAATAGCCAATATTAGCACCTTGACATCTCCTGTATCTTAAAAACCTTGTAGCGACATTTCTTCCAAAAGAAATTAAATATGTTTCAAGGTAAGTGCTCAAAATATGCAAAGACTGAATTATTTAGGACATTGTTGTCTGGAAAATCTGGAATTTTGGGTGATTATTCAACGGTTGGTTCATTTCTATTTATCAAACACAGTGGCACACCTTTTTCAGTATGCAGCTGACTACGGAGACTTTAGCACATTCTTTATGAGCAAACATATTTGATTGACAGGTGAAGGGAGAGCAGTGAGTGTTTTCACTGCCATCAGCTGTATTTCCAAGGCCTTCCATGGATGCACCTACATCATCCTGCTGCTAATTTTGAAGCCTTATTTAATATTTAAGTCATTTTCTTTTTATTCATTCAAATTTGCCAGGCTTGTCAACAATACCTTTCTTTGAGGGGTGTGACATTTACTGGACACATTTTTGTCCCTCTACAGCAGGGGTGGGTAAACTTTTTGATTGGCGGGCCACAATGGGTTCTAAAATTTGACAGAGGGGCCGGAACAGGAGCAGATGGATGGAGTGTTTTGGTAACCTCACCTCATCGGAGAAAAAAAAAAAAAAAAAACATTTAATTTTAAACGAAAGTGAACAAAAGCATTACAACAATATATTTGTCGTTGAAAAACCACAGTATTGGGAAAATAAAACATTAACAAAGTTTATTCATTTAATTTTTTACAAGTTCGGCGGGCCGGATTCAAACGTTTAACGGGCCGCATGTGGCCCCCGGGCCGTAGTTTGCCCACCCAGAGTCTACAGTGTCATGATAAAATGATGCTGATTCATTAAAAAAAAAAAAAGAAAGAAAGAAAAAAAAAAAGCTTTACGCACAGCTGTATATTGGCAGAGCATCGAAAGAATAATTATCAAGCTGATGTGATGGATCAAAAAAGTCTTTTTGATATGAAGAGGGTCAAATACCTGTGCTATAATGAACTAAAGTGAAGCGAGAGAGATGATGAAATGGGAAAGGAGATCAGAACCCATTCTTTCCATTACAGGAAATTTGAGATTACTTCCCAACAGATGAACTAATGGTTATTAGAACGATGTAGTTGTTTGTTTGCATTCAAACATCAGATGCTTCAGCCAACTTGTGCGGCTGTGCTCATGACAATTTCAGCTTCCCAGCATCAAAATCGTACGTACTGTTCATGCCTCATTCTGGTCAGTGGAGACTTCAATCTTGTTCTTCGCTATTATCGACAAACAACTTCCTACAACATGTAGGTAGCTTGCGCAACAAGAGGGAATTGAGTTGAGAGTGATGAGTTTGATCCCATGACACAAATTCCATGATTAGTAAATTAATAGTAGCCTATAGCGTACGGGAGAAATGAAATGCCATACAAAATGGAATTGTAAGCGAAAGTAACCATTTGTAAATCATCACCTGCTTGTAACCCCTTCCAAGATATTTCTCCTCACCCTTTAACGTTGCCTGTTGTCTTTGGAGATTTAACCCATAGTGAGAGAATTTGACTCTGCATGATAAAAAGGCATAAATATTGGAGAAAAAAACAACACATTACCAGCTGATGACCTTATTATGCTCACTGTGTACAATGCAGTGACTATTTTGCCTTTATTCGTCATTATTACCACCCGCCATTATTGTGAGGGGAGACACATCAAGATGATAAAAAGGGCCTCAGACTAAAATGTTAAGGAGCCCCCCGTCATGTGGGACACATCCCCACTGTTTTGTGCGGGCCTATATGAATGTGTTTCAATACTCATGGATATTCAGCGGAAGAGTGCAGAGCGCATCTTGCTGTAATAAGCATTTACTGATGCGGGGTAGCACCATGCACTGCGAGAACATATGTTAATGCACTTGGTTATGGCCAGGGAAACAGCAAGATTTTTAAAACACTCACAGGGTGGGCCTCCAGCAGCACAAATTTGCCTTTGACAAAGATATTTATATGATTTGTGGCCAGATGCTGAAAATGAGTCTGGTCATGAGAAGTTTGTTTCGTTAAAGGAACCACTAGGGTGAGGACTTCTCTTTAGTCTTGCCACGTTCGACTGTTTTAGACGTTTCAACTTTTGCCAGAAAGATGCAATGGTGTTTTCCAGCAACATAATATTTGAGGAAGATCTGCACAGAGCAAGCGGGGATACTGCGAGATTTGTTTCGATGTTTGATCCATTTTTTACCAGCACTGTGTTGCTGCATGCACAAGGCAGATTCTCTGTTCTGTCTCTGGAGCTATAGTGTATATGTTGAAGGGGGGTTCAATCCACTCTAGGTCAAAGGGTCTCAATGAGCCAGTCACATACAATTTTAAACAGTGGAATTTCTGCTCCTTGTTCGATATTATTTTCATGTATCTTGTTTAAATTATATGTTTGTTTTGGAAAAGATTTTTTTAAATTGTTGATGGTGAAGTGTGATTTGTTCTTTTGACTAGGGATGGGTACCATGTCCTGGCAGTAAACGAGCGCCGGGGCTAAATTATTAAACTGATAAGCCTCATCTTAAACACTTCTGTTAGAAATGACGAAAACAAGCAGCCTTAACAAACATTTAGCAAAAGTTCATCACATTCAAGTGGAGGAAAGCAGCATTTTTGACGGCCCAACATCAAAAACTGCTGGTAGATGAGTCTGTGAAAGATGAACTATTGCTAGACCATTTTTACTTTTGTGGAAAATAATTTTTTTATTTGTTGCAGTTGCGAAAGGAGTTACTTTAAAAAGAAACAAACAAACGAAGCAGTGTTCGCTCAAAGATTGTTCTAGTGTCTTTCTAAACAAAAAAAGCTACCAATACAAATAATAATATCGTTAAGAGTTGTTCCATTGTAAAAAACGTAAAGATACAACATTCATACTTTTGGCCTCAACAACTTCTGTGTCATAACTATTCAAGTTAAAAAATGCTAAATGACCTCACAATTAGAGGTTCTGTGAGGAGATTGTGCGTTTATCTTTTTTTGTTGTTTTTTTTCCCCCTGGGAGTTGCATTCTCCTTCCACATAACAAAAACATACATACTCAATTGACTAAAAATAATTAAAATTAGCTAAAGCTTGATATATAGATAAGTCATTGTGTGTGTGCAACAAAAATCCAATGAAGAAAATCCACCAAGTGTCGCAAAAATTATACGAGCAGTTCAACTCCCAAAGAAGGCTATAATTACATGGAAGGGCACATTCAGGTGAGTCGTTAGGTTGGCTTTTCAGACTAATAGAAACCAACTATGGCAGTGACTTGCATGCTATCAGACTTACAACTCGGATGTTAGATAATGGTTTGCATGTAATACCAAACCAATCAGCCTTTCGTTTCAAGAGGAGGTTTTGACATTTTTGGAGATTCAATTCAACAATGTTTAATAAATCATTAGTAGTAGTCAGGAGTGTTACAACTGCATTTTCAATTTTTACATGTAGATGTAATCATCTGGCTAGGCGTCTGCATTTATATGGATAACCTAACAAAATATTTATAAACTTGGCATTGGTCTCAACACAAACGATAGACGGAGCAGCATTTCTCCCGAATGTTAACTTTGTTGACTATTAATATTTTATTCATAATAATAGTGGTCAGAACACTTGTGCACAAGTTAGTGTGCATAGTTTTTTGTTAAATGATGTATTGTTCTTTCTTGCCCTCCCATAAAAACATACAGCTCGGGCAGTTGGCTTTTTCAATATGATTCGTCCATAGCTGTTAAGTCGATACAGAATCAGAATACTTAATTGATCTCAGGGAAATTGAAATGCAAAGGACAAACTGTGAAGCTTTATAACCCAAATGAATTAAAACGCTTGTTTCCCATCAGTCAAGGTGATGCACAAATGTACTTGTAAAGTGTGACAAATACAAAACACAAAAATTAGCCTATAATTTAAAACAGTCCGGGCTGATTGTTCTGTTGCCAGTTTGGTGCATTTAATTGAAAAGTCTCCCACATGAATGTAATAATTGAAAAAAGGCCACATAATTACTTTTTTTTTTTTTCAAATCTACTCTATCAGAAGAAGGGTTCCAGTGAGATTACATTTTTGTCTGTTCCCTAAGGTATAATATGCACAAACGTTTCAATCAGGACTAATTATTGATTCAAAATCACTTACACTACTTCAGCTAATCTTCACTAGTTTAATGATTGTTGTAAAGTGGATAGCTTCATTTTATTACATTAGATTTACTTTGGACAACCGTTTTTAAAAATAATTCCATTTTATTGTTCTTCACCACATTAGTGGGAATGCATTATCATATTTTGATCTTGGTTTGTGATTTGCCATCAGCTCACCTTCAGTCCGAGTGAGGAAAGTCGATGGATGGGTGGATGGATGTGTTTTGTCATTTATGTCCTCATTTTACAAGGTTAGTGGCAGGCAACTCTGAGATGGTGTTTAAAAAAAAATGATTCTGGCAGAATTAAAAATCAGGTCACTGTGAGAGTAAAAACTTCCCTCCGCAGGAAAGCTGGGGAGCGCCTAATAAAATTGTCAATGAGTATATTGACACTCTTGTAAAGTCTGACAATTCAGTCCGTTACAGACCTCCAGCTGAAATATTCCACCACTTCTTTGGCTCCTCAGGATACTCACTGTGACATTTGAAATTTGCATAGTAGTAAAGATCAATGTAACTCTCGGTGGCAGGTGTGACACTTATTCAAATCAGCTCACACCCTCCTTTCACATTATTTTTTTTTCCACGGCATAGTTCGGGAGCAGAACGGGGCGGGCAGGCAGCGAGCAATGTGGGTAAAGAAAGCCAGCGAGTTCCTCAGCAGAAGTCAACCTCAAAGAGCATTTTGTCATCTGTCTTCACTTAGTAAAGTACCTGGAAACCTCTGCAGATCAGCACGGAGATCTCTTGCTACTTGATGCTGTTTGAAGTCAGACGAGTTATGAAGTGAGAAATAAAGGGGCAAAAACATGTCACTAAAAAATGGCACGGCCTTTTTTTTTTTTTTTATTTCAAGCCCTTCCTTTTAGCACATGAATGTTTTTTTAGTAATAGATAATTATTCAGTTAGCTGCATTAGAAACTATGTCCTTCAAGCTGTGCCTGATTTCAAGGGACAGCTTGACAAAAATCACTTTGAATTTGGTTGAAAGCATGTCTAATTGAATTTTGATACGTAATTAAATCAAGCAATACATCAGCCCAGATCCCTCTGCAACCCACAATTCAACACTCTTGAGTACTAAAAGCTAATTATGATGAAGTTATTATCTCAGCCAAAGGGAGTACTCAGAATGGCTCCTTCTGCATCATGGAGACTTTCATTGGTGAAGATGTGCTCAACCTTGAAGAAAGGTCATCTCACTCATTATGGGTCTAGTTGTGATGAATGTCACTCAATGGGCTCATGTTAAAACGTGACACTTTAAAGCAGGTAATCACAGAGCGCAGCCATTTGCGATGATAGACAGTATATCTACATTACAAGAGCAGATGCTGATAATGCTGTTCATGTTGCTACAATTCTACATTATACACTTTGTGTTGACCTTGTCTTGCAGTTCCATCCGTCCATTTTCTATTTTTTAGGGTCACAGGTTTAGAGCGTACCCCAGCTGACTTAATGCGAGAGGTCGAGTACACTCTGGACTGGTTGCCAGCGTATCACAGGACACAATCATTTACACTGAAATTCACACCAACGGACAATTTTTAATCTTAAATTTACCTAACATTCATGATTGTTTGGGATGAGGCAGGAAAGCCAGAGTACCCGTATAAAACCCTTGCACGCAGAGGGAGAACATGCATACTTCACCCAGTAAAGCCTGAATTTGAACCCCTGACCTCAGAACTGTGAGGCGGATATGCCAATCAGTAGTCCACCGTTACATTGCTATCATAATCAACCAAAAATACATCATGTTTATGTGTGTCTGACAAAAAAAAAACGAAAAAAAACAAACATTACAAGCCAGTGGTTGTCTTAAATAAATAAACTAACATTTAATGGGAGTCAATATTTCAAATGCTTGATAGGCAAGAATTCCAGAGGAAGAGTCAGAGCGGCTGAAAAGCGGCTCTACTGTGGATGTTAGATGATAGAGATGAGCAAATACAGTTGTTGGTCATTTTTGGCCACTAATCCCTGGTTGTTTAGGAAGGGGCTGGGTTGATTTAACATGGATTTAGAGCATCATCCTCATCATCTGCTAGCCGGTCTCATATACTTAATCAATTACATCCCCTGTGATTAAAGTATGCTTTGGATGCCATGCACCGCGCATGTAATCTCCTGACATAAGGTATTAAATGAATACTAATTATAACTTTGCAGCTATGTGTCTTATCATATTCTTTTAATACCTTTCCTGAGAAGACAAATTGGTGTGTCAGTGGGAGGGCATGCAGCATTTTAAATTGGTCAAAATGTGTCGCATTGCTATGACTGTGATCCTTGATCAATGAAAAAAAAATGTAAAAGGAAAATAATACACGTTTAATGTCTAGTCAATTTTGAAAATTAGAGCATGTTTGTAGTGGTCCAAACAGTTGATGAGATTTAGACAGTCTTGCTGTGCTTTTTTGCTGCTGTGTGATTTCATTCAGCATTACCTGGAGTGTGAATGGATTTTTCTTATTAGGGAGCTTTTTACAGCAGCTTGTACAGTTTCCTCATGCCATATTACAGTTGCCTTTTTGCAATTTCTCTAAGTCGCAGATTTTTAGATCTCATCATTTAATTCAATGTCGTGGATTTTTCTAAACCAGGGCAGGATTTTGTGGGGATCATTTTCCCACGCAGACAGTCACTGCATACGCACGTAGCAATAAGTGTAAGCCAGGAGGAAAGCGTGTAACGTGTTTTAAAAGCCAATATTCAAAGTGTGGGATCATATCACATTTAATAAAAAAAGAAAAAAGTGCAACATTGGCTGAAATTGCATTTCTATGATAAACATGGTTCGCTAATTTAACCAGCCAGCGCTAGTGAAAACGGGTTGTAATGATGGCACATGTGCTCACAGATATATACAGCCGCAGGTGCACTTTCAATCTCTTTATAGCGCAAATAGAAAGAAAACCAACATGTGAAAAGCACCTTCATTGACAAGCTGCTGATGGCCACAACTTACCCTGAGTAACTCAATATAGAGACTGGCTAAAGGTTAGACAGTTAACACCTAGCGCTAACCTGAGCCAAAACGGCCTGCTCATTTGCTCACTCCATCCTCACTCAGGAGGCCAGCCCCTGCCTTTTGAAATAACAATCATTCAAGGTGAAAGATGAAACGGTGTCAAATGTGCGGTTTGGATTTGAAGTGGACGAAAATAATAGATGCAACACAAGCAAATTTTGTATTCTATTCTAGAATTGGTTGAGATCAGCTTCCCCGTGACCCTCGTGAAGATAAAGCGGTTCAGATAACGGATGGATGGATGTAGGTCTGTGCTTCTGAGAGTGTTTGGGCCTGCAAAAGTAAAGGCCTTTAAAGGCCCTGAGGGCACGTCAATGCTAGAAAGTCACGACTTCCGTCCCAGGGATGGAACTGTCTGATGCCTATTTTTGGGACGGAGGACCGAGGATGACCTTTTTTTTTTTTTTTTAAAGGAGGGACTAAGCAAGGACAGAAGTGGGTTTTCATCCATCCCTGTAATCGTCTCTAATCAGGTCAAGTAGCACGGGTATAGAATTAAAATATTTGTAATTGGAGCAGAATAAAATCTTGTAATACCGGCCCTTTAACTGGGAGTTCAGCTCATGTGTGGTAGCAAGCGGTTCGTCACACTGTTAACCCAGACGTTGGTGTCTGTAAAATCCCGTATTTTCCGGATTATAAAATGCTACGTTTTTCTTAAATTTTGAACCCAGTGTCTTTTAATGTGATGTTGTTTATTTGGGGATTTTTATCGACAAGCCATCAATAGAGCCCAGGAAAAGAGTGAGAGAAAGAGAGAGAGAGAGAGAGAAAGATAGAGCAAAAACACGTAAGGGGTACGTGTGTCTGTGTGAAGAAGCAATTGAGAGCCTTCATATTTAATATGCGTTTAATTTGAGCAAAGAGTTTAAGAGCAGACATCTCTACAATGCGACCCTGGTCTGAGATCATCTGTGAATTTGCAACAGTTTATGGTTCATTAAGATAGCTGCGTTCAGCGTCGTTTGGATAAAAAAAATATATCTACCGGTGTTTAGAATATAAATAATACCCCATTTGATAATGTGGAGACCCACAGCTATTATTCCGAGGAGTATAATGTATGTACAAATCCGTTTTTATGGCTACCCTTAGCTATTGTGGCTTTTAATCAGGAGCATTTTGTAAACCGGAAATTACAGTGGATGTAAATAGGAAATATGCCATCTAATGAGCATTAAATAGCGTTTATGAATTATGAAACCTCTGCTGTTGGCATAAATGCTTTTTTTTGGGGGGGGGGGGGGGACTAAGACGGGGATGAACAGCGATTATTGCTATGAATAAGGACGGAGGGACAATGGCGTAAAGGTGCCCAGACGGAGGACAGACCAGCAAAATATGGTAAAGTGCCCATTGTCTGTCATGTCATGTTATTATCCACACCGCTTATCCTGAACAAGGTCGCGTGAGGGTGCTGGAGCCTATCCCAGCTGACTACGGGCGAAAGGCGCCCTACACCCTGAACTGGTCGCCAGCCAGTCATAGGGCAGACAGCGAAACTGTCACTGAGTGGGAACCGAACCGACGCTGCCCGCACACAAATCAGGAGAATGTACGACTACACCATCAGTGAAACTCCCATTTTATATGTATTCCATCATTTTCTTTCATCCCAACCACCTATGACCATTTTCATTTACCCAGTCAAAGTGTGACTTACACAGTAAAAGGTTAGAGTGTGGCGTAATTAACGGCAACCAGCCTCCTGCGTCTGTCTGTATGGAGGTGTTGGTGTGTGTTGGCGGCGTTATCAATGGCTCACAAACACTAAATCAAGAAGGAAGCGGTTGTCCAGGGAAACACACGTAACACAGCATGCATAACACTTAGTAATAATAAACCAATTAAAAGGTAACGGGTGGTCCTCTTTTAAATTGCTAAATTATTCTTACACTTATTTTTATCATAAATACAGTATGGCTGCAAAAAAAATGCACATAGGTGAAGTAAACAGGAGTTACTGTTGATCAGTTGATGCAGTTTGCTGAGAGCATTTCCTTTTACTTCATGCCAATAAGTAGGCTACATCAATACACTTTAGGCAGCTGAACATCAACACAGAGGCAAATAGGGTTTCGACGTATCTAATTCTCTACTTAAGTGCATTGAAGACTTTATTAGCCCTGTTTTGATGAGGAAGTGTTTTGTTTGCAACAGTTTTATCCCGCTGACAAAGGTGAGCTGTGTTATTCACAAAAGGGAAAAAAAACAATGTAAACTTGAACACTGCTTGCTGTTTCTTGGCTGAGATGCTTGAGCCTGCACAAAAAATGAGCAGATGGCATGCTTGTCCAAGTTTTCCCTCTGTGACTATGTGTTTAATTCAGAAGTTAATTAGCTCTCTTTTAAACTTGCACTTATTCAACTTTCCACAATATGTATGCAGCATGAAGGTAAAGTCACAGCTTGTGTTGGGAACATTGAAACCAGAAAAAAGTCATAGCAATTATTTAATGAGTCAGGAAAGTTTGCTACGGTATGGTAAACACATTTGATTATACAGTAGGTTAATTTTTTGCAGGTCACATATAGTTGGTATGTAATTGGAGCCCAAGTGGCCTTTTAATGTCAAAGTGAACTTCATGTTGGACACAATGATCAATGTCCTTTTTTAGGTACCAAATAGTACGCTACGTTAGCTGGACATGCTTTAAATATACCAACTTTGACATGACTTTTGCCAATAGCTGGGAGTCGAGCAGGGGTCCCTGGGAGCAAATCTAGTGTTCAACCTTGTCTTGTTCAGTCCAATTCATTTCACCCAATACCCTAAAAATTACTTTTGTGAGCTGTATTTGTCTGAAAATGCCCTAAAACGGGGACTCAAAAAGAATTCTCAGATTCATAGACACACATGAAGTTTAATTTCATTGATAAATTTCAGGCGCAATATCACTACGGTAACAGTAAAAATTTTTATAAATAATGTACCAGTAGTGGAAACCGACAACATGCATTCAAGATGCATATAAATGCGTCCAACATTGTTTAGTGAGCTGATTGTTTGAAAGTGCAATTGATTACAATGAAATAATGTGCAGTCACATAAATGCAGCGTCACTTTGACTTATGAGTTTAATTTGTTGTATGACCAAGTTCGTGAGATTTCAAATCAATGTTCACCGTTGTAATGAATTGAAATGCCGTTACTCCATTCCACTCCCTCAAAAACACAATACATGGCAATGACAAAGATAAAACTGATTTTCTAAAACGTGATTACCATACTGTAAGTTGGGACATGCCAATATATATTAAAAGTACCAAAAATAACAGCTGTGACTTTAAGGGGCGGGGCCTAATAGCATGACATGAGGAATGTTCATCTTCATTTGAGCTTCTATATGTGAGTTTAGGTTTTCTGTAGCGCTTTGTTCGTGTTCTCATGTGGCCTCACAGAGGAGAGGTTGTGGGATACATTCCGGCTCCGGAGTTTGCATGTTCTCCCCGTGCCTGCATGGGTTTTTTCCGGGTACTCCGGTTTCCTCACACATTCCAAAAACATGCACGGCAGGTTTATTGAAGACTCTAAATTGCCCCTGTGTGCGCAGTTGGTTGTTTGTCTATTTGTGCCCAGCAATTGGTTGGCGAGCAGTTCAGGGTGTCTCCCGCCTACTGCCCGAAGGCAGCTGGGATTGGCTCCAGCACCCGCCTCGACACTTGTGAGGAAAAGCGGTACAGATAATGGATGGATGGATGTTTGCCCTGTTTAATTATTGGCGTAATGTGCATCAGCAAATGTTGCCCTCTTATTTTTGTCACTTAACCGCAGTGGAAGCTCACAACACAAAATAAAAAAGAATAAAAATAAAACAAACTCCCAGACACCAAGTAAAAGCTAAAAAACTCATGAGTTGGTGCACTCTCAAGACAAGGTACCACTCTAGCGTAATATTGTTCATAGGATTTGCTACTTTGTGTTTTTGGTTGACTAATTTTATTCAGTAAAATCAAATTCAGCTCAATAATATCCTTAAACATGGAATGCTTCCATGAGGGGATTAAGCTTGCATTTATGTCACAATGAAACTGACAGTGATGCCATTCATCTCCAATTAAAAAAGTCAACCAGGAATAACGGCTTGACACATGTGCTTTTCCCCGACTGAACCAGTTGTGACCATAGCCAGAGGCTTGGCCCTGGATCCCGTCTGACCATTCTTGGGACAGATTGCAGTGGGACCGTTTGAACAAAACAGTGGCACTCCACAGAAAGCCTCAACAAAGGACACAGAATTAGAACAAAAGTGAAATATTAAAGGGCAAGCTGTGGCAGCTCCAACAAATTTGCTCAGTGAATATGCTTTCTTGTGTTTTTTGACACCTTCAAAAGGTATTTACACTGTGAAAGAAATTGTTATGTGGGAGGCTGGAAGCGGCATAACTCATTACTGTTAAACTAAGAGAACCCCAGCAGGGGGGCTTGTCAGGTCTTTCGTGGGTCTTCAAGTTATCAGACAATAACCCTCAATTTTCTTTAGCTACGAGGCAGATTCTTGCATAATTTATTTTATTTTATTGTTTTGATTTGTCAACACATACTAGAGATCAAGCAATATTATTCAGACTAATGCAAAATTGTGACTACCCTTCTATGAAAGAAAGAAATGATCACAATGGTCACTAAAATAACTTGCCAGCTCACTAACGGATGTGACTGGATTTTACCAAAATGCACACTGACAAGCCATGAAGCTACGGGGAGAAGAGAGTCTTTTGCAAAGATGACACAAAACTGGACCTTTTTGGTAAGTCACATCTAGAGAAGAACAATGTTCGTACTCTAAGACCAGTTATGGCTGCTTTGCAATATCCGGTAAAGCGAGTCTTGAATCTCTGTGGGTTGAAATGAAATGTAAATGAAATGATGAACTCTCAAGGCTGTCAAGGCATTCAAGAGTCGGTGGCGGAAAGTTCACAGAAAAAGTGATCGTGTGGATGCCGCTTGCAGATGGCCTTTATACTCGCGTATGTGTTGTTTTGAAAATATGCTGCAGTTTCTCTCAAATTCAGGTGTGTCGCTACGGCTGCTATTGGCTAGGACACAACAGGGTGGAGTTTCCTCTGCATTTTATGGCCAATTCCAATAGCCGTTTTTACTTTACGGACCAAGGACCAAATTCTGCATTTAATTTTATTGCAAAATTGGTCAAGAACGCTAAATTCAAGACGAAAGCTGAGTACGTCCTCACAGCATGTGACTAAAAGGATTCTACACGCGGCGGTATAGGATGCTGAGGGGCCGCAGAGGTGTGCCACAACACAACGCATCGGTCACACGATGCAATGCGGCTATTGTCGCCCGCACAGACGCAAGAGTGAAAAGTGGCCTTCAGAAATCTTGGTCTCAGATACAGGTCACACATGTTCAAGCACAAAAGGATGGCTGAGAAGTAAACACGAGACTATTCCTAAGTGGCCTTCTATGAGGCATTATCTATATTCCTTTGGACAATAGCTGAAAGTCAGATAAAGTAGTTTGCTCTCAAGGAGTTGGTTAAAATACCCACAGACAGCACAAGTCTCATTTTGAGTCCTAAGGTTTGAGGTGATCACCTCAGAAGGTTGGCCAACACAATTAAGTCAAGGGTATAATTTTTATGTCCATTACGGTTTTACTGCTTATTTTTTTAAATAATTCTGATTTAGATTGTGAAGAATGCTGTTTGGCATTCACCATTCAAGTTTGCACCATTCCACTCAAGGTATCTACCCATAGTCATTATACACATGGCACTTTAATGTATTAGCCTTGTAGGTCTACCATATGTGGTCATTGTTGATGGTCATGCATGCAACTGAAACAATAGCCTTTAATATAATGTTTTAAAATAATAAAACATCATAATAATTTGGGCCTTCATAATTATTATTATTTTTTTTTTTTGAGGTAGTGCAGAATATGCACCAATGATACGGCCCAAGCGTTTGTTCTTAAAGTCAAATCCAAAACTTTGGCACCGGATGGATTCATTTGATAAATTGTTAGTCCGTGAACACGAGATTAATCAGAAAACCATGTTCGGCCTATCAGGGCGCTGAAAATGTTTGGCTTGATTTCAAAGCATTTTCCCCTGCCTAGTATTACTTATACTTTTATGCCTTACTTAGTTTTAAAACCATTACTTTTATATAAGTAAACAGCTCAGGTTAATTGCATAACTTCTACTAAAGTATGTTTAATTCCAAAATCTATACTTCTTCCTTGATAATAAACGTGAAAACTTTTGACCCCTCTGACAGAATGACAGTACAAACTTGCTGATAAAAACGAGCACTCCAAAGTCTTCTTCTTGTGTCAACTTCTCAGCAATATGTTCTCATTTGGTTGCTGTAAAAGGTTCAAAACAAGCATTTGTCTCACTTCTTGGATCTTCCTTTTTCTATTAAACACAGATCATTGTCACTGACTACACTCTGCAGTTTCTCAAATCTCTTTTTTTTCCCTCACTCTGATTGGCTTTGATTTTTTTTCTTCTACAGTAAGATGGGTACAAATGAAAAGATGTTGCAAACAACTGATAAATTGCATTTCTTCTTTTCCAAAACAATTAACTTCACCAGAATCTTTTTAATACAATAGAATCACCTGTATATAACTATTTTACCTTACAGATATTCTTAACTTCATGAACTTTTAATCTCAAACATAAATAGTACCTTTTTTTTTTAAACACAATAGTATTTCCAAAGAATTGAATGAATCCAGCATTTAACGGTTTAGGTCATACTGCGAGTGGTGTGCTCCGATTATCTCAACACAACAAGACACCACACGCTAAGATTGTCTTCCAGACACCCCCTGGATATATCCCGATGTTAGCCAAGTGTTTCCAAAGCAGCACCAGAGGCAAGAGCATTGTAAAATGGTAAAAACCTCAAGAAAATTCTTGCTTTGGAAAATAATTCTTGCCATTGGGGGGGAAATGACATTGGGTAGGATATAGTCACATTTATTTACTGCCACTTCCTTGTTCGTCCATCAGGGTACTTTTTTGATAGGATAGACTCCAGTAGACGGCTTTTCCCACACACATCAAGATTTTTTCGTCGTAAACATTAACGTAATGGTCAACCAATCTTAACACACCCGAGATAAGAAGCGTCGCGGGGAAGATGGAAGTCTGGACTTCCCCGCTTATACAACTGTCCTTTACGACCCAACCTCAGATGGATGGATGGGTAATTGCTGTCCGAGTAATAACAAGCAAGTTCAACTTTGGACAGATTGCCTTCAATGTTGTCAACTCTTCATCTGTAGCAATTACCTGACAGCAGATGCACTTCATCATCCCACATCACAACATAGTTACGGTCTCATGCACAATCGAGGCACCATCATGACAACTAAAGCATTGATTGTATTTTCACTTGTGGAGGCAGAACTTCGCCACTAACGGGTCTTATTGATTTGTTGTCACAACACAAAACACAAGAGAATCAGAAGGTCAACTTGCTTCCAAACACAGAGACCCAAAATGTGTTACCTACTTATGCAAATAGAAAGTGAATTTTTCGTCATGTGTCCCATTGAGCAACGCTAAAGGTAGAGAACTGCTTATAGTGATTATAGGCCTATCTTTTAGAAAGCAGAACTATGTGTGCAGCTGTATCTCATTGGAGGCCCGACCACCTAATGGAATGTTTGGTGAGTGTATACGCGTTAAATATTTAAATATACATTACATGATAGTATAATAACCTCACCCTTGCCTGCTTCACCTTATCCATAACCGAAAAAACTTGGGCTACAGAGGCAGAAGTAGAGCACAATGAGGTCTGGTGGTTTAATCAATTATTTATAAAATATTTTAATGATCAGAGTGCCTGGAGTGATCAAAGCTGCAGTGGCTTTGCTGGCGAAGACATCCACTCTACTTTGATGTGCTTCCCCAACAAAAGCACTTGTCGGAAGGCCAACTCTGAAGCTGTTTATCTGAGAGTCATACATATACAGAAGGCCAATGCAAAAGAATAGAGGGCAAAAGTCACACCCGCTCTCAAGCAATCAAAATTATTACTTATACTGATATAATTCCAACTACTATTGAGAATGTTGAGGTCACCTTCTCAGATCCCTTGTGTACATTACCATATATTTAATTGGATGGCGAGGTCTCCAACATGAAGCGTGTGTCACGAGATGTTGAATAAAACATTGCTTGGAGAAGAAACAACTGGCTCTCGCCTAAAATAAAATCCTGAATTAAGATGACCAGTTAGTGGATGCAAATGAGCAACTTGTCCAAAAAAAGACCTGACAAATGTTAGCAAGCTCAGAAATGCTAATGCATACTCATACGCCATCGCTCTGACATATACGACTTTGATTATGCTTATGAAGTCATGTGCCGTATTTGAAATCACAATGAGCGCACTACCAACGAGAGATCACAAGGTTAGAACATACACTGTATTTAGACAGAAATTACATGTCTCTGGTATGCAAGTAAGTTAGTTGGTCTTCATACACTTTGGATGTAATACAACCACTGCATGGATGTAGTACAACCATTTCATTGTTTCCATTTGCATACAAGGTGCACAAATGCTAAAAGTGAGATGCTCTAGTGGATGTGGAAGGGCGCACATTTCCATCACTATGGCTTTGGGCTTTTTTGTGGGTCAAATTAACCTAAAGTTGAATTTTCGGGTTTCTATCCTGAAGGCAAGACGAGGGCAAAGCAAATAAGTTGCTATGTATCAAATCTATCGACTGCTTCAACATGTAAAAACAATGTTTCAACATTAAGAAACACAGAGATTTTGCTTGTCAAAAATGCATCTTAATAGATTTTGTCTTCAATAGATGTGTTTTTCCGTTGCTAAATTAGCGTAAGCAACCTTGGGTGAACAATTATGGCAGGATAATCGCTTGACATGAACTTATTTCCTCGTCATTGTTGTACAGTTCCACTCCATCAGTCCTGCTTGCCTTGCCCAAGTGGCTCTTCCTCTCTAGATTTTTATTTTCTTTTCAAATCAAGTCATGTGCTAAGATTGTTATACACAGTACAAAGACAGCAAAAATGCTGATTAAAAATTAAATACTTATCTCTCTGTGAGTTATCTCAGTCCTCGGGGAGATGATGCTTTTCTTCTTTTTTTTTTGCAGGCTTGCGGGTGTCTTTTGTTCCCAATTTAGAAGCTTGTCTGTGTGTATTGTTCATTTTTGATGTCTTGTTTGATATTCCGCTCACTTTCTTCTTTGACATGTAGAGAAAACATCTTTATCAAAGTGTCAGATGTATGGCTAGTGTCAGGACGTTGGGTTTCTCTTTGCCTCCCTTTCTTTCATTGCATTTCAGCGGGAGATTGTGTACTCAGTGAGGTAGCTTGCAAGGCTCATGAAATGTGCTTTGCCCCTAGAATGAGAAATCAATATATATCCCAAACCTCCATTCCAACTAAAAACAAAGACGCCCTTTTAAATCTATGAGGTTGTCAATTGTTGAACTAGGTCGCTTTAGGGAAGCTGGAAAGTTCCTGACACAGGTTCCTTTGTTGGCTCTAGGTATTAATTTACATTGTAAATTCTCTGTCAGACACAGTGAGATGCTGATCTAAAGCGACTTCTCTTCTGTCCTTGCAGGAGGCCTGTCAACTTGGGAAGATAACATCTGTGAATGTAAGTCTTGCACTCATATGCTCCTTGCTGTGCTCTTCCTTGTGCGTCCTCCAATATAAGCATGGCTAAAGCACGATACCTTTTATTGCGTGATGTGCTGTCGCACCTAATCATAAAGGCCTCAAAGCTTGTATCAATCTGCATCTTAACTTGAAATCAAGTCATGACAATTAAGAAATTCATTTTTGCTTCAAAAGTTATGTTTGTGTGTCCACTTGGAAGAAGAATGCAATAAAATAAGTTACACAAAAACAATAATGATCCAACCATCCTTTCACTTCCAGGCCTTTAAATAATTAGAATTAGAAATCCCTTTATTGTCATTGTACTCAAGAGTGCAACGAGATTAGAGAGCTCCCCTCTCCAGTGCAATACAACAATAATACAGACAAATATATAAATTAGATAAATAAGAGAGTGCAATGGAAAATAATACTGAAGGGTATATAAAAACACATCACGATGCTGTTCTGCAAGGTAAGGGTGGTCTCGTGTGTGTGTGTGAGAGTTCAGAATGGAGATGGCTCTCGGAAAGAAACTGTTTCTCATTTGAAAGGTTGTTCACGAACATGTTGACAGTTAAGTGGAACACGTGCAAAGAGACTGAAAAATGTGATATTGCCAAGTAAATAAGGAAGTTGTGCTAGTGGATTTGCCCGGTTCTACAACTTGTTAATGTCATTTTAATGTTTACCGTGACATTTTAATGATCTCCACACATACAAGATTTTCTCGCAGGACTCCCATTCCTTTAATGCCCTCTCATGGCATCCTCCTGGTGTCATGTTTCTCCCAATTTTGAGTGTTGTCACTTGTTTCCCATATCATTGTGATACAATTTGAAAGTGATAACCAAATTCTGTTAATTTATTATGATTTTTTTAACTTAGTAAAACTACATTCTATATAAATAAACGCCTATTGTTCAATGTATCCTTATCATCAAGCCAGGACTCACTGGATTAAGACCTAACCATTGCTTTTGATTGCATTATATCGTTCTAATTCAATTTAACAAATATTATTTGCCAATTTTATGGTGTACACAATAGCATTCTGACGCATAAGCTGACATATCGCTTTGAACAGAAAATGTTTTTTCAAATTTTTGTTTTTAAAGCAAAATTTGACAGACAAATAGGAAAAGAAAAGAAAACAAAAACAAGATCTTCATTTTAGTTTGGGTTTGTGGCTTCTGTTGTCTCATAGTTCAAATAGCTCTTCAGTTGTCGATGTAATATGTCCCCGTGCTCTAAATTAAAATTAAAAAAGTTAATGTTGAGAAATCTATGCATCAAGCATCTTGGTGGGCGGGCACAGCCCACTATGGCCCGCCAGTGGTGACAGATCTGCATGGCACATTCGTTCATTCATTTCAACATCAACAACCGGAGAGAGAAATTCCGTACCACTACTTTACTACTTACATTACTACAAATCCTTCTGATTCTGATTTGTTGTAATTGCCTTGTGTATAGCGTAAGATCAGTCTTGCACATTCTACAATACTACACCATTCACAATTACCAGCATGGAGGAAGTGTCAAGGGTGTTATGTGTGTACGCTCGGATGAAGGGAAAGGTTTGTGAGGTTGTGAGGAGGCCAGCCATCATGTACAACTAAAATGTTGGCACTGAGGTAACAACAGGGGGCGGAACTGGATTTTGCAAAGATGATGTTGAGATTGACTTTAGGAGTGACCAGATTTGATAAAATTAGATATTAGCTCAGCAAAGGGACAGCCAAGGTAAGATGTTTTGGAGACAAAGTTGGAGAGAATAGACTTGGTTTGGGCATATTAAGAGGAAAGGTAGCGAGGATGATGGGAGGAGGATGATCAGGAAGGATGGAGCTGCTCGGTAAGAAAGCTAGAGGAAGCCCAAAGAGAAGCTTGATAGGTGCAGTGAGGTAAGACTTGAAAGCTGGTGCTTATAAGAGGAGAGGATGTAGAAGTCTTAGATCAGTGGTCTCAAACTCACAGCTTGGGGGCCATTTGCGGCCCGCAGGATTATATTGTGTGGCCCCCTATTTCATCGTTAGCGCAGCCCTGATGTTGTCATTGCTCAGAGCATTTTGTTAATCACTTATAGGCTACCATGGCTTGGGATAATGACAGCTTTTGGGGAAATGTAATTCGAAAGCCACCCCAATGGATGTCATTTTCAAAATCTGACCGAGAAAAAAAAAAGGTTGGTCACGGCACGTCTTGAATTCACAGAGAATGTTGCAGGGCTCAAGAAAGATGTCATTGCTCAACTAGAGTATGCAACGTACCAGGGAGATGAGAGAGCGGACAGGGTCACTAATCTTGTTTACATTCTGAAGAACCGTTAATGTTCTGAACTGCTACTAATAAAGAATGAGAAGATCGGATTAGCAGGACTTTTTTTCTGTTTGACTAACGGAAACCCCTTTTCGTGGATACGGCCACAACCAGTCAATCTATCTTCCGTGGCCCCCACATAAATTGAGTTTGAGTCCCCCGGCTTCAAAAAGGACGATGTGCTCGGATTACCCTTAACAACACAGGCCTGTATATGCTAATCGTGTGGAAATATTCCAAATCCTCCAAAAATTGCAGTATCATCAAATATTTCTGATATTCAATTTTTGTTTACTGTTGACTTCAATAAATATATTGTATTCAAGTCAAAATTCTGTTATAGTTTCATAGAGGAGCACACAATAATAACACGACTCAGCTAAATTGATAAATAATTCATCAGATTTGTCATACAATCTCCCACTAATCCGTGGACCCACTCGCCAGCATCACCTCCTCTTTGCGTGTTCTTGTTAGATTGTCCATTTCACACGCGTGCAGCAACATAACACCAAACCAAGCCTCTTGAAAGAAACGGCAAAAAGAAAAGGCTAAACTGCAAAGATGTTTTCATCGGTAGAGAGGGTCAGGTGACTTTTGGAAAATGACTCATGTGTTGTGTTGTGTGAGTTTTTTTGCAAGATAAATTATCATAAGAGAGCATACAGAGGGTGGTGCCCAAGAGGTGATCTTTGTCTGTTTTATCCCGTTAAGTAAATTCCAAATATGCCTTCTTTATCACTCAGAGTGACACGTGCTAGAATAAGACTGTGGTAGAATATAGAATTTAATATGATGTGTTTAGCAAAAATAGAGAGGCTGTTCCCTGCTAAAGACGCAAGCGGATACTCCTTGGTCATTGGCTAAGTATGACGGAGCTCTAATCCGGTAACCCACGAATCCAGACCCATCTGCTTTTCGCCCGGACGGTTACTGGAGGGAATGTTTTGGATTGGCTGGCTTGTTCTGTGGCAGAACTTGGCACACACGCTTCTGTTCAGTTTATCTCTGTGTACCTACTTCTCAAGGCACTGTTTTATCTGGCTGAACAGGCTTTGTTTGGTCTTGATATCTCTTACCACAGCTTGTCTTTGCTTTATGGATTTCTGGCAGCTTCTTTAAATAAGCGATAGCGCTTTGTAAAACACTCACCTTGACTTCTCTGTGAATGTTTTTTTTTGTTTGTTTTGTTTTTAATGATTGCCGTTTAGCTATAACATTTGATTCACCCGTGTAGCAAAACGTAAGGACCGTTAATGGAATTTAATTGTAATTAATGTCCTTAAATTATTTTTATCACCTGGCACCATCTTAAATAGTCTTGAAGAAACAGCAGTTTATCGTGGAAGAGACTCCTTTGGCAAAATGATTATGGCCTGATTGTCACGGACAGCTGTTTGTTCTAATGGATTCTGGATGCCATTGCCGAAACACGTTTCCAATAATTAGAATCATGTGGAGAAGAAGATTTTTTTGTAGAGCTGCCAAGCCTGCATAAGTGGGCTCTTTCTTAAGCCAGAACTTGGGCTCTTTGTCTGCGTACACGCTCCACTCATTTGAGAAACACCTGTCAAAGCTGTTTGAGAACGACATGATATTGAGACGCCTTGAAAGCCTTGGTATGCATGGCACGCGCAGCTATAGGATTTCGCCAACAAGGTATTGTTGCTATAGTTTGTCTGGCTCTGAAAGCCTGAAAGAGAGTGAATGTTTTCGGGAATCCCACATGTTGGCAGCCTTTCTTCATTTTCATCACAAATCATTGCAGGGTATTATTTGTTACATTTTTCAAAGACAAACAAAAGCAATTAATCTGTGAATACACAGTATACCTCTGCCAAGACTAACCACATAAAGTTATGGTTCTGTAGGGTTAAATTTGGTATACATACACTAAGAGCTACTGTATAGTCGCCCATGTGCGTAAACGGGAAAAGGCAGATGGTTGCACACTTTTATGCCCATGCAGCGTTTCCCATTGACCCAAGTCTCTCATTTAAGCACCCTAATGTCTCGACACACTAATGTGAGTTTTCACAGTCAGATCGGGCCTTTAGATTTTTGGGAATGTCACTGATTCAATTATCCGAAAAACGTAAAATCTGTAATTCTCAAAAACATTGCAATTCACTGGGTTGTAACGAGGTGCAAAATTGTCATTTGCACTCGAAAACTGTACAACTTCGGTCAAGCTTGAAAATTTACTTGCAAGGTGTATTGTTGTGGATAAGTGATCCACCTTTTCAACTGTCATCCATAAACCATTTAGAGGCAATTCTGTTCCGGGAAAAAATGTCCGTTCAATGTCGCAACGATGTTCAAGTTCAAGGTGAATGAGTTCAAAATCTCTTGGTGACAAAAAAACTGTTTGCGACCATTAAAACTGTTGGCAAACGACTTGCGACCTTGAGCAAACCCTGATGAATAATCAACATTGGGCCATGCACAAACACTCGCTCACCGCTCTGTGGGATACCGCCTTAAAATGGCACTTAAATTTCAGTCTGTTCTCTTCTAGACAGGGACTTTTTCTATTTGTGTTTTTACTGTATTTTGCTGTAATGCAATTAAATGTGTTTTTTTTATTGCGTTGTCCACTGAAATCTATTTAAGTTAAAAAAGTTGCTTTTTAGGACAAATAATTTTATGACAAAAATTTGTTCAAACATGATTTACGAATTAGATTAACGTTTATAATTTAGTCCCACCCTCTAATATATATACAGTGGTACCTCAACTTAATTGGTTCCGTGACCCCGTTTGTAAATCCAGACATTTGTAAATCAATATAAATTTAACCATTCAAATTAATGAAATTAATGGCAATGCAATTAATCCATTACAGCCTCCAAATTATATTAGGTTTATATATATATATATATATATATATATATATATATATGATCTATATTTGTTATATGATCTATATTTTCTACACCCTGCTGCTGTTTGTGACCATAAAATTTTGATCACCAGTCAAAACTTTTTTTTTATTTTTGTTTTGAAGAAACATAATTGAAATTACCTTGCTTGTTTATATTCTAGGTATTTAAAGCCCTTCAAGTGTTTCTGAAATGCCGTTGTCGCACTTCACTTTTGGCAGGTTATCATTTACGCACGGCACATCCTTCTTTAATCCATCCCTCCTCCTCCCATTCATTGTTATCAAAGAAGAATAACTTGGTTATCGCTGTACCATATTGGTTAAGGAAAGACATGTATGCTCTGCTCACAGCCACCCCCCGTTGGGGCTGGAAGAAGAAAGGAGCGTTTATTAATTGTTTTTTTTAATGCAGCACTTATAATATAATTTTGTTGCTATAGCAATGAAGAAAATCAAGATAGTCGTTTACGTTCCAGTTGGATTTGCAATTGAAAAAACAAATCTCTTATGGGGTTGAATAATAGGATGACTAAAATTCACTGCAATAACTGAAGCCGAGGGTGTAACTACATTTTATGTGTTCTTTACGCCCCTCCACCACAGCGGCGCGATGCATTATGATGTTACCTAGGGAATTGTGTGAAGACATGTATTCATGCCACAGCATAATGACCGTGACAATGCTTGATTCCACTGGTGTTACCTCAATGTCAGATTGAACCACTCCGGCTCCCTGCCGCCCTTGTTTTATTTCTATTAAACTCCTACTTTAAAAGATATAAAACACACCAAAACATAATATATAATAAATACTGTATATAATATAAAACAATATAAAGCATAGAAAATAAAAATAAAACGAGCCATAGTTATTACCCGGTGTGCTTTTATGCCACGAGTGGTTGTAAAGGGTTTGCTTTCTTCAGAAAAACACTAACATGTTTTAAGATGCCGTGAAATGAAGCCTCTTCTCTTTCTTGGCTCAAAAGAAAGGTCACAGCTTGATATTGTGGAAATCTCATGAACAGTAGCAGCCTGAGCTTGAATTGTACCGTGTGAAACCTTGCTTTGGCGCCACAACCCCCTTCTACTGCCGCCACCACGACACATTCACACTTAAATTGTTTTTGAAAATTTATTGAATTGAAAGCAAGTAATACACTGCCAGCAAAGTAAATAAATATTATGACATCAAACACACTTAAAAATCTTGTATATCACAAATGTGATCCTTTTGTCAGTCATTTTCACTTGATTTTTCATCAGGTTTGCTTTCTTGGATGTAAAGGCTTGGATTGTAAAATTCTTTCTTTATTTATTATTATTATTATATTATCTATATAAGTGTTGCCTAATGTCCATATGTGATTAGTCTTCTTGACTGTGTGGTTGATACTTAGAATGCTGAGACCTGCTAAACGTTTCTGAGACATGGTTGACCTCAAGTCGTTTTTTTTATTAACTTGAGCTTCGAAAATGCGTCTTCGGCAATTCCACAAGGGAGCATAAATTCCTCCTACAAATGCTAATGACTGACATACATAATATATATATATATATATATATATATATATATATATATATA